>NC_137893.1:71524468-72259065 GCF_963455335.1 Martes martes | reverse complement strand
AACCAATGGGCATCTAAAGACACAACAAAACCAAGTGCTCATCCACTGAGCTCTTTATTTTGTTTGCTTTCTTATTGTTTCGTATGGATTAACCAGATACTTATTATAAAAAATTTAGTCTGAAGCTTGGAATATGGTGAACTAATTCATTCTCTTCCCTTCAACTTCCTTTTTTTATAAGATTTCATTCATTTATTTGAGAGAGAGAGAGCATGAGCGGGGGAGGGGCAGAGGGAGAAGTAGACGCCCCACGGAGCAGGGAGCCCAATATGGGGTTCAATCCCAGGACCCTGGGCTCATGACCTGAGCTAAAGTCAGACACTTAACTGACTGAGCCACCCAGGTGCCCCTTCCTTTCAACTTTCAACTGAGCACATCACATGTTAGTAAGGTATCTTTTAGTTTCCTTTCAGTTGAGCTCTGATTTGTTATTCTTCTTTGCTTTCCTAGACTACTTAATAAAACCAAAAGACGGAGTTCTGCCCTATCTAGAGTTTCATTTACATTTGCATTTTGTTCTCTGTAATTAAATAATTAAAAGAACTCTTCAGTATGTGTACAATTAGTTACAATTCTGAAAACTATTTGAATCAAAAATTCTAGAAATACTTCAGTGTTCTTTTAAAACTGAACGAAAGGTTAGGACTAACAACAGAAGAGACGGCCACAACCAAGTGATAAACAGTCAACAGTCACTGCCAATATAAAACAAGTGCTGAAAGGACATAGAAAAATACAAATCTTAATCACGACCTACCACAGGGATAGCTCAGTACTTGGATGTCATCAATGGCAATATAACCACTCCTCCCTCCTGAGACTTCAGCTTCAAATATTACCTGTCAGGAAGAAATTGAAAACATTTACAATCATTTTTAAGGAATTTTCACAGTAAAAGAAGAATAGCTATGGACACTTAGGAAAATTAAATTTGAGTTGTATCCTGTAAGAATTAAAATTTTATTTTATACTGTAAAGTAATTTCCTAAATCTTGTTCAGTGAGCAAACAAAAAATTACTGAGGCTGAGCAGCTAAAAAAATTATTCAAGCAACTGTTACTATGTGTTAGAATTCCTGAATGGGCATCATCCAGGCAGAATGAATAGGCCATACAGCTAATCTCATATCCCTGAATTTTCTCTTAATGATTTTTCTCCATTTTTGCTATTTATTTAAAGTACAATGAACACATACAATGTATCAGGCAGTAGTGAAAATACCAAATGATCTACTTTTTTTTTTTTTTACCTTATTTTTTAAAAGATTTTATTTATCTGACAGAGAGACACAGCAAGAGAGGCACAAGCAGGAAGAGTGGGGGAATGAGAAGCAGGCTTCCTGTAGGGCAAGGAACCTGACACAGGGCTTGATCCCAGGACCCCAGGATCCTGACCTGAGCAGAAGGCAGATGCTTAACAACTGAGCCACCCAGGTTCCCCCAACACTTTTAAATAGCTAAACCTTCAAAGACAGAGGCCATTGGCTAGATTAGCAGTATTCCAGGCAAAAGGAACAATGTATAGTGGAATAGAATAGAGGTGTGTTTGAGGGGAGCCAAATGAATGTCATCTATATGGCTACAAAGGTTCAAAAGGGAAGAGGTACGATTAGAGAGCTAGGCATGGAAGACCTTAAATACCATTGGACTAAAATCAGGAATACATTCTGCCGATAATTCCACATTAACAAATATTAAACACAAACATTTCCATGTTTACATGTAAGCTCACGTTATAGAGTTTTGTTGTTACAATCGATAGAAAAGCTTCATATAGTCTTCGATTTTTTAATAATATGTAGTGTGACTTTTCAAGAGAAACTATATTTGGCATGCCACATTTCAACATTTTATTTGACTATGGCCTCCTTTATTCATGGAGATACACAGATTATTTTTGGAGTATTCTGCAAAACATTTTGGGAAATGTGCTGGAAATTAATGTAAAAAGTAGCAATATAGTATATTAGAAACATATATGCCTGTAAGGTGGAAGATAGACTGAAAGAAACCAAGACTGGAAACAGTCAGGCAATGTGCTAGTAGGAGTGGACATAGAGAGATATAAAGAAAAAGGAAAGATAAAAATAATGCTAAGGATATGGATAAAATAAAACTTTTTGGCTTGTCAGTTGCGGTAAAATACAGGGCAATTCTAACTCCAGGCTTGCACCACTAGGTGAATGGTACTATCAGAGTCCCTAACCAGAACTAGTGATACAGAAAAAGGTACAAATTTGAGGGAGAAGACGACTAATAAGCACATTTCAAATCTGATTTGCCTAGGGTACATATGGGGTAAAGGCTTACAGCATAACTGGACAAACATATCTCAAAAATAAGAGATAGGGGCGCCTGGGTGGCTCAGTGGGTTAAGCCGCTGCCTTCGGCTCAGGTCATGATCTCAGGGTCCTGGGATCGAGTCCCGTATCGGGCTCTCTGCTTGGCAGGGAGCCTGCTTCCCTCTCTCTCTCTGCCTGCCTCTCTGTCTACTTGTGATCTCTCTCTGTCAAATAAATAAATAAAATCTTAAAAAAAAAAAAAAAATAAGAGATAGATCCACAATAAAGCCACAGATTTGGAAGTCATCATCATGGAAGTGAGTTACAGATTTACAAGTTAACATGACTGGTGAATAAGACGGCACTGGAGAAAACCACTGAAATGGAAAGCAACAATACAACAGCAGAAGTAAAGCCAACAAAGTTTGGTTCAGACATGATGTCCAAGGAAAGAAGAGAAGTATCAGGAGTTTTGAGGCAGGTCAACACTCCCACCAAAAAAAAAAAAAAAAAAAAAAAAAAAAAAGAAGCCTGAAAAATAGTAACTATAACTTTAAAATATCAGATATCTGCATAAATAATGGCATTTAGATGAACACAAATTTTAGGAGGACAGAGCCTCTCCAATGCAACCCCTGATTTTCGGCCATGTCTCCTTTCCCCTGGGAATTATTTGCCAATTCCAGGATCAGAGTGTGGTTCTAGCTTAGCACAGACAGCAGGTCCTCTGCTAGGAGAGTGTAAACAGTGACACTTGCTGTGCAGCACTCCGGAAATTTGGAAGTCTAGATTAAAAAAAAAAAAAAAAAAATGTTGGCTGTGGCAAAAAATATGAAACGTAGGGGAGAGGTCAAGAAAAACTAAAATTAAAAAGTATCAATTGGAATTAACAATTAGGAGTTTTCCGGTAATGTTTGGCAGACAGTTTCACCAAACGGAAGGGGTAGAAAATTGAGTGACTGAGTTGATAGTGACTAACATTCATTGGACACTTATTATTTACAAGAGACTATCCTAAGCTAGCATGCACATCATCACACTCACATATGTCATTCTCTCTCTCGTCTCCCCTGCCACCCAGACACAGACACACACACACACACAAACACACACACTTAATCCTCACTACAATCATTTAAGGTTAGTATTATTTTCATCCTCGATTTAAAGAAAAGTTAAGTAACTGGACCAAAGTCGTTAACTGTTAACAAGTGGTGGGGCCAGGAAAGAGCTGAGCCCCACTGCCTCCAGCTTCTATTGTTCCATCAATTCTACAACACTGTCAAGATAATAACCAAATGCAGAGAGAGCATTTCTTTTTTTTTTCTTTTTTTAAAATTTAATTTTTTTTTCAGTGTTCCAAAATTGTTTATGCACCACACCCAGTGCTCCATGCAATACGTGCCCTCCATAATACCCATCACCCAGCTCACCCAACCCCCCCAACCCCTCCTCCAAAACCCTCAGTTTGTTTCTCAGAGTCCATAGTCTCTCATGAGTAGTCTCCCTCTCCAATTTCCCCCAACTCACTTCTCTTCTCCATCTCCCCATGTCATCCGTGTTATTCCTTATGCTCCACAAGTAAGTGAAACCATATAATTGACTGAGAGCATTTCTTTTAAACAGGCTTTAAATTTCTTTAAAAAGTCTAAAAAGTTAAACTTTAACGATTAACATAATTTCAAATAGTACTTCCTTTAAACATTATACTGACTAGATAGCAGTATCATCAACATCACACCCTTCCCATTATCCTCCTGTACTCCTATACCCACCCCAGAGCCAATGCCAAGGGGACACAGTAGACCAGGGGGCTGGTTGGTCTCCCATCCACCCATTCCCATCACAGACCTTCTCCTGTGATACTTCGTTCCTACTTTGTTTGTCTTTTAAGACTACTGATGTCATTGGCATAAGCTGAAGCTGAGAAGGAGAACGGAGTCTTTGTGGGAAGAGAAATACTTCACAATGAAGGATGCCAAATCTATGAACACAGAAATGTGTGTATGTGCCTGTGCATGCACACATGTGACTTACATTTCATGTATGTATATCTGAAATAAAAACGACTGTCATGCCACTCTCCAAATATTGGAACAGAGGCTTAGCAAGAAATAGAGGTGAGAATCAGAGACATTAAATAAAGTATAACTTGGAGTGGCTGTGGTAGAAGTCCCTTTCCTGGTGATGAGAAAACTTGTACTTGACTCCCAACTCTCCTGTTTACAGATTCTTGAGCAAATCCCATAACCTTTTGCAGCCAAATCCCAAGTCCTTATCATGGATATAATGCAACTTTCATTATAGAGTTTTATGAGAAGTAAACAGCAACAGACATAAAAGTGCTATATAACCCAAAAGGTAAGCTCATCAACACTGTTAATGTATGAGATTTATCTAAGTGTATCCCACAAAAATAAGTTTTATTTGCTTGAATAGTAGCTCAGGAGAAGGGAAAGTAGAGAATGAAAAAGTCAGACAACTTTTTTTAAAGAAAAAAACATTTTTTAATGAATAGACCACATATTTGTGTAATTAATCATTGTTGGTTATTTCACTTCCTTTGTAGCCAACATTAAATTATTTTAATTTCTTAAGTTTATCTTAGTTTTACTTTCTCTAATTGTTCTACTTCCTTTGCTTCATATAGGTGATAAGCTTATATATGTTTACTCCACCCCCTGAGACAAAGTTTCTTACTTGTTCATTTAAACTGAGCTTTTATTCTGGACAATAAATTTAGGCCTGGATTTAAAAGAGGAGCAAAATAATCGGTCCTTTATTAGAGAAAAGAAGTGTTTCTGTTTTTAGTGACCTCATTTTCTCTGCTAAGTGTTGTCTTTGCCTCATTAACAAGAGCTGGAGGAAATTTCTAAGATCAGATTCCTTTACTATGAAGGATCTAATCAGCTTTATCACTTCAATGGAGCCCTCACCTTGTAAGGCTCTTGTGTCCAGTCAGGGGAAACAAATCGCAGTAGCTTAATTACGCAAAGCTTGCTTGAGCAAATGCTCGGGTCAGATCTAATGCCTGGTGTCAGGTAGTCAACCAGGGCTTCCCACAAGAAGAGAGCAAAGGAAGCCATACCAGATATCAACTTTCACCTATCTAAGAGGCCAGCCTGGGAACAGAGTGGACAGACTCTGCTTTGCATGCTGTTTTCACTCCACTCCATTACCTGAAATACTGAAGGTAATGATTCCAATCAAATTTTTGCTACTCTAGCAACATTCTTGGATTGTTAACTAAATAAGTGAAGTAAGGCTGAATTAAAATAGGGGAAAAGGCTAACCCTAAAGAACAAGGACTTCATCCTTTAGCAAATGAATTAATGCAGAGAATGTACCTCATATAAAGGAAAGCTGAACCCGAAGTCAGGAAGCCTGTGATCTAATTGCTATCACCGGTAACCCAAGCAACTGATTTAAGTGGGTCTTCCTCCTTCCTCCCCTCATCTGGCCCATACTGGACTTGCTTGCATCACAAGTTTGTGGTGAAGACTGAATGATATACACACAATGATTAAATGATACATGAAATACATGTAATATAAGATATTATGGATATGAGAAAAATCTGGGGGAAAAAACCCACAACTTTGTCCTTAATTTTCTTTCAATATTATCAGTGTTGAGTATAGGCCCCAAAGTCAGAGATATTAGCTTACTTTTTTTTTTTTAAAGATTTTATGTATTTATTTGACAGAGAGACAGCAAGAGAGGGAAGACAGGCAGGGAAGCAGGAGCCAGAGAAGCAGGCTTCCCGCTGAGCAGGGAGCCCGACATGGGACTCAATTCTAGGACCCTGGGATCATGACCAGAACTGAAGGCAGACACTTAATGACTGAGCCACCCAGGTGCCCCTAGTTTACTTTTTTTTTTTTTAAAGATTTATTTATTTATTTGACAGACAGAGATCACAAGTAGGCAGAGAGGAAGGCAGAGAGAGAGGAGGAAGCAGGCTCCCTGCGGAGCAGAGAGCCCGATGCGGGGCTCGATCCCAGGACCCTGGGATCATGACCCGAGCCGAAGGCAGAGGCTTTAACCCACTGAGCCACTCAGGCGCCCCCCTAGTTTACTTTTTTTAAGGGTAACTTTAACTTATGAAAAAAATGTATGTAAAGTTGTACCTGAAATTACCTTTGCAACTTTGTTTATAAAGTTACTTTGGTGACTTATGTAAAATCTAAGCCTCAATTTCTTTTCCTTTTTTTTTTTTTAAGATTTTGTTTATTTATTTGAGAGAAAGAGAGACAGAGACAGAGATAGCAAGAGAGAACAAGCAAAGACAGAGAGGGAGAAGCAGGTTCCCTGCTGAGCAGGGTGCCCAACATGGGGCTTGATCCTAAGACCCCAAGATCATGACCCGAGCCAAAGGCAAATGGTTAACTGACTGAGCTACCCAAAAGAGAAGCTGTTAGTAACCACATCAGGTCTTAAGGAAAGATTAAATGAGATATGCACATGAAATATTTAGCACAGCCCCGGCACACAGTAAGTGAACTAGGTTAAGGAGCACTATCATGGGAGAAAGCATCCATAAAGAACATATGTAATAAAGTGAAATTTCTTCTCTTTTCCTTCTCTTTCTCATCAAAAACTTTACCCTCTGCCCCAATTTGGGGGAAAAAAGTAGAGGCACCTGGCTGGCTCAGTCCATAAAGCATGTGACTCTTGATCTTGGGGTTGTGAGTTGAAGCCCCATGTTGGGTGTAGAGATTATTTAAAAATAAATTTTAAAAAAAATGTGGATATACTATACATTATGAACAGAAGTAAGTCAGAATCATTAAGTATAATTGACCTCTCTCTCTCATGGGAACTTTAAACACGGGAGCTTCTTAAGGATATGGACTAGGCCACCTTCTCTCTTTTTGCCATACATTCTACCATGATAGGATTGAGAATGATGAGCCTGCAAAAGGATGAAGGTACTGAAAAAAAAAAAGAAAAAAGTGTGTAGAGATATTAAAGGGAAGTGAAGGTACACAGCATCACAAAAGCCAATTAAAAAATATCTGAAGTGGAAGAGATGTCAGAACCAAATCCTGGTAAAACACTAAGTAAAATGAAGATTAAAAATAGCCTCTCATACATCTGACCAATATCTCCCCATTACCCCAAGCCCTCAAACCCTAGTAACCACCATTTTAGTCTCTCTTTCTGTAAGTTTGGCTTTTTCAGATTCTATGGTAAAGATGATATCCCACCAAAGAGTACATACTTCCAGTTATTAAAAAGTTCTGGAGATCTAATTTACAGCAGGGTGATTCAAGTTAGCAATGCTGTATTATATACTTGAAAGTTCCCAGGAGAGTAGGTCTTAAATGTTCTCACCTTAAAAACAAAAAGGCATTACATGATGTGATGGAGATGTTAGCTAAGGCTATGGTGGTAATCATTTTGCAATATATATCAAATCAACACACTGTCTGCCTTAAACTTACACATGTTATATGTCAATCATATCTCAATAAAGCTGGGAAAAAATACCCTTATATGTGCCATTGAGGTTAGGAATGACCAAAGGAAGAGCCATCTGTATGAAGCAATAGAAATGGAAACCAGGGGTGCCTGGGTGGCTCAGGGAGTTAAGCGTCTGCTTTCTGCTCAGGTCATGATCCCAGAGTTCTGGGATCAAGTCCCACACTGGGTTCCCTGATCAGAGAGGAGCCTGCTTCTCCCTCTCCCCTTGCTTCTCCCCCCTGCTCATGGTCTCTGTCAAATAAATAAATAAAATATTTAAAAAAAAAAAAAAAGAAAGAAAGAAAAGAAATGGGGACCATATTGGACAATGATGAAGACAGCAGAGGAGTGAGATGAATATTAAAAACTCCCACAGGAAAGGCATCTGAATTTGTGGAAAGAAATTTACCTAAAAATGGAAGAAGAGGGGTACTGGGCTGGCTCAGTTGGTAGAGCAGGTGAGTCTTGATATCAGGATTTTGAGTTCAAGCCCCTCAATGGGTATAGAGCTTACTTTAAAAAAAAAAAACTAAAAATTAAACAAAAATTAAAAATGGAAGAAGATATGGGATCAAGAGAAGTATTTTAATTTATTATTATTATTATTATTACTTTTTAAGGTGGAAAAAAATATTTAGAGATTGATGAGGATGATTCAGTTTGATATGGAATTTTGAGTGTATGTGAGAAGGAAATGATTAACTCTTAGTTTGAGATAGGAAAGGACAGGATCCAAATCGTAGATCATATGAAGGGGTTCTAGTTTTTTATAACACAAGGGAAGATGAGGATGAATGAAGACATGAGTAGTTTGTAGGATTGGTAAAGGGAGTTTCTACTACATGGCCTCAATTTTCTCAGTTCTACGGGATGAGCTGGTAAAAAGAAGACCAGTTAGAGATTAGAAAGTATTGAGTGGAGTAGAATGGAGAGGAGGATTAGAAAGGGAATTGAACAGAAAAAAGTAGTAGGATTTCCAGGAGTGGTGTGAGCCCATTCCATTTGCAGTTGAGGACCATGAATTTCTAGTAATCCCAACATGAATTTCTAATATGAAGTGTGCGATTTTTAAGCAGATTGCTTGTTTTAAGCTTACAAAAACTAGCTTGGGGGGGAAAAAAGCAAACAAGGAGTTTACAGAAATGGCAAATGTGACCAAAATGATTATGATGAAATCAAACTTTGATACAATAAGCAAGCTGTTGAAGAATTGGCAAAAGACAGATGGTTTGATGACTTGGAGCTTCCCTTGAGGTTGATGGATGAGTTCAGCAAAATGAATGAAGGAAAAAGAGATGAGTTTATGTGGTGGTCAGAAAGTGAGATACTACATGCAATGTTAGAAGAGATGAAAAGGTGAACGAACTGTCAATGGACTTTCCATAAAGACAGCAAAGTCGGGACGAAGGTGGGCCATGGCAGGAGAAAGCAACTCTAAATGACGCCAGTAGAAAAGTTTATGACGAATGGAAGAAAATGACTTAGAGGGAGGCTATGGGAAGGCAATAATGAAGATGATGGCATGCGTGAAAGAAAAGAAACCCAAATGGGTAGAAGTGTTCCCTATCCTCTGACTTAATCCTAAATTACATGGGGATTAATATTTGCTCTGTAAGAGACTGTTTGGGAAGACATGTCCTCAGGCTAGAGCTACAAACAGAGCACAATTTAATTACATAATTCATTGTAGAAATAAATTTTTGAGATTCATCTCCCCTACTAAAATATAAATTCATTGAAGACAGTGAATTTTCTTATTCCCCACAGCATCAGTGAACCAACCATAAGAATCCTATTGAGAACTGAGGCTGGAAAGAGTTCCAACGTGTCACAAAACAAAGTAATAGAAGTGGATTTTAGTTAACAGTTTTGCCTCATGGGGAAATATGGGATAAGGTATTTAGTTCACTTTTACTTAACTTGTAAAATTTTGTTGGCATAATAAAATGACTCTCCCTTGAGAAAGTTCCAAATAATTTTCCCAAGCTAATTTGTAAATCATGAAAACATAATTACTTCCTTTGAATAGTTAAATAATGCTGTAAGGAATAAATTTCTGGTTATAGGCCCCAGAAGATCTTATATTGAGTAAGTCAAATGTCTATGTGGAAACTTCAAAATCTAGAATCTAGTTTCTTTTCAAATGTAGAAATATTCTATTTCTGCTCACACTTAAAGATTAATATACACATAACTGGCAGGTGAGAGCAAAAGTCTACTGCACATTGTAATGGTGTGTGGATAGATAACAGAGAGAGAGAAAGGACTGTATGTGTGTGACAGAGAGAGAGAGAAAGAAAGACAATAACTAAACCCATAGAGAAGCTTCCACTGAGTGGCAGATCCCGTAATTTCAGAAAGACTGTGTGTATTCAAGTAACAGAGTGTAGATTTCAGAATCTCTGAAACCTTTATCACTTGCTGTCACCCACTGCAGCTCCTCTCCCAGGTACTGTCAATCTGGAATTCCGCTTTCTAAACTAAAGTTTCGCTCAGAGTGTTGAAGAAAAGGAGCTTCTCCATGCCAGACTTGAGTATGGCAGGCTGGTTTGCCTATTGAGTCATGTAATAGTTTATTTATAAGAGTCTAATATGCAAAAAATGCCTTTAGTAAAATGCCTTTAGTGCTCTCAGAAACCAATAAATTATTTTTTTGAACTAATGAACTCTTAACAGTCCTTCTCTATTGGTTGCTGATTTGCTTATTTAGTTCCTTGAAGAAGAGAAATACCTTCCATTGCAACAGGTACACAGAACGTGGAACCAAGGGAAATACTGTTACATTTTGACTTTAGAGCTGCTTCCAAGAATAATCACGGGATTCTCATTGTATGTTACCTAAATGTGGGAGAAAATTAAGACATATGGTCAAGCCCTAATTGATTCTTCATCTAAAACTCTTTCCTATTTCAGATTCTAGATATCCTTAGCACCTCCAGGAATCATGAGTGCATAAGTGTTCAAAATCAGCTCTTTTCCTTAAAATGTCCTGACATTAAATATGGCCAGCTTCTTAGGAGAACTAGTCCTGTGTCAAGACTTCGTATTAGGACTAAACTGTTTGCAGAGAGTTATAAGGGTTCCAGAGATTCCAAAACCTGTACTCAGTTACCTGAACACACACAGGCTTTTTGTATAGTTATAGGGTCTGCACTCAACAGAAGCTGCTGTTTGGGTTCAGATATTCTCTTTCTTGCACGCACGTGTGCGCTCACACACAGACACACACCCACCCCACTCCTATCTATCTATCCAAACACCACTATAATAATATAATAAAGACTTGAGTTGATTCTAGGATCCAAATTCTAAGTGTACTATAGCCAAGTATTCTTGAATAAAATGTCAGTATTACAAAAACATCCCGAGGCTTAGCATTACCAATGTTTAGGTTATGAGAAGGCCTGCTACATTATCTAACATGGATGAACATATTAGGTATAACAAGACCATACCTGCATGAAAAGCAACTACACCATCCTTCCACCTATAATCCTTTGCAGACTGGTATTGTATTTGCCTGATCAACAACAGACATCAGTCCAGGCACACACCAGTGTCCAGGAAACAGTAAAAATGCAGGCCCAGAGATCAAAAGGAGAAAATAAAACCTAAGAGATTTCATGCCAAAGTAGCCCACATAGAAGAAAAGCCCAAAGAAGACAATTTTCAGAAGGCTCCACACTGAAATGAATATGCAAGCCTAGTACATTCCTATACTTCAAATTAGCCCAGGGAGTTGGCTATCCCACCAAAGTATCCAGAAGATCTAAATAAAGAACTAACAATAATCATTTTTAGAACTCATGCTAGAATATTTAAGTTGATAAAAGTCTATGAGTTATTTAAAATTAATTTTCATTCCTAAAATCTTACACTTGCAAAATAATTGTCAATGGCCTTTTAAATTTGAATAGATACTGACGTAGGGTAGTATGTATCAAAAACACATGACTCCATAATGTGGTTAAGAGAGACCCCGACAAACATTTCATCTCTCAAAGCAAACTAAAAACTTGTACCCAAAATAAATAATAATCACAATATAAAAACAAGATGAGTTTTTTTTCTCTGCACAAAAACATGCTCTCTGAATGTTTTCTATTTCATTAAGATATCTTTGGGGGGAAGAGGTATATGCAGCTTTCTGGAGATGTACATGTCCTTTACCACAATGGAGATGTCCATACACGGACAAGGACACACCAACGTGAGGCAGAGCCTCAATTCTGTGTTGAGGTTATAGGCCTCAACTCAAATCCCTGTGAGGACCTCACGGGGCCATTGAGAAGATCCTCCTTAACGTCAACCCTTTCCTCCCTTTTCTTCTCCAGGGACTGACTATCATAGGTAATGGCATAGCACCCCAGCCAGGGAGAAATAAAGAGGCAAGAGGGCAGTCCCACATGGCACTGATGCTGGAGACCATGAGAAGTACCTCTTAGCTCTTCGGTAATGCAACAAACTCAGCACACATGCTACCTTTCTAATCTCTACCACAAAACATTGTGAACAACCCTACACCCATCTCATTAACCCACCCTTAGAGGAGGACTCCTTCATTCAGTTCAAGGCCCAGTGTGGAAAGAAGGCTGAGACTACAGACTACAGAGCCCACTTCCCCTGCTCTCTCTAGAGGCATCCCCAATTCCGAGGCAGACAGGCAGACAGAGCCCAGTACTATATTTTGAATGCCTGTAATGTGTTCAAAAATAAATTGAAACAAGGCCCACTGTTCATGGCACAACCTAATTTATGTTACAGGATAAGTTTAGCAAAAGAGAGAAAATCAAAAAGGCAATTAGAAGAGGGAAATGAACAAAAGTTAAGTGAAATAATCCAAGATCTAAAAATGCTATGAAACACATTTTTCATCCTGTGGGTCTGTCCTTAGATACATAAGCAAGCAACTTACACCATAAAAGATTTGGTATAAGATTGAAAGTAGAGAAGCAAAGGGTTGCAGAAAATTCATCAGCAAAATGTCATTTCTGTATCTTTACTATCATAGCTCCACCATCTGGGTTATATTTTATAGTTAGTTGTCTGAGCCAAAAATAAAAGATGACTGGTTAAGGTTGCTATTTCTATCAACATGACACTGAATTACAGTACTATTTTTCCTCACTTCTAGAGATGAGCCATTTGTCTTCCTACAATCCACAGGCAGAACCTTTTAAATTTTAGCACCAACAGTCCAATCTTACACATAGCAGAAGTAGATCACTTTGCTTGCACAGCTATATCTGAAAAATGCTCTCCACCTAAACAGTAAGTCTGTTCCTCGCCAAACTTGTGACTCTCAAGAGCTTCAATTGATAATTGCGGAACTCAATTTTTTTAAAAATTAAAATGAGTAGTGAAACCTATACTTACTGTCACACTAAATATCTATTACATATGAAATCTGTTGGTAGTACATACTACGTTACAGAGAAAAGCAATCATTAAGTGAACCAGGTGATTAAATGCCACTCAACTGACAGTATAACCAGATCAGTCTACCTCAAAGCAAAGTTCAACTGGAGGCTAAACTTGAATTCTCACATCACAAATGCAAACATATTAATAAGTAATTGTTTGGGTAAGACCACATGGAAAAAAAAAAAAAGAACTCTTTGCTTTCATCATACGGGTCTAAGAACTAAATAATTTCAAAAGTACTATAAACGTTCCCTCCTGGAAAAATAGGTTAGGGTTAGGGTGGGGAGAGATTATGACACAAAGTTAATTAGAGTAATCAGTCTGTGTACTCCTACTTGAATTCAGGGATTTAAAAAAACAAACAAACAAACCTCCATGATTTATTTTTATTTTTTTCCTATCTTATTTTACAAGTAAATGGGCAAGTACAGTGACATCTTTGATTGTAAGCACTAAATAGCAAATATAACTTAGCTATTTAAGACATAGTGCTTTTTAGCTAGTAAAAAGTCTCGTGAGCACTCAAAAATATTTACTAGGGGGAGTACTCAACAATACATTTCACGGACAGCTCCTACAGAAGATAACAATAGAACTTTAGAAGATATTCTAGCACTATAATAGGGCCAGGCATCCTAGCATTGCTAAAGAAAGAAAGAAAGAAAGAAAGGAAGGAAGGAAGGAAGGAAGGAAAGTACATACACATAAAAATGAACTCACATATTTACTTCAACTTTAAAAAGAAATCTTATTTGAGATAATTAACTAAAAGTGTACATTTCATTTAATTCTTTGCAGAATATCGATTAACAAAACAATCATACGTTTATAAATCAGCAAAGGAAATGGTCTTCCTTTAAGAATACTTCTTCCTAAAATCTTTACGACAAAAAATTGTTGTGTAGGATATTCAGAAATCGAAGTTACCTAGTATTGAAGCCTCAAATTTCAGTCAAAAAAAGAAGGAAAATGACATCCTTTTCCATATCCCTTTCCGTATCATAAAATCAACATCATTTCTGAAGAATACATATAACCCCTCTGGGTGTCTGACAATTAATAAAAATGGTTTACCTGAGGCAGAGAATTTTAGAAATTATAATACTGATGAAAAGAAACCCTGGGAACTCTTTATACAATTACAAAAGCCTGAAACTCGATACACACACACACACACACACACACACACACACAAGTGACTGATGCACAAACAACTTTTTATCCATACAAGACAAAAGGAATAGAATAAAAATGGACTTTAAAAATAGATGGAGAGAAATGAACTCTATCATCCCTGAGTACAGGAGATGGAAAAGGAGGGAAAGCCTAATTCCATTGGTAGGTTTTAGTTACAGGTGAGGGAAAGTGGTAGAAGCTGCCATGACCAAATGCCTCCTTTAAATAAAGACCCTAAAGCATAGAAACCAACTTCCAGTGACTCAGGTGACCTGGAAGTCACTCGGACAAATCTAGAAGTAACTTATGGAAACCAAAGACCTCTTAGAGACTTCAGGAGGTATTTAACCTAGTTAAACTCTGGCTTGCCTCTGCAAATTGTCAATAAAGTATCAACAAATTAGAGAGACCAGCCCAGGATTCTCAACATGGGATCTGTCAACAGCAGCATCAGCAACATCGAGGCACTTGGAGGAATGTATATACCTGACCCCCACCCACAGAGTTTCCATGGGTGGGGGCCAGGGATCCACAGCTCCTCTAGGTGATTCTGATGCAGCCCGCTGTCTGAGAAACACTCATTTAAGTTGATTTACCTTAGTTTCGAGATAAAGAAAATGGGCTGGAAATCTTTGTCCTCGTCCTACAGTTCTTTTTTTTTTTTTTAAGATTTTATTTATTTATTTGACAGACGGAGATCGCAGAGAAGCAGACAGAGAGAGGAGGAAGCAGGCTCCCTGCTGAGCAGAGAGCCCGATGCAGGGCTCAATCCCAGGACCCTGGGATCAGGACCTGAGCCGAAAGCAGAGGCTTTAACCCACTGAGCCACTCAGGCGCCCCTGTCCTAGTCCTACAGTTCTTTAACGGAAGAGCTGGTTCTAAGAACAGTCTTGTTTTGGTATCTTTTCATTTGCATGGAAAAGCACTTCACAGTGGGATTCATGGGTTTTCTTTTTCAGATGCCAGTTAAAATTAAACAAACAAACAACAAACAAAACCCCTAAGGTTGTATAAAATACTAATTTTTTAAAAAGTTTAAACAATTGGCCACCCACTTATTCATCAAAAAATATATGCAGTGCCCAATATTTGATAGATGATAAAAGGAGAGAAATACCTAATTTTTTTTTAATCCCTGTCCTGAACAAAGTCACAGTATGGTAGAAGAGATGAGTGTGCTAGGGAATAAGTACAGTACAGCTCTAGGTGATAAAACAGAGTTAGAGAGATAGGAAAGGGTTCAGAGGAGGGAGAGTTGCTCTTCCTGGGGGGAGAGCCAAAGACTTCAGAGAAAGTGACCTCTAAGTGATGGTGTGGTCAAAGGGTTCAACCTCATTCCCCAAGCACTTAGTGAACACAAACTAAATACCCCAGCCACTAGGGATATGAAGACTGAAACCAGACAGAGCCACAGCAGCTATGACGGAAGATCTATAATGTACACAGAGCACTAGCATACAAGGGACAGGGGCTAGGAACCATTTTCTATCTGGGAAAGCAAACAGTGACTCAAAAAGGAAATGATTCCAGAGCAGTTTGCAAACATAGGGCTAATAGGAAAAAGAAAAAAAAAAAGGTATCACAGAGCAAATGAGGTGCATTTGCAAAAAGGAGGACAGTAGGAAACTGCCTGACCTATTGGCACAGCAATTTATAGAACATTTAGGGTTAGTTAGAACAGTGGAGATAAGGCCTACAAAGTAGGAGGCTGAGAGCTTATCTCGTGGAGACTTTTATGCTGGAAGCAGGAGTCTGTCCTTTATCCTGAAGGTACTATAATGCTTTTGAAGGGTTTTCTAAATGAGAAGATGTGACAGATAGGTACCCAAATAAAGGACACTGTGGGAGCAACAAGTAGACTGAGGGACTGGAATCTCATAGAAGGACCTAACATGCTTGTGTATTAGCCAGCCAGTCAAGAAATATTTATTGCACACTGCTTATGTGCAATGATACAAGATTTTATTCCTACACTCATATATATATTTATGGAGTAAACAAATACGTATTATTATATTGCCATATATGCATACATGCACATGTATGTGTGTGCATGTGTGTGCATGTATGCATATAGTTCATTCTTAAATCTAAAATTGCACTAACAAAGGAACAGTGCTCAATGCAAATAATCTTAGAGACTTCACTTTTTTTCAAGTTTCTATTTAAATTCTAGTTAGTTAACATACACTATCGTATTAGTTCCAGGACTAGAATTTAGTGATTCATCACTTACAGTAACACCAAGTGTTAAAGACTTTACTTCAATGTAATAAATATCGTATGTAATATGTAACACGTAGTATTACTTCAATGTAATATTGTAATAAATGTCATAAACATTGTTAAGATTTATATAATTGTAAGAGAAGTTGGTGTTATAAAAGAAAACTCTGCATTCCTTTTACCCTACGTTAAATCCTGTTTTCACAGGAGAGTGGTCAAAATTTATCTTTCAGTTTGTCTATACAACATGTCATCAAAACCAACAAAGATTCACTGAGCTAATCTAATTCAAAGTTCCAACTCTCAAAAATCAGAGAAGCCTCTGATATGTAAATAGACCTAAACTTTACTGTTGATAAGCTCATAATGAACAAATCTTGGCAGAAAGAATATAAGCCAGAATACAGTTTGTTCAGAAATCAATTAGAACCACTGAAAATTATTTAAATACGATTTTGAGGAGAGACACAGGGAGGAATGTTAGAGGAAATAAAATCATTTCCTTTTTACTTAAACTACAGTTTTAGTTATTTTTAAAATAATACTAGTTTAGCTAGTTTAGTTATGTCTATACTCTTTATAATCTTTATTCATTCTCATTCCCCAAGCATTTCATGAACACACACTAAATACCCTAGCCACTAGGGATATGAAGACTAAAACAAGACAGAGCCACAACTGCTAGGAAGGAAAAGATCTATGTACATTTTCTTCTGTTAAAAAAAAAAAAAAAAAAAAAAGGAGGCCATGAGAGATCCCTTAAAATTTCTATAATAGGATCACTACATAATGTTAAATCAAGCAAGGTAATAATTAAAACTTCCATTTGATTATGTTAAAAAGATCAAAATATTTTATACACTCAGTGATACCAAGAGTTAATTATGCATGGCTTACTTGGCTAATAGATTAACTTGAGTTATAGTCTTGAGTTATATTTTCCTTTACCTGTCCCCAAATTACCCACGCTAATACTAGAGAAATGCAAGACCACTGGAAAAAGGAAGTAAATGAAACAAATATGGAATGAAAAGATCAGTTGCATTGTCTACTGACCCTTTTACCATAACATATGCATTTGTTTATTATATAACTATTTATTGACTACCTAACATGTATAAGAGATAAATAGCATTCTAATAGGGAAGAAAGACAGTAAGTAAATACAGTATGGTAACAAAGTTTTATCGAGGCAGGGAGCTATAGCACAAAACAGTAGGAACCCAGTGATCAGGGAAATCTCTCAGAAGGTAAAATATGAGCAGAGACCTGAATGTGAAGAAGAAAGGAATACCATTCCAAGCAGAGGGAATAACAACCACAAAGGCTTTGAGACATTGGAACATTCCAGAAGCACAGGGCAAAGTGAAGGAGGCATACAGCAGTGGCCAAATCAATTTGGAGTTAGCCAGGAGTTAAATTCATGTTAGAGATAGGATTTTATTCTAAATGTGTTGAGAAGCCATGGGAGAAGTTTGGGTAGAATCCTTAATATCTGACATGTGTTTCAAAAGATCAGTCTGCTGTGAGGAGAATAGCCAACCAGGGACAAAAAAGGTAAGCTGGGAGAACTGCTGGGAGGAGATGTTCGACATGAGAGAGGTGCGAAGCCTGGACTTACGTAGTGCTTCCCTAACATTTTCACATTATGGGGGGGGGAGATAATTATCTGTAAAATATCTTAGAATAAATGGACAAGGCTGTTCGTAGCTCAAGTCTCCAGTAATGCACTAGATAGATAAAAAAAAGATGTGTATATTACATATAAATATATATGTATATATAAAATACACATATATAACATATATCATATAGCAAACATACAATATGAATGTAATTTCATAGAAAAAGGTCTTACACAATATAGACCCAACTTAAAGATAGCTACCTTAAGGGAAGTATTGGATAGAAGGGAGTGGAATAATACGAAGGAGGAATTGCACTTTTTTGCTCTATTACGATATTTTAATTTTTGCAAGTATTTATCAATGTATTCATTGTGTAATGGAGAAAATCTTTTTTAGCCTTCTGTATTATATTACTTTTCTCTAAACTATACTTTGATGACATGGCTTTCTCAAAATTATATTTGAAATTTCATTTAAAAAAATTGAATTTTATCCTAAGTGTAATGGGACAGGCCTACAGCAGAGGAGTGGCATAATCTGAATTATAATCTAAAGCAGCTTATTGTGATGACTATGGAGAGAAGAGGTGTGTGGGACAGCAAAAGCAGAAGCAAAGACAATAATTAAGGACATCATGGCGGGTGTTCAAGGAAAAGATGATGGTATGCACTATGGGGATGACCTAGGAAATGGAGAAAATGATCTTATCCTTCCTTATCTAATATCCAGCATAGCAAATGGCATGCAGCATGCTTTCTGTACACAGGTCTTCAGGTAAAAAAAGAAGGAAGAAGCTGTAGCATACTGCTTTTCTATTTTGAGGTAGAGAGGTAAAAACTTTTTCTTGGAGATACTTGAAGAATGTCCATTTCAGAGAGCAGTTCATCAATCCCCTGGGTAGAGATTTCTATAACGACTATTAAAACAAGTTAATGTTGGAAACAAGTAAAGTGAAAATTATTTTGAAACAAACTTCTTTCTCAGTTTAATTCCAGTATTAAAATACGCTGTCACTGAAGTTTCAAATATGTTGGAAGATATTACAAAACTATGAGGTCATAATGAGTTACTCTGAAGGCACCTAAGAAATAGTGCTTTGAAAGTTTAATATTTAATGGTACAATTCCTCTCTAAAATCTGAAACAAAATTAACCTAAATTACAAAACTGACTGACATTGTCTTAGCTTCTCTCTCTCTCTTTGTAAATTATAGGCTGAGATCTCTCATCAGTTTTTTAATCTGAGCCTAGTTGGCTGTAATTTCTATTTTATATGACTTGCTCTGTCACTCTGTCCGGCTCTGAATTTCATTTTCTATTTTACCTACATAAATATAAATCCCATCTTGTCATTACTTTTTCCATATATCAAACCTAATGCTTAAAATAAAAATCTCAAAAAAAAAAAAAAAAAACCCTTCAGGTTTTGTTTCAAAATAACTAGATTCATTGTTTGATTTCTTTGGATCATATGATTAAAGATGTAGCAGCAGACATCAATGTCCATATGGATTTCTGAATACAAGTTATATGGATTTGAAATTTTCTAGAGAGAGAAAAAAAAATGTTACAAATAACAAATGGCAGTTAATTTTCTAAGTTAGCCCTTAAGATGTTTTAGTCCATAATATAGCTGAAACACTATACTTGTACTTGAATTAGCAAAATACTTACAATACAATCTAGCCACATGTCTACAGTTATTGAAGGGGGGGTACTATATGGGGTGCTTCAGAGTGTAGGTCAAAACTGTTCAACAGAACTGTGTGCCACAATGCAAGTTTTCTCTATCCGTCCTATATGGTGACCCAGTGGCATGTGGGCTCCGAGCACTTGACATGTGGCCAGTGTGACTGAGAAAACAAATTTCTAATTTTATTTAATTTAATTAAATTTAGATGATCACATTTCAATAGAGGCTACCTCAACTGGACAGTGAAGGTCTGAAATATGGATAAAAGCACTTAGGAGGTCTATTAATGATAGTGAAACCAAAAGTAAAAAGAAGCAACTGAAGGGGCGCTGGGTGGCTCAGTCAGTCTTGATTTTGGCTCAGGTCATGATCTCAGGGTCGTGAGATGGAACCGCACCTCCGGCTCTGCAATGAACATGGTACCTACTTAAGATTCTCTTTCTCTCTCTCCCTCTTCCTCTGTCCTCCTCCCTCCCCCACCAAAAAAAAAGAGAAGAAAAAAAGAGAAAAGAAGCAACCTGAGTGTCACTGTAAATTTCCATATAAGAGTAATATGAATTCTCTAGGAATCATGAAAGTAGGTTCTACCCTTAAGGAAAGCTTTGAGTTGGGCCCTTATATGGTGCATTAATTACTGAATGGCCCCAACAAGCAAGAGTGTCAGGTCTACATCTAGAAACCAATGGTAGCTACTCAGCCTAAGAAAAGTCTTTCCATGTGTGCAAATGACAACCGATCAAGGGCACTTTATTTGGATAGTGCAAGGCTGGGCAGTTCACTATTATAGTCAAATATTACTTTACAAGTTTGAATTTCATCCCAACTATACGGATGAATGACAAACTAAGCAGAAAGTTATACTACATACTACATACTACAACACAAAATTGTTGATACACTGATTTTATCTCATTTCTAACATATTTTTCCCCTAGATTCAAACAATGTGAGACAAACTCAAGATTAAATTATTAAAACCAAGTAAGTTCACACAGTGAAAACATATTACAAATGATACTTTCTTGACTGAAGATTTTTATCTTAAGAGAGTCAGATTAAGAATCTTAATTTTACAGATGCCTGTGTGGCGCAGTCAGTTAAGTGTCTGCCTTAGGATCAGGTCATGATCCCAAGATCCTGAGATCTCATCTCCCATCAGGCTCCTTGCTAAGCAAGAAGCCTGCTTCTCCCTCCCTCTGCTTGTATTCTCTCTCTCTCTCTCTCTGACAAATAAATAAATAAAGCCTTAAAAAAATCTTATTTTTAAATTAAAATGTCAATACTGATCAATATCAGTAGCTTAAAAACCTAAATATTCACCCTTTTGTTTTTTAAGCTGCAGGAATGAATTCTTTGTAATTGTTTTGAATGTTAAATTCTCTTCATGCAAAGAGAATACTAACTTCCCCAGGGAAATAAATTAATGTTTATTTACTCAGGTTATCTTTATAAAAGATAAACCCTAAACTGTCCCCAATCACAGGACTATGGAGGGGTACAGGGCAGAGAAAGGAGACTGATATTTCACCCATACTCATCTAAACTCTCAGTTGCTTTTGGAAAATCCACTTAAGACCACAGCCTTACATTCTACTTTAATTAATTTACATGTCAGTATGAAACACTGACATGAAAAGTCTATCTTGTGAAATAACTAAAAAATATATAATATTATGGCTCCTTTTGTCTCTTTTCTGATACAAGGTTAACCGGTACTCTTTTTCCCCCCAAGAATTTGCAGCTACAGTTCAAAATGTGGAAAAAATGGGCAAAAAAATGTTCTAAGTACTTTACACTCTAGAGAATTCATGAATACCTGGAACCAATCTTCCTTCAGTGTTTTCTGACCAGTGGCCGACCTGGTCCTACTACACCCCACCAGCTCCCACACCCAAATGATCAGAGCAGAATGTTGGGGACAAGGGAGAGAAGTGCACTATTGACAGTCATGGGCATCCCTACCTCTGGGAGAGAGGGGAAGCAGGTGCCTACCCCATGGGAACCTTCCCGGGGCCAAAGAGAAGAAGGTTCTAAAAGAATCACTCACCAAGACTGGGAGTACCTGTGAGAAAGTGAGGCCGGCAAATGGCTCCTAGACAAATCCTTCATGAGGGAGTCCTTGGGGAAACCTGGCAAAAATCCCTGAAGAACAAAGAGGCTGTCCCTTTCTCATTGTTGAGACTGTTAATGCAGAGACATTTGCTGGGATGGCCTATAGCAGTAGGACCAGAAGGGGCAAAAGGTGACCTCAGTGGTCTGCTGGTAAGTACTCAGCAAGTGACTGGGAGATGACAGGTCCTGGCTGGTGGCCCTTGTTGATTTCAGGGACAGAAATCCTCTCACCATGGCCAATTTCAAGCTACCAATGCAAAGCTACTGAATGCACAGTGAAGAGATGGGCAGGAGCAGGTTCCTGTGCGGTATTTCTACCATAAAAAGACAACAGACACAAACAACATCAAGAGCATAGATGATTAAATAAAATAAAATAGGAAGTATTAAGTTTTGAGTATTTATTACTTTGTTTTTAATACAACCCATCTGATTATTCACTTCCATGATGTAATTAGTAGTGCCCATGTTTAACAGCAAGATCACAAAATTCCTGAAAATTTAACAATTCGTTCTACCAAGACAGTATAAGCCAGCTACTGCACACCGCTAGTGTGCCTAAAAGGTGAACGGAAGTTTCCCTGGGGACATGGAGGAAGTTCGCCTTTCTCTATATGGAGAAGTACCTTGTAGACATGGTGCCAGGGCTCTAAGTTCTTTCCAGACAACAGCTAAGTGAGGGATTACCCCTGCTGGAAAGTTTGAAGTAGTGGGCCACTTGCCAGAAGTTCAGCAGGGACAGAACAGCCTCTTTCTAAGGAGTACTCTGAGATTAGAGGGGGCTGGTGTGAAGCAGAACACCACACCAAGCCAACCATCCCCATAGCAGCTAGGAGGAAAGACCACACCCATCATCAGAGCTAAAAAGCTATCTGACACAGGTTCAGTTAAGAAAAAAGACCTCTACCTCCTTTATGTCTGCTTCTAAACCCAGTCCTTGCAAGGGGAAGATAGAAGAAACTACTGACTCCTTGCCTTCAAAAGACAAGCTGCAGGTGTAGGTGACGACGGGCAGATGAAAGACAAAGTAAGAGCATGTACACTTAAACTGAACCGAAGAAGATTTTAATAAATGAAAATGAACAAAAGCTAAGAAATTTGTCTAATGTATCATTAAGAATCAGGTCAAAGAGAATTAAGTATAACTGAAAAAAATGGCCAGTGGTAGGAAAATAGGTTAAGTCTTCCCTGAGTCGAAACCTCTCAACAAACTGGTTGCATATACGCTTAAGGTATCACTACTTAGAATACTGTGCTAGGTATCCACTGCTAACAAGGCAACTAAAATAAGCAACTTTTCCTTTAAAGAAAAACAGCCTGCTATTTCAAATACTAATGTCATGCAAATGATGATATATTCAATCCTGCTATTTTTTTTTAAGATTTTATTTATTTATTTGACAGACAGAGATCACAAGTAGGCAGAGAGGCAGGCAGAGAGAGAGAGAGGAGGAAGCAGGCTCCCCGCAAAGCAGAGAGCCTGATGTGGGGCTCGATCCCAGGACTCTGGATCATGACCTGAGCTGAAGGCAGAGGCTTTAACCCACTGAGCCACCCAGGCGCCCCCAATCCTACTATTTCTATGTGGGCATCATTTCTCCGTTACACACTGACACCAAATGCAAAGAGGTATGGGTACTCAAAAATGCAAGGCATCCTTATCAGGAACAGTAGCAACAGCATATCTTAATGTACATTATTTTATTTGATTTTCACAGAAGAGCTGCAAGGTAGACAGGACAGTTATTAATAGTCACTCATGTCTTACAGATATTAAAAATGAAGCTAAGAGAAATTAAACGATATGCTCCCTTAAAAGCCAAAACTTGACTACACTTCACTATTAGCTAAGGAACAGTGGCTTTAGAAGTCAGGGCCAGGTTCTAATTCTGGTTATGCCACTTATAGTTATGAGATACTGGGTCAAACATTCTCTCCAGGCCATGGTTCTTTCTATGAAATTAAATCACCGGACCACAATATCTGTAGGTCTCTTCTAGGATCATGATACTATTTCATCAACAGGAAAGGCAAGATGTCCAGAAGGCCAGGGTAGATTACACAACTAAGCACACAACAATGCCAAAGGGAAGAATTCAGGCAAGGCTTATGGGGTGCCAGAAATAAAACAAACTTGTGCTAAACCAGCTCTCAAGTCAAGCTTTGCTGTGCTTCCTGAAAACAATGCTTCCAAGTATTTCCAAGTTTGCCGAACTAACCGGGCTTCCATGTGGAAGAA
The DNA here is from genome assembly GCF_963455335.1 of Martes martes. Classification (NCBI taxonomy): domain Eukaryota; kingdom Metazoa; phylum Chordata; class Mammalia; order Carnivora; family Mustelidae; genus Martes; species Martes martes. Next base: position 72,234,821 of record NC_137893.1, on the reverse strand, counting down.
AGTGAAAACCCAAAATTGAAGTAGCACAGGAAGGAATATAGACGAGAGGAATTTCTGAAGGAAAAAAACTGCTAAGCAATTCATGTAAAAATTATCTCACTCTGTTCTAGAAATTGCCAATAAGTATCATAATGAAATATTTTATTATTTATTACGATATTCACTAGTAATTTTACAAAAGTCTAGCTAATTAAATATTCATTTTGATATGTAGGTTTTCAGGAACAAGCAGAAACAAAATAGCCACATATTAATGCACATTCAGAAAATAACAAATCAGTATCAGTGATGAGTCAGTACAGACTAAAAGGAAAAAAGGAAGAAAGTCTCCAATTTATCTGCATGCCATAAATGCATCTTTGAACAGGCAAAATGTAATGCGTTTCTTCAACCAACTTACCAAGAATAGAAATTGCTAGGTGAATCAATAAAATATGAATTATTTTATGTTCTCTCCTATATTTCTCTCTCATTTATTATTTCACCAAAACCTATTAACTGCTCTATTATTTAAAACTCAAGTGTTCTATGGGTGAGGTAGAAGGGAAGAATCTCTTTCTTATTTATATTTGTTCATATCTGTAATAAAATCAGAATGAAAACATGTGGGTACATACATATGTAACATATAAATAAAAAAATAGCCACAGTTAGCTAATTCAGTAAACATGAGATATTACCGTGTGAAGTGATGAAAATGTTCTAACCAAAAGAGGAATCTTTCAAATTGACCTTGAAAATGGAGCCCAGCTTTTCTACTAAGTTTACAATACAGCCTTGACCCTCCTGGGCTGTGATCCCAGGTCATCACTTACTGTGTGATTCTATAAATTTCACATAAGTATCCCACACCCCCCATTCATTCTGTGAAACACAGGGTTGATTCAAAGGGGTCATGTGATAACACATGAACTGTTCTAACATAGGATTGTCACTCAATACATTCATCTCCTATCAAAGCCCAGCTAAGAAAGATCCTAGCTTCAGTGAGGCTTCTTACACAGCAGCTCTCAGCAAAGGCCTTTAGTCTGTTGACAAAAAGAGTCATACTGACCGAGTTCAGGAATCTCTTGAGTTATTCATGCTATCCTCAGGAATACAAAAATAACTGGATATCCTGATTCCTGTTGGTTATACAAAACTATTAACCACCTCCTCAAACACACCTACCCGCCCATCCAACATACATATTCCAACCAAACTTATGGACAGGAAGGCAAACTTCGGAGAGAAAAACCAAACAACTGCTATTCACTGAACACTTATCTGCCAGACAGTGCCATAGGCAATTCTGAACAAATTTGCAGCCTAGACACGGTAAATAAGTTGTACAGAGAAAGAGATAGCAAGGGATTCAGCTGGGATTTTATCATAACTAGATTTGATCCTAAAGCCCATGGTCCCTAAAATTGTGCAACTCTTTCTCCCATATTTAACTATTACCAATAATGCACAGAACAGCTTCCCAGAAAAGTTTATACTAAGTAATTAAACCAAACAGCACACAAAACTCCACACTTAACAACAACATATACAACTCCCTTGTTTGTGACCTCGGGACTGTGGCTATGCACAATCCTTGAAACACTGAGTACAATATTCATTTCTAGTTTAAATATTCCAAATAGTATGAATCCACACAAACAAGAATATATTTCAAAGCTGTCAGTAGCAATAAAATATAAGTTGAAATTGGAGATTTCTGAAAAAAGATTTGGGAGTAGTATTGGGAAAGGTATGAACAAAGTAGCTTAAGGAACATCTATGTTCTCTATTATATCAACTACTTGGGCTAAAGGACCATTCTGATTTCCTTTTGATTATAAGGAAATGTACACTTTAGCTGAAATATATACTGAACCATCACAAAACTTCCAGCATCATATTTTAGCACATGAGAAAAATTCTATTATTCCTCTTTCAGCCTAATAGAATAGGGGAAAAAATGAGATAGTGTTGGCAGAGAAGACTGAAATGGAAGCACTTGGTTATTATGAAATAATCATTATGTCAAAGGAATAGATACATTTGCCTGTACCTTTCCCATGCTTATGCCCTAGAGGTGTGTGATTATCTTATAATCATTGCTGTTTCCCAGAGAAACACATTTTGCTTCATGATACAATTTTTTAAAAGTGAAAAACGTATTACCAGAGGTGCTTGTTAAATTGATGATGATGACTTAAATTAACCTACATTTGTCACTAAGTTTCAAGGGTCATCCATTATTGAGCACAAAAAGACATATTTTCTACATGAGGGGAAACATAAAATGCAAAGAAAGTGAGAGAACCATTAATTAAAGTTTATGTAAAAGAAGACAGAGAAATATTAGAAATACCTATGATTTCAGCCTTTTTTGGGGGACAGGGTCCATATTCGGAAAGACAAAGCCATCAATGGTAGTCAAAAAAGGAAAGAGGTCTACTTACATTTGCTGACCGCATTACCAACAGAAAATCATTATTCTGCAATAATCACTATGCCCCAGTGAACAGTAAAATTATTTTTAACATTTCATTTGTTTTACAATCTCTAAAACACAATGGCTCTAGTTAAATTACTGTACAATAACCTGATCGTTTAATTTAAAATCAGTATTTTATCCATCGTACTAAGTCCTCTTCTGATACAAATGTCATCTAAAGGAACATAATTTCAATATACTGAACGCACCCTGACTATTTTAGTCTTTGCTGGCTACATATTCTCTTAAGACAAAACTAGATAATTAAAGTGTTCAGCGATGAGTCTATTAACAAAAGCAAAAGATTTAACATACTGCCTTGAGAGAGACTTTTCAAGTTTCTTTCCTTATCTTGTTAGGCAAGAGAGAACTATATTTTAAACACTCCTGAAGGGGATAATTATAACTCTTATCATTTGCTTCCTGCTGATAAAAGGTAAATACGAACTTTTTTTTTTTTTAAGATTTTATTTATTTATTTGACAGAGATCACAAGTAGGCAGAGAGGCAGGCAGAGAGAGAGAGAGGGAAGCAGGCTCCCTGCTGAGCAGAGCGCCCGATGTGGGGCTCGATCCCAGGACCCAGGGATCATGACCTGAGCTAAAGGCAGAGGCTTTAACCCACTGAGCCACCCAGGCGCCCTGGTAAATACAAACTCTTAATGAAGATGACTGTGACTGTTCCTCCATCGTGGGATCTTCTTCAGTCATTTCCTGTGCTAGAACCCTCATCAAAAGAAACAGCCCAGGTGAAATCATAAGCAGAAAACTATCACTCTGATGTCACACACAGCAAGAGAGATCACATCAAACAGTACTATTCTTGTCCAGTGAGAATTAGACAGGAGAACGACGTGGTAATAAGTGGCTCATACCTCATACGATAAGGGCTAATTAGTTCAAGAAAAGTCCCAGAGGTCAGGGATTTATTTTCTACCATAAAATAGACAGTTTAATGAAATGTCCTCTAAAATTCAGCTCTAAAATTCCAGTTTATCAATCTTATAAGAAAAGGAAACTGGAATCAAATTATCCTGCAAAAATGTAACTGCCTCATTCATTAAATTTATTAATTTCTCCATTAGGGTAAGAATTAAATTGCCTGGTTGTAAGCCTGCAACTAACTAAACGTAAATGCTATGAATCTGTCATGAAAATACATGAAGAAAAGCTAAATTTCCACAATTATATGTATAAAAAGTATGCTGTGATATTTCCAGTAATAAAATTAACAATGTTCTGAATAGCTATATATGTGTGGAACAAACGTCATTATATAACATACATCAAAATGTGTAAATACTTAAAATGAGATAAGAACTCAAGAGGCAATTCTTAATTCTAGCACCTAATTTGTGCCCATTCCTGTAAAGCCAATATGGAGAAGAGAGTTAAGGTAAAGCACAGAGATCCTGTCCTCAGTAGCGGAAAACTTATTTTAAATAACATCCATCAGGGACACCTAGGTGCTCAGTTGGTTAACAGTACGCCTTTGGCTCATGTCACGATCCTGCAGTCCTGGGATCAAGCCCCACATAGGGTTCCTTGCTCAGCGAGGAGCCTGCTTCTCCCTCTGCCTGCTGCTCCCCCTCTCTGCTTGTGTTCTCTCTCTCTCTGACAAATAAATAATTAAAATTAAACAAACAAACAAAAAACATCTATCTATAATGTGTCAGTGAATGCATCGAGGTATTGGGCTGTAAAGCTAAATAAAGGACAAGCCCGACGGTCGAAAAGCCAGAGACACGGTAAAATGAGGGTAGTTACAAAACGACATTAGATGGGCTATGATTGATGCAGCTACCTAAGTCTGCTGAAATGCAAAGGAAACACTGAATGTCAGGGGAAGCTGCAGAGGCTCAAAAGAAGGTTACATTTTAACTCACCCAGAAGCAAAAAGGGGTTTAGAGGCCTCAAAATCAGGGAAACCATTTTGGTTCCCCATGCTATTTGCAGGATACCCAAACTCTGGATAATGATGGCAGGGAGGCCAGTTTATCAAAAGAATGGCACGGAGAAATCTAGGTAAATGGTGGGAATGGCAAACTTTACCATATATGAACCACACTGCAAAGACAATGTAGTTCATTAACTGGCTTTGATATGGAAAAAGGAGGAGAGGTTTTGGTCTGTGATGAATGTTGAGTCAGTTCCAACCACAAAGTTTCCAGGCGGAGGGATTCTGAGAACGATGTATCACCGATAGAAATACAGAAACTGATATGCAGTTGGAGTATGAAGAGTAAATATAAACCATTCATGTCTAAATTCCTGATAGCTGAAAATATAAAATAGCCAACTTTACTCATGCAAAATCTTCCTTTATTTACAGCATTCCTTTGACTACCTGCTGAAGCTCGAAGAACTGACAGATGTTAAATTTGAAATTGTTTTCAAGTTTCTTAAAATCACTGGTGGTAGTATATAGAAGGTAAAATATTCTCTAGAAGCAACTCCAGCTGTGTAATGAATGTGCTGCGCTTTTTCTATGTAATAAGGCAAAATCAATTTAGCATGATCTGTGGCTGCAAGAAAGTCTTTAAACCAATTAAATTAACTTTCCCTTCTGCTGATTGTACTTGCTAGTCGATTATCCTTAACCCATAGCAGACAGTGTTTACTTCTGGGCCAAGATGGTTTCCTGGAAACATCTTACAGACATAACTGTAAGGGGGATTATGCTTCCCCATAGGGATGACACAATCTGAGATGATTTTTTTTGACATCAATAAATTTTGATTATGTCAATCATGTATTATTAAAACAAAAGAATAATGCAAATTATAGTCATATGCAATGTAATCATTTTAAATAATAAAATTATGTTCCAGGTCATCTCCTAGAATTTCAGTGCTGAAGAAACCTCAGAAAATTTCTAAATTGAAATACTGTATTTTTTCAGACAAGAAAAGAGACACATATTCTATGACACTTCACCCCCCAACTTTACAAAGTCACATACAATGACCATAAGTAATTAGCACTGGCTCTCAGACAGCCAATGGAATACCACCATATTCAATTTGAGCATTTTCCACCTACAGGACAGATGCTGGCAATCATTTATGTAAGCTTTATTTTTTGTTGCATCTATGCTATATAAAACAAAAAGGACAGGACTGAGTGACCAAGGCTTTTTTTTTTTAATCTGAAAGAGCTATGATTCTAACTTCAATTCTAAACTTTTGGCAAGTAAGACATGCTTTATTCAGGTCCTTAACACCAAGAGCATCAAGAGCAGCCTTGAAAGAATAAAAAGGGACAGACTAAAGGCTGCCTGAGCACGGTGGTCTATGGATGGAAGGAGGGAATAGAAGTTGCTGCCCTTTGCCTTGATAATAGCAGGAGAAACATAAACCCTAAAAAAATAAAATAAAAAAATTTAAAAGTCTTCTGTGGTTAATCCAAGGGGACAGAGATGGCTGGCAGAAGACCAGGTGCTGAAGAAGCCACAGCTATTGCCAAGTTAAAAGCAAAGGAAACATGGTTACCCAACTACCCCAGAGTCAAAGCAGTGATTACTAGTTAAGTGCTTTAAACTTTGACAGGGATAGAGAGAGGACTGACCAGGTGTCCCCACTGTAGACATGGTCCTCCCTGGTTCTTAAACAAATCAAGATGAAAGCACCACAGGGAGGTTGAAAGCAGATGATTTTATTCACCCCCACCCTGTTATCAGCTTTATAAGAGCTGTAGCTGGAAAATGGCCGATAAAACCAATGTAGTAATCTCTCCTGCTAGGCTTTGATCTGGTTTTCTGCCAGAAGTAGCTATTATCTACTCAAAAAAAGAAAGGTCTGATCAGGTGCAAATCTCTATTGGCACCCAGGCCGAAGCTCAGAAGCCCCCCTCCTTGATCAAAGTTTAAAGCATTCACAAAACACTAGCACACTGGTGTTCTCAACTTTGAAGAAATCATTACTCAGATTTTGCAAACTGTGATTATAAGATCTCTGCTTACCTTCCAAGATACTGATGCATAATCTCTGGCCAATGCTGTGTGTCCTTGGGCAAAATGACTAGATTATTCACTTTATTTGGAAGAGTTGGAACAAATGAACTTAAAATTAATACCAAACTAAAAAGGTTTAATGTGGCGCTTATCAGAAAAATAGGTACTATCATATTAACAGCACTCATTATTTTAGTAATTCTATTTCCTAAAATAAGAACCCGGTATCAACTATAATATTTGGCATATAATATTTGATTATAATGGACTTATTCACATATGAATTAGCCATTAAAACTTAAGTTAAAAACAACAGACAATGGATTTTTTTTAAATATGAAGTTAAAGAAAATACCAAGTGCTTACAGAAAGCAGTAGTATTTAATCTTGAAGCCCCAGAACCCATTCTATGAAAACCAAAGATCCTCCACCTTAATGGAGAACGTAAAAGTGAGTTTACAAGCCTTTCAAGTTCAAAATTGGACAACCTAATGAGCCAGAGACCCCAGATTATGAACCTAAATCTCCAAATTTATAATCTAACCTGCACAGTCTTCTGCTGTAATCTCTTTAAGATTGAACTGTAGACCAAAGCACGCCTGAGGGTCATGTGCCAACAATCCTTCTATTTTGCACATAGGAATGTCTACGGTCATCAGCCTTCAATATACTTATGGAATTTCCAATTAAAAAGCTTTCTAGTAGAGGACAAATGGATACTGGTCAATACAAAAGTAGCAATTTGTTACTGTAATGGCTCAAAAACCTCATAATGGTATGACACTTAATAAGCACTCTTCTCATTATAAAAATCAACCAACTGTTCAGCATATTAAAAAAAATATATATTACAAAGTAAAGCTATACCCCCCTCTTTCCCAACTACATACATACATAGAAAAGCCAGGGTTCCTTTTTTATTATTATTAGTGAAAGCATAGTTATTAAATTATTATAGTAAGAGGGAAAACAACAGAAACTACTTGACAGGCATCACTAAAAGATCAAGATTCCATTTTGCAAGATGCAAATTTCCCCTCTTTGAAATGTTTAAATCCTACCTTTATAATATAATTACGATTTTAAAAGTTAGCAAACAGAATAACAAGTTTAAATAATGCCCCTCTATTTCAAATATATTACAACACCAAAATATTATTACTTACTTGGTTATTGCTTTTTAATTTCTTGAAAGAACTGCATTCCTAGGACTTCGGATATAGGGTTCATTCCTCCTGCCTAGACTCGGTTTCTGATAAACTAAATCACATTTTCCAGCTTTTAAAGAAATTCACATTCTGTAAAAGTTAGAAAATTACAATTCCAATCAAGTGTCAGGCTAAGTAGATTATCACTATAGGCCTATCAAGGTAATTTAGTAATTACTAAAAACATGACTTGAAAATACTTTTGAGAACATTTTAAAATTTACCATCCATGTTATCATAAACTATTTCCTGTGATTTACAACTCTCCTCAATAAATTTAAAATTATATCATAGTCCCATGGGCAGATAAATTTGCATAAATCTGACATTCACACCCAGATAAAGAAAGTCCAGGTTGTTCCACTGGTCACAACAGAAACAGACCTGCAAGCATTTTTATTCTGGGTCCAGACAAATGATTCAGAAATAACTCCTGAAAGTTACAAGTCGGTTGGCATACTATTAAATTTGTAGGCCAACTCATGGAAGAGTGTAAAGTAAAATAGCCTGATTAAGCTAAAATGAATGTCTGTCTCTACCATTTTAGATTATCACAGAAAAAGTCAAAAGGCAAATTTCTGGTTTCAGCTAACCAACAAAAGCAATACGAATGAACATGGCCTTTTTGTTGCTGGTGAGGTCTGATAACTAAAATTATTCAATTGAATCAAATTTGAAAGCCTCTTGCAATACCATCAGTTCAATTACCCCATAAACCACATTACGCTCCTATTTCCAAAGTGAAAAGTAAGTAAATCCGTGTAACTGCAATATATCAGATGTCAGGTAGGTACCCTGAATATTACCTTGTGCTTCAATGGCACTGCATAACACACAACACTATTTCATTGCATTCACCATAACACACTTATGATGTAGGTATTATCGCTATTTTAAAGAGGAGACAGTAGGCTTGACTAACTTGACGGAGTGTACGGTAAATTAATTCCAATGATTCCAAAGCCTGTGCTCCAGTTTTGCGTGCAATGCTGCAAGTATTGTTTCCATATGCATATGTTTACAGTTTTCAGTGTGAAGCTGAGTGTTTGGAGCCTTGAGGTGGTTAACTATTTGTTTGTTTACAAAACTTTTTTGTTGTTCATTTATTTACAACTAATAAACAAATTCCATAATGTTGCCTTAGAAGAATAAAGAACGGTTCAAGGACTATAGTCTCCCCTGGGTCTATTTGTCTGCAAAGAGAAAAGAGCTAATATATTGATAAGTGAGGGCAGTAGCCATTTAATTTTGAGTGGTCACAATAATGAAGGACTGAAAGAAAAAAAAAACACTGCACCAGGAGTTGAAGTCCCTGATGGTAGTCACTGGGTTTTAATAAGGATTAGACTACTCCATTCTATTTGAGGTTTTACAGGGGGTAAGCATGGTCCCACTGAGTAGACTTTACACGGGGATTTCACATTTATTTGAGTGTTCTGGAATTAGAATGGACTAAGACAACAGGAGATAGGGCCTAATACAAAGACAACTGGACTGGTTATCCAGAGACAGGACTTTAAATCTCACTATCAATAACTAATTGTATAAAATCATGTAAGTGGCAAATTCAGGACCCTAACTATTTTCACCCATAAAATGATAGGGCTGGCCAAACTGCTTTCCAAGGCTCCTCTCAGTACTAATATTTCATGAGGTTAAAAGACAACTTGTTACAGATGATGAATTATAAAGAAACTCAAGATTAGGGAACTTATTTTTCTTTGTCACATGATATATTTTCCTTTCTTTTTTTCCTTTTTTTCTTTTTTTGGCAAATTAAAATGCAACCAAGGCTCTAAAATGGGAATTATATACATATATTGTGTCTACTTTGTAGAATTCAATCAGCATGATGGTATATGTAAACGTTTTTAAAGTTTTAAATATGCACATGAGATAATAAGTATTTAATTAAATACTGAATGGTTAAATGTTAAAATCCTTTGTTAATATAAAATAGTATGTCTTAATTAGAAATGCCAAGGTACTAAATTATTGGATAAACAAGAGCATTAAGATTTGCTCAAGGCAACATATGTAAAGTTCTATACTATCTGTAAGTAGCTTAAACACAAATTTCTGTATTTATGTGTACTAATAGCATTTACCAGGACATCTTATTTAAGACAGCAAAAATACTGTCTTTAACCACAGAAGTTCAAGAGAAATTCAAGAAAGAAAACAAATTTATTTATTTCCTAATTATTCTTTTCTGCTTACATATGTTTTGTATTCCTTTATTTAGATCCCACCCCCTTTCTAGAAAAGACTAAAGGCAATGGAAAGAATATAGTAACCACAAGTAAATTCCACGTGTATAAAATCAGAGGGAGAGGAGGAGGGGGGAAAAAATAAAGACATCATCTAAAGTGAGGAATAAAGCTCAAATATGTTTACTAGAAACATTTATATACTTCATATTAGAGAGTCATACATGGGCTCGAAGCTTTCTCACAGTAAATGCAGCACGCAGCTACCGGTGTAATTCGATTCAGTGATACAATTCCATTGGGAGGCAAATTGATGGGTTCCTTGTGCTTGTCTCCACAATTGCTTGATTTGGCAATACATTTTAGATAATATAGGAAAACTAGAGGAAGAAAGGATTGCACATCTTTTAAACAATCTTCCCCAAATACTGTTTCTTTAAACTATGGGCTCCAATGAGTTCAAGACTACTCCCTCTCCAGAAAGGTCTGTGGCATGAAACTATTCAACAGTGCCATTTAAATGCAGAAACACGTTTTAATAAACTCTAAATTTTAAGAAATTATGTATACAGGGTTCATATACTCTTATGAGACTTAAGGTATCTAGCCTTAAAAACACTTTGTGTCCAAAAAGATATCCCTTCTCTGGTGAGGCCATAGCACAGGAACAGATCTCCTCAGAAAAGTTTTTCTAAATCTTCTCCAAATGAAAAATTATGCATGACCCACTGCCTGTAAAGTCTACTCTTTATTTCCTGGTACAGCAGGGTGAATCTGAAGAAAAGTGCCACTAATGTGAAAACAGCTATCTAATTCAGTTGATTATTTTTTTAAAAAAGTAATTCAATAAAACATACATTGAAAGTTTAACTTGGAATGAAGCTTAAGTAGTGCTACCTCTGATAAACCAAAGAAACCTGGAAGGGTCTTTTAAGTAAAAGACAGCCATAGCACATTGAGAACGGAAAATAACCCATCAACTGTACGAGCAGTTGTCACTGGATGCCACTTTTGGATTGAGATAACAAAACTATGAAACTATCTATAAAAAAATAGTTTTATCTTTTGTCCTCTATTAAAGAACAGGCATGCAAGAGCTCTGTCAAAATAGTGAGATTCAATTTAAAGAGAAGAGAGGTCAGAATACAATTACATTTTACCTTAATGAAATATGTGACCTGCTCTCTCAAAACAATATTCCTACCAACCATGATTCTAGAAATAGTAATATAGAGACAATTCCGAAATGAGATCAATAACTGGAGTGGGCAGTGTAGGCAAAGCTTTGGCAGCCTAGCTCATAACAGACTCCTGACCAAAGAAGTACAGGTTGGGGAAAGGACGGACATATTCTTTGTGATTAGAAAAACATTCTGGCCTGATTTACGAAACAGCTGCAGCCAATCGCTTAGGCTTAAATTAGTATCTATCATGAATGAATTCTAGCCTCCTAATCCAAACAAATTATATCCTAAGTTATAGAGAAAACTTGCAGAAGTACTTGATCCCCTCTCTAATACTTGCAACTATCTGAATGAATGGCTGAATGATCCAATGTGCTATTTCCTAATTCTGAGAATCATAAAATGACATGATATGTGAACATGGGGGACAAATACAGTCCTATTATTTTAAAAACTGAATAAATTGAGTCAAAAATCCTATAAAAGTGTTTCCAACTTCTCAGTGAAATTAAATTATTAATTAAGTGAAATTAATATTATTAATATTTTAAATGAATATTTTCTGAGTATTTCCAAAGAAAAGCTAGTAAGTACCAGAATAACAGATAAAGGAAATGATACAGTTCTTAATTTGTCCACATTTCAATAAAACATTTGGCAAAATCTCTGGCACTCCCCTGATGGGCAGACAAGATGCAGAAATGAGAGATGGATAATAACACAGCAGTGTTACTTTCTGACTAATCTAACCTCTATACTGGAAAAAGATTAATACATTGTTACCAACCAGGAAGAAGCCATTCTAGAGGAGGCCACCAGGCTTGGTCTTTAGCCTTAGTCTCTTTATTATTATTATTATCAAACACTTGAAAGGGAACATAACTAACTAATACTTATCAAGCACACACAAGACTAGAAAGCACATCTAATGAACTGGCTGAGAAGATCAGGCTAAAAAATTCTTAATTAGATACATCCAACAAGATAAAAAGTATTGAGGACAAATACAATCCTTTGTTTAAACCCAAGCCTCCTTATTTCTCAGATCAGTGCTCTTATTACACTCTAATACATTCATACCTTAAAAAAAAAAAAAAAAGTGAAGACTTCTACTCAGTAATAAGAATAATTCAGGAAGGGGACCTGTGCCAAGAAGCCAGGGATGGGAGTAGAATCAGCCTGGTTTGTTCTGATCTTCAGTCCACAAAGTGCTGTGTTTACCTTCCCCACTCAGTCATTAATCACCCTGAGATATGGCCTAAGCACTTATTTAGACTAGAAGTAGCTCACACTGTGAGCCATTAGAAGTTGAATATAACAGAATTCAGGGCTGGAAATCGTACCAGCCCCTGGAGAAAGAATTCTCCCAAATTTCTACTGAGGGCAGATTTTTATTTTTATTTTTTTTTTAATTTTTAATTTTTTTATAAACATATAATGTATTTTTATCCCCAGGGGTACAGGTCTGTGAATCGCCAGGTTTACACACTTCACAGCACTCACCATAGCACATACCCTCCCCAATGTCCATAACCCCACCCCCTATTGAGGGCAGATTTTTAAAAGATACCTGGAAAAACTGCTTCGTGCTTAAGTCTATTTTTTGAATGTATAAAAATCTGATTTTAATTAACAACAACAACACAAAAAATAATATAAATCAGACCCTAGATTAAAAAAAAAAATAAAAAAGAATTGATTTGTGATGTCTGAGAATAGAGAAAAGCAATAGGCTCTCTAGCATTAGACACCTTTAATTAAAAACACAAAGTAAATGGACTCATTCCCCAGTGAATAGCTTTCCTTAGACTACAAAATTGCTTATCAGTTAAATCTGTTACAGCAACAGCCATTTCGATAGGGCTCAATGCAGTTGAAATCCAAGTAGATATATACTCCAGTGGTAAACCAAAGAATTATTTGGGGCTTTTTGCAGTTGTTGTTTTCCATTTTGGTTTTTTGTTTTGTTTTGTTTTGTTTTGTTTTTAATTGAAACCACTGGAAGAAAGTACTCTTCCCAAGTTTCTTTTGCAACCTTTCAGACAGGCATAAAAAGGAATGTAAAAATGCATCCCCAAAGCAACTATTAAAATATTATTCATTGTAATGTTTTCAGGAACAGTTATGTATGATCTCTGCTACATGTTCCCTGACCAAATTTTAGTTGGTGGGTAGAAGAAAGAATTCATGGATGAAAGCTAAAGTCTTATTATAATCACTTCTCACACTCCATCCGGAGCCCTATCCAAGCATCTTGCCACCAGTATATTTGTAAATAATAGTTACTAGCAGCCTGAAAAGCCCATGACCAAGCAGAAAAGGCTATATTAATTAACGACTTAGAAAAGACCCAAAGAGAGAGAGAGAAAGAGAGAAACAGGGACAGAAGAAAAACAGAAAGAGGGAGAGAGGGAGGGAAATGCATTTAGTATTTTCCTCTTAATTAGTACCAATAATTTGTCAAAGATCATGTCAAATATCAAGGATTTTAATATATCAACCTCATCTCTTCTCCTCATTCTCCTCTGGGCTTGTAGGGTTGGGGTAGGGCTCTGTAGACTCATCCCTGGGCACTTGGCATCCAGGAAGAGTAGCTTCTCAGTGTCAGTGAAAACATCTTACAACTCTGCTTCTTTATGACCTTAGTGGCCATGAAACAATCACTATCCTTTTCTTTGTGAATCTCACGTCAGAAAATGTCATCAAAGAAGAAAATAATACTATCTAATAAAACAGAAGTTTAAAAAGTAACTGGCAGTGGACAACACTTTTAGAAAGAAATTTAACAATACAGTTTATAAGCCATTCTCTCTGAGTTCAAATGCATCGTGGGGGAATTAAGGTCTAAGGGTATGATATAGTATATGATAAAATACAAAATGTACATGTAAAAATTTAAAGGAAAAAAACACATGAAATCAACAGGATAAGTCAACTATAAAATTTTCTTAAGTATGTTTTCTAGTCTCAAAATTATGGTCATACATAGAAAACTGTCAAAATGACAGGGTAAAACTTTATCACACTCAAACATTTTAATTTCTAAGTAGGATATGATAGTATACTATGATTACAACTAAATGAAAACATACTTTGAAAAATCCAGAAAGTGTTAAAATATTAATTGTGGTTATGTTAGATGTTTGGAACTTAAAATAGGTAGAGCAAATTACTTGAATAATTCTTTTCAAAAAATACTTTGTACTGAAAACTTTTAGGAAAATATCTAGGTAATAGTGATTTCCTGTTTGATCCTTTAAGAAAATTAGACGTGCTAAAATAAATCTATATTTGCAAACATTCAGTCACATTACATCACAAGGCAGAAATTATTTCTCTGCATCAGTACAGGAAGACTGTTTGACATCACTGACCCCACTAACATGATCCACTCTGTGGAATCCTGCCGAGCTAGTTAGGGCTCCAACTCCATCGCTAAGGGGAGTAAACAGAGAACAGGGCATGCCCACATGGGACTTCTCCAAACAAGAAAAAGGCAGGAGGTAAGGACTTGAGTTTTAGGGTCTAATGGCAGAGAAAACAATCTTTAGTCTTTTGTCCAAAAATAATCAGTATCTTGAGCATATTTAATAAAGAATACAATCCTTTTCCCCCTCCACCCAAATATTCCCTCCAAATGCATACTGAAAAGGACCTTAGAAGTCCAACAAAAAGGTCCTTTGAGGCTACACTGATGATAAATCTGTTTTCCCTTCATTTCCTTTTTATCACCCCACTTAAAAATCCTTAACAATTTCTAGGATCTCCTTTATGCCTGGCATTTGAGTACTCCAGAATCAAGGATTCTGGAATATCAAAATCTAATTTTCTGTAAGTTCTACTCAGGAAGGAGCACTTTACCTGGTGCTAAGAGAACCCCTCCCTCCCATCAACCCTTGTACCTACAAATTAACACCCCTTATCTTTGCCCTTAAAATCCCACCACAGGTCCCTCTCTCGTAATCCTATCAGAAAACAGAAAGGTACCCAGCGGTCAGATACTCATACACAAACTTAATTTTCTTATAACTCCCAAGCTTCTCTGATACATGAAAGAATTCCTACCAGAATTAATTTGCTATCTTTTAGCAAATGTTTTTAGAATGTTTTTAAAAACATTTTTAGCAAATGTTTTAGCAAATGTGTTTAGACGGAATGGGAATCCAAGTACAGTACCTTCCTTCTTGTTCAACAGCTGCAAGAAATGGAAGGGCGTGGGGCAGGGAGAGAAAGGTGACATGCATAAACTGAGCCAAAAGAGAAGAGAAGCAATAAGAAAGACCTCCCTCCCTAGCCTTCCTTTTCCACCCCATGGCTTATTTGTTATTTTCCCAGTGAATCCATATGACACAGTGGAGGAAACACTAAGGCACTCTAGGACCATATCTTGCTTTCAATTGAGAAATATAATGGAGCTCCTCCCTTAAGGGGAAAAGTCTTCAGGGTGTTTTGTTTTGAAAAAATGGTGATCTAGATGAGCCACATCAAAGTCTGTAAAAAAACACCTGCCTCTCTTTCAGTAAATATTATCAAGATTGCAACATAAAAATACTTAAGTCAATTAAGCTATTATATAGATGTATCTGAGCCACACACATGCCAGAGGGAGCTTGCTGTAATTTTTAAATACTTTCAAGAACCTGAGCTTGCCACTTGCTGAAATCCCAGTTCAATGGCTCACTGCCCCTCCCCCGCCCCCCATGAGGCAAAATAAAGGAAAAGGAAACAATCTACCCAACAGAGGTTTAGTATGTAGATCTGGAATAATTCTTTAAACACCAGAAGTTGGTAAAGCATGCTTTACAATTGCAATTTTATGCTATAGGCATGTTCACATTCTTGCCAAGGGATTTGGTTTACATCGATCTCTACAAATTTATGTTCTCAGTGTATAAACATTTTAACATAATAATAATCCTCTGTCATAATAGAGGCCACATGGTCTAGTGAATTGTGTGCTCAATACCTTATCTACCCAGCCCTATCTACCTCATAGGAATGCTGTAAAGATTAATTAGTAGATTAATTAAAGCACTGGAAAGCACTATGAGTTTTTTTCCAAAAATACCTTACAAACACAATGCAATCATTATAACTGAAAGAAAAAAGAAAAAAGAGACAATAATACAGCTATGAGAATAAAAAAGAAATGGCAGTTGGGATCAAAATGAGTTGAACAAGATTAGAGGGAACACTAAATATGAGAAATATGGGTGTATTTGTTCTACAGATACAACAAAGGCTGGTGCTTCCCACAAGGGTATGACAACAAGGGGTTAAAACAGGCTTGACTTTCCCTCAGCCAAGTGCTGAGGGAAGGCAAGGGCAGCCAGGACCCAGCTTGTCTTTCACCTGCATTCACCCCTAGACTCACTCCCTACCTGCCCTGATGGCCAGACCCTGAGTGTACAAACATCCTTCACAGATCATTTCCTGCAGGGGAGCCCCTATCAATTTAGGAAATGACAAGGGTGACTGGGAACCAAGAAAGGAGAAGCTCTGCACTAGGGCCCAATCTAGTCCACAGGTGTCAGAAATATGTATTAACCTGGGAGTAAAAGTTGTGGGGGAGAGCTAAAAATACAAATAGTACATTTTTGATTTATGAGAAGAGTTTCACAGTTATGTAAGCCACATTG
Organism: Martes martes; assembly: GCF_963455335.1. NCBI lineage: Eukaryota > Metazoa > Chordata > Mammalia > Carnivora > Mustelidae > Martes > Martes martes. The sequence continues at coordinate 72,218,162 of NC_137893.1, read as the reverse complement.
TATCAGTAGTATTGCTTTGTTTCAGGGGGAGGGGGTAGATTTTTAAAAGCATGCAGCTTTATGTGCAAATCATTGCTATTATAAACTCACAAATGTTGCCTGGTAGGTTAAATAATTTTTAATATTTTACTCCATAAATGAATCATTTGTGGATACAGCTCAAACTTGTTAGCCTGACATTCACATCTCTTCACAATCTGGCCCCATTCAACTGCTATGTTCTCACCCTCTGTTCCAAACTAATCCTAGATTCTGTTTGTTTGGGCTTCTATAACTCACTGAAAAAGCCCATCTCCCAACTCTCAAAACACCTTTTTTAAATGCCACTTCCTGTCCTTAGGAGTAAATCCTAACAATTCAAATGCCTCCTCATCTTTACTATCTTTTTACATTATGATGATTAGATGTCCACCTCCCTACCCTCTAGTCAGAGCACAGACCCTGCACTCATCACACCATACTTTCACTCACTGATCTGATTGTAGGTACTCACCCATGTGTGTTCTGAAAGGAGAGAAGCCTGCCTTCTACAACTCTGTGCCTCATGCCCTCCCTGCTTCAAATGTTGACTCAGTGAATAGCATCAAATGCAACAATGAAGTTCTACTTTTCACCAAAACTTCTAAAGGTCATTCTCAAATTCACTGGAGTTTGGAAGGACAAAAACATAATGGCCTAGTTTTTAAAAATCTGCATGATATTTATAGGAAAGGCACATTTAGAGAATATTTTATCAAGTACATGGCATTTTAAAATTATTGTTCAAAATACTTACAAAGTAGGTCAAAAACATCATCTCCCCTTTAAAACTAAGGAAAGCAGACTGCAAGTAATATTTCTATACACCTCACCATACAACTATGTAACAGAACTTCAAGCCCTTGTTATTGTGTTTGGCTCATAAGTATGTGGAATTTGTTTTACATTAAAAAAAAAAATCTCAATTTAACTTTTGGTATTAAAGAACTGTCACCACTTAAAAGAGAGGATGCAAAAGTTCATTAAATATCTTATCAAGAGGGGGGCCTGGGTGGCTCAGTCGATTAAGCATCTGCCTTCAGCTCAGGTTGATGATCCTGGAGTTCCAGTATCAAGCCCCACATCAGGATCCTTGCTCAGTTGGGCATCTGCTTCTCCCTCTGCCCCTCCCGCAACTCCTGCGCAAGCGCGCGCGCTCTCGCGCGCTCTCTCTCATAAATAAATAAAATCTTTTAAAAAGATAAAATAAATATCTTAACCTAAATTATGGGCCCGGGATCGTGCTATGCAGTGAAAATAAAGTTGAAAAAGAAACAAATATAGTCTCTTATTCTTTCGAAGTTCACATGTTGATACACTATATATACATAATACTAAGAAGGAGATAGTTCTCCCTATCGGAATCTTACATGAACAGCTAAGAACTGATTTGGGGCCTCCCTTCGCAAATACAGCAAACCACATCCATTGTCCTGAGGCCACAATGGTCACTGTCTGAGGATCTCAGGCAGTTCTAACATCAAAATGTCATTGAATGAAAATAAGAACATGGACGCTATTTATTACAATGCTGGCAATTGGCAGGCACCAGGTAATACTTCCTTTTCATAGTTCTACTCGATCTCAATGACTCCCTTCCCTCTCTCTCCTTCCCCACCCCCAAAAAATCCTATTCCATGGGCTCTCTGAAAGATCACTGCCATTGTTACATTTCTCTCTGGGTGGGACCAAGTCACCCACCTCTGAGCGCTGCTGGTTGTCTCAACACACCCAAGGGTGAAAACAGGAGTCCAGCCTCAATTACATACCCCTTTCCCACAGCAAAAAGCCAGGATTATGCCTTTTTTTTTTCTGACTGCTTTTAAAATTGTCTTTTATCTCTGGTATTCAGCCACTTTATTAGGATGTACCTTGAAATGGTTTCATTTACATTCAATCTGCTTAGAATTCCCTGTATTCTTGGATCTGTAGGTTTATAGTATCCACCAAATTTGGAGAGTATTTGGACATTATTTTTCCAAATATTTTTCTGGGGTTTTTTTTTTGTTTGTTTGGTTTTTTTTTTTTTGGTCTTGTGGAACCCTACTTACAGATTAGACTACTTGATATTGACCCACCGTTCACTGAGACTCTGCTCATCTTTTTCTTTCATACGTTTTCTCTCCTTGTGTCCCTTCTGGTAGTTTGTATTGTTATGACTTCATAACAATAGGAATATCCCTAGAAGCGCCATTTGGTCCATTTTTCTATATTCCATTTCTCTCCTTATTATGTTTATATTTTCCTCTGTCTCTTGAACATATGGCACATATGCATATAATAGCTGTCCAGCATCTTTGCGAATTTCATCATCTCTGTCTTTCCTGGGTATGTTTCCATTAATTATTGTTTCCGACTACTAGTTACAGTTCATATTTTTCTGCTTCTTTACATGCAAGGTTATTTTTTTTAAAAGATTTTGTTGGGGCACCTGGGTGGCTCAGTGGGTTAAAGCCTCTGCCTTCAGCTCAAGTCATGATCCCAGGGTCCTGGGATTGAGCCCCACATCAGGCTCTCTGCTCAGCAGGGAGCCTGCTTCCCCCTCTCTCTCTGCCTGCCTCTCTGCCTACCTGTGATCTCTGTCAAATAAATAAGTAAAATCTTTTAAAGAATAAAAATAAATAAAAAAATAAAAATAAAAAGATTTTGTTTATTTATTTGTCAGAGAAAGAGAGCACACAAGCAGAGGAAATGGAAGGCAGAGAGAGAAGCAGGATCCCCACTCAGCAGGATGCTCAATGCAGGGCTTGATCCCAGGACCTGGGATCAAGACCTGAGCCAAACCGAAGGCCAATGCTTAACAGACTGAGCCACCCAGGTGTCCTGCAAGGTAATTTTTTAATTAAATACTAAGCACTGTGGATTTTACATGTTTTGGTGCTAGATTTTGTTGAATCCCTTTAAAAGACTATTGAGCTTTCTTCAGTATACTCTTATGTGTGAATCAATATGATTCTCTGGTAGGCTGGTTTGTTAGAGTGGGTCCAGAGCAGTCTTTAAATAAGGCCAATTTACCTCCTCTAATAAGGCAGTATCATTCTGAGGATTCTACCCAAAGTTCTGGATGTACTGAAGGCTCTCCATCCTGACTGTTGAGGATACAAGTTAGTCCCAACTCTGGGGGAATTCTGAGAATTATTTGTCCTGCAGCTTTCCAGTCATTCCTCATCCTGCTCTTAGAGTTCCACGTGTGTATCTGCTAATTTGAAAGGACCCCCTTTGCAAATCTCTGGAGCTCTCTCTTTCTATGCATGTGTTTCTACCCTTTCTGTCCTACAAATTCTCACTGCCTTACCTTCCCCAGCTCTAATCTCAGATCTGCTACTCAAAGTGCTGGATTCTGTTCTGGTTCCCCTCCCTGTGCTAGGTGTGGATACTACCTCTGGGCTATAAACCGGAGTAATTTGAAGAATCACCTCATGTGTATTCTCTTCCAGCTTGCTTAATATGGATGTCACTCAAGATTCATTTCTTTGCCTTCCCCCCCCCCACATACATGTACCTTTTAAGTCATGCTGCTGACCCTTCTTCTTTCTTATCATCAGTATGTTGACCTTTGTCCATTTTCCTTCTGAATCCCATCTTCAGTGATCCATTCTTCCTCCCACCAAATCTATGCAACACCACCACCATAACCTAGACCAATGTTTCTCAAAGTGGGGTCCCTGAATCATTTGTATCAGAGCCATCTAAAATAAATGATATAAGTAAATATTTCTAGGTTATACTGAAGACCTCATGCGTTATCTCTGACAGTTAAGACCCCCCCCCCCGGACTTGCATTTTTAAGAAGCAAACCAAGTGATTCTTAGGTACTGTGATATAATCCACTAGGGTAGGCCTTCAATTCTAGAGATTCTTGTTCCCATTAGAGTTCTAGGAGCTTTCTCTATTTCATGGTACAGAAATGCACAATTACATTGTCTCGCCAGGACATTTCAGTCAACATCACACCGAATACAGCTCATTAATTCATTGTCTATTTTAAGTGATACCCTTCTAGGAAATGAGCCACAAATCGAATTTATAAAATCTAAGCTCAGCATAAGTTCAAAAGTATTGAAACAGAATGTCTGACTTAATAAATCACCCAAAAGTTCAAAGTACTTCAACAATGCATTTGATTCTCCACTGTTCAATCAATGCAATGACATTAAACTTCCTTAAAAAATTATATATATTTTTAAAGAGCAATTGATTCTGTAGGGCTATACATTTTTAACAACATACTTGAAGGTTATAAAGAGACTTCTCTGAGATCTTTTTCCTCCCTCTAACATATCAGTCTCTTACCACATAGATAAATACAGAAAATTTGATCCATGCCCCCTTAATATACTTTATAGAGATGAAATAATTTTTGGAAAAGTTATTGTAGGGTTCTATATCAAAGTAAATCTGAGTTTAAAAATGGCACAGATTGTTAGGTATTTTATAGTACTATATCTCAAGGACATTTTCAAGGATGTGTCAAACATTATTAATTTAACATTTTATTTTTCATGCATAAACATCATGTTGCAAAACACTAGCACAATGTTTAGTAACTTCAAGACAGTATTATTAAAAGACACTTGATTTGTGAAGCAGTAACACAATCAGATAGCGAACCATTTAGTTTTGTGATTTTCACACTGAAAAACAGCCTGCCACAATGACTAGAACAAAGAGATAGGGAATAACCAAAATACCTCTATGAACCCCCATCAGATACTCTTCCTTGGCCAGAAAGGAAGAGATTTCTGATATCTACTTTATGGTTAAAATTTGCCTTATTTCAAATAACAATGTTTTAGACAAAGGATTTGCATTTTGGGATAAAGAAAAATGTTCTGTTTCCATTAAAAATTAACATTTTCCACCACAACACAGATCTTTTCACTACTGGGGGAGCTTTCAATCAAAATATAAAAACAAAAATAGCCAAACAGAGCTGTACTTAAGTGCACAATGGAACAAAGCCAATTTTCTTCATGGTTATTTCTAGAGCAATAGTTTCCGAAGTGTGCTTACCAATCAAAGCATTCAATGTGCCTTGGGACCCTGTTAGAAATGTGAATTCTCAGGTTCTATCCTAGTCCTAATGAGTCAGAAAGTCTGGAGGTGGGGCTCAGCAATCTAAGCTAACCAAACCCTCCAGGTGGTCTAATTCCTGCTTAAGTTTGAGGACACTGGTATGGAGTTTAGTGGAACAGGAACTTTAGGATGTAGGATAGAGAATTAGAGGATGCTTTAAAGCATTCTACATATAAGCAATTTAATTCTAAAGTTCTCAAAGTTTCTAACTTATTTAAGCCCCTCTGTATGCTTATTAGTATAAATGCAACACATCTTAAACTCCTTATCACCTGAATAAGACTGATTTTAGAAATGGGAGCTTTTGCTTATTTTTAAGGAATAAAGGGCAGTGTAATAGGACAGGAAATTCAGGAAACAAGAAATAAGCGCAGATACCATTTACTGAGTTCCTACCACCTACCAGGCACTAGACATGGCATTTAATACACTTTATCTCTTCTGTTGTTAATCTTCACAACAGTCTCATGTCACAAATGAGGGAACTGAAAATAAAAACTAAGTATATTAAAAAATAAACAAACAAAACAAAACAATACAAAAACTAAGTATTAGTAGGCAGAATAATGGCCCCCACAAAACATTGGGGGCCTACTAATCCCCAGAACCTATGAAGATGTTGTTACATGGCAAAGGGAAATCAAGACTGCATGTGGAATTAAGGTTGTAAAAGGGGATTAGGGTTGCTATCATCTGGCTTTGACATGGGGAGGGCACCCTGGATTAATCAGGTGGACCCAACATAACCATAGAGTCCTTAAAAACGGAAAAGGCAGATAAGAATCAGAGGCATGGAATTACAGAAGGAACCAGAGGGATGCAATGTGGGAAGAATTAACCTGCTATTGCTGGTTTTGAAGATGAAAATGACCATGAGCTAAGAATGCATGTGAGCAGCCTCTTGAAGCTGGAAAAGGCAAGAAAACATTCCTTCCTAGGTAGAGCCTCTGGAAAGGAACACAAACCTGAACAGAACTTGATTTTAGCACAGTGAGACAATGTCACGCGTTTGATCTACAAGAACAGTAAGATCATGAACTTGGTAGTTTTAAGCCAATGAAGTTGTGGTTGATTTGTTACAGAAGCACAGAAAACTAACACAGTAAGCAATGTGCCACAACGATAGGAAGGGGCTGACCGATATAATGTGAACTCAGATTCTTTCTTCGGATCCTGTTGCTTTCCCATCAATACCCATTGATATTCAGGTCTTAACAGCTCTTAGAAATAGCATACTGCTATTTCTAATGCTGCCCTACTTAAAATTAACAATCTCTTCAGGAGTACTAGACTCTTTCCCAGTGCGGATCACCTATCAGCAGTCCTTCACCGGATCAGGCTTGCAGATGTTCTGTGATTGGCTGACGCAGTGTTTTAGAAGTCTATACTCCCTACTTCTCCAGTTCTGTCATTTACACTTTTCTTACAGGTGGCCTGGTTCACACATTTATGCTACCAGCTTGGCATGGTAAGCATTTTTTCTTTTTACTATTCCTGTTGTAGATAAAAAGTGAAGTTCTCTCATCACAACTTTCAGCTCATTTTACTACCTGGGAAAAACCCATGGTTTTAGAAGTTCATGCCAATGTACTAGAGCATGAAAGAAATAAAATATATTACTGTTAGAAAGGAAAAGATCTAGATGGCATTCTTTGCAGAAGATATCACTGGCTCCCAACAAAGTACTTTAAAATTTTTCTTGGATTAAATGAATTGGCTCACAAGAAAAACAATTTTATATTTTGTGAACTTGCAAAAAGTAGTTAAGAATACAACAAGAAATATACTAATACATACTTCATTTTAAATACACTGATATTTACACCAAAATACACTAATATAAATATTAGTTACACATATACAGATAAGTTTTAGATAATTGGGTTGTTGATTCCATGACTGCAATCCACACATTTCTCATGGAAATTATCCCAAATATTTTAAACATACATCTTTTAGTATGATACTTGAAAAGAAATTCAAATACACTTTTTTTTATCATACTCAAAGGGTCTCTCAAACAAGAAGACCTAGCAATCTTAAATATCTATGCCCCATGGGAGCAGCCAACTATATAAACCAATTAATAACAAAAATCAAAGAAATACATCGACAGTAATACAATAATAGCAGGGGACTTTAACACTCCCTTCATTGAAATGGACAGATCGTCTAAGCAAAAGATCAACAAGGAAATAAAGGCCTTAAATGACACACTGGACCAGATGGACATCACAGATATATTCAGAATATTCCATCCCAAAGCAACAGAATATACATTCTTCTCTAGTGCACATGGAACATTCTCCAGAATAGACCACATCCTGGGTCATAAATCAGGTCTCAGTCGGTACCAAAAGATTGAGATGATTCCCTGCATATTTTCAGACCACAATGTTCTGAAGCTAGAACTCAATCACAAGAGGAAATTTGGAAAGAACGCAAATACATGGAGACTAAACAGCATCCTTCTAAAAAATGAATGGGTCAACCAGGAATTTAAAGAAGAATTGAAAAAATCATGGAAACAAATGATAATGAAAACACAACGGTTCAAAATCTGTGGGACACAACAAAGGCAGTCCTGAGAGGAAAATATATAGCGGTGCAAGCCTTTCTCAAGAAACAAGAAAGGTCTCAAATACACAACCTAACCCTACACCTAAAGGAGCTGGAGAGAGAACAACAAAGAAAGCCTAAACCCAGCAGGAGAAGAGAAATCATAAAGATCAGAGCAGAAATCAATGAAATAGAAACTAAAAAAACAATAGAACAAATCAACAAAACTAGGAGCTGGTTCTTTGAAAGAATTAATAAGATTGACAAACCCCTGGCCAGACTTATCAAAAAGAAAAGAGAAAGGACCCAAATAAATAAAATCATGAATGAAAGAGGAGAGATCACAACCAACACCAAAGAAATACAAACAATTATAAGAACTTACTACGAGCAACTCTATGGCAACAAATTTGACAACCTGGAAGAAATGGATACATTTCTAGAGACATATAAACTACCACAACTGAACCAGGAAGAAATAGATAACCTGAACAGACCCATAACCAGTAAGGAGATTGAAACAGTCATCAAAAATCTCCAAACAAACAAAAGCCCAGGACCAGATGGCTTCCCAGGGGAATTCTACGAAACATTTAAAGAAGAATTAATTCCTATACTCCTGAAACTGTTCCAAAAAATAGAAATGGAAGGAAAACTTCCAAACTCATTCTATGAGGTCAGCATCACCTTGATCCCAAAACCAGACAAGGATCCCACCAAAAAAGAGAATTATAGACCCATATCCTTGATGAACACAGATGCGAAAATTCTCACCAAAATACTGGCCAATAGGATCCAACAGTACATTAAAAGGATTACTCACCACGACCAAGTGGGATTTATTCCAGGGTTGCAAGGTTGGTTCAACGTCCACAAATCTATCAATGTGATACAATACATTAATAAAAGAAAGAATAAGAACCATATGATACTCTCCATAGATGCTGAAAAAGCACTGGACAAAGTAAAGCAGCCCTTCCTGATTAAAACTCTTCAAAGTGTAGGGATAGAAGGCACATACCTCAATATTATCAAAGCCATCTATGAAAAACCCACCGCAAATATAATTCTCAATGGAGAAAAACTGAAAAGCTTTTCCGCTAAGGTCAGGAACACGGCAGGGATGTCCATTATCACCACTGCTGTTCAACATAGTACTAGAAGTCCTAGCCTCAGCAATCAGACAGCAAAAAGAAATTAAAGGCATCCAAACTGGCAAAGAAGAAGTCAAACTATCACTCTTTGCAGATGATATGATACTATATGTGCAAAACCCAAAAGGCTCCACTCCAAAACTGCTAGAACTTATACAGGAATTCAGTAAAGTGTCAGGATATAAAGTCAATGCACAGAAATCAGTCGCATTTCTTTACACTAATAACAAGACAGAAGAAAGAGAAATTGAGGAGTCGGTCCCATTTATAATCGCACCCAAAACCATAAGATACCTAGGAATAAATCTAACCAAAGAGGCAAAGAATCTCTACTCAGAAAACTATAAAGTCCTCATGAAAGAAATTGAGGAAGACACAAAGAAATGGAAAAATATTCCATGCTCATGGATTGGAAGAACAAATATTGTGAAAATGTCTATTCTACCTAAAGCAATCTACACATTTAATGCAATCCCTATCAAAATCCCACCCATTTTTTTTAAAGAAATAGAACAAATAATCCTAAAATGTATATGGAACCAGAAAAGACCTCGAATAGCCAAAGGAATATTGAAAAAGAAAGCCAAAGTCGGTGGCATCACAATTCCAGACTTCAAGCTCTATTACAAAGCTGTCATCATCAAGACAGTATGGTACTGGCACAAAAACAGACATATAGACCAATGGAACAGAATAGAGAGCCCAGAAATAGACCCTCAACTCTATGGTCAACTAATCTTCGACAAAGCAGGAAAGAATGTCCAATGGAAAAAAGACAGCCTCTTCAACAAATGGTGCTGGGAAAATTGGACAGCCACATGCAGAAAAATGAAATTGGACTATTTCCTTACACCACACACGAAAATAGACTCAAAATGGATGAAGGACCTCAATGTGAGAAAGGAATCCATCAAAATCCTTGAGGAGAATGCAGGCAGCAACCTCTTTGACCTCAACCGCAGCAACTTCTTCCTAGGAACATCGCCAAAGGCAACAGAAGCAAGGGCAAAAATGAACTATTGGGATTTCATCAAGATCAAAAGCTTTTGCACAGCAAAGGAAACAGTTAACAAAACCAAAAGACAACTGACAGAATGGGAGAAGATATTTGCAAACGACATATCAGATAAAGGGCTAGTATCCAAAATCTATAAAGAGCTTAGCAAACTCAATACCAAAGAACAAATAATCCAGTCAAGAAATGGGCAGAGGACATGAACAGACATTTCTGCAAAGAAGACATCCAGATGGCCAACAGACACATGAAAAAATGCTCCACATCACTCGGCATCAGGGAAATACAAATCAAAACCACAATGAGATACCACCTCACACCAGTCAGAATGGCTAAAATTAACAAGTCAAGAAATGACAGATGCTGGTGAGGATACGGAGAGAGGGGAACCCTCCTACACTGTTGGTGGGAATGCAAGCTGGTGCAACCACTCTGGAAAACAGTGTGGAGGTTCCTCAAAAAACTGAAAATAGAGCTACCCTATGACCCAGCAATTGCACTACTGAGTATATACCCTAAAGAGACAAACGTGGTGCTCCGAAGGGGCACGTGCACCCGAATGTTTATAGCAGCAATGTCCACAATAGCCAAACTGTGGAAAGAGCCTAGATGTCCATCAACAGATGAATGGATAAAGAAGATGTGGTATATATACACAATGGAATACTATGCAGCCATCAAAAGACATGAAATCTTGCCATTTGCGACGACGTGGATGGAACTAGAGGGTATCATGCTTAGCGAAATAAGTCAATCGGAGAAAGACAACTATCATATGATCTCTTTGATATGAGGAAGTGGAGATGCAATGCGGGGGGGTTGGGGGGAGGTAGGGAAAAAAATGAAAAGATGGAATTGGGAGGGAGACAAACCATAAAAGACTCAATCTCAAAAAACAGACTGAGGGTTGCTGGGGGGAGGGGGGACGGGAGAGGGTGGTGGGGAAATGGATATTGGGGAGGGTAGGTGCTATGATGAGTTCTGTGAAATTTGTAAACCTGCTGATTCACAGACCTGTACCCCTGGGGATAAAAATACATTACATGTTTATTAAAAAAAAAAATACACTTTTTTAAACAGACTTTGAAAAATACTGGTTTAGATGAAGAACAGAGTATTTTAAAACAAATTAAATGGCATTCCTGTTGATATTTTTTTTAAAGATGTTATTTATTTATTTGACAGAGATCACAAGTAGGCAGAGAGGCAGGCAGACAGAGAGAGGAGGAAGCAGGCTCCCCACAGAGCAAAGAGCCCGATGCGGGGCTCGATCCCAAGACCCTGGGACCATGACCTGAGCTGAAGGCAGAGGCCTTAACCCACTGAGCCACCCAGGCGCTCCTCCTATTGATATTCTAATTGAAGTTTTATCAAAACTAAAATTTGGTATCTATATAATTGAAACTTAATTTTTCTTTTCTCTTTGAGACACTGACTTATATGTCTAATAGCCTTTTATATTTATTTTTCCCAGGTTCCAGATACAAAGAAATACAATTCCCAAAATATCTCTTTCACAACTCTAGATTTATGTGCTATATTCTCTATCCATAATGAAGTCCCCCCTTTTCCCAAAAAGAGAATGCAATGCTCCTTCTAGGACAGAGAGCATCTGCCCTGTCAATTCTTCTTTTGCCAATCTCAGGCAACATGTAATCTTCCTCTGTATTCCCTAGTACGCTGACGCACGCCCAGTATAATACTTGAATTTTAATGTAATTATTTGCTGACTCCTTTGCATCCCTCCACAAAACAAGAAGCTACTCTAGGACAACACCAGTGTAATTCATATTTCTATCCCATCTAAAAGAATTCCTATCTCACAGAAAGAATTACAAAAACCTTAAAAAACAAAAACAAAAACAAAAACTCCTTAGGGGTTAAAGAATATTCCCTGGAAGGAGACAGTTTGGGGTTCAATGCATAACTAACTTTAATTTTGTGACCCTGGTTCAGTAAATTTCACCAAGTCTTCAGTTTCCTTCTTCATAAATTGGACATAATATTTCATTTTATCTGGGGCGCCTGGGTGGCTCAGTGGGTTAAGCCTCTGCCTTCAGCTCAGGTCATATCTCAGGGTCGTGGGATGGAGCCCTGCATCCCCCATGAGGCTCTCTGCTTAGAGGGGAGCCTGCTTCCCCCCTCTCCCTCTGCCTGTCTCTCTGCCTACTTGTGATCTCTCTCTGTCAAACGAATAAATAAAATAAAATAAAATAAAAATCTCACTTCATCCATTGTGAAAGTCAAAGCAGGTAATATCAATATAAAGTAGAGGTAGTTGTTACAATAATGACTCTGTAACAACAGATAAAAAACTGTGGGTTGATGGAGGGGTTGAGGGGGATGGGCTAGATGGGTGATGGGTACTGAGGAGGGCACTTGTGATAAGCACTGGGTGTTGTATGTAAGTGATCAGTCAATTAATTACACTCCAGAAACCAATATCGCTCTGCATGTTAACTAAAATTTAAATAAAATAATAATAATAAACGACTCTGAGGGGCACCTGGGTGGCTCAGTGGGTTAAAGCCTCTGCCTTTGGCTCAGGTCATGATTCCAGGGATCTGGGATCAAGCCCCGCATCGGGCTCTCTGCTTGGCAGGGAGCCTGCCTCTCCTCTCTCTTGTGCATGCCTCTCTGCCTACTTGTGATTTCTGACTGTCAAATAAATAAATAAAATCTTTTAAAAAATAATAATAATGAACGACTCTGTATTCCAGACTTTTATAGAATTTTACTTTGCTTTAGTTGGTTGAGATTTCTGAAGCCTTACCAGAAATACCAAACATCATTTACCAGACTCTCACTACAAAAGTAAAATGCCTAATAAAATTTTAGGAAAAGCAAAACTCGGGCTTTCCCACAGAAATATAACAGGCCAAAACATTTTCCAGAAATTTCCTGACTTACAAGTTGTTGGGTCTACTAAAATTAAATAACAATAATAATTAAACTGTCTGAGGAAAGAAGAGATACCCCATTAACTGAAGTAGAATTTGATTCATTTCAGCCATCTTTCTGTGACGGCTTAGCATAGATAACACACGTACCAAAAGCACAGGGGGGATGTACAAAAAGAAAGTATATCCAGTTACCTACCCACACACTGTAATCAGATGGACTCAAGCAGACAATAATGCAGAATTTGAGAAAGCCTATTTGATATACCAGTGACAGAGCTTTTATGCTTATAGATGTGGATGATGTTTTTTTAATCCTTGCTTTTACCTGATTTCCCGGTCTCTATCATATTACATATTTTCCACAAGGACAATTAAAAATGTTTCTATTTGACACATTGGTATACAAAGTATGTTCTTTAAATTTATTTTTTAATTTTATTTTACTAAATTTAGGTATATGTAAACAACTATTCTTTTAAAAGGGCAACCAATAAATGTTTGCTGTGCATGTCTCATGAACAGAGCATTTTGTTATTCCTAACCCTGGTACCAATAATCAGTATTTCCAGAGTGACCAATACTGATTAAATGACCCTTTCCTCAAGACACAGTTTTTTTCCCTCACATCTCTTCGTATGATATATAAAGAAATCTTTCTTTTTTTTTCTTTATCCAGTGTACCCTCAAGTTAAAGTGTTACTTGATTTCTGTTTCTCTTCTGTCACCTGAATTACCAAACTAGTCTTCTTTGGGGACTCCATGGGTTTCAAAAACACCAGCTTCTCATTTCTGTCCATAATTATTGAATTTTGCAAACACCTGCCTGTATTTTATATATTGGGTTTTATTAATAAGTCAATTAACTAAATTAAGGTTTTAGAGCAAGAGATAAAACTTGTTACTTTTCATCTCTCTCATTTTGGCAGACAAGAGAGTATTATTTGAAAATAACCTTAAGTATACCAACAACAACCAATGAAATTTTAAGATTTACCTAAATTATACATTGGCGAAGAGCCCAATTTTTGCTTATCCATTATGATGGCTTAAGACATGCTAAGAGTAGAGTTTACATATTTATGTAATATATATTCTGCCTCTGCTTTATCCTAAATTCAATTAAGCTTTCTTAAATAATTTATGACCATAGAAATTACTATCATTTTGCAAATATGAATAAATGACAGAGGGCTGACCAACTCAAGAAGGAAATCACAGGACTTTGGGAACAAAGCCAGAGTCATTAAAAAATATATTTGTGCAGAATTATGGTAAAAAGCAGGAATTATCCTACATAAACAGGTATAAAATCGCGTATGTGATTCCATTATGCTATATGGAAATCCTTCAGTTCTTAATAACGAATTTTCTTCCACAAGCTAACCGTATGAATAATCTGCATTTGAGGCAGACCAGATAATAATCTATATGTGTGTCACCATATGACTATTTTCAATTACTATTCTCCAAATTTAAAATAACGTAATGAAAACTTCATAGCACCTACATTGCATTTGCTGCTTAAAAAGACAAAAGACAAAAGAAACCTTGACTAATCCAAGAAGAATAAGATATTTCAGAGAAATGAAATGTAAAATACCATTAACCATTCTGCATAGCACAGTAATTTATATATAAATGCATAGAGAATATTTTATGTAGGAAGGCCAGAGTAGAAAAGGGGAAATGAACATTTGTGTACTAAAATACACTCAGATATATGTTGAGAGTACAATACTCAGCCTGCATAACTGTCTAAGATTCCATTTGCTTGGGCTAGGTCTGCAGCTTGGAGGAGACTGCTAGGAGGTTCATTCAAAGACAACCCCCTCTACTCCCTTCTCCAAAACTGGTTAATTACCATAAGATAGGGGAAGATAAAGACCTTAAATTCACAAAGGACTACTTTAGCAACACCACTAAAGAAAGTATTGTCAGTTTGTGGCCTGGCTGGATCTGGATCACTTGAGAGGAGTCTTGTGCCCCACCTCATAATGATGGAATTCCTGGGAGTGATGTTTAAGAACATGGGTTTAATGATTTTGGTGAATTTAACTGTAGTAGTTGAAAATATCCATATGGGGACATACAGAGTCCTTCTAGGGTCCTGAAGTCTTAGAATGAAACTCTAACCCCATGCAATTCTATACACACAGCAAAGTTTGAAAAGCACTGCTCTAGGAGAGAGGTCACCAAACTTTTACTTAAAAGTACCTGAGAGAAAAATTTTAAGGCTTTGAAGGCCTTTTGCTCTCTGTCACAACTTCTCAATTCCACCATTATAGCACAAGAGCATTGTAGACAATATGTACAGGAATGAACATGGCCAAGTGCCAATAAAGCTTTGTAGATGGAAACTATAATTTCATGTATTTTTCACGGGTTATGAAATCTTCTTCCCTTCTTTTACAAAAACCATTACTGGATCATAATGTACAAAGATAGGCCAAAGGCCAGATTTGAACATAATTTGCCAACCTCTGCTGCAGAATATGGAAAAACCACAGGGCAGAAATCAGTGTGCATAGAGGGCAAGAATGTTTAAAAATTGGTCCTGAGGAGGAAAAAAAAGGGTTGATTATGATACAGTACTTCACAGGAAAGACCCAGAAGTAGAAGCAGTAATATACATGGACATAGGCTAAGGGCTGTGTAGAGGTTGCAGGAATAGAATTTAAGAGGGGAAAACGACCTGGATTAGAACAAAGTCAGTAAGGGACTGAGTCCAAATCTGATCACAGTAGCTAGTTTTCCATTCCTGTTTCTCATTCTCATTTATAGTCAGGAAACCTAAACACTAATCCTAGGTCTGGCAAATCTAACCAAGTAATCTTAGGCAAATTAGTTTTCATATTACAAATTAAGGTGATTGTTTCTAATAAATCCTAATTCTTCAAAATGAAACTTTCAGAATTCTGAAAGCAAGGCATATGTGAAGCCAACACACCTTCAACTTCAGAACCCTATAAAGTCACATGCCAATGGCATACATGGACAGCAGATGCCACGGAGGCAATTATTCATAGCATACTATTAGAAACATTAATAAGGAACATGTAAATAATGTAAAGTTTAACTTTACATCCTTATACAGTGTGTGCTCAAGAACATGGAAACAACTGAACTCACCACAATCAAATATCTCCTCTACACAGAAGCATCTAATCGATCTCCAAGTCCTCTGAGTGAAAGTCAAATTCCCAGGCACTACTATAAATGTTCAAGTCACTGGAGCCAATTGCCTACTCAACCTCGTTTCTTTCTGTTATCCACCTGGCTCCTTGCCCTCCAGCCTCAGTGGCCTCCACAGTGGCTATTTCTGGACACACTAGGTAGGCGTCCACCATATGACCTTTGACCTAGCTCTTCCCTTCCCTGAACTACTCTGCTGGCAGATGTCCCTGTGGCTCGTACCCTCACCTTCTTTACACCTCTGCCCAAGACCCTACTCAGTGAAACCACCCAGACTATTCAGTGTAAAATTACAACCTGTCCCTGCCCTCACCTCTCGACAAGCCCCCACCATCCCAGTCTATCCTCTTTTCCCCAGCTATTACTACTTTCTAGTCTTATTTAGAATGGGAGCTGTGGATGGTCTCCTGTGACACCACCCCTCCCCGACAAAAGCTTCTCCAGAGAACTGATTAATGTGTTCCTTTTATTCACTGGTGCATTCTAAGTATCCAGCACAGTGCCTGGCATGAAAAAGGTGCTTGAAAAATACTTACTGAACAAATGAATTAATGTTTGTCTTCATGGAAGGCAAATATCACTACTTTTAAACCATAGGCATAAAAATAGAACAATTGCACCATTGTAAAAAAAAATTAGCATCACTTTAAATACAATTCTATTTCCCAAAATAACAATGTTTTTACTCACAGTATATTTTTTAAATCGAAAATGAGAAATTTTCTTGTCAATTTTCTCAAATATCTTGATGTCCGGTGCTAAGTACAGAAACCAAAATAGTGTTTTTCATCACTCTCAATGTTTTAAAGATGTTAAGTAAAAGTATGTATCACATTCAAGTGCACGAAAATTTTACGTTTAATTGCTACTTGCTTTAAAATGTAAGATAAAACATAAGTTAAAAGAAATGTTAAGCACAAAGGCATATTATGTTTTCAAGCATTATAATATCTGCATTCAAAAACTAAAACTAATGAAGTACTGTATGGTGACTAATGTAATAAAAAATGTATTTCTTTAAATTCTAAAAGCAAAAACTCTTTTTTCCTTCTTTTTAGAAGAAAACACAATTCCATAAATGCACATCTAACTATTATACAGTTTATACAATTTTGTGTTAATATGCATACTCTTTGAATCCACTTTAGAGTTATCATTGCTGATACATTCTTTGATAACTAGACTGCCTTGTATCTACTATGAGAAAACTCTATTATTATATTCTTATTTTAGATAAGCACATTATCTCAATGATTTACATTCTAGATCTACCTAAACTAAAACAAAGCAGTTTACTTTTATTGCCTTGCCTGACATAGGTAGGTTATTTTCTAGCACATTCAAAAATGTCCATTAAGAACAGACAGTGCAGACAGTTCCACTCATTCTAAGTCCCTGCTACTAAGCTAAAAAACAAACAAAACCGCACCAAACCCCTCCTCATTTTTAAAGATGCCAAGGAGGGGGGGAACCCTGAGTATCCTCCACCTAAGGACTATTTACCCTCTTTTTGTTCTATTCTACTTACTCAAAACATGTATTTGGAAGAAGTTAAAATTAAAGTCTTCCATGCTGCTGTCAATAAACCCTTTTACTTGATCTTCTTTGAAATTTCTTCACGATCTGATATTCTTATCCTTTCCCTTCTTGAAATGTTCTCTCCCCTTCAGTATCCTGTTGCTCAGTTTCACAGTTTTCTCTTAATTCTCTGAATCTCCCTTCTGTCTCCTTTCCAGGCCTGATTTGCTGGACTCTTACAGATTACCATAAGTGCAGGTGTTCATGAGAACCGTTTTCGTAGTTAAGATCTTTCTACTGACCTTCAGGGTATTCAAACTATGGGTCAGCTCCACCTGGATGAACCACACTCACTAAATCAGTACCATCCACACCCCCCTTAACACACACACACACTCTATCTGCCTCCTCTCAAATAATCCATATCTCAAAAATGACATCACAATCCACTACACTTGCACAGTTAGGAAGGAGAACATCACCTCTGCCTTCTTTTTAATCCCATATGCCAAATCAACCCTCAATTCCTATCAGTTCCACCTCCACACCATTTCTGAAATCAACTGATTTCATTCAAGTTTGTGCTACCAATGGCCTAATTCATGTCTTCTCTCCCTATCTCTGACCTGAACTACGAACAGAATCTCCTAAATTGGCAGGCTAATTCCAGTACTGCCTATCAGCTCTGCATTCCCAACTAGATCTTCCAAGGTTATGCCCCCCCCCGCCTTTCTTTGTCCACTGAAGTTACTTCTGGATATCCTGGGACTATTTACTATTGGTCTCTATTACTGGCATTCCTTTAAGGAGTAGAGGTCTCTGTCAATCTATAGCAGATGACTTTGCTGGGTGGAGGGGGGGCTATGTGTGAAGCTGTCCCTATGGCCAAAGAGTGGGACAAAGAATAGGTACTTAGAGATCACATCCATTAATGTATTTGTCCTGTTATATTTCTCATATAATATATGAGATATATATATATATATGCCACCACCTGGGTTATTTTTATAACAAAAAAAGGGATTTAATATGAATTGGATAGCATTCAGTGTTCACTTGTATTACTCTGTTATAAATCATGTATTCTCTAATTAGAAATGACTTTGGCTACCACAAGAGGTTAATGTAATCTCTTCTATAAGTGATTTTCTTAAGCTGGAAGACTTAAAGCTGTGGCATGAAGATTCATTGCTTCATTTTATTCCATTAAAATAAAATGTTCAAACACATTTCTTTATAAAGTGGAAACTTTTTCTTTAAAACACTTTGGGGACACCCAAGTGGATCAGTTGGTTAAGTGTCTGCCTTCGGCTCAGGTCATGATCCCAGAGTCCAGGGATCCAGCCCCTCTTCAGGCGCCCTGGTCAGCAGGGAGCCTGCTTCTCCCTCTGCTTACTGCTCCACTTGCTTGTGCGCTCTCTCTTTCTCTCTCTCTCATTCTATCTCAAATCAATCAATCAATCAATCAATCAATAAAATCTTTTAAAAAAATAAAACACTTGGAATATTTTTACATAGAATTTAAAGAGCATAGGATCTCCACTGTCATTGTAGCTCCAAGAGCTGATTATCCCAATTACAACACTCATTCAACAATTACTTTAATTCTAGGTACCTGTTGAAACAACAGAGGAGTTTACCATCAGAAGACAAAAACTGCACTGCAGTCAGAATGAAAAACAGTCATGGAAGATCCTATCACAGCCCATGACTTACACAAGCATTAAATTCACTTTGAATATATTCCATATTTTGCCTGTGGCTTACTTCAAAAGACTAAGAGAGCAGCACTGTGCCTTCTGCTCTTCAGTGGTAAACAGTGATGTAAGAGCTCTTTCCACATAATCCTGTCAAGCAAAACCAAAGTGTGATACTGAGAAGGAGGAACATAACTGCTTTATGAGAAAAAAATATCTGAGGATAATCCTCAAAATAGCAGGTTTTCTTAAGTTAATATAGTTAATATAGTTATATATAACTATATATAGTATATAGTATATACTATATACTATAGACTATAGTATATATATATATACTATATATATAGTATATATATAGTATATATATATAGTATATATATATATAGTATATATATATATAGTATATATATATATATATATATATATATATATATATATAGTATATAGTATATATATATATATAGTATATATATATACTATATATATATATATATACTATATATATATAGTATATACTATAGACTATAGTATATATATATATAGTATATATATAGTATATATATATATAGTATATATATATATATATATATATATATATATATATATAGTATATACTATAGACTATAGTATATATATATATAGTATATATATAGTATATATATATAGTATATATATATACTATATATATATAGTATATACTATAGACTATAGTATATATATATACTATATATATAGTATATATATATATACTATAGTCTATAGTATATACTATATATATATAGTATATATATATACTATATATATATATATATATATACTATATATATATATACTATAGTCTATAGTATATACTATATATATATAGTATATATATATACTATATATATAACTATATATAGTATATATATATAGTATATATATATATACTATATATATACTATATATATATAGTTATATATATAACTATATATAACTATATATAGTTAATATAACTATATATAGTTAATATAACTATATTAACTTAAGAAAACGAAAGATAACAGCATTTACCATCAGGGAGGCAAAACTTTAGTAAAGGCAAAACTTTACCAAATATATTTTAACGTCTTTAACTATTCCTGATTCATTATATCTTATTGAACAAGTAATTTCAATGGATACAAAAGATAAAATTATATAAAACATACTGTTGACCGACTTTAAGGGGGAAGAAAGTTATTTGATAGTGAAATGAGTAAAATACGAAAGTTATCTTAAAAGTTGAACAGAAAGGAAATCCTGGCCCACACAAATACCTTTCCACAAATTGTGTGGTCTCTATGAGTCTCCAAAAGCAGGGGGTTGAATAAAATAATCATCCAAACCTTTCAGTTTACAGCATGCATAACACTACCAACTGATAAGGTTAAAAGCCATCTTAACCTCTACTGAAATGCAACTCTGCTATTTAAAAAAAAAAAAAAAAAAAAAAAAAAACCAGCATTTCCAGATTTACTTTTTCAAGAGAATTTAAAAGAGTATTAAATTCCCATAGAAATCATCTTAACATAAAATCAGTATATGACCCCAAATCCTGCTAGAAGGATTCTAAGGACAATAATTTAGAGAGGAAGAGACAAGAAATGAATACTTTATAGAACAAAACTTAGAGAAACAAGCATTCTAACTGACCATAGCATTGTAAGGAATGGATTAGATAGCACACCTCCCTGACTATTTTGCTATTTCTGTTTTTCTTAAATAAAATTGTTTCTGAATATAAAAATAGCTCTTTATTCTACTTGTCTTCTAAGTATTCTCTTCTTGATTGCTATAGAGGGAACTTAAATAGTAAGTTTCAAAAAGAAGAAAAAAAGAGGTTGATATACCCTTTTAGTAGATTTGTAAAGAACCCCCTTCTCAAAGCCAGCATTTCATTGATTTATCACTGTTGTTTCAGTGTAGACCAATTAACAGCTGAAATAAAGTTGACTAATGGAAAGGCTTGAATTAGATTTTCCCTTTTCTTTTTTTTTTCCCCTACTTTACATGAATCACCAAAGAACACTGGATTCACCCTCTACATCATTAGTAGCTTAGAGAATTTAAAGTTTCTGTCCACCTTCTGACTTGAATAGTTTAGTCTAGGTAGTCTCACTATTACTTGGCCTTCTTATAGAAAATGGAAAGGGAAGAAAATAAGTCTGTCAGAATCTGGAAGAATTATTTCTATAGAGACAGTGAGAAAGTCAATGAAGTCACAGAAACAAAGGAAAAAAAAGTCGAGAGAGAAAAATAGAAATTAACCACTTATATACAGTTAGCATAAAAAGATACATAAATTCAGGAAGACAAGACACTCCATGGAGATTGAAAAATTGGTTCTCTCACAAAAATACAGAATCTGTCGATTATCCTAAATACAGCTTTCACATGGAAATGCTTAAAATCCAACTCCCCGAAACAGATAAAATTTTAAAAATTCACCCAGGACAACCCAAATAAAATTGTATTGTGTAATATTAGTATTCCTCTACTAATCAACCCACTGATATTTATTAATTACCTATCATATGCAAGGTATTGTAAGAGATGCTACAGGGAATACAAAAATATGTAAGAATTGGTACCTTGGTTCAACAAAAATAGTCAGGAAAGTTATAATTCAGTCAATAATGAATGCCAAAATAATGGCAGAAAGGGTTTGATTTAGATTTGCTAGAAAGTTGAACAATAGGTACAAAGGAATGAAGTAATAAATAAACACAAAAAGCACAAGTCAATTTAAAGAAAAACTAATTTAGAAGGGAGATTTTCCACTGGAAGATAAAGGAAAACAGAGAAATACTTACGTAGTGTTGGCATGAACACCAATTGTTCAATCATTTTAGCAAATAATTTCTCTGTATTCAAAAATATAATACAGCAGAGAAAAAGAAATATAGCTACACAAAAAATATGGGAATGAGTGTAGGTAGGGATGGATCAAGCGGTCAAAACTGTACGGAACAGGATACCATTTACATAATAGTCTGTAAATATAAAAGTTGACAAAATACTTAAATAAGGTAAGGAAAAAGGAAGAAAGTGATGACCACAAAATTCAGAATACTATTTTCCTTAGAAGAGAAGAAAAGTTTTAAAAGAAAGAGACTCTCAGGGGATTCTACTGATGTTATTTTAGTTATTATATTGGTACGTGTACGTTTGCTTATTGTTCTTTATATCTTCTACACAGTCATATATTTAGAAAAATATTTCCTACTTTGTATATTTTATATAAAATTTTATATATCTTTATTTTTATATTTATTATTTATATGTTTATGAGATATTTTCTTTGTTTCATATAAAAATAAATATTTATAAAACTGACATACTCAGAATGAGAAAGACCAGAAAAAGAGAGGGGGGGAAAATGGTCAGAGTTTTGTTTTTTATTGTTGTTGTTGTTTTGTTTTTAATAAAAGTACAACATAGGTTTTTAGATCTAAGGAAGGAAAAGATGGTCCGGTAATGTCAATGTTACACCAAAGTCAAGAGAATAAGGGCTTGAAAAAAATCAGAGCCCTCTCATCATCTAAAGACGGTAATTTTCAGATCCATGAAAGGGATAACAGTCAAGCAATAAGGTATCAAGCTATTAGGTATAAGAGAATAATTCTGAGAGAAACTAGAGGCATTAAATAAAAACTCCCCTCCAAGAAGTTTGGCTATGAAGAACAGATATGCACAGTACAGTGAAAATTTTTTTCTGCTGGATGAAATCTTAGATTTGCAGAGTGAGGTAGGTATCAGTGCACACATGGTATATGTTGGGTTGGGCTGATCTGGGAGAAAGAAATCAAAGATGCAGAAGAAAGAAGATAATCACAGAAATTATATGGGCACTTTTACATAAATAATAGTATAGTCTTAGGCATTAAAAGTCAAAAAGGATGAAAGACCTAAAGTGAGACAGGAATCCATCAAAATCCTAAAGGAGAACACAGGCAGCAACCTCTTCAACCTTGGCCGCAGCAACTTCTTGCTAGACACATCCCCAAAGGCAAAGGACACAAAGGCAAAAATGAATGACTGGGACTTCATCAAGATAAGAAGCTTCTGCACAGCAAAGGAAACAGTCAACAAAACTAAAAGGTAACCCATGGAATGGGAGAAGATATTTGCAAATGACATATCATATAAAGGCCTAGTATCCAAAATCTATAAAGAATTTATCAAACTCAAAACCCAAAAAACAAGTAATCCAGTCAAGAAATGGGCAGAAGACATGAACAGACACTTCTCCAAAGAAGACATCGAAATAGCCAACAGACACATTAAAAAAATGCTCACCATCACCTGGCATCAGGAAAATACAAATCAAAACCACAATGAGATACCACCTCAAACCAGTCAGGATGACTAAAATGAACAAGATAGGAAACAACAAATGTTGGGAAGGATGTGGAGAAAGGGGAACCTTCTTAACACTGTTAGTGAGAATGCAAGTTGGTGCAGCCACTTTGGAAAACAGAATGGAGGTTCCTCCAAAAGTTGAAAATAGAGCTACCCTATGACCCAGCAATTGCAGTACTGGGTCTTTACCCCAAAGATACAAATGCAATGATCCAAACAGGCACCTACACCCCAATGTACATAGCAGCAATGTCCACAATAGCCAAACTGTGGAAAGAGCCGAGATACTCATTGACAGATGAATGGATAAAAAAGATGTAGTGTATATATACACAATGCACTACTACTCAGCCACCAGAAAGGATGAATACTCACCATGTATACTGATGTGAATGGAACTGAAGGGTATTATACTGAGTGAAATCAATCAATCAGAGAAAGACAATTATCATATGGTTTCATTCCTATGTGGATTATGAGAAACAGGGCAGAGGACTATAGGAGAAGAAAGAGAAAACTGAATGGGAAGTCACGGGAGACAGAGACAAACCATGTGAGACTCTTAAATATAGGAAACAAATTGAGGGTTGCTAGAGGGCAGGCAGGCGAGGGGCAGGGGGGCAGGTAATTGGGTGATGGGCATTAAGGAGGGCACGTGATGTGATGAGCACTGGGTGTTATAGGAAACTGATAAATTACTGAAAGCTACATCTGAAACTAATGATGTACTATAAGTTGGCTAACTGAATTTAAATTTTAAATCATAAAAAGTTACGATTCTCTGTGTTAAATGTCTCACTCCACAGTCAGAAAATAGTCAATAGGCTATCAATTACAACTCTGCCACATAACTGCTTCTTAGTTCAAAGGGTTAATCTCTCATTCCATTTTAACTCCCCAGGAAGTCTAATCCAACTGAGCAGTCACTAGACTTTTTAAAAGTGTTAGTAAAGGGTAACTCAGAGGCATCACCTCTCCCACTCCCCAGTTCTTCTAGTCCTTAGTACCAAGAACAAGATTCTTCCCTAAGGAGCATTGTTTCCCTTCAGGAAGAAGTGGTAAGTGTAAATGGGGCCTCCCTGAGCAAGGCAGAAACAGAGATTGGGGGAGGAATCCATAGTCTAGGAGAAGTTAGAAGACTCTGGGAACCATCCGGAACAGTATGGAACTGTCCAAGACCAGGTGCAGCCATCCAGAAGTGTAAGCAAGGCTTACCCTATGCAAAGCAATGGCCATAGTGGGATATGGGGGCTGCTCCATAAAACAGCTTGGACCTCCTCTCACTAAAGTTACTGCCTCCAAAATCTGTTACATGAGAAGCTCTGGTTTAATCTTTATAGGCCTAACCGCTTTGTATTGCTGAAGAAGAGAACTATATTAATACTCAGGAATTAAAGCATTTTTGTGTAATCTGGTTACCATAAAAAGAACAAATGTCTTTCTAATACCTATTTTCCAAATGATTCCCTCCAAATTAAAATATTCATAATTTTAAAATTTCTTCTTCTTCTCAAATTTAATAAACAATTTTAACGGACAATTTCCCATTCTCAGATTAATACCAGTTCACTCTCTTCCGGGCAATCAGATCACAAATTTAAGCATAGGTAATCTCTTTTATCCACTGTCTTTTTAGTAATGGTTATAAGATGAAAAATATAAAAGAAAAATTTCCAGTCTCTGATTCTACAAACCAAAGTAATCCATTTATATGATAGCTAATCAGAGATGCAAAGGTACTAGAAAATGAACACCCTTTTTCTTTTTCTTTCCCTCTCTTTTTTTTTTTCCTCCCCAAGCTTAGTGAGCTATACCTCGTCTTGGCCTAACAGGCACCAAGCTTTACCTTTCCAGGCTTTTACTTGGAGGACAGAGGAAGCAGATTGTGCCTTTCTTTCTGATTCCCAATTATTCCCTAAGGTGGCTGATAGACACACATGATCCCACTGAGTGTGGAGATGGTTTGCAAGGAAGGTTTACATGGCTGAGGTGAGAGGCATGTTTGTGCAACCTGAGCGCTCTCTGAACTACATGGGGTTCTAGGCTGAAATTCAATGCAGGGCATAACCTCTCAACAAGGCATCCCACTGAATTTCAGTTAGTACAGTGATAACTAAGAAAGAGTGGGTAACTTTGCCTCCTCTGTTCTTTGCTTGACCCTTTTCCAAAAAGAACCCTGACTAAGATCCAAAAACAAACTCATTTCGAACTTCTGTGCCTTACCAGTCAGGCCAGCCACTAAATAACTCAACTGGCTCCAAACTGAGAGGTAAATGGCGATGAGAAAAAGGAGAAAGGCCTTTGGTGGCATTGCAGCATCACAAAGGAAGCACAGGGACAATTCTCAGTGTCTAGGAACCCAGCAAAAGGAACTCTCAACGTGAACAGGGAGCTTCCTGCTGCCAATCAATAGGGCACTCCTGGCTGTATGGTGAGCGAATGCCATTCACTAAGTGGGTTGCATTAAAACTGCCAAGTTCATTTGTGAACAGCAACTCACTTTATTATCCCAGAGATCTTGGGGCACAGAATGCCCTTTTATGGCACAAGGGAACTTACTTGCCACATGTGACATGGAACTTGGAAGCACTGGGAAAGAAAGCAAATAAAGGATTAGAAGCCACCCAGGTGTAGGAGATTAAGGGTTTAATGGGCAGATGGAAGAGAAGAGCATCATCTGGACACCCTTCATTCTTTATAATAAGGAAAAGTTCCCCAGCGATCCCAGCAGAAAGAATAAGCTTAAATGAACCAAATTTAGCAATTCTCTTGACAAAGACAGAATCCTTGAATAGACTTTTTTCTTTCCTAATGTTAGTCTGTCTGCCAAAACCTGATTACCTTTCATAACAAATAAATCTCTACCTAGCAGAAAGGGAACTAAGTAACAAAAGTATGCCTTGCCCCCCACAGGTCATCCTCCAAATTGTCGAATGTCCCAACTTCAAGAGCCTAGTTTGAACAGATGGGGCATGGAGAATACGGTGTGGGGATGGTCAGCGAATGCTAAGTCAAGGCCCACCTTTGACCTGCTGAGCTCTGTCTTAAAAGAATGACTTCTAAAAATCCTGACTTACCACACTGTTCTTGCTAAGAGACTCTTCTGAGTGAGCCACAAGCAGTTAGGAATCAAAGTAAAGTAAATAAATCCCTTGACCTGGATTTGGAGACTTCTCAGTATTAGGATCTAATCTATTCAATGTAATCTACCATTCCTCCCAATTTCAAAACCCTGACTTCAGCCAGACAAGGGTGTCTGTCCCCTCACAGTGTGATCATTCTCGTTTCAGAACAGCTGAGGGTGCTATCTGGGCCTTGTAACTGGGAAAACTAAACCTCCTTTTACTCCTGCCTTTATATACCTAAATACAGCTCCGTTTTTGACCAAAGAACCCATGTGTTGCTTCCTTTTTGGAGTTCCATTAATTTGTTTTCTTCCCTCCATTGGACATTTAATTAAATAACAATACAAGACAGCCATTATGGATGGCTCATCTCCTTCAAAAGATGTGCTTTTCCCCCTATTATTTCATCACAGCATTTCTAAACATACATAAATTTTGAAATAATCATGTAAAAAATCCAATTTATCATCAGTTACCACAAAAACTTAGAAACACATGGCCAATCTCCTTGGTGAACTTTATATTCCCTAAACAAAAGTATGAAATTATTTTCATACTTTCATATTTCATACTTGTTTGCTTTCTCCCCAAATTTAGCCTGTAGTAACACACTCAATAAATACTTTGTTCGTTATGAAAATGAACTGAAATTCAGTCCACCAAAGTTCTGAGAGTATTAAGTCCTTAAGTATTAAGCTTACTTCATCCAACCAAATCTTGAATAGACAAACCATAAAAATAGTTATTTTTTAAGGTAATATTAACAAATAATATTAAGAAAATGTCTCCTAGGGAGCCACCCAAGTGTCTCCTTGGGTGGCTCAGTTGGTTGAGCATCTAACTCTTGATTTCAGTTCACATCATGATCTCAGGGTCCTGAGATGGAGCCCCGCATGGAGATATTTTTTCTCTCCCTTTTCCTCTGCCCCTCCCTCACTCTCGCTCTTACGCTCTTTAAAAAAAAAAAAAAAAAAGGAAAGGAAATTAAATGAAAAGAAGAAAACAACAAAAAAAAGAAAATGTCTCCTGAAAAACTACATGAAAGTGAAAAAATTATAACCCTACTCTTATTCCATCACTTAGTATTTCATCAGCAAGCCAATTTTCTTTTGATGCCAAAACTGGAAAGTCATTATCAATAAACAGCCTGGCACACTAAAGAGATACTAGAATTTATCCTTAGGGGGACCTAACTCAATTCTAGCTAGTAAGATGACCTTAAATAAGTCACTTATATCATCTCTCAGTCCTTATCACTAAAATAAAAATCATTATACTCTTCCCAGTGACCTCATATTATTTTAAGGCTGGTTTTTTTTTTTCAGTTTGTCAAACTGTTTTATAAAATACAAAGCACCATGTAAATATTACACTGGCCTCATGGCATACCCAGTCCCCTTTTAAAGAGGATCTACAGTCCACTTGGAGGCACAAGACACAAAACTATCTGAAATATTACAAGCTAAATGTCTAATTAGCGATATAAGCAACACAGACATGAGAACTGAAGTGCCTAGCAAAGGCTTCTTGGTAGCAAGGGAAAGGAAGAAAAAAAGGCACTTCAGAAGGTGGATATACTGTGCGCAAATTCATGCACACACGCAAGTGCCCAATTGGTCCAAAGCACAGCTAGAGTAATTTGCAACTTACTAAACAACTACTAAAGCAGATGGTGTCAAGAAAAAAATAGTAAGTACAGAGACTGAAGCAGTTGACTGAAGCTAAATTATGAAGGGCATCAAATGATGGCCAATCATTTTGACTTTCAAGGAAACAATGGCCAAATCTGAGGAATGCAACACCAGCAAATCAGCATACCAAGAAAAGTAACTGATTTATAAAAGAGTCAGGAAAACATTACCATTATCAAGATGGAAAACAACAGGAGCTGTGACTGGAGAGTAAGTACTGAAAAGACTAAAGAAGAATATACATTTGGAACATGGGTAAGATGAGACCCAAGTGAGTAAATAGAATCCCTTGATGACAATCTTCATAAAGTGTTCAGACTCTTTCCCTTGGATTACAAAGCTTCCCATCTTTTCTTTTTTTTTTTTTTTTAAGATTTTATTTATTTATTTGATAGAGATCACAAGTAGGCAGAAAGGCAGGCGGGGCAGCGAAGGGGGGGGGGGGGCGGGAGGCAAGCTCCCTGCTGAGCAGAGAGCCCGATGCAGGGCTTGATTGCAGGACCCTGGGATCATGACCAGAGCCGAAGGCAGAGGCTTTAACCCACTGAGCCACTGAGGTACCCCCAAAGCTTCCCATCTTTAAAAAGGATCCCTTTGAGCCCCAGACCCTTCATTGTCCCTTCACCATGCCAATGTCCTCCCAGATTTAAGGACCTTCATTTAGCTGTTTCCTCTGTCTCTGGTGCATTTTTTCTGATCTCAGTGGGCCTAGGTCCTTTTTGTCATTCAGATCTCCAGGTGAAGGTCACCTTCTCAAACTCACTCTCCCTGAACAACCTGGTCCAAGGTGGTTTCCAAGACCTAACTGTCCTACTACTCTACCTTAATTACCTGCAAAATGCTTCTTGCATTTTAATCCTTTTCTTGTTTATTTACTTATCCTTCCCACCACCCCCACATCCCAAGACTAGAATTCTGGGAGAACAGGAACTTCCAGATTTCAGGATGGTGCATGCCCCAGCAGCCAGAACAGTGCCGGGTGTAGATTTAAATAGTTGTCAAACTGATAAAGAAAGTTGTTCACTGTTGACCTTCACAGAGAAAGTCAAAGTTACTATTGTCCTCACGGCTACTCCAGGCTCCATGTCTTCTTCAGGCCTGAATATCCCACTCCCTTATGCTGTGACTGAATCCCAAATTCTTTAAAGTCTTTTTCTTTTTTACTTTACTAGCTTTAGTTCCAGTTTTTCCTTTGTAAATATGAGCTTTAAAAAGACTACTTCCACAGCTTCACGACCTCCTTTGAACCTCATCACACACACATAGACTAGCTAGCATCCCATATTGCAGAGACTGAAACTCAAAAGGTCCCACAAAATAGTCACTCAGTGAACAAGGAGGTGTTGACCACTGGATGTGGAACTGAACACAAGCCAAATGACATCTAGTTTAAACTTTTACCCAGTATATAAAAGGGCCCCCACCCCATATTACCCTAACATTAAAAAAAAAAAAAGGTAAGACTTAATTCTCATGTAGCATGTCAGAATACTTAGTGTTTTATATATATATATATATATATATACACACACACACACACACATAACCAAGTAATTTCATATATATAAATATATAAAATATATATATATATAAAATATATATATAATTACTTGGTTTTATATATATACATATATATAAAACTTGGTTATATATATATATAAAATTACTTGGTTATGTGCTTATTGTCTGCTTACAATTCCCCTTCCACCGAGAGAGGGGAGAAAAACAGGAAAAGGAAAAAACGTAACAGAAAAAGAACAGCAATCAAAAAATAAATAAATAACAACAACAACAACAAAGAAATTCACCCTGGTATTTATGGGGCTAAGTGAACTTCATCCCTTTGTAAGTCTTACATTACTGAAGTTCACAACCAAACCATAAGTGGGTTTTTTTTTTTAAATAAATATTAATGCAGAGAATCATTGTATCTGTTTCCAAGTATTATATTTGTGCTGTTGTTGCAAAATACCAGGAGCTAAAGATGTTTAGGTTTGAACTAAACTTTGATCTCTAAGTGCTAGAAATTTTCCATTCATTATTACTTTACTGAATTATTACTTGGTATAAATTTATGACTACAGACCTTATTTTTAAACATAAAATGAGAATTGATTTACTGCTTCGAGAAGAATTTATTGCTGAGGAGAATGATTTTTTAAAAGATCATCCAAAGAATATTAAGAATCTAAATCTCATCAGGGAATTCCAGTGGTGTGCACAATGGTTATTTATATAACTGAATGCAGAAATAACATGTAGTAGCTACTTTTATAATGACAGCTTTAAAAACACCTTTTGAAAATGAAAACAACTAAAATTAATCACAAATTTTCCACTAGATTTCATTAAGTAGATGTTTTAATTTACAGAATCCAGTTTGTTTCCCTTCATATTCCAACTTGTGTTACTAACAACAGAATAGATTCTATGTAATATCATCTAAAGGAATCATAAAATAGATACAAACTCTAACTATGTCTTACATTTCCCTTATATTTCCTTCCTACTACACTCTCTCCATTGAAAAACTCATACTAAAACAGATAATTATATCCTTTTATTTTTCCATTATGCTCTAAGAATAAAAACTGAAATTCCCCACAGCATACAAATTAAATTTTAAATAAAAATATAATGTCACTCAGTTTTGCTTTTCCTGTGAAGAGCCAACAATTTTGTTGGCATACTGCATGTAGTCTAAAATTAGAGGGAAAAAAAAAAAAAGAACAGTCTTTGAAATGGAAATGGACAAAGAGGTCACACAAAAATTCAAGTTGTACAGAAATTTGAAAGCACACCCCCCCCCCCCGCAAAAAAAAAAAAAAAAATGACCACTTACAATTAAGTATCAAAGTCAACAGACAAAATAACTGCAGGAAGAATTTTTTTTTTAATTGTTGTCTGTGTTTTTTCTTATATGAAATGGTACCACATTAATAAATGGTACAGCATTGTCAAAAACATCATTTAGCTGATTAGAAAAACTAGCAATTTTTTTTTCTGTTTAGGCAGGAATCTTGCCCCAGTGGCATACATTTTTTTTTTTTAAATCTTGGTACACGAAGATGAGCCCATTAAATGCATGCTAAATAATTAATAAAGAGGTGTGGAAAACAAGGAAGCAGATGTGTGTTAACACAGACCCAACGAGCTGGGCTGAGTGCAAGGGAGTGAGCCAGCAGAGAACTGGCGCCCCTTCTGCTACTCTTTGGAGCATCTGTCTTCCCCAGCCCCCTTGCACGAATCAAACTCCTAAAGAAAAAAAATGTCATACATTGAACAAACACTGCCTAACTCTCCTTACTGCTCATTATTTTTAAATTCACTAGTAAAAAAGAAGTGAATTAATTTCATGGAAATAGTTCTCAAAAGAATTAGTGAAGGGGCACTTGACAGCTCCCGCTTACTCTAAATAAAAACAGGTATGATTTAGTAAAATAACAAGAGACCTTTGTCATCTATTTGCAGTAATTATTGTGTTAACAAGCAGGACTCTCTTCTTCCTTTGTTTACATTTATTTACAAGCTGTAAGTTTCATCAATGAATCAATTATAGAATCTAAAGGAAAAGTAAAGCAGATGTTTTATAGTAAAAGCAAATCACCATCAGGACAGAGGGAGAAGTCATCCTCACAGGGTTATAAGTTTTATGAAAACAATGACTATAATAACATGGGAGTTTTTTCCAAACCCATTTGGAGTACTTTAAATGAAACAAATAGGAAGTCATTAAGATTAAACATCAGCAGCAAAAGGCTGCTTTGTTAATAGCCTATCAAACAGAAGGTATTTAGACAATGTAAAAATGAGCCCAAGTGCCCCCGTTAGGCAATTACAGTTGCCTTAAGAAGGAGAAGCCTATCTAGTTGTGACTAAATTCAGAAGTCACTGATATGGCTAAAGTCCAAACTTTTAATAGCAAGATTAAATTGGTAAAGAGTAAAAAAGGGGGGGGAATGATTTTGACCACTACATAACCAGCAACTCACCCCATGTATGAAGATAAGGAATATTCATTTAGCATGTGATCAAATATTAAATCAAACTGAAGAAGACAGACATGGAATTATCCAGCCCAGTGTCTAAGACATGGTAGACACCCAGCAAATGATCTTTCCTTCCTTCTTTTCTTTCTATTCCCTCCAGTCATTGACTCATTGCCTTACAGCCCTCTTGACATTTTCAAGTATATAGGTCTGTCTTCTCTGTACGCCTGGACTAAAAAATTGTTTCATTCATAGATAGATATGTGTTCTTTTAATTCTACCATATGGCTCACAGGTGCTATCCACAAATGCCATGGATTATAGGTGGGAAAGCTCAAGAACGATATGACAGGGTATATTTGGATGCTCTTGTCTGCATCAGAGAATACTCATCTAAAAGTTATTTAAAAATAGTTTTTATCTTAAATATTATTGTCATCATTATTTTGCCTAAGGTAAGACGCTGACCTCTTTTCCTTACTTTGTTCTGTTACCCTAGGTTTATCACCTTCCTCATAGTTACAAGACAATGGAGCAGTGCCAAGTATCATGCTCTCAGGCAAGAACAGGTCTCTCTCTTTTTTATCAGGGACAAACATCTTTCCCAGAAGTCCCCCAACAGATTTTCCCTCATAGTTCTTTGACTAGAGCCATGTCATATGGCCACTCCCACCTGCAAAGGAAGCTAGGACAGCAAGTAAGTTGGGACGGAGTCCTGCCAGTGTGCAAGAAAGAGAGGAGAATGAAGACTGAACAGATAGTAATTGCAACATTGTTATAGAAGATGATGAGTTGGATCATTTATAATGCTTGTAAATAAAAAAGTTGTAAGTGTAATATACATCTAGTCCTATGGACTGAATTCTTTCCCTCAAAAATTTATGCTGAAGCCCAAATCCTCAATGTCACTGTATCTAGAGATAGGGCCTTTGGGAGTTAAGGTTAAATGGAATGATATGGGACCCTCACCTAAGAGGCCTGGTGCCCTCACAGGAAGAAGAAAAGCTGTCTCTTTCCAACACGTGAGAACACAGTGAGAAGGTGGCCATCTACAAGTCAGGAGGTAGCTCTGACCAGGAGCCAAAAACGGCCAGCAGCTTGGTCTTTAGACTTCCCACCATGAGAGAAGTCCATTTCTGTAGCTTAAGCCACCCAGTCTGTAGTACTTCATTATGGCAGCCAAGCAAACTAATATATCTAGGAAAGAAAAACCTTGCCACCCTGCTTTCTTCAGTGGGACCCTACATGGCCAAATGAGGAAGAGTATAAATTGGCAATATTCCAAGAGCTCTTTTCCTTCCTCTTTGTGTGGCTGGTTCATGAGCATGCTCCTACTTCAGCCCCATCCCCAAAGATCAATCTTTGAGAGGTTTTTTATTTAAGTAAACAGTCACTTGGTTTAAGTCCTAATCTTCTTAGATCCAAAGCCAGCAGTATCTCTGGAGTGTAACAGTCATTCCATTGCCAAAGTATCAGTGCAGTATGTGTTAACATAAAGCTTTAAAAAGGAGACAAAAACCAGAAAATCCCATGCCCGTCCATTCTTACATTTTTTCAAGCCAAGAGAAAATGTTAAGAAGAAAACGGTTGCAGCAAAGGTTCAGTGTTCGTTTCTCAGTGAATTAGGGAACCAAAAAAAAAAAAAAAAAAAAAAAAGACACATTGTGCTATATTATCACTTTCTAGTTTCTGGCCAAACCCCTGTAGTTTTCATCATGCATCATTTTTTGTGATTAATGATGTGCACCCAGTTAATGGAAAACAGCAGATTAGGTTTCCACTAATAGTTTTGAAGTTATGTCTGCCTGCCTCATTTAGTAACAACCTCACTGTTCAGTAAGAAACTAATGGATTTAATCCCAAAGCAGAACTGAGTTTTATGCATACAAGACAGGTCAGATTTCCAGACTGGAGAAAATTACACTTTTAAAGGTGTGTTGATCTTCAGTTGAAATTTAACACTGAGATAATGCCTCATAATGTTTTGGGTATATTTTTTCTTTTTACTTCTATTTGGTGATCAATTTGAAATTTTACAGTACTCACTTGAGGCCTATAAAAATAGGTAGAATTAGCAATTTGTAACCATGGCAAATAAAAAAAATATGATATGATACTTCCTATAATTAGTATACTGAGCTGAAAAGACATTTATTGCTCTGAAGACACAGGTGAGAAACCGTTCCTTATGTATTAGAATATCATTACAACATTTATGTCATCAAAAAAATTTGCCTTTGCTTGTTCTCTTTCATCGTAGAAAATGTTGGCTCCAAATTACTGTATTTTTAAGAAAAACAATGTGGTACAGTGAAAAGTATACTAATCTAGAAATATAGGAATCAAGAGACAACTATTAGAGTTCCATTTATGCCTTAAGCTACTTTGGAAACAAATCTATCTTTTGTTTTCATTTTCTCCACAATATTTTACACTTATCTGTCTTAAGTCATTTAACAAATGCTATACTGTCTCAAGTTCTATCTCTGTGTATCTCACACTTCCCATCTGGACTAGGCCCCCTAATGGCAGACCCCACATCTGATTTACATTTTTATCTCCTCCAGTGCCCAGCTAGAATGTAAGCTTCCGGAGAAAAGGGACTTGCCTATAGGTCCCCAGGGGTTAGGATGGTGTAACCTCACATTAATAAGCTGTTGAATAAGTGGATAATTTATTTTTATTTATTTGAGAGAGAGAGAGAGAGCACAAGTGTGGGTGTAGGGAGAAGTAGATTCCCTGCTAAGCATGGAGCGCAATGTGGGGCTCGATACCACAACCTTGAGATCATGACCTGAGCCAAAGTCAGACACTTAACCAACTGAGCCACCCAGGCAGAAGACATTTTAATAAACACAAAACCTACGGGCACCTGGGTGGCTCAACTGGTTTAGCGTCTGTCTTTGGCTCCGGGATCCAGTCCCACAACTGGCTCCCTGCTCAGTGGAGAATCGGCTTCTCCTTCTCCCTTTGCCCTTCCCCCTGCTCCTGTGCTCTCTCTCTCTCTTTCTCAAATAAATAAATTAAACACAGACACAGACACACACACACACACACACACACACCCTAGGGTCCTGGGATCAAACCCTGTGATGGGCTCCCTGCCTCCCTCCCCCTCTGCACCACACCCCCAGCCCCCGCTCGTGTTCTCTGTCTCTGAAATAAACAAAAATTCAAAAATAAATAAATAAATAAATAAATAAACACAAAACCCAAAAAGAATGACAGGGAGGAGGACAGATGAATAGGGAAAGCACAGAGAATTTTTAGGGCAGTGAAAATCCTCTATAACACAACAATGATGGATACATGTTATACACTTGTCTAAACTCTTAAGACTGCACAGCACCAAAAGTAAACCCTAAAATAAAATTACTATGAATTTGAGTGATTACTACTTGTCAGTTTAGGCTTATCCATTGTAATAAATGTCCCACTGGTGGGGGATGGTGATAATGGGGCAAGCTGTGCATGTGTGGGGACAGGGGGTTTATGGGAAATCTCTGTACCTTCTCCATTTTGCTGTGAACCTAAAACTGCTCTACAAAAAAAAAAAAAAAAAAAAAAAAGTCTTGAGGGAAAAAAAGTGAACAAACAAAAATGGCATGTTTTCAAAACAGGAAAAGAAAATGCAGAGAAACAGAAGAAAATGCTGAGCATATATTAAACCCAATAGATTTTGCCAATGTTTTATCTACCCATCATGTTGATCTAACTTTATGGTAAACACATGCTTTGTGTCAGATACCTTTCTAACCACTATATATATATATATACATATATATATATATGATACATATTATTGATTTATCAGATAAGGAAACTGTACTCAAAAGAAATGCTACAGGCTGTACAACTGTTAAATAAGAGAGTCAAGATTCACCCAGGAAGAAATGGCTCCAAAGTCCATGAGTGTTATACTGATCTAGCAAGTAACCAAAATTCATAAGTTGGCCTTTTATTTCATGATTTCATACATAGTTTTCTTTTTTCCTTTTTCAAATAAGAGTTCAACTTTCTTGAGGTTAAAAACTGGTATCTTCTCATTATTAAACAGTCCACAAGATACTTAATTTCTTGTTTGGGCATCTTCTGTTTAGGCATCTAGCTAGTTGAAATTTCTAGGAAGGGTAAATCACACCAAAGATAAACTACATCTGTTTGAGATTTTTCAACAGAAAAAGGAGGAGGAACAAAAAAATAAAATAAAAAAAAAAAAGCTAGCTTAAAGAGAGGTGTTTGTTTTTTTTTTAAATCCACTTCTAGGAGTATGATCTTTATATAAAAATTATCCTATACTAATTAAAAGTAATAGCACCCTGGGGTAATTTTCTTTTTGATTGTTGTTGTTGAAGTGGATGATAAGGAATGTATTGGAGGGATGGTCAGGTAACTAATGGCTCAGGCAAAAAAAGACAGGATTTTCCACTAGAAGAATGAAAGAAAAGGGAATCCAAAAAATGAGAAGGTTTAAAAAAAAAAAAAAAACTTAAAAGAAGTTTCGGAGAGTGTAAAATCTCTGGAGAACTGAAGTTGAATAAACTGTGGAACCAGGAAGAATAGTTTCTATGCATATCACAACTTACTTAATCTATAGTCTAGGAAAATTTTTTTAAAATGCAGTGTTTCTTTAGGAATTAAAAAGTAGGTAGTAGACTTCTAATATACATAGCACAATGTGATGCCTACATTTTTTTTCTTTTTTTTTTTTTTTTGTATTTGTTAGAGAGAGAGAGAGAGAGAGCGCGCGCGAGCACAGGCAGACAGAGTGGTAGGCAGAGGCAGAGGGAGAAGCAGGCTCCCCGCTGATCAAGGAGCCCGATGTGGGACTTGATCCCAGGACGCTGGGATCATGACCTGAACTGAAGGCAGCCGCTTAACGAACTGACCCACCCAGGCATCCCGTGATGCCTACATTTTAATTTTTAAAAATCCATAAAGATTCTGCATTAAGCAATAGTCAAAAGTTTTTCATGCTATTTCCTAATAGCAAAAAGTCTTACATAAATACAATTTATGTTATGCTGGTATTTCTAAATAACTGATACACAGGTACAACTAGTTACCTAAATGACAGAATCAACATAATCATCAATCAAGTAATCTATTGAGCACGAAGCACATGAATAAAAATTATTCTACTCCGTTTTTTGTTCCATTGATTGTTAAGTTTTGCAGGTTAAGGAAAAAAGATGTGGAAGTAAAGTAATTAATCACTTAAGTAATGATATATTGCTCAAATTTCAATCTGCAAGAAAGAAATGTTTACCCACAGGTTCCAAGTTATATAGTAATCTTTTTCTCTGATAAGACATCTCCAGAAAGATCTCACAGGCCAGGTTAAAACTTGCACACATACTTTTTGCCCTGCTTACTTAAAATACCATAGGTACACATTACCCTAGGGAGCTTTGTCATGCAAAAGGAGACTGAACAAAGAAGCATCCAGTCCATGACAGCAACTCAACATTAAAATCAATACTGCAGAAACGTGTGCCATAAGAAAATGTTATTAAAATACCAATGACTCAAAGATAGATCTTGCAAAAAATAAGAAAAGGTAATTAATTATATGTATGCTATTTTTTAGTCGTGAAGGCATATTAGCATGTTACCTAGATTATTTGTTGGATTTATCAAAATCCACTTCTATGTTTTTCTTTAAAGATATAACTAACTATCTCATTCCTTAAAAACAATCTATACAGATAGCAAATAGCAGTGTTGAATACAGGCAATCTGACTCCAGGAATCAAATTTTTAACAATTTTGCTAATTTGTTATTTGGGTTTAAATTTATTTTAAGGAGGCTGAACCTGCTGACAGTTTTCTTTTGTTAAATCAGAGCTTTTTCTTTTCAGTAGTAAGCTCCAATAAAAGGTTCTAGTGAAGTCACTGAAAGGACAGTGGATTGTGAGGGTGAACCAGCAAATGACAACCCACTGTTGTCAGGGATGAGCCCACTGATCTTGCTTCCAGTGCCTTAGCATTAGTTTCATACACTTCCAGCCACCTACCTACCATGTGCTGCACTCTCAGAGCTGGGGGCCCTGGAAAAGCAGATAGCTTTCCTACACTGAAGAACAACATCCTTCAGCTCAGGAATAACAGAATCAAGCAGTACCTGAAGAAAATCCATTACAATCTCAATAGACACATAACCCTGAACAAAGAACCTTACCTGTGGAATGATACCTATGAAGTAAGAGACTTTTTAATAAAACAGAAAAATCAATTCATGACAAAGCAATTTAAACAATGTATTGTGTTTCCTCCCCCAGGAATAAATACAAGGTCCACCTGAAGAAATTGTTCATTTTTTTAAAAAAGCATAAATGAATTGTTCTTAGTTTATAAATTACCCAATGGCCATAATAAAATATACTTTTACATTATACATTCTCATTAGGTTCTGTAACAAATTATAAATAGACAAGTATTTTAAATCTCGAGACCTAATGCAAAAGTGAACTTTCAAAAGAGGTAATTTTAATTTTCTGTGTCCAGGGACAGGTTTTCCCCGTTACTGAAAGTATGGGGTCCTTATGAAACTTTTCATAAACCTAAACAGAGAAAGAAGCAATTACATTAATTTATATGGAAAATTTTTTAAGCATTCCCAGACCCCAAAATAACTCTTCGCCTTTTCTGATACCTTAGGACACATCTTGCTTACAGATGCACAAAATAAATGCAGATAAAGCACAGATATTCATGCAGTTCAAAGCTATGGTAGCTTGATGCTAAGATATTGAACGTAGTTCCTGGAGAAGGAGCTTGGCGGGGGCCCCCCTTGCAGCTGGGCTGTGTGCTGGCTGCTTCCATAATGGCTGGCTACAAAACAAAGTCGGCTACTTTAGCTTTTCACTTTTCTCAGAAAAGTGGAAATCCTTTTTAGATTTCTTTCGGTTAGCATAACGGTTTACTAAAACTTCACTTTAGTAAAAGCAAAGTGGAGTAAGGCGATATTTCAAAAAGCGGGTGGATAGTTCTACTGAACCTTATAGGGAGGATTTTGAACAATTCTCCAAACTGGTAAATGATTGTTTTTTTGTTAAACCATATAAAATCAGCCTCACAAAATATAAAGTAGATATATTATGCATTGTCCAGTTAAATCATAATTAAATGAAGTATTTCTGGGGAAAAAAACAAAGACATGTGGACAACTTTTCCTTTTTTGTTTGCTTATTTTGAAACTACATGTAACTGATAAAAATGTAAATAATTATTCAAAATGCCTCCCCCTTGGATAATAGAATTCATGAAACACTATTTCATGTTTAGTTTCCAAATGTTATTGTCAGAAGTCAGCAAACCAATTCAGTCTGAATAATGTACTCAAATAAAAAGGACTTTTTCTTCCTGAACAGAAACAAGGAAATAAATCTGTCAATAAGTAGCTCTTAGTCAACCAACCAACAAATTTCATACCTAAAACTACTGTTTTTCAGTATGTGGAAATAGTCTCACTACTTTGAAGTTTGTGTGCCAATGTTTTAAACATTTCCTCAAGAACAGGGCAAAAGGAGGGCAGAAGAGATGATCTCTGTTCCAAGGTGCTAGTATTTACCTCTAAGTATTACATACACAGTGAGATCCAATGACATGAAAACATAAACCAGAAAAGCATAGATGATTACCTGATATTCATTGGGCCAAAAGGTGCTCACTGCTAGCTCTGCCCGAAGCCAATCTCTACCTGTGAATCCAGTCACATTCCAAATTGGATTGGCAAGAGGTCCTTTATTCACCCTAACCAGTATGTTCAAAGTGCCAGGATTCAACCCTTTCTGGCTATATAACAGGTAACTGAAATCAATACAGTGAGTGTCGTTCTCCTTCATCGTAGGCAGCTGAAGTCTGGCTTTTTCTCCAGGGTCATGATCTGAAGAGTCCACTATCATATAGGAACCTGAAATGACATTACATATAATAGAGCTAAATAGACACATAAACAAAAGGAATCTCTAATAACAGGAAAAAATGCTAAAAATAATACGAATCCATTTTCTGGATTATATTTAACTCAAAAGGGCTATTTTCCAGAACAGAACCATAGAAAAATACCAAACAAGTGGGTGAACTCAATTTTTAGTAAGTAACAGATATTGTTCAAAGTACGTAATATGTATCAATTCGTTTACTCTCTGAAACAACCTGTTTTACAAACTAGTAAACTGAAGCACAATTAGTAACTTATTCAAAGTCAAATAGAGTAGGTAGAGTCTGGTTCAAATCCCAATCCCAAACCTGTAGCCTAACTAAACAAAGGTCTTTCATTGTCAAACATGCAAACAAATAGGAGCAATACCTTTTCGGCCTGGCTTCCATAGAGGGGGCATCGTTCCCTTTCCCTATCATACTAGTCTTGCAGAGAGATGACTTAACTAAGTGTCAGCACAATCCTTTCTGATTTCAGATCCCAAGATCATCATTTATATAACCTGGGTGACTAACCACTCTGGACTAACCACGCTGATCTTAAGGGAATAAGGATACTTTGCAGTGTACATGTGAGGAGAGAAGCTGAAAATGTCAATTTTTTAGATCTGAGAATCTGACACGTCGTGGATTTGCCTACTTCTTTAAGCCTTGCCCACTAAGCTGCCAGCTACCCACCATGGCCACTGGTCCCAATTCTGTCACAGTCCTGCCATTAAGCCCCTCAGAGCTGCAAGAAACCTGCCTTGAAAACACTAGTCTAACTCCATTACCTTTGATTTAATAAATATTTCTTGGTTGTCTCTCATAGGACATAAGAAGTCCCAACCTCACAGCACCTCACAGTTCCACCCTCAAACACACAGTCTTAGTGATAAGTACAAACATGGGGCTTGAACATCAGCTGCTGCTATTAGTCCAAGGACCTCTGCAGAAAAACCACCAGATTTTCTCACATCACTGTGGATTTTAAGAAAGATGCATATCACAAAAATGTCAATATACCTATTTGCCACACTTAATGTAGACTGCAAAATTTTACTGTAATGTTCTCCCTAGGATGTAATTTTAACCAGAATATATTAGGTGTAGAATTACAGAATCCACTGTTACAAGGATTATACCCGGACCTCTCTTCCTGACCAATCAAACCTGTTTCCTCCTTAAAACATAGTCACTTTCACTTTACACACTAAATATTCATTGATTACCAGTCTAACCAGTTCGATGTACCCCCAAAGCAAGTTCAAATCATGGCAGATAAGAGGATTTTTACTACTTAAGAAACTGAAATTTCAAATCTGATGAATTCCCATTCTAGAGCTCAGAACTTAAGTAAAGATTTCCTATGATAACACTACCAGTTACCAGGC
This sequence comes from Martes martes, assembly GCF_963455335.1. NCBI lineage: Eukaryota > Metazoa > Chordata > Mammalia > Carnivora > Mustelidae > Martes > Martes martes. The sequence continues at coordinate 72,176,525 of NC_137893.1, read as the reverse complement.
AAAGTGCAGAATACGTTTACTATAGTGGTGGTTACTGATATTACTTCCACTTGATTTTTCTCCGTTTCTGAAATTGTCTTCTTTTTTAATTTCTTCTTCATTCTCACAGATTGCAGGCAGAATAATAGAATAAATTGGTCATGTCTATTTTGGGAGAAATTACATCTTTTTTCTTTTTAAACAGGATATCCTAGATCCCAACCCAACTTATACAAGTAGGATGTCTCTATTCTTGGTTATACTCACATTCGGAGGTCCATGTCTGATTTTCCAGGATGTCTTTCAGACTCACCAAAGCAGAGCTGACCAATGACCAGGCCTAAGATCTTAGACATGTTACTTACTGTTATTGGACCTCAAGCTTCTTCACAAACCTGTGACTTATTTCTCCACTGCCAGACAGATTTGTTTGTTGTTATTGTTGTTGTTGTTGTTTTCAGTGATATGTTATGGCAGTAGTGAGTTTAAATTATTCTTACAAGTCTTCATCAATTATGGCTTCTGATTGTCAATTTCAAGGTAGTGCTCTTTAACTGACTTATGGGCTTTCAAATAGTTATTTTTTTCCATTAGAAAACAAACTTTGGCATAAAATATGCTTTGTCAAACATCTTAATTACATACTGTGATACTTGCCATTAAGACCATTTAGCAATTTTCATCCAGTTGCACTTTTAAGCTATGATAATTTTCTTATTAAGGAAATGGGATGAGCAAAGTATATTAATTTGTAGGAATTACCAATTGGATCATTAGAAAAGACAAAAGTCACAAAATAAAAGCTTCCTCAAACTACTCCAGCATTTCAATACAAGTTAATTAAAAAAAAAAAAAGTGCTGCTATTTCATTTCTATAGAATGTTTAAGCTAAATGAGCTTCTTTCAATGCAGTCTTATTATCGCTACATTTTCTGAGTGTTATCAAATAATATACATTTATTGCATGGCTCAGAAAGGAAGAAGCAAGCACTAGCACCAAAGAGCCAACCAAATACTTCTGCCAGCTGATTTCATACAGTGGCAATTTACCCAGCAGGCACCATGGAGGTAGCTGCCTATCTGACATAAGATTTACTTTCATCATCCCAAACATAGAGAATACTATGCTATTCTTATCAACTTCTAAAAATTACTTCTACAGTCTCCCAGAATAATGCTTAGAGTCAGGAAATTCTACAGTATACATTTCCCTCACTTTTACATCCTAATTTAAGCTTACTTGCTATAGTTCTGTCATCAGCTAACTAATCCCTCAGGTTTCTAATAAGAGTTCAGTTCTATTTAGTTGTGATTTACCTATCTCAAGACTTAATAATGAAACATCTGTGCCAAACATGTATTATGTAGTAACTTTTAATCAATGTGATTTCTTTAATGCGGCCTTACAAATATTCCTTACGGTCTCTGGAGCAACAGAGGTATCAAATATATCATTTAAGACATAAAAGAAAAAGTATTAGGCTTATGATAATATTTTTTAAGAAGTATAACTTTTCTGGAGAGCATTCTGACAATGAGAATCAAAAACCTGAAAAGAAATAGATGCTCTCACAATTTGGAGGATTTGATCCTCCAAACCAAAGGATGTAAACTAGATAAACAATCTGTGTACGTACAAAGATATAGCTTTAAAAAAAGATGTCCATCTCATCACGACATTATTCAAAACAGAAAAACAGGGGGACCTGGCTGGCTCAGTCGGTAGAGCACTCGATCTTGATCTTAGGGTTAGGGGTTTGAGTCCCACTGCTGGGTGCAGAGATTACTTAAATGTAAAATCTTTTAAGAAGTATAAAATAAAAAATAAAACAAAGAAGAACAAAAGTATTTTAAATGTCCAATAACAGACAATGTAAGATTATGGTAAATCAGTTTGATGAATAATTCTGCAGTCATTAAAAACAAATAACTAAAACCACTTGGTGGAAGATACTCACAATATGTTAAGTAAAATAAGTTTATAAAATATTATACCCATTTTGAAAAACCATATATATAAACTAATTACAATTTTGTAAATGTGTGTATTCATATAGGTGAACATACACATATAACAAGAAAGAAAGAATATATAACAAAGAGTTAACTGTATTATCAAAAGGGACCTATAATTGTCATCTCTTTTTCTTATTCTCATGTGCATTCACTGAATGTTGCATAATGAACACGCAATAGATTTGTACTTTAAAAAAAGAGAGACTGCGTGAAGACTATCTTACGTAACAGCAAATAAATAATGATAAATACTTAATAAATAAACATAGGTATTTGCCTTTTAAAAATAAATCCTATTTGTAGCCTACAGATTAACAGCACCTTGGCTTTCAAAAAAACACAATACAAATATCAGAAACTCCTTATTAGCATTCATTAAAAGAGGGGGACAGTGAGTAAACTAAATAGCAGTTTTTATTTAAAAAGAATAACCAAGAAAACAAGTCCCATATTCAAAAATGCCATAGTCTAATATCTGAATAAGTAAACCATGTCCTATGGATTTTATGTATTAATGAAAATCTTATCTTTAAGATATACTTCTAGGAATAACATAGTAACACAGGAAATGGGATTAACTGCACACAAAATAATGAATGATAAATAGGTTTCCATACTTCATTTTAAAACCCTTTATTTATATAACCGTTAGTACACTAACATAATTATTTTTGTTAAGTTGATTCTTATTTAGAATGCACTGAAGGTGCCCTGTTAACTAAAACGGAAAGGAATGTCCACTTCTCAGCCTGGTACCGACGACCCTCCATGATCTTTGCCATCGTACCCCCCTCTGACTTCTCCAGTCTGACAAAGCCCTCACTACCTTCCCCACACACCATGCCAGTTTCTTCTCCAGAACGGGCTTAGCCCTCCATAAGAAAGCCTCCTTCATCTCATCCCTGTGCCAGCTCTTGCCCATTGATCTTCCTCAGCACCCCGTCCTTATTGAGCTTTCCCTGCCTTGAAGCTCTTTGATACACTGTCTGCCTTCCTGGTTCTGGCCCTTAATTATGCACTGCTTTTGTACAAATTTTAAATAATTTATACAGGTATTGTTTATCCCTCTCAGAAGAGTGATAGAAAGTGCCTAATTTATTCAGAGTCCCATCAGCAGAGAGAAGCCACACAGAAAATCTAACAGTGAAAGTGTAATATAAGAATCCCAAACTATGAGAAGAGAAACTCTTAAGTTATAAAGAGAACCCTAACACATAACCACAATACCTCAGGAAGGACAGACGTGGCAAGGAGAGGGAGGCTGCAGAGAAGCAGATCTCCTTAAAGAAGGTGTAGCTTTGCAGCCCACTGGATGGTGAAGGAGGTTGCTGGGCCACTCAGGCCAGAACTGGTCCACGAGCAGGAAAGACTCCCATGCATCAGGGTGCCATGAGGCCGGGGATGGGCTGTGAGCATGTAGGGAGGTCCACAGCAAAGTCAGCAGGCCTGGGCTGGGGCCAGAAGCACACTAAGGGGCTGCGTGTGCTGTGCACATCACTGGGCCACTGCCAGCTCTTCAATTTTAGCATGAAAAGAACTAACATAGAAGCACAATTCAAGGGAGTAGAAGCACCTTCCTGCTAAAATCCCTTCAGCACCCACTATGGACAAACGACAAGACACTGCAGGACAAACTGCATAGTGTTAACGCTGCACTAGCTACAAAGGAGAAACGTTTCAATGGTCAACCTCCACTACCACAGAGCAGGTAATAAGGGGTGGGTTTGGAGCTGCAAAAGCAATGATCTGAAAACAGGCATAGCACCGAAGGAGGGCCTTACATGTCAGAAGTTCAATAAGTAGTTGTTAGTTGGTCATCTGGATGACTGAATAAATGAGGAGACAGACACCAGCTCTCAGTTATAGAAACATATGACTGTCAAGGCAGTGACAACTTTACCTTTATGTGAGAGAAATTATCAGAAGATGTCAAAACAACAGCAAAAAAAAACTGGAACTGGTTTGTGGTACTTTCAGACAGAATCATTCGATGAAAGAGTATAATATTTGGAAGTACATACTTAACATTTTTACGAGAGCCACTCTTGTGTATATGAAAAACCTTCTATTAAAGCAAAGGTTCTGTAATGTTTTAGTCTCAGGACCACTTTTACACTCTTAAAAATTATTGAGGACATTTTCAGAGAGCTTTTATTTCTATGAGTTCTAACCGTCAATCTTGACCATAATAGAAACTCAAACTGAGAAACTTCAAAAGGCTTATTAATTCTTTTAGGATTAGCAACAATAAATCCATTATATGTTCATCTGAATAACATGTTTTTATAAAAACTACTGTATTTTCTAAAACAAACAAAAAGTAATATGAAGAGAGGCACCTGGATGGCTCAGTTAGTTAAAAATTTGCCTTCGGCTTCGGTCAGGATCTCAGAGTCCTGGGACTGAGTCCCACATCAGGCTCCCTGCTCACTGGGGAGTCTGCTTCTCCTTCTCCCTCTGCCACTCCCCACCCCCTGGCTCATACCCTTTCTCTCTGAAATAAATAAATAAATAATCATTTAAAAAATGAAAAGAGCATTGTTTTTTACATTTTTGCAAATCTCTTTCATGTCTGACTTAATAGAAGACAGCTAGGTTCCTGTTTTCACTTATCCACTCAATCTGTTGTAGTATCAGATATCATGTAGCCTCTGGGAAACTCAACCATATACTCATGAGAAAATTGGAGAAAAAAGGGAAAGACAATATCTTACTGCTATTAGGACAATAGTTTTGACCATGCTGAACCCAAAAAGGGTCTTAGAAACCCAGGACTACATGTGGAGAGCCACTAAATATTAATATACATAATCCTTTTTATCTTTATGATCTAATGAGAACATTATCAGTGATTTTATTTATATTACATCTACTTCGCTCAGTCTCTGCAGGGTATAAAGATGTACTCTGAAATGAAAGTCTTCACTGGGATGACAGAGAATGAAAATCAAAAAATGCTGAATTTTTATATATCAATATAAATATAAAGGTTCTATTATAACAGTCAGGCTTCATCAGAGAAACACAACCAACAGGACACACCACACACATAAATACACAGAAAGAGATTTATTATAGGGAATGGTTTACATGATTATGTAGACTAAGAAATCCAGACCAATTATCCAGATATAGTTCCAGTCAGAGTCCAATTATCCAGATACAGTTCCAGTCAGAGTCCAAAGGCTTAAGTAATAGTCTATCTTAATAAGAATTTTTGTGTGTTCTGAGGACCATTTTGAATAGCTGCCAAAGCACCAACACACTGTGCAAAACAGTTACTTCTTAGCATTGAGTGAGATTTTCCTAGTAGGAACAAAGAACATGCCAGAAACCGTTGGTACGAAAAAAATCAGAGATGCTGTACAGTAACATAGTTTTGTGCCTAGACAGCTTAAGAAGAAGCAAACAGGATCTCTGGATAAAGAGAACAGTGACAACTGAAACTGTGTTTTGGGGTCCCAGCTCATCCGGGGTGATTTCTTTGTTGTAAAATTAATGTCTCTTAAGCCATTTCTGTTGCTGTTACCTTTGTGCTAAAGACAATGTCACTGTCTACTTTTTCATGTTTCAGCTTCATTTCCTTTACTGAAGTTTCTTCTCCTCACCCCATTTTTCTACCCCTGATTAGGTGGCAACATAATACACCAAGTGACTAAAATTAAGAACCTAGGAATCAGTTTGATTTTTCCCTGTCCTTCAGGTTCCTCTTATAACCCACTAGCAGTTTCTTTGGTCTCTACGTCCAAACCATCTCCTCAATTCATCTACTTCTCTTCATCTTCACTAGCTTATCCAACTCCTCTTATCTCTCAGGGGGATGACTAGAACCACTCCCAACAGGTTTCATGACTCCCTACTCCTTTCATGACTCCCTACTAGCAGTCCTACAACAGCTTTCTACAGACACCCAGATCCACTTTTCTCAAAACATACAATTAATCTTTTTTCAGCTGTGCAGTGCAATGAGAATTAAATCCAAACTCTGCACTCTAGTCTATCAGCTTCAATATAATCTGGCCCCTGCCTTCCCCTCATTTTATCTCCTTCTCCTTTCTTCCCTCACTCAACATGCTCCAGGCTTCCTTCTGCCCATTAAAAATCCAAGCTCATGCCTGTCTCAGGTTGGAGTACGCTCCCCTCCACTGGATTACTTTTATCATTCAGGTCTTGGCACAAATGCCACTTATTGGTGAAGAGCTCCTTGGCTTGTTAACTAAAGTAGTTCCTTCTAAGATACTTTTTTTTTTCTTTTTGAGAGAGAGAGAGACAGAGAGAGAGAGCACATGAGCAGGGGAGTGAGGGGCAGAAGGAGAGAGAATCTTAAGCAGGCTCCATGCTCCGTTGGAGCCCAACTGAGGGCTGGACCTCAGGACCCTGAGATCATGCCCTGAGCCCAAACCAAGAGTTAGACACTCAACTGCCTAAGCCACCCACTCCCTTCTAAGATTCTAACATGTCATTCTTTGTTATTTCCTTCACAGCACTTGCCAATTACTGAATTTGTTTACTTGAGTGAAAAACTCCACAAAAAATTTAGAATTCATGTATCTTGTTCATCTAAAAATCCAGAACAATGTCTGGAGCATCAGTATGAAACTGAATGTCTTTATGAAAAAATCTGACAACTCTTTACTGCTATTTCCTGTTCTGCATATCCTTAGCACTTCTATAATGCACTGTTATATACCAAATAAACAATATCTATCTGTGCATCTGCCCAGCCCCAGTGTAAGCTTTTTGAGATCAAGAACTTTTTTCCCCCACATTGTACCTAACAGAGGGATTTTTGTAGCTGTAAACTTTTGGTGAATTGAATTGAAGGCCAAAAAAAGGAAGACTCTCAAAATGGTAACTGTGTTGGTTTTAATTCAAATATAAAACAAAGAGGAAAAAAACAGAGAACCTGAAATGACCTTAAACAATGTTCTCAATCTTGACAATTCCCCTAGAAGGTTACAACACTTTGGTAAGGCCAAGATAGGTGCTCTCACTTTTTTGCATGGTCTGTTATTAATTCTCTAAACTTTCACATCCTATTATTTCTTAAGATTATGCCTCTCTTCTAATGGAATTCACTCCCTATGTCATATAACTTGTTTCCATAAGAATGAAACACCCATTACAAAATGTCAGGGTGGGAAAAATAAACTTGTCTCTCAAACTTCAATACAAAACTACAGACTTTGCATCTTAGCAGAAGGCAATTTTCAACAAATTTCTGTCCCCAGAATGTCCCTTCCATTGCCCTGGCAAAACATGAAACCACTTCATTCATATTCTGCAGGAATAAAATTTCTTGTAATCCCTGAGAAGAACAGCTTTGTATTTGTTCTAGGTATCCAACTGACATTTGAAAATAGGACAGCTGCTAAAACTTTCAGACAACACAAAACACTAAAAAGAAGGTTTCATGTAAAATTAGCACAATTCTTGGCAGAGTACGGAGTTTACCTGCTACATGTTAAGATTTAGGAACTGGACCAAACATTGTGCTATAGTTTAATCTCCTTCCCCTACAACATCTTAGAACATAGAAGCAGGAATCTACCTGGCACTTTCTTTGACCACCAGGATTTTCACTTTCCTCTGCAGGACACAAAAAACCTGCGCGATAGGATTATCAGACATGTTACTGAATACCACCTGCCCCCTCTTCAGAAGAGGTTGATTTCACAATCTGCTGGGCTTTTCTCTCCAGGGTCTTTCAGGAGTCCAGTTTTCCTTACCTCTTACCCATCGTCTAGCTTGGGCAAATAATTTAACTTTTCTCGGTCTTAGTTTCCGTTTCTTGAACTCCTTCAACCGTTGCAGTCTGCTCTCAGGACTAACTGAGATTATCTACATGACATGCTAAAGTCCTTATTATTTGTCCCTTCAGATAGATTCATTCCTTTTTCCATTAAATAGTAGACAAAATCAAACTGGAAAAGGTAGGAAAAGAACATTTTCAGAGATAAAAAATGAGATGACAATGTTATGTTATGTTACTTATGTTATGTTATGTTACTTAAAATCTTCCAATTCGGAGATACTTGAACCTTTCTCAAGCTTTCTGTTTACAACCTACCCAACCCCTTAGGTCCCAGTGTATCAACCCTCCTTCTCAGCTCTTTCCTTCTATTCCTCTCTAACCTTCTTTCCTTACTTTCTTCATTATTTTTGAAATCTCATGTAAACATAGAATACTTTCCCCAGAAACACACATACACACACATGTATACCAACAACTGTAAAGAACCACAGATCTAAGTTTAAGATCTCCTCTTAGATTTGTCTAATTTCTGAAATCCTGGCACTTATCCCATAGCTCTCCAACCTACATAGCTTTTATGTAATGTGGTACTGAAATGTTTTGAGAAGTAGTTGCTAAAATGAAAAGCAACTTTAAGAGAATAATCAGAGTTACATTACCCCAAAAAGTAAAGGAGTCTTTGTCCTGTAGCCAATTTTGTAATCACTTGCCTTTTCAAAGGAACCCAAATTGGAAAGAACAGTGGAAGGTAAGAGAAGGTAGTACAGCGTGCTCTCTCTAGAAACTGTCTAACGACTAAATATCATACAACAATTCCAGCCTGTTGTCTGGATATACTGAGCCCTGTTAATAATAGAAGGCCAGAACTTACAGTTAGTAGAGAAAGCCTGTTCAGTGCTCTATATTTCCATATAAATATATTTTTCAAAGTCAAAATACTCTACTTCATAATCACAGTTTGTCTGAAGGTAGCAAAAATTTATTTTATTATATTACAAGAACTGGCTCTATTTGAATCAACATTAAAAGAGATAATAACAACTATTCCTGAATAGGCAACTAGCATGTAATGATCAATTAGAGAAGAATTCAGGTTGAGCAAAATTCCTCAACTGAGTTCTCGGGTTCAAGGGGAATCAAGCTACAGGAGCAACTCAGCTGACAAATCAAGGAAGTTGCTTCCTTTATCAAAGTACAAGGACCACGAAAGTTCCTGACTATACTAGAAGACGTGTCATAAAAGTTTCAAAAGGAAAGCATAGCATATACCCCACTGTCACTCAAATAAAAGCATATTCCTAGCTGTGAAATGGTTTAAGAATTTGTGCTCTGAAGCCAGAGACCTGATTTTGCAGCCTGGCTCTGACATTACCCACCCCAACCATCCACGCCTTCCGTCTACCATTCTACCGATGAAAATGTGAGGCCCAAAGAGATAAGTATTTTAGCTATCAAAAAAATACTGTTTGAGAGGATTGTTGCAGGGATTATAGAAACGGGAAATAGCAAAGTAAAAACATATTCCTACCTTTTTTTATTTACAGAGTATTATCTAAACCAAAAATCTATCTACTTGTTTTTGAAAACAGTGCCTCTCTTAGAAGCCCATGGCAAACAAAGGAAAAGAAAACCAAAATGGTATGAAAGCATAAAACACGAGGGAAAAAAGTAAGAAACTGAGTTTACAGAAAGGAAGAAAGAGTCCAAGTGAGAGGAGAGAAAAACAAACTGCTTACACTGAAAAGTCTAAGATGCGGGAAGACAGGACAACAGAGGGAAGGACAGAATGGTACAGAAAATGGGGTTATACACAAACCATCCAAATATGCTAAAAGAAATTGAGGCCCCAGGAGACAAAAAGGCAAAAGAGAACAGTATCATCACCTCAAATGTTGAGATTGGTGTTTTTGTTCACAAGATGTTTAATCATCTATAATTTGAGGACTTAATATAAAATAAAATAAAATAACACCAGAGACCCATCCATTAATTACTGGCTCTCCTGAGTCTACATTAATTTAAGGTAGTTCTAGTGGAATTAGTGGTTCCCTATACTAGAGCAAAGTAAAATACCGAATCATATCACTCTAGCTTAGGCCAAGCTATTCCATTTCTGGGGCTGCCAATCCAGCTTATTTAAACAAACAAACAAACAAACACACCTGATCGGCTGTGAAATGCCATACTGGCCAATGGGGGTAAGAACAACATACAAATTCTTCTCTGACTGTTAGCAGACAATTAATTCAACTTCCTCTTAGCAAGTACAATCACCCAAGGATACTCCTCCAACAAAACATTCCTTTTAAACATAATCAGAAAAGCTGCATCATGTAAGTGACCTCCATTCCAACAGTGCTCTTTTTGCCCTGAGAGCATCTTAGGACTGTACTTGAATGTTTTCATAAATGCTAACTTAAGGCTCAATGGATGAACACAAACATTGAGAAACTGTAGAGTTTCAGTTCCCACACTAACTTTTTAAAGTTTCCCTCTGGGGTGTACTGTAGAAGCAAAAATAACAGTAGGAACTCTGACCAACAATCCAGCACAGGTGTTTCCCAACCTCCCCTAAAGAAGGAGGATCTTTCCTTTATGGAAAAGAGAGAATTTTCAATAATTTCAAAAATTTGATTTTCAGATCTTTCGATCTACTATGAAGATGCACTTTCAGCAAGTTAAGATAAATGGAAATACCTTAAGCACACAGAATAAGATCAAATTTCTCTCCTTGAGAATAACCAGAAGAATATGTCCCAACATTTTCTTCTTCTAGCTACAGTATCATCACATATCTCTCGAAGAACTCTTTACATGACTTTTAAAATGAAGGTAATTAAAAAAAAAAAATAGTTCCTACAAACAGTGACTAAAGCCTGCAAGGACCATGAGCTGGCAGTGATCATGCCAATCACGGTGATCTATATCAAACTGGATGCAACACAACTATTGGCTGAAGAATCGACCATACGCCTAGACAGAGATAAGGCAATACATTCTAACTTATACTCAAAATCCTCACATCTGATCCACAGAAATCTTGCACTGCTTATTTGCCATGAATTACCAGCATGAATTCACAGTTCATAATTCATAATGCCATAATATGCATTTTTTCACCCCGCCTTTTTACTTAGAAGGCTGGTAGTCTCTCTTTCTTCCCTAGGGAGCTCAATTTCCACCTTCTCCATGAATTCCTATAATTGACCATACAACTCTGTAGGTGATTCACAAATTTTACATTTCCTACCTCATAGTGTTATGATGTGCTGTATTTTCCAAACTCAATAGCAAACTTCTTAAGGTCTATTGCCTCTCATTATGACTTTTTGCATAGTGATCTATATACAGCAGATATTCCATTAATGGAAATGATGTTGGAGTCTAACTGGAATATATTAATTAATAGAACTGCTTAATCCTATAAAAATATCTAGTAAGATACAATCCAACCTTCCAATGAGAAAGGAAATGGATACGTAAATTGCTAAGGATTACATAGAATATGAGGATGAGAAAAGTTAAGTAACTTATTCAAATCTCAACCCAAATCTAATACTATAACCTTCTGCTTTATTATACTGACTATAAAAGTGAATAAGAAGTTTGGTTCAGGGGCACCTGGGTGGCTCAGTGGGTTAAGCCTCTGCCTTCAGCTCAGCTCATGATTTCAGGGTCCTGGGATTGAGCCCCGCATCGGGCTCTCTGCTCCCTCTGAGAGATCCCATTGGGATCTCTCTCCCTCTGTCAAATAAATAAATAAAATCTTTAAAAAAAAAAAAGAAGAAGAAGAAGAAGTTTAGTTTACAAAGAAGTAATATAACTCAAATATTTTCAAACTACATGGAAAACCTAGTAAACATGCATTTAAAGTTCTCTAACAAATACAATCTTAGTGCTTTTCCTTCAATGGGGTTTCTTCCACAACAACGAGGTATGACACAAATGAGCAAAGCATCAACAAACACATGCCAAAACAAAACTGTGCCAACCTTTGTAAAAGAGAGGCTCGTCATGGGATCATATAATGCAAAGATATGACCTCATCCAAAAGGCCTGAAGGTTATTTCCAGGAAAGAGAAGTCGGATCTATGGTCTGAAGAATGAAGGTTATTAGAAGACGAGAAGAAAGAAGATCATTTCAGGTGGTAGAAACCAGTAGCGCAAAGGACCTAGAGCAGGGCAGATTATAACAAATAAAAGGACTGAATGTTTGGCTGGACTGGAGAAAATGAGAGCGATGAGGATGGAGATACAGAAAATAAAAAGACCAAGAAGTTCTTATAGACAAATATATGGACTTTTAAATGTTATAGAACATTAAAAAAAAAAAATTCAAGCTGGGGGATGCAGAGGTTAGTGTCCTAAGTCTGATTTTGGTATATGTGCTGCCGAAGCGAGCACCTAAGTCAGATTTTGGAAAATCACCCCAGCTACATCTATATAGAATAGATGGCTGATGGGGGAGAGTAAGCAATCAGCTGCAGCACCCCAGTAAATATATATATGTTTAATTCAGGTAGTAGATGATGGGCATGATGTGAAGCAACCATCCCAAACCTGCAAAAGATGTATAACTTAGCAAGACTTGGTGTTGTATGAAGTGTGGAAGTGAAGAAGAGACAAGTGCTCAGAATGTACAACTATACTTCTTGCTCACACACCCAGATAGACAGTGGTGACACTCCTTGAGTCTTGGGACACTGGATAAATCAATGGGGGGGGGGGGAAATCAGTTTAAGTTCTTTATTTTAAACAGTAAAATCTACTGTATCATTTTCAGCAAAAAACAAACAAAACAAAACAAAACAAAAAAACATTATTAAAGGATATCAGGAGGCCCAAATAATGACCAAGATATACTCTAGGATCCCTCCACTGGGGACCCACTACTGGGCACAGATAACATCGCTCCCAATATCCAGGCTGGATCCTAGACTTTGCTGCCTCTAAATGTCTATGCTTCCACTTCTACAGAAGGAAATCCTCATGGTGCCTCCTTTCTACAGTCAGTAGTTTCCTAATCAAAGCTCTTTGGGTTGCCTGAATGGTGCAAATTTGGTCACCTGTTGATCTCATAAGCCATAAGGATGGCTGGAAAGGTAAGTGTTCAACTTGCTACTGAGACCATGAGAACTCAAAAGGCAAGAAATCCACCACATATAGGAAAGGCTGCCAAAAAAGAATAATAAATATCATATGAGAAAGAAGAGGCATTAATTTTGTTGTGACATACCAGAGAAGATGTCAAGTAGGCAGTTGGATATATGATTCCAGATCTCAAAGGAAAGATTTTGGCTACAAACACATTTATAAATCGTCTGCATATATATTCCATAGCGCTATTGAGGGGTGAAGAGTTTTGTTTGTTTTTGTTTTTTGCTTTATATAAACATTTCAACAAAATCTTAAATACTTTAGGAACCTAATATAACAGTAAATGTAATTAATCAAATTAATGTCACACCGTACACTACTATGCAATACAGAATACAACAATCTCGTTGCAAATCTTTTTATCACTAATAGGGATAGAAAAACTACAGGAGGCAAGGGAGAAATTCATTCATAAGCCTCTAGCTTATATGGCTAGCTCTTATAACTAAGAATGTTCTTACCATCTTCTACCAAAACATTATTTCAATAGCAATTAACAATTTGGATGACTTCCAAGACCCCACAACAGACTCTGCCTGCAGCTGGATGAAAGCCACTTAATCTTGCCACCCACAAGCACACATGACTAGTTTGGGTACCTCGAACGGATCCATCTCTTTGACCCTCTCTAAACCTATCTTTGAATCTGAACAGCCATCTCCTGATCGATTTTTTTCAAATACGAACCCAAAACTCCCTGCTGAGTATGTGTATATTTACTCTGATCAACACTCAGCTGAAAAGACAATGTGTTCCAGAAAATTTTAAAAATTGACAAGATGCTAAAACAGACATATGTATCCGGAGGGCCAAAACCGGAACCAAATGTGATGGAAATATCATTGTGATTATCCTCTTCACAGTAGTTTTGGCCTAAAATTGCCTCCTGGAACACAGAAAAGTTCATAAATATCCTTCTACACCTGAAAAATTAAAATAAATAAATGAGAATCTAACGAACAAGTGAGTCCATGGTGACAAAACAGCTTCAGTGACATCTGCTGCATGAAGCGATTCACCCTGCTTATCAGCACTGGGCTTCCAGCAAGGCCCTAAGGACTTCCTTAGGCTTGGAAAAGCTCCCCACTTGGGGGGCAGTCACAGCGTCAGGCCTCTGAATTCTTCTTTTACAGGTAGAAATGGCCTCAGGATCAATTTCCTTAGGGTAGTGATGTAAAGAGTGGTTTCACCCACTTTTCTGGTTTTCTAGGATCATATCTGGAATGAAATGCAAAGGTCACAATTCCTACCCTAAACGCCCTCCAGAAAAAAACCAGACCCGGAGAGAGTGGTAGCAGGACAGAGGCAGGCTAGGGAGCTCGGCAAAGGAAAAAAGCAGGAGCCTGAGAAATCTAATTCAACAAACTTAATAGATTTGTTCAGATGACCTACAAGAAGGATAAGATTTCTCCAGTGGCTAGAATTTCCTCCTAAAATAAGTCCGTTTGTCTAAGTATAAACTATTTCTTGGTTCTCTATCAAATCAGTAAAAATAGCCTAGAGTCCATGGGTCTGAAGTGTCAGAGTAAACCCATAAGGCTCGTAACATAAACATGAGACCAGACAGGGTTTCCAGACTTTTGCTGTTGATGAACATTTCTTTCAAGCACCAGTCTCACTATGTTGGTTTCCTTAAGGAGTGCTCATTCTAGCAGACCCAGCAACTGGGTAAGCATTATTACTTTTACCTTAAAAACCTCTAAATGTGCAAGAAAGCATGCTCGGTTAAATCCCTATGGACATGAAACCGTTTAAGAGTAAAAGTCCTGATTCAGTGTTTCTCAAACATGAGTAAAATACCAAGCTTTAAAAAGGAAAACTTTCTCAGAGACCTTAGTGTTAACTTGCACACAGATAATCTCTGAGTATCATAAGTTCATTCATACAAACAAATGTAAAAATCAATAAAATTTAATTAACATTTATTTAGCATAATAAATTATGTTCTGTGGAATCAATGTTGCAAATATTACATTATTAATAGTGAAAATATATATACTTGTTTGTTTTATATTTTACATTTCCCTTTTGGGTTGGATTCTTTTCATTTTGATCACAATGAAACATCACTTGAGTCACTGTTATTATAATATTTGTTACTTTTCTTTGATAGTGATTTTTAGCCACTGACCCATGCTTTTGATGAACCAAAAAATTTAATAACACATTCCAAATTACAATAATAAAAACTTAAGGCCACTTAAGTTTTTTCATGATTATTATATTTGTTGTTAACAAGGTTTTTCAAGTTCATATGTATAAATTCAGGAGCTGTACAATATATATGATTAAAAAAAAGTATATCAGCCTGATAAAAATATCACAGTTTACTTATTTTAAGTTTCCTATGCTTATGACATGTATTATCGGCCACATAGTACCTAAATTCTCCCATCACTTTTACCTATATGAACTACTGTTAAACCTTCATGAGTACCCTAAAGTATGATACAATTCATACCTTAGCAAAGATTTGCAAAGTTTAACAAAGATATAACATCAACAGAAATATAAATAATTTCTCTGAATTATTCCTTAATCATCCAGATCATCTTAAATACATATGAATTTTGGACTCATAAAAATAAAAGCTCCAATTTTTAAAATTTTCACAGAACTCAGAGAATATGCCTACACACTGTAGTTTGAGACACGCTGCCTTGGCTCACCTAGTAATAAATTCAGCCTCAAAGAAAATTTATCATTTACAACACAGATAACTGTAGACAAGTACCAAAAGGCACACTGGAACAAAATTATGTTGACACAACCCTAAATTCATTTTCTTGGAAAAACAACCCATAATTCTCTTTAATTTTTCTGAAGAAAAACATTTTTTTAAAGATACTTAGAAGGATTAATCCCCTTAAAATAAGAACCACTGCTTTATAATCTGTGCCTTCCTCTTTGACCCCAGCTTTAGAATTTAATACTAACTAGGAAAGGCTTTGCTTCCACTTAAAGTAGTGTAGAAAAAAGAAGGTAACTAATTTATGTGTTTTCTTTTCAAGCTGGTGCCAGGAAGCTTAGCATCAAATTTGATGTTCAACTAGAACAACAATGTAGGCCTTGGCAGAAACATTTAGGTTCATTGGCTACACATTGGATTTTATAATCATATTTGCATTCTTACATACCGGGAGTCTTTATCCTTATTTATCTTTGCCATTTGGATAGCTATCTTGGAGTAAGTCACCTCAAATTATCTTTGTAACAATGCAAAGTAAAAGAAAGTACATAAATTAACTAATGTATGATTAGTAAATGAAGGCAGCCCCAACATGTTCATAAGACCGAGTTTTCTGTAGGTGTCTACCGCACCTTGTCAAAAGCCCAAAAGTCACTTCTACATAAAATTGTGAATAGACAAGTTAGTCAACTGTGATCGCCTGCTAAGCTATACCTAAGAGTAAGTAAAACCACCTACTAGCTGTCTCAATATTGAAACACAGTTACAAACACAGTTATGTCAAGAAAAATATGTAGTTACACCTCCACCCAGTCATTGGCTCATCTTCCTTGAATAGTGCATGCTGCCTATGGGATAGGGTATACTAAAATATATCAAAATGTATTAAAAAATTGTGAAATGATCCCCACTTGTAGAAGAAAGTAGGAAATCCGTATTATGAATAAAATTAAAATAGTAGAACCACAGGGGAAAAAATAAATTCAAAGGAGAGTTTTAAAAATCACCTTTTTGGGGCACCTGGGTGGCTCAGTGGGTTAAGCCTCTGCCTTCGGCTCAGGTCATGATCCCAGGGTCCTGGGATCGAGCCCCACATCGGGCTCTCTGCTCAGCAGGGAACCTGCTTCTCCCTTCCTATCTGCCTGCCTCTCTGCCTACTTGTGATTTCTCTCTCTGTCAAATAAAAAATTTAAAAAAAAAATCACCTTTTTTATTTTAATAAGCTCATTCTAACAGATTTTCAAAGAAGAAATCTTTTGATTAGAAGAAATCTTTTAGGGGTGCCTGGGTGGCTCAGTTGGTTGGGGGACTCCCTTCAGCTCAGGTCATGATCCTGGAGTCCTGGGATCGAGTCTCGCATTAGGCTCCCTGCTCAGTGGGGTGTCTGCTTCTCCCTCTGACCCTCACCCCCTCTCATGTTCTCTCTCTCAAATAAATAAATAAAATCTTAAAAAAGAGAGAGAGAGAAAGATCTCTTTCAATTTTGAAATCTTTCTATGCTACCAAAATCTACAGTGATCATCTTTCCATTGGTGAAAGAAAATTCAGAAATACTCCTTTTAAAATCAGAAATGGAAGAAAGAGGTCCCCTATGTTTCTAATGAATGTTGTTCTGGATATACTGGACAGTGCAGTAGGATAGATGATATAAAAGTCTATATATTTTTTATATCACTAGATAGTTTGTTATCATTAATAAAAGCAATACAAGGTTTTCTAACATGTAAAGAATAAACATAAAGAAACAGAAGATAACTGGATTTACATTTTTAAAAATGTTATTCTTATAGGTTAACTCTACAGTACAGTAAAATAGATATTAACAAATTCCCTTAGAATAAAAAAAATTTAAATAGAAATTCGACTGTTAAATCCTTTGTCCAAAAATATTTTATAAATTATGTGAAACATAGTTGTTTGCATTTTTAGCTGCTTGATAAAATATACAAGGGCAAAGTTCTTATTTCTCCCAGGTCCAGCTGAAATAAACAAGACAGATCTTAAGCTAAGAAACATCTGTAATTTTGTCTATTTTTCTAAGCATATAGTTAAGAGAATGAACTCTGGAGACAGATCAAACTTGGTTTATTCAAATCGTAACTGTAGCACTTTAAGTGATTTTTCACAACTTAGTTCCCCTTTTATAGAATCGACCTCTTACCTGCAAGAGAGTTAACACGACCTGCCTTACAGATCTTTTGAAGAGGTATACACAGACAGCACTTATCCCGTTAAATGTTTCAAATATTTCATAGAAAAACAAATTTCTGTGCTTTGCTGTCTTATCTTGAAAATAGGCCCTCACTTTCCTCACCCAAAGGGAAGCCCAACTCCCTCTCACGGGTCCTCTGTTGCAGACAAGTCAACAAGTGTATCCTGATCAACAGAACCAAGATGGAATGTGTCCCTGATGCCATCCTCTCTGCATACACCTATGGCGCTCATTCTCTTAGAAACCCTTCATTCGCAACTTCTCCAAAGAAGTCGCACTCATCTCTCAAAAACCAGCTCAAGTCACATTAGGATCCATATCCTGAATTTGTGAGCAATGGGAGATCTGTTTGCCAAAACACATAAGGTGATACCCCCCCAATCTAACACATATGCAGCCTGACAACAAAATAAACCAAGGTTCTTCACAGTCTTTCTCCCAATCTCTGCAATCACCGCTCATTTCTAAAGACAGCTTCTATTTATACTTCTCAGCTTCTGTCATACTCCTGGAGGACAGCGAGAATAAGACGGGAAGCTGTTAAATTACTCTAAGGAAACTATACATTTGCTTATTTAATATAGGGCAGAAAGCTACAGAAAAATAGTATCCTGCAAGTAGAAGAAGTGAAGAAGAGCTACAGAAAATTAGAGCCACCGCGCTGTGTTGTAGAACAGCAAGGAGTCATATAAAAAGTTTTTTTAAGCAAGTTTTCCACTTACAATGATGCATAGCATATACACACACAAATACATTAATACATACATCCACCACATAAATTTGCAGAAGACTTAGTGAATGCACACTATTTCAATGCTTTTTGATACTGAATATATCGATGCTTCTCTTTGATGTGACACCAAAGGGAACTAAGCCTTCACATATGAACAAGAAGATGAAGCTCTGTCCCCATTATATATATGAAACACTTGACTCTGAGATTGCTACAAAGTATCCACCGAGTGGTGGCTGCTCTCATCCCACTGTTTATTCTTTTTTTATTCTCTCTTTGTTCCCCATATCCTCAAGAAGACAAGCCATCTTGCTGATGACCATATCTTACACTACTACAAGCTCAGTATCCAGCACTGTACTAAAGAAGGGGTCAGGAATCAGTAAGTATTGGATAATTGAATCACTGACATTTGAGAAAATCCAACAGCTGAGACAGAAATAATTAAGTTATAAGGTGAAGCTCAGCTTCAGGAGAAATAAGAACGTTTTCCAATTTATTTCTCCTCCAGCACCATCTAGGTTTCCTCCTCTGTACATGACTCGGACTGGAGAGATAATATATGTGCTAATCCTCATGCAAAGGAAGAACACACTACTTGCATTTGTATCCCAAATCACTGATACATCTTATAACCATGAAGGTGTTTCATACAGCCTGGCCTATATACCGAAAGCCCTGATATAATGAATCAAAATGTATAAGCCTTATTTCCATTAGAAAAATGTATCTCAAATAGAAGGACTCAATTTTAATTACAAAAGAAAGTGGTAGGTGTTTTTCTTTTAAAACCCACTGTATCTATTTTCAAAGAATATATATTTCAAGAAACAAACGCCTTATCTACTTTTACCTTAGTGAAAAGCAGAGAAGAATGTGCTTTCACCTTAGTATACACCTACTGTCTCAAAAATGTTCCAATGAATAACAATCCGAAGCAGGAAGGACAAGAGAAATGCAAGGATATTATACTGCTATGTTTCCCTGTTATGCTCTGAGTATCTAAAATCCCACAAAATTATGCGGGTTTTACAGACCTCAGAAATCACTCCATTTGCTATATGTTTTATAGATTAAAAATCTGAAAAACACTGACTTGAAGTGACATGTCTAAATGACAAATATTTTAAATATTCAAGGAAGCAAAGGAAAACAGAAAGATGAAAATTGAGAACCAGTCTTTTATTTTTGCCTGATAGTGAGTAATCCTGTCAAAAGAGTTGAAGTTTTTAGCCACTCTTCCAGCATATCCTTTTGTAAAATAAACTTCAATTAGTTAATTTCCTAAGTACAATGATTTTATTAATAGTCTGTTATAAAGTCCCAATCCAAAAATTTCATAAATTGTATGAAATAGAATTGTTTTCCTTCTCAGCTGCCTGACAAGTTAATCCAATACAGATTCTATTTCTCTCAATAAACAGACGGATCTTATGGAAAGATAAAACATTTATAAAGCTTATAATTGTTCCCAACAATAGGGATGGGGTCAGAACAGACTAATTTAGTCCACGTTAAGTGTGTGACTTGCGCACGTCATTTCTCCTTTCTAAAACACAGGTCCTTCCCCTATCAAACAGGGATAATACAGCCTGCCTCATAGGACTGGCATGCAGAAGATATTGGAGAGCATCAGCAAAGCACTCAGCACAAGGCCTGACATAGAGCAAATCAAAATAAACGATAACCCCATGCTTTCTATCCCTGTAACAATTGGAAAGGAACGAAAAAATATTAATTTACATGCCTCGAAAGTCTGATCTTAAGTGTCAATACCTTAACTCTCAAGCACACTAAAAACAGTAAATGAGGATTCTAATAAATGACTATTACAGCATTGTCTCATTGGCAACAATAATATAAATAGTACTTTAATCTTTAATCTACATGAAAGAGATCTTAGTCACACACCAGTAAGCTTGGTGGGACAGTGGGAGCAATGGGAAAAGAAGGGGAAGGAGGCATGATTGCTATTGTGGAAGCACTGTCTTCCTGACCCAGAGAGAAGTCTGATTTCGCCCTGTCAAAACAATGAGAATATCATTCTGCCTTGCTAAAAATGATACCATAAAAATGTTGCTGATGCAGGCAACTGAAAAATGAACTAAATTCATTACAGAGTCGATACCTAGCATTCTGAGGTACCTCTAAACTTGTAGAAGCTGGAGATAAATCTATAGTGAAGAAAGGCCAATAAAATATGTTGAGATTATTTTTTCATTATTTGCTTATATGCTTTTAAGAAACACAAAAGTCAACCTGTATCAGGGACCTTTCAGCTTTTCACTTCATCTATGAAAGTCTGTACAGGAGTATGTATGTGAGAGGGAGGAGGCTGCAGGTGCATGCACGCCTGCAATCTCTTATCTCGTATGTTTTCTTTCTTTTTTTTTTAATTTTCTTTTTTCTTAACATATAAAGTATTATTTGCTTCAGGGATACAAGTCTGTGAATCATCATTCTTACACAATTCACAGCACCCCCCACCAATGTCCATCACCCAGCTACCCTCTCCCTAACCCCCACCCGCCAGCAACTCTCAGTTTGTTTCCTGAGATTAAGAGTCTCTTATGGTTTGTCTCCCTCCCTGGTCCCATCTTGTTTCATTTTCCCTCCCTTCTCCCACAACCCCCTGCCCTGCCTCTTAAATTCCTCATACCAGAGAGATCATATGATAATTGTCTTTCTGAATGACTTATTATTGTTCTCATCCTCATGTAAAATACAGTTAAAATACATGTATACTAACACTTAACCATTACATATTCAGCTAGTGAATCCCATTATTTGGAAATAAACTCTTGAAGAAAATTAAAAGTCTCCTACATAGTATGTATTATTAACACTTCAATCTCTACATTGTAGGTATAAACACAACTCAGCATCAAAATATAATATTCCATGAATTAGCAGTTCTCATTTTTGCTCAAAAGGTTTATGCTATGCTCTTAAAATCTTGCTTTGTCAGAAATACAGTACCCACAGAAATTAGATTATATCAACAGCCCAAAGATTATGACAAAAAAATATGAAGACATCACTCTCAATATATAGCTCATCTATTATAGATTTCACAGAAACACAGATGCTTTGGTAAAAAACTGTGGAGAATAGTAATATTAAAAAATCACTATAGCATTATTAGTTTGAAAATATGAAATGAAGCTATATTATTTCCAAATATGTATTTGCTTATATAATTTGCAAAAAAATTCTAATTGACTCATTATATAAAAAAGAAATATAATATAAACTAATAACAAATTATAAAATTATGCCAAAAGTGAGTTATTTTTGTCAAATGCCAACATAAGACTTCTAAATAAAGTTTTTAATTCACTAGCTACTGTCTACGGCCATACCACCCTGAACGTGCCCGATCTCGTGATAATTCACTAGCTACTATCTCTAGGTCGATGAAAAAGTATCTTCTACTTGCAAATAAAATGGCTGTTAGATATATTAAAAGATTTTTTCTATTTACATTAAAATAACAAAACTCCCTCCCAAATCTTTAAAACATGACTTCAATTAAAACCTATCTTTATTGCATTTGATTCAGTGAATACTAAAGCCATAACAATTTATTAAAAAAAAAAAATCCTATGGGAATTACAATCCAAATATTCATTTGTAAATCAAAATATTTTGGTTTATTTTAACAAAATACATAATCAATTCCTATTTTTCCTATTTTCATTATATGAAAAGTTTTACTAGAAATATAATCCTAGCAGTCAAATTGAAGAGAATTACTTTTCTGTGAGTTATTAAGTATTTTTAGCAATGCTTTTAATAAGTCATGTATGAAAACTTGGAAGCTTTATAACAAATTGTTTAACTTCTAAATTGGAGGTGGAGCAAATCAAACATCCTGTTGAACACTGATAAGAAAAATAATCACTAATTTGGCTACTGATGAATAAAAATATGTGGGCACCACAGCACACAAATGACTGTGTCCTTACTAAATAAGAAAGTAAATGAAAACCCACCTATCCAAGAATGCTAGTAATTGCTATGGGCTTTTGCAAACAGAGATTTCTATACCTCACCCAACCTGCCTTATACCACACAAGAAAGTGATTATGGGTAAAGAAAGTAATGAAGGTAAATGAGAAATCATGAAAGGAAGTATGAATAAGGCATAAGAAAAAAATTCTCATGAGACCACCAAAGGACTCTACTGTGAGATATAAAGAGAAAAAAAAAAATTCACAGCCAACCAAGGACAATGGGAAGTACTACAGCAAATCTAAAAACATGGGATGTTACTATTCTTCACACACATTAGGCTCATTCTCCTAATCAAATGTAAGCAGGAAACAAAACACAGAAATCAATTTGCCCATAAATATCCCCTAGTGTTGTTTTTTTTTTTTTTTCAAGAATTAAATCCCCTGGACAGTGGTTTATAATTGAATGTACAATTGCAGATGAATGAGAGATTTTATCAACAGGAAAACACAGAAATCCATTCTAGCTTTATGCTTTCATGATCCCTGCTTTCTTATCTTCTTTTTATTGTATCAAATGTAAATAAATGGATAAATGAAACGTGCAGTGAATTGTCCACTGGGACAATTTAGGTAAGCTGCTTCTTCTGTTTTACTGCCTTAGTTAACAACAAATGTGCGTATCCTCAGAAGCTGATGCTAAGAGGGAAAGAAAGGTAACCCAGCTATATTCACATTACTCAGCAAAGATCAGTATACATCACAGGCTTTTTTGTTTTTTAAGATTTTATTTACTTACTTGAGAGAGAGACGGTGAGAGAGAGCATGAGAGAGAGGAGAAGGTCAGAGGGAGAAGCAGACTCCCCACAGAGCTGAGAGCCCGATGCAGGCCTTGACCCCAAGATTTCGGGATCATGACCTGAGACCTGAGCCTAAGACAGTTGCTTAACCAACTGAGTCACCCAGGTGCCCCATCACAGGTTTTATTTAGAAAATACATGTAGAATTTTGATGAAAAGAAATGCTGTTGAATAAATGTAGGTGTTATAGTCTGTCTGTTTGTTTTACTTCAGTGATAAGGAAATTTTATACATTTCAAATCTACTTGAGCACGGGGTTTGGGCTAGATTTCCAAGAGTTGAAACATGGTGATAACTGTAAGAGAAGAGGCCTATGGGTAGGGTGACCATATAAGTCTTCCTCCAAGCCAGAACAAAGAGTAAAATAGGGCACTACTAATAAAGCATCAGGTAACAGGTATAAACCGGGACTGTCCCAGGACAACCAGGACACATAAGCCCTCTACTCACAGGTTTCAAAACACAAAGCAGTGTTTTCCTTGTGGCTAGTACCGAGAGAAAACTGTGTACTAAATCCATGTGGATGGACCTACCTACGCATCCACTTGATGGGGACGGCAGAAAGGAAGAAATAAAAACTTCAGGCAACAGGGCCACAGCCAGAAATAACAGACCATCAGGAGGAGTTATGAGATGATTAAAGACACTTAACTATTCAGGAGGTCCTAACAGGCTCAGTCAGTGGAACACGCAACTCTTGATCTAGGGATTGTGTGTTCAAGTCCCACACTGGGTATGGAAATTACTTAAAATTAAATCTTAAAAAAAAAAGAACAATTTTTCATAGGGCACCTATGGATTAGTTCACAGTCAAGGCAGACACTAACAAGGGTACCAATCAGGGTCAGATACTAAATGTTCTGAAACTTCAAAGGCTTTAGTCTGTCATAAAAAACAAATCATCGATATTATATGTGTTGGAGGTGAAAGGTAGAGGATGGAGAGGAAGATAACTTTGTTGAAATTTGAGAACATGTAGACTCATCAACGCACTATCAAAACACCTCAAAAGAAAAGAGGATAGAGGGTAACGATGAGCATCTAAAGAGGTCTCATCAGTTAAGCCAACCTTGATACAGTCTAAGTATATACAGCAACAAGGTTTTCAAACTGATAGGCTAAGAGTGCGAACCTTCCACAAGAATCTTCTATTTGGCCTGCACAACATTTTATAAATATTCAAGCCAATATTTTCAAACGGAAAATTTAACATAAAAATCAACACTTTTAGTTTCTCTAGAATACCTGAAAGTAACAGAAACATTAGGTCTACCTTTCTGTGAAGCAAAAAACTGTAGGATCGGAGTACACTTTAACATTTAAACTTCAAATGAAGAAAGTATGAGGCCAGCTTTTATTACCTACTGGCCTAGCAGATTTTCAAATGTGCAAACCACATTAATTCCTTTGGAGGCAGAAAGCTACCCTTTCATCTCCTGTTTAATGTGGTACTCTTCTGCCCCTAACTCTCTAACCCAGAAAGTTAAAAAGAACAAAAGAAAAAAATGGGGAGGGGGTACAGAAAAGATGGTTTCATACATCTTCAATTCTAAGCACTCTACATACAAGGATGTGTGATGGTTTGCCAGGTGTTAAATTGTACCAGTGAGGCCTGTCCTGAAATGGGCCAGGAACCGGTAAGAGAAGTGTTGAGGCTACGGTTGAAAAATCACTCATTCCATCTTGGAGTTATAACTTCTACCACATCTTTCTCCTTGAAGTTCAAGGACCTGAACAGTGAGGAATCTGACCAAGAGTAAGGAATCTCACCACTTCGAGGAAATCAAAGATAGCATCATTATGTCAAAATTAGCAGTGACATGATATAAATATAGAACAAAAGCATCTGCAAATCCAAAAGCAACAGTAGTCCTATTTTATATAGGCAAGGGGATTCATGTGCTTTATGTGGTAGAAAATGAAGTGTGAATTTAAACACATGTTTAGACAGGTAGAATAGAGTGAAATCATCACCCTAATTCTTTAAAGATCTGAAGAAACATTTGATAGATAACTGTTGAGGACATGAGAATTTAAACTTCAAAATCAAAAAATATATATATAGATCTCTCTGAGGACAGATCATCAGCTTCTCACATAACTTTCACAAGTCAAATTGATTAAATGAAAGTTCCTGATAGTTCATTTTCTCACCTAGTTCTTAATAAAAATGTGCCTCGGAGTTTAAAATTTCCCTTCTCTAAATTAGAATTTACCAACCTGAATTCCCAAAACCCTAAGGGTAATAAAGCCTTTCAAACATTTTTTTCACTGAGAATTTTTTTGTAAAAATGAAATCACACAATGAAACTGACACAAAATAAAAGCTACACTGGCAAGGTTAAAATGGTAACGGGTCTCCTTGCAAAGGCACTCCAACCTTCAGCGGACTCTGGTTTGGAGAGATGGGGGTCAGGATGGGGTTGGGAGTAGGAAAGGGGAATCGGGTGGTGCCCTGGCATCTGGACCACCCATTTTAAGCAGAGTAATCGGCTCTTAGCAGTTTTACAGTTTGATATGGGGCCTGTAAGTTAGTAAATAACCATTTAAAACATAAAACATAAAAAACATAAAATGTAAAATAAAAATCATCTGCTACTCATCAACACCAAAACAAACACAAACACTTAAACATCTTGGAATGTAAAACATTTCTACAAAGTAGTAAATGCTTTCATTTTCCTATAATTCATTCTCCATACTGCAGTCACAGGGATTTCTGTGAATTGTAGATTTAATTAGGTTTCTCTCCTGGCCCTTGGATAAAGACACCGTGTTTCACAACATTCTGGTATCTTTACGACCCTACTTCTCCTATCTTTGTAGCTTTTCTACTGCCCTTCTTACACCCTATGCTCTAGCCACACTGAACTTCTTTTATTTCCACTGAAGTACGAGTGCTCTCTCATTGCTCCAAGTCTTTGCATATGTAATTGCTTCTGCCTCAAAGATCACCCTACCACCTGTCTCTGCCTGGTTAGCTCCTACTCAGGTACAGACTCCAAGTGAGACATCATTCTCACAGGCTATGTGCTCCTACGGTAGCTTGTACACCCCTCATAAAGCAGCTGTCCCATTTTACAATGACAACAGTTCTCTCCTTGCTCAGCAGTATGGGACTGTAAAAATCAATGTGAAAGGTGCAATGGTGCAAATAAGTCTTGATAATCAATGAGAAAACTTATGATTGTCCAAGATCCTTTAAAACTTTTTGTCAAGACTTCAAAAAAATTCTTTTATTTTGTCATAAATTTATGTCAATGAAAAAAGTGAAATTAATTATTTAATACTTAATTATTAATCAATTATTTAATAAATTTAGGAGGGAATGAAAAGGTAAAAATAATTACTTAATAGTTAATAATTATTTAATAAGTTTATAAGGAAATGTAAAAGTGAGATTAATGAATATTTAATACTTATTTAACACTAAAATATAAAATATTAGAATTGTTGAGAAAACTAATTAAGGACACTCAAAAGTCAACACTTTAGAAAAACAACAGTCCAATAAGAAAATGGGCAAAGGAAATAAACACTTCAGTAAAGAGACTTCACAGATGGCAAATAAGTATATGAAAAGATATTTAAATTATTAGCCATTAGAGAAATGCAAATTAAAACCACAACGAGATCACCAGACAATTGCCAGAATGGCTAAAATAAAGAATATTGCTAACACCCAATGTAGAGAGGATGCTGAGAAAAAAATGGATCACTCATATCTTATTGGCGGGAGTGTATAAAATAGCTCAGCCACTTTGTAAAATAGATCCGTAATTTTTAATAAAACTAAACATGCACTTACCATACTATACAGCAACTGCACTCTCAGGCATTTATCCAAAAATAAATAAATAAATAAATAAATAAAAACTAATGTTCACACAAAAACATGTAGACAGGGTGTTCATAGCCGTTTTATTCATAACAGCCAAAAAGTAAATAACAAAAATATACCTCAGGGAGAAAATGGTTGAAGAAACAGGGGTACATGGTGGCGAGGATGTAAGAGGAAAGAAAAGGAACTCTTGTGCACTACTGGTGGGAATGCAAACTGGTGTGGGCACTGGAAAACAGTATGGAGGCTCCTCGAAAAACTAAAAATAGAATTACCATATGATCCAGTAATCCCCCTACTGGGTATTTACCCACAGAATATGAACACTAATTTGAAAAGATATAAACACTGCTGCGTTTACTGCAGCATTATTTTACAACTGCCAAATATGGAAGTAAATCAAATGTCCATTTATAGATGAATGGATAAAAAATTGGTAATAATGAATATTCAGCCTTTTAAAAAGAATGAAATCTTGGCCTTTGCAACAATATGGATCCATAGGGTATAATGCTAAGCAAAATAAGGTAGTCGAAAAGACAAATACTGCATGATCTTACTCACAGGTAGAATTTAAGAAACAAAACAAATGGGCAAAGGGAAAAAGACAGATTAACAAAAAAAAGAACCTTAACTGTAAAGAATAAACAGATGTTTACCAGAGGGGGGTGGGGGGAATGGGTGAAATAAGTGAAGGGTATTAAGACTACACTTACCATGAGGAGCACTGAATAATATATAGAATTGTTAAATCACTATATTGTATACTTAAAACTAACAGAACACTGTTAACTGTACTGGAATTAAAATTTAAAAAATAATTGTTGAGTCAGTATATTGTACACCTGCAACTAATACAACACTGTATTTTAACTATACTGGAATTAAAAAAAATAAAATAAAAATACAAGGGAGAGATAAAAAAGAAAGTGGTACATCCATTCTACAGAATACTACTCAGCAACAAAAAGGAAGAAACTACCAATACACAGCAACTTGCATGTCTCTCAAAGAAACTATGCAGAGTGAAAAAAGTCAAACCAAAAAGAACACTATATATACAAGTGTGTGTGTGTACTCACATACATACACACACCCATTTACATAACATTCTTGAAATAACAAAACTATTGAGAAGGAGAAACAATTAGCGGTCCCCAATGGGTAGTAAGGAAAGGAAGATGTGACTGTGACTCTGAAAGAGTAGCCCAAGGGATCCTTGTAGAGACAAAACTTCAATATCTTGACCATATTGCTGGTTACATAAATCTATACATATGATTAAAGCTGCATAGAGCTTAATACATACGCGCGCGCACACACACACGCACAAACACATATACACACACAGGAGTTTTGCGCAAAACTGGAAAAATCTGCCATAAAGTCAGGTTGTATCAATATCCATTTCCAGATTGTGATATTGCACCGTAGCTACACAAAACCTAAGAGAGCATCATTGGGGTTAAATGAATGAAAGGTATACGAGAGCGCTCTGGATTGTTTTTTTAAACTGCTTGTGAATTTACAATTATCTCAAAAATAAAAATTGAATTAAGAAATTATCAAAAGTAGTTTGGACAGTGCTTGCCTTCTTTAATCCTTCATAAAACTTACGATACGTAACTAGCTAGCATCTTTTTCCATGCCTTAGCAAACTGTCATGTTGTTTTCCAAATCTGGATTAGCCTCCAACCTTCCATCCTTTGCATCTTCGTTGTCATGAAATAACTCCGAGAATTCCTTTGCTGTGAATATTTTTGCCAGTGTCACTTCTTCTGGAACAACTTTTCCTCTTTATCGTGACCACTTCTTCACTGATCCCAATAAGCCCACCTTCATTAAGTTTCTCCTATCACAGATCTAGCATCTCTTAAATAGTGGGAAGGTCAAGATTCCCATGGTCAAAAACTTCTCCTACACCTCCATATAGGTCTGATTCAAACTGTACTTCCAGCATTATCACTTTGTTTCTTCACTGTACATTCACCTTTGTGAGTCAACTTCCACTTTATTTTTTTTTTTTTTTTTTAAAGATTTTATTTATTTATTTGACAGATAGAGAGATCACAAGTAGGCAGAGAGGCAGGCAGAGAGAGAAGGGGAAGCAGGCTCCCCGCTGAGCAGAGAGCCCGATGCGGGGCTCGATCCCAGGACCCTGAGATCATGACCTGAGCCGAAGGCAGCGGCTTAATCCACTGAGCCACCCAGGCGCCCCTCAACTTCCACTTTAAATTACTCTTTTTTACCAAATGTCACACAGGGAGACAAAGAGACAATACAACTCCATGTTTGTGTACTGCCTGAACTGCCCAACATATGAGCAGGGACCATTCACCAACAGACTTTGAAAGAACTGACATGGCTGGTCACCAATGATGATGTACAGTGTTATATATGTAGTGATTTGTGAGCTGAAGACCTAGCAATAAGATTTGTGCTTTACGCAATCACTCACAATTAATAGACCATGGTAACTGAAACTTGAACCATGTTGCTGGAGGACCAATAAACAGGACAAGTGAGGACCGCTGGCATTTGTTCCATATACTACTATACTGTCCCCTACTTTCCTAGCATTCTTATCCAAAGATTCTTTATCCTATCCGTTATTTCCTCATTATCTGAATACCTACATTTACTTTGATGAGTGTTCCCAATATGCGCTCTCATAACTATTATGAAGACATATGCCTGAAAATAAATAAACGTAGTCATACTGGTATTAATAACTGTGTCAACACTGAACTCCAGTGAAAGAACACTATATAAATTCTGGGGTCTAAAATCATTTCATGATTATCTACTGTTAACAAATTAAGAAACAAACAAACAAAAAAAAAAAAACCTCTCCAGAAATAATTTATATGTGTTTGGCAGTTTTTTGGTTTTATTTTGTTTTCTGTCATTTTAACTTTACTTCTCTCTCCTCGGCAATTTTCCATGCTAAAATGCTGGTTTTCACTCCATGAACAGACGCCCACTGACATTAGGATGAGCCACTTCAAAAGTGTGCTGCAACGTGGTGAAAGAATCTTATCCCAGGACGTAAAATTGGCTAAAAATGTCCACTTAATTACTATGCTCACTGATGAATCCAGAAAAGTACTTCCACTTCTTAGAAGAGAACTGCATCCCAAACATAAAAACTCTCCTTTTAATACTCTAATTAACTTTGTATTTAGTTTCCCAATATTTCGTATTTAGAATGATCTGTATTATTTCATAACATTTGCTACATATTTTTATGAAAGTGATACATATTCCTTAAAGAAAATATGAAAAATGCAAAAAAGCTTAAAGAAAATTTAAAACACCCACAACCATACCATCCATAGATAATCATTGTTTATATTTTAACATTTGTTTTTTCTGGTCATGGAAAGAATTTTTTCCCCCAAACAAAATTAGATTCCTAGGATACTCATTCTTATAAATCACATTTCTTTACATAATATATTCTCAATGTGTTATATCTTTTATTCAATTTCCTTTTACTACCTAACATTGGAATCAATATAAATGGCAATAAGAACGGCTAACATCATTAGAAAGAGTAGGGCAATGTGCTAAGCGGCTTATAAGTATTAACTGATCCAATTCTCATGACACTGTGAGGGTACTAACATTATTCTGGTTTTATATGGAATATGAGGTCTAGAGAGTTTAATTTGCTCAAGATCACATAGCTAATGTATGATGCAGTGCAGATTCAAGCCCAGGCCACTTCCATCTAGACTGCCCTGTAGTCACACAGTCTCAGTCTCTAATACACAGCCCCCACTGGTTCAAGATCAGTTTGAATTAATTAGGTCCAAACTATAGCATGTTGCGGGGGGGATATATATACATACATACATATATGTATGTATGTATAGTCATTTACCGGAAAACATTTAATAAAAATTAAGGAACTAAACATAATAGACATTTTAACAAATTTAACACTTTACTAAAGGATTAAGATTATTTTTACAGAAATTGGGCGCCTGGGTGGCTCAGTGGGTTAAAGCCTCTGCCTTCAGCTCAGGTCATGTTCCCAGGGTCCTGGGATCGAGCCCCACATGGGCCTCTCTGCTCAGCAGGGAGCCTGCTACCTCCTCTCTCTCTTTGCCTGCCTCTCCATCTACTTGTGATCTCTGTCAAATAAATAAATAAAATTTAAAAAAAAAAAGATTATTTTTACAGAAATAAAAAGCTGTGGGGCGCCTGGGTGGCTCAGTGGGTTAAGCCTCTGCCTTCGGCTCGGGTCATGATCTCAGGGTCCTGGGATCGAGCCCCGCATCGGGCTCTCTGCTCAGCGGGAAGCCTGCTTCCCCCTCCCTCTCTGCCTGCCTCTCTGCCTACTTGTGATCTCTGTCTGTCAAATAAATAAATAAAATATTTTTTAAAAAAAAGAAATAAAAAGCTGTTTTTTTCCTATAGTAAAAGCTAACTCTGAAGTTCTTAAAGGTATATTGACTTCACTGTTGTGCAGACATTTGAACATTCTCTCTTTATTAGTGTTGACAGTATGAGTATTATGTTGTGAAGACAAAAGTGTTTTTCTACACCTACATGCAAAACAATCGAGTTCAGTGAATTACACCATATCCCAAAGCAGGAAGGGACAGGCTGAAGCTGCTTAGCAAACTGTTTTAACAAAGATTATAGAAAAGTACATTTCTAGCCATGATGCTCAAATTATTTGAAATTTAAAATAGAATTGAAATACTTAAGGTTTAGTATTAAGTCAGTCCTTTACTTTCCCTTTCCCTTCTTATCTAGAGAAAGAGTATTTTTAATGCTTTTAAACAAGGTGCAGTGGAAATATTTTTATAGAGAGCCTAGAATGTGTAGAGTAGCCTCTCTATACCAATGAGACTGAGGTGAGGGTATGTGTGTGTGTCATATTGTATAATTTTAGCAACCATAGAGCAAAGAAAAAGATGCAGGTAACTTTTCTAAAATATTTTCACCAAAGTTCCCAATTCTTATGTAAACATTTTTTCCACTAAAATTTCATAATCTGAGAATGCTGTTGAAGTTAATTTTGCCCTAGTCATTCTCAAACCATCATCTCTACAGTTGTGAAAAATCAGTGAACCAACCAAAATGTAAATCGCTTTGGGATAAGTAAAGGAAAGGAAAAAGGAAAAATCAGTCCACACAAAGTATATAACTTAGCCAAACAAAGAAATATCTAAGTCACAGGTCTTACTCATCCTGTTTGAAGTTAAGCCTTCTTTCAAAGCGTAGGATCTCATCCTTCCTGGATCCATCAGTTAACTCCTTTCTCTCCTGTTACTTTAGTCTATCTCTTTTGACTGAACTAGACCCTGCAAATAGTCTCCTCCATCTTACAGCAACAGTAACAGCCCCTCCATTTAGGTCCAAATTCTTCCACCCAACAATACTGAAGGCATAATCAGTGGGGTTCCTCAATTGTACAGCAAACTCACTTCAACGCAACCGTGCTTTTATTCCCTCCTGTGGGTGAAACTATTCCCATTAAGGTCACCAAGGAGTCCTTAATTCATTAATCTATTAGGAATTTTTCATTTCTCATCCTAGCTACATCTTTCCATACAACAGGAACTATTTGCTACTCTTCTGCCTACTTGAAATTCTCACCCCCATGCGCTTGCACTCACTAGTGCTGTTTTTCCTGCTACCTCTCAAAGTGCTTCTTCAATTTTCTTATGGATTCTTCTTTTTCTGCTGACCCATCAATTAAAAAATTTTATCCGGGTTTCTCTCTTCTTTCTTCACATCATAAATTGCAATGTTTTGCAGACAACCTTCTACACCTATGGCCTTGGCCATCAATTTGTGTTGATGATACATAAATCCACATTTCTACTTCTGATCATTTTCCAAACTAGTATGCACAATGGAGGTCTGGAAATTCTTGAGTCCTACATCACACAGGTAACCAGAATCAGAGCTGAAACTGAAAGCCATGCCCCCTAGCTCCACTTTAGTCCAGGCTTTTTCTACCATGGTGCAAAACTTCTCCAGGTCCACAGGGAGGAAATACAGAAGTTCCAAAGAAGCAGTGGAAAGAACTTGAACTTCAGGATTTCACATAAGGGTAGTACTTCATGGCAAAGTGGGGGCTTAGAAATTAGGAAGGTTTAAACTTTCTAGACACAATTTAAGAATGAGATGGAGCCCGGAAGTGTAGGGAAATAAGAGCACAACGATCCATGTTTCATAAATCAAGAAACTGAGACAGTTTTTCATCTTCCACATTGTTCTTCTTACTCTATTTTCAGTTACAGAATAAAGCAATGCAAGGTATCTTCTATCACACTATTAAATCTGAGCTTTAAGCATAATCATTCTATAGCTGTAACTTAGGAGCTATTTAATCAGCTATGGATCAGAGATCACATTTTAATAGTCTCATTTGATATCACAATATTAAGCAGCAGAAAAGAAGCAAAGACAGAGATCACAGACCTGTGATTACTAACTGCCTTTTACAAGTTGTATAACATGATCTAGGAAGCAGTCATTTCCCTAATAGGGCAAGAAAAGCAAGAGTAGGAAAGAAGTATGGAGAGATCAATCGTTCAGGGCCTTGAGGGGGAGCCCCAGCTCCCAGATATCTAGTTCTATCACCAATGTTAAGAATTAAGCATTTCTGGCCATTGGCACAGTACACACCGTTCCCAGCCTGTCTATTTATATTTATAGAATAGCTAGCTCTCTGTAGCCAGAAGACAAGACCAATACCACCCAAATAATTATAAATATTCATGCTTATTATTCATAATTATGATTAAATATAAATATTCAAAAGCAACTGTCTTTATTTTTCAAAGTGTTAGAAAAATGATACAATATTTCCATTTCAAGTACTCTACTACAATTACCTTATCACTGATCACATTATACTGGTACTATGTTTTATTATACTATAACTATTATTTATTTTCTATCTGTTTACCTGGACTGCAAACATTTCTTTCATCAGTGTGTTCTTTTCTAGGAGTGTAAGACACAGCATCACACTTATGAAAAGCTGAAGTATTAATATGTTTTAACGGGAACTCATACTGATGTTACATAGCCCTTATTCTATTCTTTCTGCCATGCCTACACTCCTACCCAAATTTCTGTGAAATATGTGAATAACTATACCAAATGGGACCACACAAAGAGTCTGTATCAATTATGATTTTATATCCGACCTATAAATTAATCTCCAAGTTCAACTCAATGTGCTTTTATAACCTTTAATCCTCAAATACATCGAAACAGGTATAACATCCAAAAGGTAAGAGTTAAATGAAGCCCAATGAAATTCTAAGCAGTCGTGGTAGAGCAGAGACCAAATTCTACTTGATCTGTAATAACCACTCTTTACTATACTGGTCCTCAGCCCTGAAGGAGGGAGCTTACTCAGGCTGGAGTCTACAATCCTATTCGGACACAATCAGTGGAGGGGCCTGGCGGTGCCCCCTCACACCTTTGTATGCAACCTGACCCTTCCTCTCTCCATTCACCGCAGCTCATGAGTTTCTGCAGAACTCAAGGAGCTCAATACTTGCCACCTATTCAGAACACCCAGCCATGTGCAGCTGAATGAAAACACTGCTCCAACGACACAGAAAAGTTATTAGAAGGGGATCACACATCCCTAAATTTCAGCCAGAGAAGAAGAACAAGAAAAAGATGAAAGAGGAAACTTTCAGCACAGCTCTCAAGCATTTCCCAAAGCCTGGGAGGTTTAATCGACCATAACTTCTCACTGGACAGTGGGATAACTCAATGACACAATGCTGTCATCAGGAACAGACTACCTGCAAGTGAGACATCTTTCTACATCTGCTATTTCAAAACAAATAATTGTCCTGATAAATCATGCAAATAGAACTCTTCTCCAGCTGAATGACAAAATACCCAGCGCATTATCTCAGCACATGGGTAGGCAGAAAGATAATACAAAATGAGATGCTTATTTCAATTTTTAAATATCTGCAAGCAGCAGCTGGAAAGCAATATATTTCCATGGGGAGGAAGCAGTTCTGAAATTATAATAGCCTGGTCAGATTTAAAGGCGGAAGGAGAAGAATGGGGAGACTGACATACATATGGATAAAAGTCTTTACCTATGCAATATTTATACTCATGGTTTCCATCATGTGAGCTAGTTAGAAAGGGTGTGCAATGCAGACCATATCCTATTTAGCTTTGTTTGTACCAAGATACAAACTCCTCCAGGATACTGGCACTTCAATGTGGCACAGGATTCCACTGGAAGGCAAGCACACAACCCAACAGTTGTTCATTACAAAATATGATTTCCAGATATGATATCCTAATTTGGGGGCCAAGGAGTCCCCCTTTAAAATAAGCACCCAAAGAAATCCTGATGTATGAGGTCCACAGGTCACACTTGGAGAAACAGTAACATTATTTCTTAGTACTCTGTGCCCTCTCTATCATTGGCCGCCTAAGAAAACATATAGCGTATAATTTCAAAGAAGTTTTAGGAAAATTGGCTTATGTAATGATAGAAAAATTACTACCTTACTGAGTTTTATCAAGTAGGAAACAGTTAATTTTAGAAATGATTTCCGTTTCCCAGTTTGATAGCTACATGACATTTTTTCATTTATTTTATGCTTGCATTTTTGTGCCTCCTGGATTACGAAATTCTATTTTATTTTATAGACATGATTAAATATTTAAGAATCATGCATTTCAATTGCTTGCAAAAATTCTTTTTATAAATTTGCAACAGTACTCACACAGTCTATAAATTTACTAGTATTTTCATTTTATTCCATTTAAAGGAGTATTTTCTACCTATGAGTATATCTAATATTACTCTCTATATCATTCAATTTTCCCTAAAGAATAAAATTTTTATAACATTTAATAATATTCCCAAAGTGAAAAATATTTTTCTTTTGTGTTTGCACATCTGTGAGTGTGTGTCTGCCTATTACCTCAATTGGTTGAGTGAGAGGAATTAATCGTACAGAGTAGTATCTCAGTACGCTGCTCAGAGGGCATTATCCTTTAGTCTAGAATCAAGGAAATAATGGTCTTTTTCACAGATTTCGTTCTATTCCTTGTAGTTCTATTCATTGTTTCCTGAGTAATGCAAGATAGGAGAAGACCTTCTTCATTAATAAATATTTATCTAAAATAAAAGAAAAACATTTTTTTCTCCTCAATACAAGTACTTTTGCATTTATTGCTGCTCAAAGTTAGATGTGACAAAGTTTATACAATATAAAAAGCCATCTGAGACCATGCATGATCTTCTGAGAAGGACAAAACTCATAGAGAACAGCTTTGAAAATTCCATTCCAGCATAAATAAAAGAAAGTTTAAGACACTTAAACTCCCCTCATTCCCAAAGTTTGTTAATTTTACTATCAGAAAAACAAGCAATGATTTTTGATTTCCTAATATGTATAAGGCCACACTACTAAAACTTGACATGTATTACTTCATTTAATCCTCACTTAATCCCATACTTCAGATGAGGAAGTGATGGTCTTAAAGTCACAGGCCTGTAAGTGGCACAGAATGGATTCCCAAACTTTGCTCTATTCAAGATCATTTTCTTGGAATTTCATCAAGCAGTGTCAAAGAAGTAGAGAGACAGCACTAAGATGTGATGACAGCTGCTACTACTTCATGTCAAGGTAAATCACAAATTAGCATTTGAAAAACATATCCAGAGTATTAACCTAATATGTATGGTAAGTGTAAAGCCAATTCACCTCCAAACCCATTCTTCTATGTCTTCTACTACACTTGGCAGAAATCCTAGACTAATTCTCCAAAGTGTTCATAATCCAGAAGACCCAAGTGATTCCTTTCACGTTGATTTGAGCATTAATAAAATTTTAATGTGCTCTTAATATGCTTTTAGATAAACACTGATAAAACTAATAGCTAGGAAACCAAACTGGGTTGGATGGCGATATTATTCCATACCACTACCTACAACCCAAAGTCTTGGCTATATAAATACTGCCAATCCAGAGCTTCTGAGTAACATGCAACTTACGTCACAATTTTGAAATAATATAACTTCAATAAAAATCAGAGAATAATGATGCTTTAGATGGCATAAAAATTTACAATGTAAATATAATAGCTTCTAGATTTTTTAAAAAATATATTGAAATGGGACATTGGACACCCACTGTCCCTATTATTGCTTTCTTACACTCAAGCATTTGGAGCAAACTGAGAATCATTAGGTACTTGAAATAGACATCAGCAAGTGCCAAGTATCCAAATCTATAAAGACTAGCTTTTCAATTATTTAGAATGTTTTATGATTAGCACAGTTTATAGGGATTCCAGAATTTATTTCAACTATTCAATCTGTAAACTCTGCATATACGTAGTCCCTGGACAAAACCAAACACATAAAATGACTATCTCGAAAAATTTATATATTTATCTATAAGAAATTCTGCTCTCCCATTTTGTGCTTATGAATGGTTACCTGTTTTCCTCTGTGCAACTATACTTCTGTTTCCCCATTAAAAAAAATTAAAGCCAGGTTCCCCTGGGTGGCTCAGTCGGTGAAGCATCTGCCTTCAGCTCAGGTCATGACCTCTGGGTCCTGGGATTAAGCCCCGCCTCCAGCTACAGCTCAGCTGGGTGTTTGTTTTCTCCCTCTCCCTCTACTTCACCACACCCCTGCTTGTGATCTCTATCACTCTCTCAAATAAATAAAAATAAAATATTTTTTTAAAAAAATTAAAGCCAGCACCTAACTACTTTTTGTTATTTTGTTTTTATTCTGTTATAGCACAGGTGGGACTCTGGATCATTAAGCACACTGGAAGAAGATTCTATATCTTAAAAAATGTATAACTTTCAATTAATAGAGAACATTTTATATATTTAAGTAATACATTAAGGAGATTGTTTAATTCATCTAAATAAAAATACAAATAGCAAATTTCACAGTTTCCAGCTCATTCCCACACACCCATACATTATCTCAACATTCCAACAGAATATGATGTAAACCAATCAGAGAAAGACAATTATCATATGATCTCCCTGATATGAGGAAGTTGAGAGGCAACGTGGGGGGTTTGGTGGGTAGGAAAGTAATAAATGAAACAAGATGGGATAGGGAGGGAGACAAACCATAAGAGACTCTTAATCTCACAAAACAAACTGAGGGTTGTGGGTGGGGGGGAGCAGGCAGCAGGTGGGGAGAGGGTGGTTGGGTAATGGACATTGGGGAAGGGATGTGCTATGGTGAGTGCTGTGAAGTATGTAAGCCTGATGATTCACAGACCTGTACCTCTGGGGCTAATAATACATTATATGTTAGTAAAAAAATATATATATATATAAAATATATATATTTTTATATATAAATATATATAAAAATATATAAATATTTATATTTATATAAATATATAAATATTTATATATAAATATATAAATATAAATATATATATAAAATATATATATTATATATATTTTTATATATATATTATATATATAATATATATACATATATTTTTTAAAGAATATGATGTAAACCAGATACCCACTGAAATAAATCTACTTTTCATATCTTAGAGCACAGAAAGGAACCTTTCATGTACTTGATTTGTCTTCAAATCCATGAAGAGTCCACAGATACCATCAGGTAATTTTAAGTATTTAAAATTCTAGAGAGGATTTATGAACAAGGATCTAAATTATACTCTTAAGGTGATTTATCAAGGTTAATCTTTTGATTCCTCGTTAGCCAAAAACTTAAGAGAAAGAATGGCTGTGTAACTTCTCGCTAAAGCAACAGAAATCCTGGTTTTTACACTTGAAAAGGCAGACTGTGAAGCCCTGAACTTCTAATTTTACTAAAATGAATTTTAAACACTGAATTAAAATTTTAAAAGGGCCAGCAACAAATAAAATAGCATTTACAAATGGAGGTAATGCCAAATTTGCAAAGAAAATAAGTGCAAATTAGAATATAAATACATGTGTCATATTTTTCTACTAAGAGAGCACAAAATATAAATTGAGGCAATCAATTTAAATGTAAGTTTCAAATGTATGTATACTTTCTCTTCAAATAGATGTCACTGTGCTAATGACACAGAATGAATTGAAATTTGGCTTATGAAATAAGTCATCATAAGCTGAAGAAAACTGGTACCAAAATAGAAAAGATAGGAAAGAGAAGAATTACCATAAACACAGTAATAAAAACCCAATTTGTTTTAGTTACTACAACTCTATGAACTTTAAAAAAGTAGGAAGATTTAGAAAACCTTCTTCTATAGCATTTCTTTGTATCAGAAGTGGTTTTGAGCATCAAGCATTCCATCTGCTGCCCGCACACGCCATCCTGCATGTAGAAAAATGATGTAATGTGACTTTTTGTGACCAATGAGCTATTACTTGTGTCACTTCCTGCAAAAAGCAGCAGAACGCTGATGCAAATATTCTAGTCACTGTCTTACCTTACCACTAGAGAAAGTTCTGTGTTCCAAATGGTGCAGAGCTCCAGGTGGGCATGGGTCTCTGAGTAACTACAGGACACAAAGCCCTTACTGGCCTGCTATGAACATGTCACATAGGTAAGAACTAAGTTTTTATCATCTCCCAGTGCCACAGCTAGTTAGGAAATACAATGTAATCTAGTCTAGCTCAAATAAAAGGCCTTCTGAAATCAAAGAGATAGTCATAACAGGGTCTATTCTGAACTATTTGGTAGAAAACTGTGTCTACTTCCATTTCTATCTGTGTGTCTGGAAGGCTCTTTCATGCCCCTATATTTTGTCTTATAAATTACAGTTTCACCAGAAACAGAGATAAATACTGCCTCTCCATGATCTGGAATTGGTTTCTTGATCACTCATTTCTATCCCTTTCGCCACTAATGGTCGAGCAAATCATGGCAAAGTGACAATATTCACAAAACTCTAACTGTCCCAGAAATACCCATCACAGAGAAAGACCCTCTTCTGTAAATCTCATTGGAGATTTCCTGGTGTCTTTCTTTTAGACCCAGAATTTAAGTTCCTAACGCAGTCTGTTTGCATGTTGCTTTTTGATAGTCAATACCTTCCCAAATGACATTCCCCTAGTCATATTCATCGTTAATTACCTTATCAAAGTCACAGCATTTCAGAAGTAGGAAGAGCAGATTATTTTGCCAGCCCTCCTTCTGTCATATGGATGAGGAAACCAAAGCCCCAGGGGTAATAATTAGCAGAGCAAAAACCTGAACTTTATGGTGTTATTGTAATCTCCAAATTAGATAGCTAGTGATTAATGCAGTAAAGGG
Organism: Martes martes; assembly: GCF_963455335.1. Taxonomy (NCBI): domain Eukaryota; kingdom Metazoa; phylum Chordata; class Mammalia; order Carnivora; family Mustelidae; genus Martes; species Martes martes. The sequence continues at coordinate 72,136,045 of NC_137893.1, read as the reverse complement.
ACCATATTCAAATTTTATTATCTCAGTTATTATTATATAATTATAGTAGTCCAATGTGAAAACTTATTTTATACTATATTATATAATAAAAGTCTGACGTATTGTGATTCTGAGTCATGACAGATTTGTTCAAGGCTTAATTTTTCTTAAATATTCTTAATTTTAAAATTGCAAAAATTTGATATATTTCTTAGAAGCAAATGGCATTCTAACAATTGCATTTCATTTCTTGTGCTATTACAAGGGGCAAATGATCCATGTATAAACTCTGCAGATTTATTACTTTTACTAAATTCAATACATATTGTATGTTAAGACAGGATAACTGTAAAAACATATCATTAGAAACACATCATTGATTTGTCACCTGCATGAAAACAGGTTCAGTTTATTGTCATGAATGTCTCTCACATCTTGATAAGCTATTGGCAGTATTCAAAAAGGAAATTGAAGGCATTACAAGTAAGCTTTATCAAAAGAGTCAGTAATGATCACTGACTCCTTCAAAACAAATTAAACATACAAATAAATAACCTCCTAAGCATCAATGCTTAGATATTTTATTTTAAAGTATATGGATAATAATTATCTCACTTATTTTTTCACCTATGTAAATACAAGTTCAATGCACACATATTAGTTTAAATTGAAAAATGAACAGTCACAATCTTTCTATTGTATACTGACTTTCCTAGTATGGCGACCCACAGGCCTACAAAATCTTTAATATTCTGAATCCATTAAAAAAGAGAAAGAGAAAGAAAATTTTTCCTGCCAGCTCATATATCCAAGTCTGAGTTTACTAAACAGGATTACTATGGTAGAATCAATGATTTCATCTTTAACTAGCCATGGTGTGATTGCGATGAACTATATATTTCGGTATCAGGAGTGGTAAATTTGAGGGTGGGTTATTATAAACCTACCTCTCTATATATCTGCATTACATATATTTGGAAAATGGCAAAAGAATGTCTGATAAACACCGTGATTCAAGCCTATCACTAATTTCTTAAAAGTGTCCTACAAAACCTAGAACAATATGCAGCATGAAGTGCATACAGACATAGATAAAAACTTATAGGCATCATAGGCCAAATTCAAGTTCTAATCAGGGTACAATACACACACTCAATTTTCTTTCTCTTAACAACCTTATCTACATCTCTATAGCCACGAACAATCAAAGATACTTAGTTTAAAGTCATTTCTGAGTTTAAAGTTTAAGGGCCCTAATGTGTCATTTGAGACTTTCTTTCATTTGAATATGGGTAGAAGTGAAAGGGAAATTGAGGTCATATTTAACTATGAACAAATGCTGGAAAAATGCAAGTATTTTCAGAGGATCAAAAATTAGATTAGAGAAGTCTTTCCAAAGTCTTTTATAATGAAAATGAAGTGGAACTGGCATTTCTTCTAGCCAGTGACCATTCATATTGACATGCCATCAAGTATTTCAACAGGCCATAACCACCAGCCATGGTGTCCCTATCTTCAGCTACTGATAGCATCTGGGCACTCTGGAACTGTATTTATGGTTTATTATATAATTTGTCAATATTAGTCTTTTATAACAGAGAGAACAGGTCCCTGTTCTAGTTCAAGGTTTGGGTGTTTTCCAAGACAATGGACTTGTCTAATGTTTAAGTTAAATCAAGAACAAGGAAAACCTGATAAGACTGGTTTAAAACTTAACCAGGTTTGATACCCAAATGCTAAGTTGTTCTTGAGTACTCCCAAAGAAACTATCAGTAGTGCTATAACTATGATAATTGTCACCCACATCTCGAGTCTCAGAGTAGTGTTTACCTACTCTCTCAATCTTTTTGCAAACATTGTGGAAAAACTGAGACAGGAGATTTCTTCTGTGTTCAAATCAGTCAAAAAAAAATGAGTTACTTGAGTAGAAGACAGATAAGCCTTTCCAAAGAGCACACCCGATGGACGAGCCCTACCTATTAGAAAAAACTTGTCAGCACAGGGGTCAAACAGAAAAGCCCAAGGTAAGCACAGAAATGAAATGGACCCTAGATGCTTCGGGAAGTAGTTTATCACCCTGAACAGCTCTCTCACTGACAAATTGTTAATGTTAAGGCACACTTTTGGAAAAGTCTGCAGAAAAAGAAAACTTGAATCACTGAAGCAAAAACACTGCTGCTGTCGCTGTCCAAAGCAATTCGAACTAAAACAACAGATTTAAAGAAATGCTGAAAATCTGAAGGATTTACACAAACAAATTATGTCTCATGCCTCTTCCATTGTGATGCATTAAAATTCCTATAATTTCCCTATTTCTTAATTTTAAGTATTAAATAAAAACTGCTGCTCCTTTGCATAATAACAAAATATTTCTGTTCACAAGGCATCTAAATATAGCAAATAGTAGGCTGAGGGCTATACATAGATGTCAAAGCCGCACAAGATCCCTACAAAGTAGATATCATTTTATCAACTTTATTGCTTAGCAAAGAAAGGCTTAATGAAGTTTCAGGTTAACTTGTCCACTACAGGAGACAAGGTTGAGAAATGAGCCGGGTCCTTCTGACCCCAAAGCCTTTGTGTTCACAATGCCTTGCAGCTTCACAGCAATAAGGGCACCCAATGAAGATAAGGAGACACCTTAGTTCTATCGAGTTAATTGTATGAATTAAAGACACAGAAAAGAGTGAATTGCAATCATGGCAGCATTTTCCCTGCTTTTAGATTTCATGAGCATGCACATGAGACAACAAAGAGGTCTGTTCTTCCCTTCATCGCCTCATGTCCTTCCTACCTCTCACATTATCCGATTTGTTAGATGCAGAGGATGGCTTTGGTGTTAGAAGGTATGTGTCCTTACAGAAGCAGGCTTGTCCCTCCCAGCAAACTACTCATCTGATATTCTACTTCCCAAACACTGCAGGATAGGAGCTAGGTTGGACCTACTGTATGATAGTACCTTGGGCACTAGTGGCATTGTCCTAAGTCATCTAAACTCTCTAAGGAAAGAACAGTTTACTATTCTGTTCACTTTTCTAACCCCTGTCCCTGGTATGCAGCAGGGCCTCAATAAACATTTGTTGACAGGTAGTTAAATGAAATGCAATTCTACTGTATGTGGTATTCTTCATATGCATTATCTAACATTGGTAACAGGTGTACTGAATTATCCACGTAACCCCACAACCTGTCTACCATTGGTTTATCTAGTTGGATAACATTTAGTTAAAATATTACCAATATCACAGAATTTTAAAATTTTAGAGAAATGTAAAATCATTCATTAGAATACCCACTTGGACCCAAAATAGTAGGTCGTGTTGAACTCAGGGATTCCCCTAGTGTATCCAATAGTCTCCATCCTGACAACTCTTGGAGTACTTTTAAAAATACCAGTACTCTAGTCCTGCTCCTGGGGTTTTGAAATTAACTGGCCTCAAGTGGGACAAAAACTGGTAATTTTTTAAATTCCCTATAGAGTCTAAGAAGTCAGGTTTGATCACCACTGCTCTGCTGAATCTGAGTGATGCTGATGAAGGCCTATAATTAAAAAATGATAGTACTAGGGTGTCTGGGGGTTCAGCCAATTTCACATCCGTCTCTTGATTTCAGCTCAGGTCATGGTCTCAGGGTTGTGAGATGGAGCCTCACATCAGGCTCGGCAAATAGCAGGGAGTCTGCTGGAGACTCTCTCCTTCTCCCTCTGCCCCTCCCACTGTTCCTGCTCTCTCTCATTCTCTCTCTTTTTTTCTCTCTAAAATAAATAAATAAATCTTTTTTAAAAATTCTAATAAAAATAAATAAATAGATAAATAAATAAATGATTGCAGTACTAAGTATAACAATAGAGAATGTCTTTCCCTCCAAGTTATTTCCTATATAAATCAAACCCTTAACTTGGGCCTCATTAATAATAAGTCCCTACAATCAAACATGGATCTCTCAGCACATAATAGCAGTGCTAAAGTGGAAACCATTAACTATTATAAAAAATACAAATGCCCCATTTGAGAGTTCGAGAGAACCTTCAGGAAAAAAAAAAATCTCACTTTAATGAGTTGCAGTGTTAGTTCAATTTTATAAAGCAATTAAATGAAGTAAATCCAGGACCTAATTTTTGAGATTTGACTCTCTAATGTGCATACATAGACTTCCCCACTTCTGCGATAAAAAATAATGCAAAAATGCATAGATGTCATCTCATTCTAGAATTGCTGGGCTTATTTTGTAAGTCACTGGGCTTAAATCTACAGATGTCAGGAAATGATGAAATCGATTTCACAGAAATTTAGATGTGGAAAACGAAGGGTGTAGGGAGTAGGCAAGGAAAACAAAAAGCAGGGACTGCAGGAGAAAAATAACCAAATTTAGGATGACAGAGAGCAGAGGAAATAAATTGAAGGATCTGGAATGAAAAAAAGGGGGAGTGGGTGGAGGGAGGATAAGGCCATGATCCACACTTACTCTATTTAAACAAACAAAACAAAATCAATAAACTAAGAGCAATTCCAATAAAGGGAGAGGTGCCTGAACAATTAAGTATTCTCTTAAAAAATAATAATAATAATGCAGGCAAACCTGTGACAAGGCCAATGAGCAAGATCCTGTTCTTTACTGGTTGCTTCCTCTGACTAGCTACAGCTTCCTTTGAGTAATCCTAATTTTCCCCCAATAAAGCTTTCCCATTCTTTTCAAGTAACTTCCAATTTATTTTTAACACACGGAAGTGCTACTGACCCAAGACTGCTACTAACTGGAATGAGGAGTATATGAATCAGAAGTCATTTTGCTTAACTCTTTAGGCTCATAGGACGAGAGTAGAGGGAACAGCCACCCCAGTTATAACCTATCTCTAGGTAATTCTGTGATCTTCACCAAGCAATTACTGCTAATTCTCTGGGACTGAGTTTTCATGTCTATCAAGTAAGGAAGTAGAACTTGTTTTCTAAAGCACTGCCCAGTTCCAAAGTACTGCAAGCAAGATGATAGACTACAATAATGGTCTTTAAAATTCAGGTACTAGAAATCTTTCCACTATTCAGAGAATATGTAAGAATAAAACTCTTGACTTCTTTCCAAAAGAACAAAAATCACCACCGAACTAAACTGCACAGCCAACTCAATTCACCTTCTTTTAAAGAGCCTTGGCTTTCTATGCAATTTGAATTCCACCACCTCTCCACAAGTAAGGCTTTCTGTCTTGATGATATAGTAGGCATTTCACCAAAGGGAAAAAAAAAAAAGCCTGAAAATATATTTCTATACTGATTTTGCCTCCTTACTGTCCCACTACCCTTAACTAAAGTTCCACTGATCATTTCCTACTTTGATATTCTGGAGAAGAGATGAAGTGTTCAAGGAGCCGTGGTAATGATTTTAGAAAGTAGGCTTTTCTCCAACGTAGAAAATGAAAAGGTGCCGCAAGGAAATAAGGCTCAACAACTGGGCAGTTTAGTAAAAACCTCAGTAGATACCCACTGTATGGATGGACATCTTGTAAGGCATTCAAAATATATCGGCCCCCAGTCTGATAATCTAAATTTAATTTTGCCTTTCAGCAGGTGAAATAAAATGCTACACGTGAAAACTGAAGATTCTTCCTCCTTAAATGCTTGACACGGATGTGGATAGTTAAAAGAAATTAACATGCATTCCATATCCAAAGAACTAAATTCAGTAGAGTAAATTTTAATAAACCTATAGAAATTACTTCTTTTCAAACCCAAAGTACATTTATTGAGAAGCTGGATGGACTATGAAAATTTAATAAATGAAAAAAAAAACAAACCAGAAATTCTTAAAAATTTATTTAATTTGTATCTCTTTGATTTCAGCACATGCCACATAGAGGTGGGTGCCATGTTTCTGAAGATTATTCTATGGCTATTATGTTAGGAAATCTATTCCGGGACTGAGCACTGTGTTCTGATGATGGAAGATAAGTAGAAAGTACGACTCATGGGTCCCTTTCCTCTGACAGCCTAGTAAAGAAACAAACCATTCGAAACAGGAGAGAAGCAAAAATAATAATAATAATAACTCAATAAAACAAAAGCACATGGGAGACTGAAAATCTGAGGGGAAACAGTTTAATCATGAAGGAAATAACAGTGAAGGCAAATAAAGTTTAGAGGTCTTGTTCAAAACAAGAATCCCTCCTATTTCAGCCTGTCTCCCCCATACACACATACATAAACACTTTTTTTAAGGAATCCTTAGAAGACTGCATCCTTCATACTTATGATCTAAATAAACATTTGCTAATTATTCCCATGTAGAAGATTCAAAGTCTTGAATAGACAGGATGCAATAATGAGTAAGAAATGGAAGCCGCATTTCAGGGGTTTAGAATCTACCAGGAAGGACGTATCATTTGGTCCCTTGCACATAACAGATCCAAAATAAACATCTTTCCAAACAAACATTTAAAAAAAAAAAAAAAAAAAACAAGCAGTTCAATAATAACAGCTTGGCCTCATACTGTAGTCCTTGCCTTCCCACCTACAGAGCTTAATGCAACTAAATAAACATCATCCACTGGGGCATCCTTGTAATTGATGTAGCTGGAAAGTATTATTCATTCTTTATCCAAATGAGGAAAAGGTTTTGGAAGGTTAAATTAGTTGCTCATAGCTACAGAATTAACGGTAAAATAGGGAATAGAATTCAGAGTTCCCTAAGCTATTGCTCCAGATTTTTTTTTTTTTAATCTCCTAAAGAAAATATTTCTACTTTACAGGTCTTTAGGTGTCTTAAGTAGTTTTTCATAGTAATATTATTCATGAACCAGTGCCTTTTGAACATCAAGATAATTCATCATAACAAGTTTACATTTTTCTATTTTAAAACCTCCTTAAATGAGTATTATTTTTCAATGAAAATTTTCCACTTATGAAATCTCTTAAGTTTTAAATTCTAAATGATCACCTAAAATTCCAAATTTTTATATAGAAGTCCCACCCCTCCTCCAAAGTCATCATTTTCTAAGCTAGTCTTAGGTATTTGCTACTATATTTCTTCAAGAAAGGAATCAATTGGTCTCATTAAAAAGAACATTTAACTTCTACTTGAAGGATAAAAAGATTAACTTCATGATTTATAACAAAAATATTCACCATAAGAATGAAGTCCGTTTGCCTTGGAAACAATTTGAAGTATTTAGTTCCAAGAAATAGCACCAACACTTAAATACAAACTGTGTTTTCCCATTCTGCCCTATGTTAACATGGCAATAACTTCACCATGTCTTGTGGCTATTGTTTCAGTATAATTGAATTCTTAGAAGATTTCATTTGCCTCAAAACATTTCAAGAGCACAATATGAACAACTCAATTATAATCAGACAACTCAGTGAACTGAAACGGAATAAACAGAAACACTGGGATTTGTCTGAATCGCCCCTCACTTTTGCACACTCTAGCACTCCCAGCATCCCCATCAGCAAGAAACCCAAAAACACTTGCTTTGTCTTCAGTTCTTCCCCCTTGCAATTATTGTCCGGCCAATTCATTTTATTAGTTTTATCTGTCTAATCATTTTGGACTCTATCTGTACTATACTGTGGAGTTAGTAAAAATAAATGATTACTTCACTATCAATCACATGAAATAACACTTTTATTACAAAGCATTTCAAACCCAAAATGGATAGCTTGTTAGCATATGTTAATTTTATATATTCTCATTAAAAAAGTATTTTAATGGGAATCAGTTTAGATTTTGACCATAGCTATAACACTGTCATTACCTTTACAGGTCTGAACTAGTAGTTACTATAAAAACTTGGAACACTTCAAAATCTACTACAACCCACCACTGTCCTCATAATTCATCAGTGTATTTCCATCCAAGCTCATTTCTTAACTAAGCAGCCGTCTTAATCCCCCAAAAGACCATCCATTCTGTTCATCCTTTATCCCAAATTCTCCGCTCTTTAATCAATCTTTTGAAGCTCAGAGTTCAATGGCATTTTCCTGCAAGGAAAGTGCTTAGAGATTAGAAACTCTGGGGACACACAGCTGCATGGAATGGGCATTGGTCCAGTTGTCCTAGGTTTGCCCCATTATCTCAGGCCTACCCAGTTAGGTTAAAATTATATTCATCCACAAGATCATCCAAGAACCAAAGAATCAAGCCAAATACTTAGGCTTCAGCACATTCGAACATTCAGTGTATCCGGGAAGACCAAATGAAAAGCGATAGTGGTACAGTAGGCATGTTGTATACGTTGTTCATTTAATCCTGGAAGAGAATTTCCAAAGAGTAGCAAAGTTAGTCAGAAACAGATAAGGACAAGTAAGGCTCTCAGGAGTTGATTTTTCCCACTGATTTTTAAGTTACTGAAGACAGATAATGATAACGAGGACAAATTAATTTTAGCTAGGCTATATTATAAGTGCTCACACATGCTCCTCTGGTGAGCATAAATGACTGGTAGGAATGACCACTCCCTGGGACATTAAACAGAGCCTAACCCTACTCTCAGAAGAGTGTGTTTAACTTCCTAGTATGTCACAAAGACATTTCTGGTAATTCAGTGTCATGAGTTATTTTACTCCCTCCCGCCAAATTTTGAATAGAAATATGGAAGGGAAAAATGAACAGAAAATAATGACATATATGTACATACAGATCTGGGTTGCATATAAAACTGCATGGAAGCACCATACACTTTAAATGTTGGAAAATAATGAGAGGGGTAATTTTAAGACAAGAAATGGTGACCCAAGACTGAAAACACTGTAACACATTTTTAGTGAGTATTTCCAAGTCAAAGTACACACGGCACACCATGACTTCCTCCCAAAATTTTTGTACTAAGGCTGCTAGTCAAGGAATTCAATTTACTCCTAGTTTTCACATATAATTTTTTTAAAATTTTTCACCAAATGATCATATGCTTAAATATACTTTTAGGATTTGGGGTGCCTGGGTGGCTCAGTGGGCTAAGCCTCTGCCTTCGGCTCTGGTCGTGATCTCAGGGTCCTGGGATGGAGCCCCGCATCATGCTCTCTGCTCAGCAGGGAGCCTGCTTCCTCCTCTCTCTCTGCTTGCCTTTCTGTCTACTTGTGATCTCTCTCTCTCTGTCAAATAAATAAGTAAAATCTTAAAAAAAAAAAAAAAAAAAGACTTAAGCCTTGGACTTTATCCCTACACAGTTATGTTGATTCACATTGTAATGTGCAGTGCACATACATCAATCAGGCACTAATGCATATTCAATACATCTAGAAACAAAAACAGGATGATTCATTGTATTACAAAGTACTAGAAATGGTTTACACAAACCACACACAAGCACTTCCTTTGCTTCCATTACTTTGATGTTTATTCCTTTGGTGTTGCACACTACAATCACCTGGGGATTTTAAATAAATATCTATGCCCTGGCCCTAATTCAAACCAATTAAACAAAAGTTTCTGGGATTGCGGCATTGGTCCTTTATAAAGAACCTCATTATTCTAAAATGCAATCAGCTCTGAGAATCAACATTCTGTAATTGTCTTAAAACAGTCCCTAAATATTACTCATAATTATCTTCCCTTCTAGACATAGTATCCTATTTTTTTCTTTATGCTAATAATAATATAACACTATAAATTACTAAAGGCAATTATACAATACACATGTGTCCAGGTATGTATGTGTCCAGGTCTAGTATGTGGGTTTCTCCATCATCTATTCATCTTTATGTTAGCAGTAAATGCAAATTTATGTTTGAGACAAATCTTTTGTCTGACTATGGGTACCCCTGAGTTGCTCAGTATTTTAAGTATTTATCATTCTTTTGAATAACAAATGTGTTTCTATTGTATGTTTATCTCTTATCATAAGTTGCAATTAATTCATTTTTTTCTCTTGCTACCTTTAAAAAAAAAGACTCAGAAACAAATATGTAGTCCCCATCCTCCAATTTTCTGGCACCTCTCCAGTGTACATTTAAGTATTAATTTCATACCTTATTTTGTATCACTTTCTTTTAATGAGAAAGAGAGAAAAGTAGATTTTTATTTTTTTTTAATTTTTTTATTTTAATAAACATATAATGTATTTTTATCCCCAGGAAGAAAAGTAGATTTTTAATTCTACACTAAGTTCATCTGCATCATTTCAATATCCACTGCTGTTTTTGTCAATACGGTACATCTTCCTCTGATGACACAGGCCACTGCTGCTTAGTTTCCACTGTGTATTTCTCCTCATCTTTAGCTCTGCACATTGGAATAATGCTTGATTCAGTCCTAGGAACGCTTCTGCACTCTGTTCACACCTAGCACTGTAATCTCATCTAGTTTCATGGTTTCACATATTGTCTGTATACTAAAGACTCCCAAACAGTCCTCTCCCCTGAATATCAGACTTTGATATCAAATAAGTATTTCAAATTTAACATCTCTAAAACCCAACTCCTCCATTCATGCCCATCTCAGTTCATGCCTAATTCATCCTTCCAAGTGCTCAGGCCAAAAGCTTCTTATTCATACTGGACCCCATGACTCCAATCCCATCAACCCTAATGTTGAATCACCTCTTTTGATAACACCCTGGTTCCAAGTCACAATCCTCTCACATGAGTTAACCCAGGAGCCTCCTAACTGGTCTCCCCGCTACTACTCTTGCTCCGTCACCATGTCTGTTCTTCACACATCCTATAGTCACTCTGACCCTGTTAGGGCAGAAGTCAAATCATGTCACTCCACTTAAAACCTTGCAAAGTCCTCCCAATGAGCCTATTTATTTACTATCCTTTACTATCCTGACCCCGTCTTCTACTGCAACCCTCAGACTCACTCTCCTTCAGCCCAACTGGCTGTATTACTGTTCTTCAAACACTGGCATGTTCCTCGGTTAGAGATTTCCCTCTGGCTAACCCCTTTGCCTGGAATACTTTTCCCTGAGACGTCTGAATGGCTTGCTCTGTCACAATCTTGTGAAGTCTTTTGTTTTCTCCATGGCACTCAGAAATACTGTATATTTTACTTCTAACTTTTTATTATCCTTCTTCCCATCAAGATAAAAGCTCCTTAAGGGCAAGGAATTTCATCTGTCTTATTCATGAATTTTCCAAATGCCTGGAAGAATGGCTGGCTAATATACTATTAAATAGATATTTAAGTGAATGAATGAACAGATGAATGAATTGGCAAGTAATAGGTTACTAAAACTGACTAAATAATCTTCATCATAGTACTTTGATTTGTTATGCAAAATCTTGAGGAAAGTTAAAAGGAATCTGAAAGTGACCAACTTCATTAAAGGAAGAAGAAGCCAAAGAAACAGAATCAAAGTTTACTAGACAAAGAAAACGTACTTAGCTCCAAAATAAATGAAAAAATGTCCTAATTAACATGGAAGGTCAACTAAAATGAGAATTATATGCAATTTTCATTCACTCTACAGACTTTAATCAACTTCAGAACTGTTATAAGCATATAAATTAGTTTGTATCTTAAACACATTAAAACTCTTCCTTTCTTAATGTGAAAAAGAAGTCTTGTTTCTGGCTCTGTTTAACTCTATCAGTCAGGAATTATTCTTGAGATGTAATCTGCAGACAGTGTGCCTTTTAGAATCTGCAGCTTCACAAGTTTTTACAGAAATATAATAAATTAACTGTGCACATTAAAGTGAAAGTTATTTCAATGCATATAGATTATAAATTGCTTTCATTTATATATATTAAGAAACTATTGCATTATAGAGTGGAGAGCAAATATTGTAAAGTAAGATAAATAAATATGTTATCCTTTGCTCCTGGACAAAACTGAGTAGCTCCTATTGAACCAACCTTCTCAAAGATAACGATTAAAAGCTATAGAAGTCTTGGATATTTATTGCAGCATTAATTATGATAGACAAAAGAAGATATAATATATACCTATAGCATTACAGACATTTTTGAAAAAATTTTTGAAAATGTATGCCACTTTTATATGATAAAGAATCAATATACGTCACCCATACCAAGTTATCTTGGAAGATGAGGAAAATAATAATCCTGTATTATCTAGTAAAAAGGAGGAAGTATCCTACATACTATATCGTCACAATTTCATTACATAAACATACATACACATACATGAAGATGTACACACAAACACCATATACACACAAATATAGGCTGTCATGGGGGGGGTGGATAAAAACAACATCACAATATTGATAGAGGTTTTCTCTTGGTTTTGAAACTTATGTGTGATTTTAAATGGTTTTCTGGTTTATTTAAATACTTGTACATTATATATCTACTAGCTTTAAATTAGAGAAAAAGGAGTATGACAAATATCTACAAATACAAATAAAGAAGAACTCTTCAAAAAAATATTTTTCAGGAATGTGAAAAGAAAGACTAGACTCCAAAATACTTACTATTAATGTATATGAGAATCTCTCTTTTACAAAGAAGCCCAAAGAATTTCATGTGAACTATGCTATATAACTAAAAGTTATATACATCTCACTTTGGGAGAAATTTTACAGAGCAGAATTTTATCACTACCACTTTCTGGTGTCACCTATTTTCTCTTTTCAAAGGCTATTACTTGTGTATAATTATCTTCTACCTTTATCCCCATTCCAGTATAATTGTTACACTAAATTCAAATAAGATTGAAAATAACAGAATGACATAATGAGTTATTTGTTACAGCTAAAATGACCTCAGAGACTAAACCTTAAGAAGCTCTTTTAATTGTTGAATATTTATCACAGTAAAGTACTATTGTAGGCACTATGAGGAAAAGAAAGCGTAAGACACAGTAGCTAACTATTGCCCACTTTGCTCCACTCCCTAATAGTCTTCTATTGGTCTGTCTAGTTTTTGACTAAAAGTTGGACTCTGTGAACTTCTGTATTCCCTATTCCAGCCACTTTATTTCCACATATTCCAATGTACCTGCCTCTTGCTTATTGCTGTCTCTCTACACTCTGTTGTTGCTACCTATTGTCATGGGATAAAATACCGTTAAGCAATTAAATGATATACAGTGCACTGCTGTGACTATGTAATTCGCTCCCATTCTTTGAAGTATTGATTAGTAAAACGACATGGAATAATTAAAGATACAAGGTCCAATATATTTACATCACCAGTACAATACACTTGTTACTTATTGGCTTATTAAGATCTACTTTCACTGTTTTCAAAGTATGTTCACAACCATGTATTATTTTAGTCCTTACAAGTACCCTCTGGGAAAGGACAGGCAACTATTAATTTCTTGATTTTATTTTCCAAAGGAGAACCATTCTCCAAATCATGTGGATGTATACCCAAGTCACAAGTCTTAGAATCTAGAGCCTGAGTCTTCCAAAATAATCTCTTGGTAAAATATCCTTCAATTACTTCCTTTTCTTCATAAGACATTGGGTTTATGCCCCCAAAATACCAAATCCTTCGTAGGTTGGAGATATTCTCAGACTCTTGGAAAATGCTTATTAAGTCATATATGTTCTCTAACACTAGTTGGCTAGCTCAGGGAGAAAAACTTTGGAATTCCAGGGTATTCATTTCATAGAGTGAAGAGAAAACTCCCTGGTGCTTATTTTGTCATTTAATATTTGCTAGCTAATATTTTGTTGCCTAATGATGTTTTTGGGCTTGTTTACTTTGTTTATACTTATGGCTTTTCCTGACATAATCAACAGTGAGTTAAGGAAATGGAGGACACAATGAAGCTCAAAGTAATTTATCTAAGCTTTCCAATGGACAATAGGTAAGCACATGGAAGAAAAAGTAGGAAAGCTATGTCCTAACTCTTGGTCAGCCTGGATGCAAATCCCTGCAAATTGGACTTCAATCCCAATACTGTGTGACAAGAAGAATATTTTAAAAATGGGTTAATCTAGTAATAGAAAAACCTACAAATATTATATTCTTGGGAGTGAAAATATTCAGAGAAAAAAATCCTTTGAAAATAAAGGATTTTAAGTCCTTTAAACTCTGGATATGACTCTCTTTGAAGTAATGGAGATGAAATTAAAAGGATTTCAGAAACTCTGTAGAAACACATGATCTCTGAGTCAGTATTAAAACACCATATCAGGAGGTGAACAAAGTATAAATTTTGCTCTCCATTATGAACTCAACTTTCCCCTAAGGACTGTGCCTTAGAGAACTCTCCAATTCTAGACTCTAAAGAATTCTGTACTATTCGGTGTGGTTTATCTAATATTCACTGCCGAATGTTTTCCTGGAAAATTACATACATACCTACACACAGATAAACACACACACATATATAATACTACAACTTTCAAGGGTTCAAAAACTTCTAAAAACTCATTAATATAATATGTAGATGAGCTATAAAAAGGGCAGAGAGAACTGAATTTACCCTTTTCTCACTTTTAAAGAGGAAGTGAAGCCAAAAGAACAAGAAATCACAACTGGTAACCTGGGTATACCTTTAGTCTGTTAAAAAGTTAAAAGACTTCCCCAAATATGTAGGTGCCAAATGAGTACTTATACAAGTTCTATGAAACCAAAATCAGTTTGCATAACAGAAACTTTGGATTTAAAAATAATAATAATAAGCCAGATCAGATAGAATCCGATTTGATTTTTCAAATCTAGATATTTGTTAGTGCTTGCTTAAAGATTCTTATACAGTAGCAGACACTCAGTTTCTGTAGCATGAGATACTTTTAACAATTTTTCCAGTTTCTCCATGTTTCAAATGTTGTTGCACGTCTTCTTCCTATGCCTTTATGTCATTATAGGCTGCACCTGCTTTTGACATTAAATAAAATCCAAATCTGGACTTCGGGTGAGGAATGTGACTTAAAATAATGTCCTTCATTTTTCAAATGTTGAAATAATAATGATCTCAAAGCAATTCAGGAAGCCAAATAAAAAAATAATGTGTAAAAAGTCTTAAAAGAGCTGAGATAATAATTTGGATAATAATTTCCAAATTATTACCATCTTTAAATATCCTATCTCTGTCAAAAATAATATTTGAAAATTCAAGAAGACCTACAATACTGTTCTATGGAAATCATTTTCAGACATCATTATGTGTCATAGTCCAAAGCATCTGCATTCAGTGAACAGTTATGTAGGAAAGGTGATTTTCTGAATTGGACATAAAATAATTCCTAATGAGTAGCTGAAAAATTATAATTGGGAAATGCAATTTACTTCTTGCTAAAAAAAAAAGTAAGTGAAAGGAATTCAAATCAATTTCTTACAGATTAATGAGATTACTAACCAGCCATGTCACCCTGGGCCAGTGGAAAGAAGAGAAAAAATATTTCTTCAGTATCAACTACCTATAGATACTAGCAGATACCACATAAACATTTCCTTTCCTGGTACAACAAAATTAAGAGAGAGATCTTATTATTCCTAATTTACTGATGGGAAAATGGAAGCACAGAAAGATTATTATGTCATAACCAAATAGCACGCAATAGAACCTGGCCTTAAATTCAGGTTACTGGAGTTCCGGTCAGTTTACCTGCTTTTACTCTATTTTGTTTGTAAAATGACAGGCTAAATTAGAGATCATCTCTAAGGTCTCTTCTAGGTATAATGGAAACCCATTTTGATGATGTTAAGGGTACTGTTCCAGTGTTACCACCCAAACAATTTCTACAACATACAGAATTTGGGGACTTCACGTGTCAAAATACAAGAAAAACTGAACACAAAGTAACAGGTCTTCTACTATGATATCCTATTATTACAGTATAACCCCATATAACCAAGAGTCCATGAAAAAAGGGTAGTACATATTTAAAAGCAGCATGAAGGAAATCTACATGAACACTGTGACCAGAGAAACCAACTTAGGGTGAGGAATGTGACATATAATAGCAACAGTCAGCTCTTCTCACTGGCTTACTGTCCTCATTGATTTTAGTTTTGAGTAAAAGAGAAAAGAAGAAAGAGTCACTTCGACGAAGCTGAGGAGACTCCTGTTTCTTGATTTCATTGGTAATTAATCTACCTGAATAATCCCGTTTAAAAAAAAAAATCAAAATCAGTGTCTGTCACACAAAGCAAGATTTCACAATCACAATTAGACTCTCAACAGCCAAGTTAAACTATAAAGCATAACATGAAATGTCACCTCCCACTATTGCTGCAAAAATCTAAAATTCCAAAGATTCCACATAACACATAGAAAAAAGCATAAACAGGAACAATGAAATATTATATAGTGTTAACCATTAGAACATGTTTAATAAGAAAAGTGATAAGGAAAAAAAAAAGGCACCAGAAATCATTTCTACATATAGAAAGAGGAGGAAATACAACACATAGAATTAAACTCAACCCAACCCATGGGATGGGTAACTAGACCCATCCCATTTCTCCTCATGGAAATGCTTCAAAGGGCCAATTTAGAAACTGCAGAATACATTAACAATAGTTAATTCAAATCATTTCATAAAACGTTCTTTTTTTCTTTTTTCAGCATTATTATCATTCCTTCTATTTCTTCATTCAAAAATAATTTGCATTTCAAGGTAATTAATAGATGCTCTCAAGAAAACAAGTTGAGAAAAATCTCATTTATATTTTTAAAAGATTTTGAGTCGTGCTGTGTTGATGGCAGTGTCCTTAACATAAAGATACCTTGTCATGTGAGATATTCATTCATGATGGGCTACTTCTCTTGTAGTCAAAAAGCAAGGAAAAGTATTGCTCCTTATATTCTCAACTGTATTTTTGCTCTACCTGGACTTCTTAGGAACATTTTATATTTCTTTTGAATTATATTAAACACATAGAAACAGATCACTTTTATCTCTATAATTAGCTGTATGCATATTATAATACCATGTAAGTTCACCTAAATTGACAAGCATTCCAGGCTTTCATTTCAGAATAATTCAAACATAAAAACAAAGTTAAAACAAGCCTTCTTGGGGAAGAAAAGATTTTGAGTCATTCACCAATTATTGATTGCAAGTCCAAATGCCAAAAACAGTGCTAAACTGCACAGAAGTGAATCATGGTATTGTTTCACCTTATTCTTAAGTATCAGTCACTTAACTCTGTTTTCAAGAACTATATCGTTTTATTAACACTGGCATATCCTTTAGCATTATTTTAGATATCATTGTTCTAAGCCACAAAACTGGTAAGTCAAAATCAACAGTAGGAAGGATTACATTAAAAATCTTCTACAGTTTAAACAAATTTTTCTTTTTTTTTTAAATTTTGTAGAGATTTTATTTATTTGAGAGACAGAGTGAGCGAGATAGCACACGAGCAGAAGCAGAGGGGTAGGGAGAAGCAGACTCCCAACTGAGCAGAGGACCCATGCGGCTCGATCCCAGGACCTAGGATCATGACCTGAACCAAAGGCAGACACTTAACCGACTGAGCCACCCAGGCACCACAAATTTTTATTTTCTATGTAATTCTATGTTATTTTTTAGCCCCATAAAGAGCAAACAATAGAACCTTGAGACAAATTAAATACCCAACTGCTACCTACAATTAATACTGAACTTATTTCTTAAACATTTCAGAGAAGGATTATCTATTTGTTACAGTACCTACTAATTTAGGGAACATAATCATATCCTAATAGTCTGGTTCATTACCAACAATTAGATCTAGAATTTCAAAATAACATTTTCTTGTTTTAAAACTTACTCCTTTCTCACTGAATAACTTTGTCTTGACAAATGGTTTCCAGCGAACTTCTAATTGATGCATTCTATACATAGATATATCCTACAAAATGTTCCCCTTGTTAGAATTCTTATCAACACAATCTTCCTGGGCTAATTCCCAACTTAACAGAGATATCTTTCAATATACTAGATTTTTGGCCAACCTTTTTTTTTTTTTCTGAGAAAACATTTTTACTTATTACTCAAAAATTCAATACAGTAAATGAATTAACCTATGCACAGAAAGAATTGTGAATTACATTCTAATATAGTTAGTAAAACATCAAAATTATATATAACTATTTGGAAAGCTCACAGTAACTATAAGTTGCAGGTGTGCAGATATAATGAAAATACAGCAATGTATTCCATTTGAACTAACTACAGTAAATTTAATATTAATTGTTTGGATCACAAAACAATGTTTTAAGCATTAACTTTAGCACCTAGTTTGAAAACCTACTCTGTATGCTGTGTTTTAGTTACTTTTTAATTAACTGGTCAGGCATTTTGGCTAGCAGTCTCAGACATTATAATTTTTCCCATCTAAAATAATAAGAAATTGAAAGAATATCTGATTTTCAGAAAAAGACTTTTACATTAAGTGGGAGAAGCTTATAACTAGTGACAACTTATTATGTGCCAGGGAAAAGACAGTTATTTTGTCTTAAAGAAAAAACACATATGACTGTTTCAGAATATGAAAGAACATAGTCAAAAGCAGAACTTCAATGGCTATAATAAACTGTAACAAGTGTGAGAGAAGTTTATTTATCCTAGAATATAATACTTACAAGTAATGCACCCTGAAAAGAAGCACGGAACTGTGTTAAAACTTTTGTCAAAGTTGACAAAGTTTTGATAGGCTTTTTTACATTTTTTAAAGGTTTTAATGCGAGATATTACATTAATGCCAGACTGTAATTATGTCTTCTTTCTGTTAAAATAATTAATTGATTTTAGTAATCTCAATCTCCTCTGAACAAGAGGCTGTAAAAATTAATCTTAACGTTCTGTTTGAGCAGAGGTTCTGTATCTCTCTAGAACAACATTTTGTGCATTATGTTGACTTTATTATAGTTTTGATTATTAAGAACAAACATAACTTCATTACTTCTGAAAGAGCTAAGTTTTCTTAAAATTGTGTTATCATCTATTTTATTTTTAAATACTAAATATTAATACAATTAATATATTAATGCAGTTACTATTATGATAATATTAGTATAGTGATAATATTCCTTGTTCTCAGGTACCTATGCTACTATCTTAATCATGTGTCCAATCTCCTGTAATAACTTTAGATTTTGCCTGCTAAAGATCCTAAATTCAGAAAAATTTTAGTATCAAGAAGTCTCTTATAAACTGTGGAACTCCCTCTAGAACTTTGGACAACCATAAAGATATGGTCCTTTACCTGATAAGACCAGGGAAACTAAAACTCAAGTTTGGTATGCTCTACATTTTTTAACTAGCTCAACAACACTGTAAGGATTGCACAGGAAGAGCTTTGAATCAGAAAAGTTCAACATTCTGTACGTTTTCTTCAGATAAATGTTATTAAAATAAAATACATGCCCAAGATAATACAATGTATAGGAAGAAACTGAGATCTGTTACTACCCTCACTGTCCGTATTTCCTTACCCTCAAGCGAAACAACAACCAAATCCTTATGAAATAGTTAAGTCCAGTATCCCAAAGGGGAACTGTTCTCTTCTCCACTCAGGTACTATTGGTTACTGCAATATATTAATCACAGCCATTCAGTCTTAATAGCAAGTGGTTTATGCTTTTTTCCCATATTTTGCCTCAAGCCTCTGCTAAAAGCTATAGGCTCTAGAAATTGGGTCCTCAACTAATGGTCTCAAGGGAATGAATGGACTAAGATAGATTCTTCTATAATGTCTTCAAGGACTAGCCTCACGGGTATACGCTTCCGTGTTGACAACACGTATTAGTAACACCATACCAGGACACAGAGCCAGAATTTCCATGAATAATGACTTCCTGAAGCAGAATGCTATCCTGAAATTAAAGGGACAATGAATTTGTTAAGCCTAAATTAATGAACTAATGAGGGAAATCTAATTGGAATTGTTTGGAAGATTATTGGTATATTTTTAATGGTCTTGATCTTTAACCCAGTTTTCTTAAAACCTGAAATGGTAGCTTGTTCCCACTGACCACTCAGATATACAGGAATACATTCTTTATCTAAGTTTCTTTATTGTTTGGGTATCGTTAATGGTAAATACAAGAATAGGCTCTTCCTTTTCACTGGAATGTAATCTGACAAATGAACTATGTAACCAAAATGTTCAAATTTTATGGAGTGTTATATTTAAGAATAGTGCTTATTAAAACAAACATAGTAAGCCCTCCAAAGTAACAATATGTGGAACCAATGCCTAACAACACCTCCTCAGTAATCAGATCTACTACTTGGTCTGAGTTTGCAGGTTCTCTGCTTGAAAGAAAGATCAATTTCTGACAGGCTAGGAATCCCAGCTGATTTGAGACACAGATAGAAATTTATCCACATTTACAGGTACTTCGGGTAATACCTAGGAGATATGAATAATTTGAGTTTGGTTTCTTAGTTTCTGGATAGAAGAGTAAATAAGGGCAATTTTTTAAAAACTTTCAAGTGACAGAAGTTATTAAAAATACAATCCTAGATTTCTAATAACATTCCCAAGCAGAAGCTAATTTTCTGCCTTTACTGGCTGTTTAACTTTCCAATGCACTAGATACTATATATTTTGATCTTGCTATGAAGCTTTTATCTGTCAGTAAACACTTCTTGTTGTACCTATGTAAATGAATCAGACCAAAAAAGGAAGAGGAAGAAGAAGGAGGATAAAGAGCAGCAGGAGAAGGAAAAGAAAGGAAAAGAAAAATCATCTTTTTTTTAATCAACTTTTTTGTTGTTGTTTTTATACAAATTTATCATTGGAGAGTATTTATGATCATAAGAGGAAAACGGAAGGAGAAAAAGTACAAACCTTGGAAGTAGACAAAAAAAAAATGACTGCTTATCCTTTACTCTAAGAGCATGTAAATTTGTCGGAGCCACTATTCACTACTGATTAAGATAATTTATAAATCTGTAAGAAATGTTAATTTGTAGAAAGTTCATAGTAATACAAATGATACTTATAATAATAGCCCTGCAAATAAATCTGATCTAGTAGAGAAGCAAATGACGCCTGTTTATAGTGAAGACAACCTTAAGGATCTCAGATTTACTGCCCTGTTGGACATTAATCTATTTAGTATAAAAGTAGGAATCTTATCCCAGCATTCTTTCTTTCAGTGAATTATAAATGCTTCCCTTGTTCTTACAGTCTTTTGAGCCAGATATATTATACTGCTGGTTCCCTCATTAATAAATTAAATATAACTTCATCATGCATTCATCCAATGTATATAATACTCGACTCACTTTTAGGTTTTGAGTTTTTTATAAAGTATGTTACTTTATTTCTTCTATTTCATAAAAGTCAAGGGCAAAACAGGAGAGAATTAAAAAAACTCTCAATAGTAACATTTGCACGTGAGAAAGCTAAAATAAATTTACTGAGGGCATGAAGATTTCCCACTTCTTGAGTTATAGATCCAATAAATGCTTTGAAATAAAGGAAAAACTGACACTAGGCTGACAATGCATTAGAGAACGTCATGCTGCTCTAATAAATGATTTATTCATCCACTCTTCTAAATTCCACAGCCTCAAAATTCTACCACCTACATAGTCATCTTACTATATCTACACTGAATAGTTCTGTAACAGGTGCTATTGTTTACCTACCCAATATCCACCCCATTCTTATTCCATTACAATCTGGCCAGCCATGAGCCTCAGGGGAAGCTGGCACTGACTTTAACCTCATCTCCAGCTGGGAGAGGCGGATGGGTCTGGAAGTAAAAGCCAATCACGCCTTATTGTCCCCATCACTCATTGGTTTAGGCATGGATAGGTGACATAATTTTGGCCAATTAGACAAAAAGATGAATCTATTGATGGACACCTCAGAGTTCTTTATGCTTATCAAAAAACAAACAAACAAACAGACATAATGAAGAGATGACCTGTTTTTCTTCATTTCTGAAATTAATAACTTGAGTAGCTACAGATCTGAAACCCAGGAAAGTAACTAGCCCGAAGTAAAAAGATGACCTATCAAAATGGAGAAGCAGATAGACAAAGCCAACAAAGCCAATCCTGGACCTTTTGTTATGTGAAAGCAGCTTTCCCTATTGTTTAAAGGCATTTTAAGTTGGGCTCTTCATTACTTGGAGCTGGAGAAAGCATAAGAGATTCAACTTTGACCATACTTCCAAGTCAGCCCTATAGCTTTTTTTCCTGTAGTCTCTAAAGAAGGATCTCTACTTATACTTGTTTAGACTTCAAAAGCTGGATCTTTTCCTCCTCTATCTGTACATACTTAGATTCCTAACCTTGACTTTCCCAAGGCATGAAATCTCTGGCGATTTATTTCACCTCTCTGAACCCCATTTCCTTCATCTATAGAGTAAGGTTAATACATACCTCAGAGGGCTTTTATAAAAGTTAAGTGATGGGGCCCCTGGGTGGCTCAGTCAGTTAAGCATCTGCCTTCTGCTCAGGTCATGATCCCAGGGTCCTAGGATCCAGCCCCACGTTGGGCCCTGCTCAGTGAGGAGTTATCTACTTTTCCCTCTACCTCCTCACAACCCTTACCCCCAGCTCATGCACTCACTCTCTCTCAAATAAATAAATGAAATCTTAAAAAAAAAAAAAAAGTAAATAAAATAAAGAAAAATTAGGTGAAATGCAGTATTTTTTAAAAATGCCTGAGATTAGGGGACGCCTGGGTGGCTCAGTTGGTTAAGCAGCTGCCTTCAGCTCAGGTCATGATCCCAGAGTCCCGGGATCGAGTCCCACATCGGGCTCCTTGATCAGCAGGGAGCCTGCTTCTCCCTCTGCTTCTGCCTGCCTCTCTGTCTGCCTGTGCTCACTCTCTCTGACAAATAAATAAAATCTTTAAAAAAAAAAAAATGCCTGAGATTAGGTAAAAGTGGTCAGGAAAGCATCTAACCTGGCTTGGATAAAATCATACAACTGAGCCTGGGTGGCTCAGTTGGTTAAGCTGCTGCCTTCGGCTCAGGCCATGATCCTGGGGTCCTGGGATCGAGTCCCGCATCGGGCTCCTTGCTCGGCAGGGAGCCTGCTTCCTCCTCTCTTTGCCTGCCTCTCTGCCTGCTTTTGTGTACTCTCTCTCTCTGACAAATAAATAAAATCTTCAAAAAAAAAAATCATACACTCAAAATATAACTTTTTAATAGCCAAATTGACATTCCAATTTCCTACTTAATTCACCAACTATCTAAAATCAGGGGGAAAGGAGAAGGTATAGAAATATATGAAATGAAGTTTGTGGAATTTTTCTATTTAATTTTCTTCTCATCAACTGCTTAAGAAGCACATCAGCCTATTTCTCTAATCTATGTCCCTAGGTGAAGAGTTCATGATGCTGCTGGCATTTATAAGGTGTCAGGCACTCTAAGTATAGAAGACATTCATTTTTTTGCTGAGAGATATTTCCCAATCAATAACATGCTCCTTGAGGGAAGGGGAATATGTCTGTACAACATACCGCAGTACGCTCAGCAGAAATTAGATTTGGAAACTGACAAAACTCCGAGATTTAAAAAGCATCTTTTTATGTAATGATAAGTACATAAGCAGAGCTCTACATTTTTTATAATATCAACTATGAGATAAGCAACATCACATATTCTTTAAATAATCTCTAATTTAATTACTTATCATCTGTTCTTTTTGTAGACTTTTCTTTTCCTGGTATTCTTCTTTTGTTTGAAAGATAATAAGCTTTTAAACTGGGACTAGGAGAATTTCTTAGCCACCATGAGGCAAGTTTACTTTTGGAGAGTAAAAGTATAAGGTCATCACGGCACTTGCAGTCACACTCCCCCAAGGAAAAGTAATTTTGTTTCTTTGGACTATGTATTGATTTTAAGGTACGTTAAAGGTACCTGTATAGTCTTTGAAATTACTCTGTATTCTTATCCTAATCCATTTAAAAGGCTGAAACTTCTCTAGCCTGACACCAGTATTAATTTTTTTCTTTCTTTTCTTTCTTTCTTTCTTTAATGCTAACCTGTTTTCTTCCACTGAGATATATTAGGACATATCTAACTTTGATACATTATGTACCTGAAATATCAGGAAAATATCCCTGTCTCAGCACGCCATTTCTGTCCACAGTAATTTAGACATTCTTCATGCTGCATTTATGTCCACAAGGGTAATAGTCCTTACATTAAAAACCAGCCTTCAAGAAGTGTTTCACCCTTCATGAAGTCCATTACTGCTTTTCTCTCTCTGACCCTGCACTGCCTTCAACTCCCACTGTTTTTAATAAGCAACTCAAATGTGGTAAACTATCTTCTCCGTGCTGAGGGCAAAAACACCAACAGATACATGATAACATGGTTTGGAAGAACACACTGAAATAAGCCCATAATTCTAGTCCTAAAATACCCCACTACAAACAAAGTCTTAAAATTATTTTCAAACCCTAAACTTTAGTCTGATTCCTGTAGTCCACTATTTTTTCTTCTGTCATATGTGCTCTAATGAGACAGCAGATAATATAGGTGTTTCCAAAGGTCTGCTTAGACAGACATGGGGCAAGTGTTCATCAAATCACTAAAAATAACATACAGGTAAATCAAAGAGAGGACAAAGTATCTCCCTAGGGATTGACAGTCTCAATTCCAAACAAATCTCAGAGTCCATTTCATGCAAAGATTAAAAAGGAGATAGTCATTTACAGCTTTTAAATTTCAGAAATAGTATTTTAGATGAAACAGTAAAAAATCAAAATAGATGCCTCATTATACAGTGGATTAAATGTTCATGAGCAACTCAAGGAAACGTATCAGCTACACTATGATTACAAAGCAGGATGATACTGTGGCAAGAGTAATTTTGATATTAGACACATGAACCTAATTTCAAATCCCATCACTGGGGGGCTTTAAGCAAATTATTCACTCTACTTATCTCTAAAATGTCACTAATTTGTAGGGTTCATGTGAAGATTAAGAAAATATATCATGTCCCTAGTATAGTAAAACCCAGTAAGCCACTAACAAGTCATAGTCAATAGTAGTAAGTACCTTCATCTCTGAACACTTTATGTTGAGTGTGCACCAAACCACTGTTTGCAGAGTGTCTCTTGGAGACTTCTATCACTGTTTTTCACAGAAGCCATCTTGATAGAGCTGGGGTAGTGGAGAAGGGGGTAAGGGTAGGGATATAGGGAGCACAAAGCAAACAGGTTCTAGGACCATTAGCTCCTTGCGGCTGATTTTACATATGTGAGTACTGGGAAATATTATTTTCATAAAAATAATTCTAGTACTAAAAAAGAAAAAACTGAAAATCATCAAATGATGCATGGCCTTACAGTTTTAAACCTGTAATGTTTCAGGCTCTGTCACCTTCTCAGAATCTAATGTCTATTGGGATGCCTGGGCAGCTGAGTTGGTTAAGCATTTGCCTTTGGCTCAGGTCATGATCCCAGGGTTCTGGGATTGAGTCCTGCATCAGGCTCCTCGCTCAGCAGGAAGCCTGCTTCTCCCTCCATTTGCCCCTCCCTCTGCCTGCTGTTCGCCTCTACTTGTGCTCTCTTTCTCCCTGACAAATAAGTAAATAAAATCTTTAAAAAAAAAAAAAAAAAAGAATCTAATGCCTATATCCACTAGTTAAAAGTTTTCCCATCTGTGTTAATGAACTGATGTTAAGCTATTCTCTTATTCTTCTCTTGTCTGTCCTCGTCTCCCTGTCTTTCGTCTCCACTCTACTATCCATCTCTCAATTCTCCTTAAGACAACTGCACAGGTTCACACACATACACACATTATCTTTAGTCATATTAATAGACAATGATAACTAGACTACAAAAAGAAAATAAACCAACATTTTGGCCTGATTTGCTTTATCCTCTAACACAAACAAAATCAGCCACAATACTACAACTTAATATCTCTATTAACCAACACCATATACCAACACTGTATACAACTTTATCTTACCATCTCTGCCATCCTTTGACTTTGGTAAATTTGCTGTCAAATAATTCTGTTCATTCAGATGTGTGAGATTTTGGCAGCTATGACCTTGTAGAAACCTGTGTCTTACTATCAATTGTTTATAATAGAGTGATGAAAAGATTAGGCAGGTGATCCACTGATTTTTATAAGTGATTAAGGTTCCCAGAGATAGACTTATAGGTTAGAAATGGTAAGTCAATGCAAAAACTCCCTTGAAATTTCTCTAGAGGTATATAAAAATGTGAATCACTGCATACATAATAACACTGTTTAGTAAATTATGACTTTAAGACCTCTCCTATAAAACTAAGACACTATCATCTTAGCATAGAAAACTTAGCTGCAATTGTATAACCTATAAAATGTTATCATATGAATCAAATTGTGGAACTCAATGTTTTATTTGACTTTTAAACATCACACTATTAGAAGAAAGCCAGGCACACAATCATGTGAACCATGCACACTCCCTACTAAATACACAAACACATTTAGTCTCTCCAAATAAATATTTGAAGAAGGCAACTTTTATTTAACAACCTGGCTAATAATTCATGTTTGAACTCTGAGATTAAAAAAAAGGGGGGGGGGTGGGATACACAGTTCTAAATGTAAAAAATTAATATAATTTCTTTTTTTTAACGATTTTATTTATTTATTTGACAGACAGAGATCACAAATAGGGAGAGAGGCAGGCAGAGAGAGAGGAAGGGAAGCAGGCTCCCTGCCGAGCAGAGAGCCCGTCGCAGGGCTCGATCCCAGGACCTTGGGATCATGACCTGAGCCAAAGGCAGAGGTTTTAACCCACTGAGCCACCCAGGCACCCCTAAAGATACATTTCTTAACAGCATTGTTCATTCCTCACCCTTCTCTGTGTAATTTGTTCTCTATGTTTTAGTTTGGGGGCTTGACAAGGGGGCAGAATTAAGATCTAATAGGTTCTTAAACTAATGAATGACACCTCACTAGGTTTTATGACAAAGGAGGAATGGTTTCCTACTTCAGTCTTCAGATTAATTTAATGACAGAGAGTCTTATTTTTTAATGTCTACATAGCATGTATGCATTTTATGGAAGGAAGTGTGTATACTGATTTACATTATTATTAGTGAAAAGTACCAGACTAAAGGTGAGACACAACATAGTCATAATTTTAAATACTACCAAAGGGGTACTCTAGAGACTCTAAACTAAAATTCAATTAGTCATTTTACAAAAAGGTGTTTAAAAAAAAAAAAGCAGTTATAGTAGATGATAAATGTATTGAGAAGTCAATTATGATCCCCAATCTCAGATCTAGGCAGAACATATAGCAAAATGGTCAAATGAGTTTGCTTCATGAGGTCATAAGCATAAGAATATCTGACAAAGAAGGTCACAGACACAGATGTATTTGAGATCAAAGAATAATTTCTACTTATATGTAACATCTCTCATTCTCATTCTAGGCTTTTCTGGAATAAAAGATTGAGATGAATCTGACATGCAAAAGACAAAGGAGAGAGAGAGAGAAAACCTAAACGGAGCTCCTTCTTGGTAGTATTAATAACATTTAAAATTATATTTGAAATAAATAGGTAAAATCATTTACAAAGGCAAAAACCATATATTAATAATTATATGATGATCTTCTAATCACATTAAAATCTGAACTGAATATAATGTCCCAGAACTAGGGCATTTGTTTTATTCAGTTAAATTTTTAGCAAGCGAAAGAAAAATTTTGTTTAATCCTCAACCAAAGTATTTTAAAAAACATTATATAAGTTGACATTTTTGCTTAAATAAAATGAAATAGTGTCTTGGGAAATCGAAGAAAAAAATACAGTTTATGTTCACGAAGAACTTATAGTTTAGAGGAGAGAATGACATATACAAAGATGATACTCTAACAGCTACAATTGAAATATGTACAAAGTGCAGTGGAAAACATTCAGATATGAGGACAGAAAAAATATGAGTTCTAAGCCAATCAGAAAAATCTTTCCAACACAGATGGAAGCTGAATAGACACTGTAAGGATGGGTAAGAATTTGGTGAGCAGATAAGTGGACAGATAACTGTCTAATCAGAGGGAAGAGAGCATACAAAGGCTCAGAGATGCTCAGAGACCACAGTTTCTTTGAATGTTGGGGTGCAGATCCAGAATCATGGAAAAGAGTTTGAGTCCATTTGAGATGCCCTATGATACATCTTTTATTTTAATCTATAACATTTTTAATTATTAGTTCGGTTTTCCGATGGCATCCCTGTGAACACTGGCTTTATTTTGCTTTATTTTCTGCCACTTTTTATTAATAAATAAGATATATAGAGAAAAGTCCCGAGGTCATAAATATACAGCTCAATGATTTTTCAGTTTGGGCATACCCATGAAAACACCATCCAGACAAGAAATACAGTATTTATTGCCCAAACAGAAGGCCCACCATGCCACTTTCCGAGCACTAATAATCCCTCACCCCTGCCACCCCCTCCTGCAAGTAAATAACACCCTGACTTCTAACATCACCAATAGTTTTACCTATCTTTGAAATTTATATAAATGAAATAGGGTACATATTCTTCTATGTCCACTTTCTTTCCTTCAACGTGATGTTTGTGAAATTCATTCATATCATATATGGCAACAGTTCATTCCTGTACATTGCTGTGTAATATTCCCCAAGATGAATGCACCACCATAAATGCATATTTATCCACTGCACTGTTAAGCGATATCCTTGCATTGCTTTCAGTTTGAGCATGTTATGAACACTGGTGCATTCCTGCACATGTCATTTGGAGAACGTGTACTCAATTCTACGGGGCTTATACCCAAGAATGGATTTACTAGGTCATTAGGTTGTACAAAGTGCTTGTACAGATTTATACTCTGACCAGTAGTATATGAGAGTTTCACTTGCTCTATACTCTTACAAAACCTGAAATTCTGATTTTCATCTTCCTGCTGAGTGTGTAGTAGTTTCTCATTGTGAATATAGTTCACATATCCTTGGTGACTGAGTTGAGGAGGTGCTCATATTTTCCTATGATTTTTGGCCTTTACCCTAATACTAAATGGCCCAAATTAATTCTTTTGCATACTATTTTTAATGCACTTAGGAGGCCTTTCAGTCACCACCATGGTCACCTGACAAAGGGAGTGTTGGGGCTAGGAACTGCGGAAGAATATTTTAAACAATTATTGATAGCAATATGTCTTTAAGAAAGAATTTTCTTCTTTCCTTTTTCTTGTTTCCTACGCATCTCTATTCTTCTATTATTCTAGTCTATTTGTCCACCCAATCTGTCTTCTTTCCTTCTATGTTTCCAGTCCAAAAAGTCAATAAATAGAAGGCAATTAACAATGTCCAAGTGCTGTCTAGAGAGTTCAATAGATCAATAACAAGTTTACATCTGAGACCTAGCCTTCTTACTTAAGGGTTGCCAAAGGTTTGAGAGTTTTTGTTTGTTTGTTTGTTTGTTTAATAAATGAAACAAGTAAGCATGCCTGACTATCTATTTGAAAATAAATGGACCCTTCATAAAATTTTAACAGGATAAATATAAATGTCTCCTTTTTGTTTTAACTTTTGTTATGAACAGTGTTTTTAAAAATATATCAGAAGCATTGTAAAGAAATATCAGAAGGGAAGTGGGGAAAAAAATGGTATCTATTGTAAAAAGAGAGCAATAAAAGAAGATACACAAGGGTGCTTTCTTTCACTCTCCCTAAAGACCAAATAGAAGTCACATTTGGCAAAACTAAAGTAGCCATGACCTTTTCCCTCCTCTGCATGATTAATTACTTAATGTCCTATTAATTGGAAGATGTGGCTGAATTTCAAACACTTTCATTTTCTGTGCATATCATCCTGTACTCTAACCAGCGATTAAGCTGTTCATCAAAGGTGAGCCAACAAGGTCATCTGAGCAGTATCTCTTCAGCTATTCATTATCCATCTTCAGTGGTAATTAACAATGGTAACATTTCCATAAATCAACATCTTTCTGATTATTCTCTGATGATAAACAGTCAAAATGTGTGCATCCCAGCCCACCCCTTTTAATTTTATATTTAAAAAAAATTCTAAATATACCACAGAGAAAACTCAGGTGAAATATTACAGGAGTTTCTTCAATTAAAATGTATGAAGAAAATAAAGTTCTGTACCTTTGAAAGATAAATACACACCTATGCACAAAACTAAATGGGTCTGCTGGCAACACAGGAGACATACATAAGAAGCAAAGGATGTCAGCCACCTAGTACCAGTTTATTCCTCTGGCAAGAAAATTATGGCTCAGTTCAGCTTCTGAGATAACCACTTGCCTACTCAGCCAAGGAAGGTGAGAATTTAAAATAGAAAGCAGATTTAATTTACCTTACTCTCAAAATACACATTAGAGGGGGGACCAATAAAAACCTGTCAAAGAATATAGTTACTGTATTCTTTTCTGGAGCCATAATTGGGAAATGTAATTTTTAGGTATGGTTTTGTTTACTTTGTGCACTTGTGGTGTATTGTCGTTTATTGCTGATTTTTCAGCTTTTTGGCTCTATACATCAGATTACTTAGTAAATTCAGAAATGCTATTGATAGAACTTTCTTCCTTGGTTCACCTGAATTGACATTTTCATCTCCAGTGGCCAGTCTAAAATTGTCATTTCATTTTTTTTATAGATTTTATTTATTTATTCAACAGACAGAGATCACAAGCAGGCAGAGAAGCAGGCAGAGAGAGAGGGGGAAACAGACTCCCTGCTCAGCAGAAACCCCGACGTGGGGCTCGATCCCAGGACCCTGAGATCATGACCTGAGCTGAAGGCAGAGGCTTAACCTACTGAGCCACCCAGGTGCCCCTAAAATTGTCACTTCTAAAATTCACTCACGACAGGAACGTCTTTCTAAATTTGCAGAAAATTAATTATAAAGTATTTTTAAAAGATCATAATAACACTGGGTGTGGTGCATAAACAATGAATCTTGGAACACTGAAAAAATTAAATTAAATTTTAAAAAGATCATAATAAAAGTACTGAAAACACATGTTAAAACTTAAATTATCAGCAATAGGTAATCAGCTTATCAAATACATATGATTATGTATAAAACTGCATAATGATTACATATTACTACATGGCATATTAATATATTATGTTGTTAAATATTGTGTTGTATATTATTATATATACATG
Organism: Martes martes; assembly: GCF_963455335.1. Taxonomy (NCBI): domain Eukaryota; kingdom Metazoa; phylum Chordata; class Mammalia; order Carnivora; family Mustelidae; genus Martes; species Martes martes. The sequence goes on along the minus strand of NC_137893.1, from coordinate 72,105,123 downwards.
ATTATATATAATGTATAGGTATAAACTATTTATTTCTAAATATTAGAAGGAAAATAGTTCATGCTTTTTAATATTATATTTTAGTATTCCTGTTGACATTTTTAATTTTTACAATTTAATAAATTATTGCTGAACATACATATACAGAGTTTGGAATTAACCCCAAATTAATATGTAGAACTGAAGGCATATATATTAATCTGATAGTACTAATAAATGATGCATTATAAAATAATACATCTAGATGGCTACTGTACATTAATGTGTTTTTCACAAGTAAGAGAAAACGCAACTCAGACTGGCTTAACCAGTAAGATGCATTATTTCACAAAACCAGAAATCAAAGGATATATCAAAGTCTAGATAGAGAATGAACAGGGCACAGCCCTATTTATCTAAAATCTACCCAGAAAAGACCTCCTCCTCCCTTTGACAATTTTGGGTCCTGGCTGCCTCTCCTCAGAGCCACTTGTATACTTGAGAGCAGAGCCACAATGAGATAAGGCTTCTCCCCATCATGGACTATAAACCCTTCCTTTCAGTCTGATTGTACTAAAGCCATGTCATTTAACTGAATAGATATTAAGTAAATTGATCTTCCATTTTAGGTTATTTTAAAAGAATTTTGTTGGCTATGCTTTTATGGGTTTTTTTCTTGGTTTTGTTTACATTTTGCCTTTTTATTAAATAGGAAAAAAAAAAAAAACCCCAGGGGCGCCTGGGTGGCTTATCCAGCTGGGCTTCTGCCTTCTAAAACTCATGCCATGATCTCGGGGTCTGGAGATCAAGCTCAGCATCAGGCTCCTGGCTCTGTGGGACGCCTGCTCCTCCTGCTCATGCTCTCTCTGTATCTTTCTGTCTCAAATACATAAATAAAAATCTTAAAAAAAATTTTTTTAAATAAAAAACAAGAACCACAAATACTTATATTTTTCCAGTCAGATTTAACAAAAATATAGTGAGCACTCTTGAAGAATACAGGATTATAGAAAAGTTATTGCGGGAAAGGCAAAGACAAAAATAAGGCTCTTAGGCGTGATCAAGTAGCTTGCCCATTAGTAGTTTACTGTAACAAATGATTGTGTTACACCTAAAGTAAGAAAATGATACATATTCCAAAGCCATTCCCTCAATACTGGGTAAAAAGAATGATTCTCACCTTGAGGCATCTCAGGTGGCAGATAATGAGGTTCTTGGGCACTAACATGTACCCATTCGAAGTCATCATATAGATCCTGGTGGTAATCACAGGCCCCTAGACCATCATCAAAAGTACAGCCACCTAAGAGAAGAGAAAAATTATTGTTACGTTCTATACAGATTTGCTAAAAACTGAGAATGTGCTGGAGAAGGAAAGATTATTCTGAATATGTAAAATGGCACTCAATAATAATTGGTACTCCTGTTTTTGACTATTCCCTTAAATTTTCACATAAAATGAATTTCTATCAGTAGTTTCTGTTTGAATAAGAAACCAGTTTGAGCCTCAGACGGAAGGCTAAGGCACAAATTTTGAAAGACTAAAAATAGTAAAAGATACTTGTATAGCGAAGCTTTCCTGAAATATGCAAACCCCCTGAAGTCTAAATAGATTTTAACAACTTTGGTGTGGAGAAGGGAAAAAGTAAAAATTGTCTTTTTTCATGATGCAAGTTCAAAAAGGTGAAGTTAATATTTAAATCTTACCAAACTCCTTGCTTGAAAAGAACACTTTGAAAGAACATTTGAAGTAGCAAATGAAACAAATAAAGCTTTAAAGCGTCTATAAGTGTTTGAGGTCAGTGAAACATTCATTCTCCTATACCTTATTTAGATTACTTTCATACACACTTATGACTTAAAAGGAGGGAAAAAACTAAAACGTAAAACTGATCAGATTTAGCCTGTAATTACTCTCACCATTACCACTTTATTTAATAACCTTTTTTCAAAAAAATAAATGGAGGTAGCCTTTCCCTTTTATATCAATCATTTTTCCTGCCCCCCCCAGGGGTAATTTTATGGCAGAAGTAAAATGATTACTTTTGCTTCTCAACGTACATATACAGGCACACAAAACTCAACATACTCAGTTTATTCATTTCATGAAAATAAGAACTGGCCTGTATGTCTAATCTTGAAAGAAAATGGATTAGAACTAATGAAAATTCAGCAGTGGGTTTAATGAGAAAAACCAAAAAGCTGTCTCCTTTCAAGTAAGTTATTTGATTAGCTTCCATGGGGATCTCTGTGAAGAAATTCAGGGAATTCTCTGACCAAACAGCAGACTACGGAGTGTTAAACTTCTGGCCTATAAATTCTTCTCCATAAACAAGGAATTTTTTTTTTTTTAAAGAAAAGTTTGCAGCTTATATATGAAAAAAAAATCGCTTTCCTCACCAATGATGGAGATAAGTCAAGAAGGCAAGATCAGATATGTTCAGATGACATTATGGCCCTAATAACCGTTTTTTAAAGCAGACCATCAATGTGGGCATCCTTGAATCATTCTTATGACTACATGAATCCTTTAAAATAATCAAACTTCAGTAGCTTGAAAGCTTAATAATGTCTTTTAAATATCCTAAAATAGCCTCTTATAAATGCTTTCATGGAAAATGATGTACGTCTTAATTTAAAATTAATCAATGGGAAAAAAAAGGTTGCTAGGAAATGCATCTTCACATAGCAAGGGGAAAGTTTTTCTCAAGATATAATTTGCTATCATAAGCCCAAAATGACTTACTACTTTGTAACATAAGCCTTCGGGGCCCCGACTGCCCTTTAAAATAGTGTGAGTGGCCTTTGTATATAAATTTAAATTACCAATGGAACCTACATTGGCTCATTTGGAAGACAAATGACCTTAATTGCTGCCCTTCATAGCCATGGTTAATTTTAGACTCCAGGATTCTGACTAGTAATAACCACTGGAAGTATCTGTACAAAAGAAGTGGGTCAACCCCTACTATTTGTTGTTGCACATCACTGCCCTATCAGTCAAGAGTTTTGGAAATAGTTACTAGTCCATTTGACTTGATTGATAAGAAAATTTTCAAAAAGATGATTTTTACTACTGCAGCTTACAATAAATTCTAATCTGAGATGTACCATATATCTTTGCAGCACATAGGGCATATCAATAAATCTCTCATAAAAATTTTTAAAAATCTTTTTGTATTTTATATTTCAAGGGTAAATACTTAATACTGTATACTGAACTAGATGACAGGAAATTTAAAAAAAAAACAAAAACAAAAAACTGCTCCTGGCCTGATGAATGCATAGTGGCACAGGTACACACACACACGCAATGTGTTATGAAGGATAATGACAGTATGACCAAGGTCAAAGGAACACAAATGAACTGGCTACCTACACCAGGGCGGGTTAGAGAAGGCTGCATGTCCTTAGGCCTATTAAGGCAAGTAAAGATAATGCTGGGCCAGAATGACAATGGGACCAAAATTAAAGAAAAAGCGAAAGCAAAGGCATACAACACTAAAGAAACATGAGACTTTGGGGATCTCAAATATCCTCAAAAATGTCTGTGTTATGAAAATGAAGAAAAGTATGTAGGGGACAGTCAGAAATACAACTAAATATGAAAGATTTTACACATAAAATGCTTAGATTTTAATCTGTAGTTGTACTGAAGACATCAGAGAATTTTATCCAGGAGTAGGAAAAAATTCAAGCCATGCTAAAAATAACAGCAACAACAATAATAGTAGTAACAACTCTAATAGTCATGCATAGTTTAAAGAGGAATGGAGGAAAATGGAAGTAGAATGTTTGGCTCAACCTTACAGCAGATAACACGTAACAGATAACACAAGAAAATACACCCTGAGGTAATCCTGTTATATACAAGGCCTGTTTACCATTTAAGGCTCACTAGAAAGTCTGATAACACAAAGTCTTCTAATACATTGTCTTCTCTACACATGTTTCTGAGTTCAACACACCTTTTATATACAGCATTAAAATCTACTTAAAGGAGAAGCATCTTAGCAAGATTCTAATTCATAAAAACATAACAAATGAACTTAACATTTCTCTGAACTATACGGCACAACAAAAAGAGGCAAATGTGAAAGAACTTTAGGTAGAGGAGATGAAAAATCAAGGAAGCAGCCTACATTTCAGTTGTTGTATTTGCCACCAGTAAGACCACAATGAGTATCTGCAAATCATGTCAGAGAAACCACAATCACAAGTTCCTTGACCCTTGGAGGAAAATCACTTCTGAAGAGCCATTTCAGATTGCTAATTCCTCCCTACCAATCAATCATCTAACTACAGCTGCAATGGTCAGCTTCCTCTATCGCAATCCACTTACAGGGATTTGCAAACTGCTCACCTAAAGATAAAAATCAAGCTAATTTGGAATTGCCTGAATTTCTTTCCATTCCTAAGATGCTCACTGAAAGGACTGGTACTAAGAAACAACCCCAAAACGATATTGCCTAAACATTCAGCATTTAAACTCTTGACTCCTTATTTATTTATTTATTTATTATTATTATTTTTTTATTTGACAGAGATCACAAGTAGGCAGAGAGGCAGACAGAGAGAGGGGGGGAAGCAGCCTCCCTGCTGAGCAGAGAGCCGGATACGGGGCTCAATCCCAGGACCCTGGGATCATGACCTGAGCCGAAGGCAGAGGCTTTAACCCACTGAGCCACCCAGGTGCCCCTTGACTCTTTATTTAAACAGATGGTGACAGACTTGATGAAAGAAAGAATACTAAACTCAGTCTTCTCTGATGTCAAACTTTTCAATAAAAACCAGTGTTGGGGTTAATTTAGAACAAAGTTAAATTGGAGAAAAATAATTTCAAAAAATTAAAAATAAGTAAATTAAATTAAAAAAATAAAATTTAAATAACTGGAGAAAAATAAAAAGTCAATAGGGCCCCGGACAGCTCTGAGCATTTTGTAAACGGCATTCTTTTTAAAGATATTGTGCTAGGGGCGCTGGGATGGCTCAGGGTCAGTTAACCAACTCCTGATTTGGACTTAGGTCATACTATCAGGGTCCCGTGATTAAATCCTGCCCCCCAGGCTTCTTGCCCAGTGGGGAGTCTGCTTGAGGACTTTCCATCCCAATTCCTCTGCCCCTCCTCCCACTGACCTGCGCCTGGGCTCCCTCTCACTTGCTCCCTCTCTCTCTCACACACAAATAAATAAATCTTTAAAAAATAATAGTAATAAAAGATATTGTACTAGGATATTTCACATTCTCCCCCTCCAGAGCACTTGCATCCAGTCTTAATTTCCTGACTAAATAGAATAGCAAGAAACATATGAAATTTTCTTTCATGTTTCTTTACTATATATAAAGAACAAACTTCATTTAGTTGAAGACACAGATTATTTTTCTTTTTATTTTCTTAAATAGTTTAGAATAACAAGGTTTTAAAAAGAGAAACTCTTTGACAAAATATGTTGGCAAACACAATATCCTTAGCACAGCTGTTAATGGTCTTCAAAAATGGACACAATCTTTTCCAATTGTGAATTAAGCTGTAATGCAAATTCGCTCATGTAAGTGATCATCAACTCTGAAATGATCCTTCTTCCATTAAGAACAAAAACAAAGATTGACACATGTTACATTAGGACACATGGAATACTGAATTAAACTAACTTTATAAATAGATCATCTTTATCTATGCTAATCAAAACCATAATATAAGTTTACTGATATAATCCCCAAAATTCATTACAAAGAGGCCAATACATTTCACAAAAAAATTCAGAAGAACAGAAAAGGAATTTATTACTAAATATCTTAAATGTTAATTCTACATATAATCTGAGTCAATACAGTCTATTCCCAGAAAAACAGATTATTGGAAAAAGGGTAAAAATTAATGCTTTTATATAAAGTTCTTATTTCTTCTGAAATCTACTGGGTTATCTTAATGACTTTTTTGTTGTTTTTCTTACAATTCTGGGACCACTGAAGTTACAAAATAAGAATTAACAATGCCAGGAGCAATGTTTAGGTAGTCTACATCTGCTCTAAAAATAAGCAACATTTTTTTCTCAATTTAAGTACTGAAGTTCAAGTAAGAAAAAAAATCCAAATAGATGCAAAGTACAAATGCCTTTGGGAGCATAAATATGAGCCACTGGTCGTAATACATTGCTCTGATTCAATACTAAAGAGGATCTACTGAAGAAAATTAGAAAATTCATGTAAAAGAGTTGCTTAAAAGATAATTACTTCAGATCAAAAAAAAAAAAAAAAAGTCTTTTACCCTGCTAGTAACTAATTAGTATGTGAAAATATTTTTTGAGCCTAGTTCCTTCATAAAGGAAAAGAACTTGAAACACATTTGTGGAAATCCAAACCCATCATTTATTGATAGATACAAATGATTCTTAATGATCAGAGAAGAGCTCATTTCAAACACACCCATAAATTATCTAATTGTTCATCCCTAAAGTTCCATTTCTAGCCAAGAATATATGTTTAATATATATAATCCAACACTATTTAGCTTGTAAGACTTCTATTCCCACTGTCTGTGATTCAAAGCAAATCTGACTGAGTAATCTTCCTTTAATAAGACTGAATTAGCCAGAATAGAATAATAAACCCAAATTCACTCCCCTCCATCTTTGCAGAGGCAATATTAAAATCTCCTAAATTTCAATGGATAAAACTTAAGGAATTTCAGGGTGCCAGGGTGGCTCAATCAGTTGCTCAAGTCATGGTCCCAGGGTCCTGGGATCAAGCCCTACATCGGGCTCCCTGCTCAGCAGGGAGTCTGCTTCACCCTCTGCTGCTACCCCTGCTTGTGCTGTCTCTCTATCATAAAAATAAATAAAATCCTTAAAAAGAAAAAAAAAACTTGAGGAATTTCAAGGAACTGACACACACACCACTTAGGTGGTAGGAGAGAGGCAGTTTTGAGACACAGCAAGGAGTGAAGATTCAACATATACATAGCTTTGCTATTTTACTTCTATGAGCTTTAATCTCCATTCCAGGAAAATCAAGACAATAATAGCTACAGTACAGTTAATTGTATCAGTATTAACGATAATGCATGTAAAGCCCCTAACACTCAACAAGTTTTCTGTTAACAGTAGCCTTCTTTTCTCATGTCTCATTCTTGAGTTTATTATCTATATATGCTGTACAGATGCAAACCTATGCACATATCTAAGTACTAAAGCCTAAACCAGAAACTTACAATTTCCATATAATTTACCCAAAAAGTTGAAAGCATTTCCATAAAGGCAGTATTACCATAATACCATCACCAGATATGCTTTCACTTAGGAAATACCTTCCTTTAGATCAGGGGTCAGCAAATATTATCTGTAAAAAACAAGTTAATAAATATTTTCAGTTTTGCAGGCCTTACCATTTCTTTTTCGTTTTCTTTTTTCTTTTTAAAGATTTTATAACTTGAGGCACCTGGGTGGTTCAGTGGGTTAAGCCTCTGTCTTGGGCTCAGATCATGGTCTCAGGGTCTTGGGATCGAGCTCCGCATCAGGCTCTCTGCTCAGCAGGGAGCCTGCTTCCCCTTCCCCCTCTGCCCACCTCTCTGCCTACTTGTGATCTCTCTTTCTGTTAATCAAATAAATAAGATCTTTAAAAAGAGAGAGAGAGAGAGAGAGAGAGATTTTTCTTAATTTATTTGAGACAGAGATAGCATAAACAAGGGGAGGGGTAAAGGGAGAGGAAGAAGCAGACTCCCTGCTCAGCAGGGAGCCCACAGCGATGCTGGATCCCAGGGCCCCAAGATCATGACCTGAGCCAAAGCCAGATGCTTAACCAACTGAACCACTCAGGCACACCCAGGCCATACCATTTCTGTCACAACTATATGTCACTGAAGCAAGAAAGCAGCCACAGAGAATACCCACCAAATGGATATGGTGGTATTCAAATTATACTTCTATTTACAAAAATGGGTGGCAAAATGGATTTGACTTCTGTGCCATAGTTCAGCAACCCCTGGTTTAGATCACTTTGCTCATAAGCTGCTGCTTCTTTTTTTTTTCCCCCCTATTTTGATATTTATTTATCTGAGAGAGAGAGAGACAGAGATAGGGACAAAGAGAGCACATGCAGGAGGAGAGAGAGAAGCAAGCTCCTCACTGAGCAGGGAGCCTAGTGTGGGGCTTGATTCTGGGACCCTGAGATCATGACCTGAGCCGAAGGCAGATGCTTAACCAACTGAGCCACCCAGGTGCCCAAAGTATTCTTGAAAATTATATGTAATATACAGTCTGGTTAAAAGCTTAGAACCAAGGGTCTTTCATTTCTGCACCACCTCTACAGTACTGAATTTTTTTCCCCATATATCAAGACAAGCAGCAGTGGTCCACAGCCAGGAACTGAACTGAATGAGTTTGAATGACAGAATTACATCTGAAACCAAATCAGATTATATGACTGGGCAGAGATTCAAGTCAGAAAGTGAGAATATGGAAATGCCAAAGAAACTCTCAAAGTCCTCTAGTCTGGGTTCCAAACTTTTAAGACACAAAGGGAAATAAATATATTTTATATCATGATTCAGTTTCTACATGCATACAGACATGCAAATATTTATATGCATAGTATGTGTGAACAATCACACTCTTTCAATCATTCATTATCTCATTCTATGGATCACTAATCCAGTGCTCTTTTTATAAATGAAATAAAATGAACAGTAGTTGTATGAATCAGAGGAGTAGATAGATATGAAAAAAAAAGGGGGGGGCGACTACCAATCCTTTGTCTCAAATACATGTGAGTACCTGTCCACTATGGGAGGGGACCCAGAAGATAGGTGTGAGCAGTCCAAGTTTCCATACCTAATTTCCAGGGCTCAAGATGAAGTCCAAAAATAAGCCTCTGACAGACATGGGCAGCCTGGCAATATGTGACCATCCAACTTCATTATGGAGCTAATGGATGATTACGTGCCAAAGAGCCATAGAAATGATATCACACATGAAAAGAGGCTTATTTAAATATAAGAGGAATATATTAATGAAAGGCACCTTATAGTAGAAAAAAATTAAAATTGCCCAGTCACAGATCAAGAAACTATCAGAGCCAAGATCTGAACCTGGGCACTGTTAGGTTCTTTACTCTTAACCTCCCTAAATTAAATGGCTCCTCAAAATCAGGGGAGATTAGGTATTTTCCGAATCACCCAGTACAGCTCCCTCCACTGGTCAAATCCTCACAGTATTACTCAACACAGAGCACATTACCTATCCCACCCATAGGACGTTATGGTAGTGCTCCATCATTTGAACATAAAACATAGGGAACTTTGAACCACATCACATATCGAAGTCTCTCAGGCTTAATGCCACCGACAGGAAAGGGTCTTTATTGGATAGAGCTATAATAGCCTAGCTGATTAACTGGTAACTTTGGCAAAGAATTTTATTGAAATAGGGTCACTTCAAGCTGAGAATTCATATGTTCACAACACTGTCCTATCCTCCTTGCTTAACATTTACTTCTCACCTCATGTCCCCCAAAACAGGTATAAATAAGCAGCTTTTCTATCTTTGAAAACATTAAAATAAATTAAAAGCTATTTGTTCTGGAAATTTTTACAGTAGCCTTCACATTAATCCTACGTTTAAAAGCCAGGTGTTTTACCCAAGATCATTAGTGTATTTACACAAATTTCTCTTCTTATTTTTTATCCTTGTATCTATCCCAGTAAAATCTCGTCTTTTTTGCTTAGCGTTAGATACACAATCTAGACAAACCCATCGAACAAAGTAATGGAGAGTAAATGTACTGAAAAATAAAATTCCCAATTGAAGCCATATTTACATTTCAGTAAAATTGGAAAACCACCCAAGCTCACACTTAAACATTTCTTTGTTTTGTTTTGTTTCTCATGAAGGGATTGCTGGTGGGTTCTACTTGAGCGATATCAGAAACATCCTGGCTTATTTCAGCCCTTGCTCCTGACTCAGCTCAAGCATGATGGGTAACAGACCATTTTTCATTTATGAAGGGAGTTCTGTGAAATGCTGAAGTCATGTAAAACCGAATTCCACAACCCACCCTCCTAGAGGAAGGGTAAAGATCTGCTTTGAGGCTTTGAATTTAAAGATTTATATCAGACTGGCAAAGGAATCTTAAATACAACCAAGCACATTTTAAGAAGGTCAACAATTCTGTTTCGTAAGACTGTGAAATACACTTCAAGGAAATGATAATCAACTAATTTAGGGAAATAATTAAAATGCATCCCAAAGTAAAAAAAAAAAAAAATTTCATTAACATGAAGCCCCTTTCTTATCAAAATGATTCTAGACTTGGTGTAAGATATAAGGCATACAGGTCAATGTTTGGGTTTTCCATAGTTTTTATTTGTCTATTTATTTGAGTGGGGAAGGAGCACAGTGAGGGGAAGAAGCAGACTCGCAATGAGCATGTGCCCTATACAGAGCTGGATCTCGGGACTCTGAAATCATGATCATTTGGCTCATGACCTGAGCCAAAATCGAGTGTCAGATGCTTAACTGACCAAGCCACCCAGGCACCCCAAGTTTTCCATAGTTTCCAAAACACATTCTTAAAAGAAAAATTATGGTTTTTTCTGCCATTATCTTTATTTAGATAAAGAAAGTTGGGTGTCGTTATTTCATTCTGTATATACACTACTGATACTGGCTGCATTAACCACTTCCTCTCATTCTAAGCATCATTTATACAGTGTTTGGCACCTTGCCAGGTCCACAGCAAACAAGCCACTCCTACAACCCACAAGTAAATCATTCCATTAATATGAAGTGATGCCAGAAACCATATTGTCAGGAATTTCTGTCCCTTTCCTCATAAAGTAAGCATTCCAGGCTTTAACCAAAATTCTGGTACAAATTTTACTACAGTCTTTTATCAACTTCTGACCAAACCAGTGCGGCAGCCTGAGTCAAAATAACTCCCTCTTCTCAAGGTTCCTTTCTCAGCTGAGTGCCCGCGTTTACGCAGAGGAATCGCCACGAAAAATAAAGATTTCCCAAGTAGCAAAAAACACTGCTACTCACAGATATTTAAGTGACATGTAAGTCAAGTCAATGGCCATTCTGACCTAACAGAGAAAGTCTTTTTTTTTTTTTTTAAAGATCTCATCTATTCATTTGAGATGGGAGAGGAAGAAGCAGACCCCTCACTGAGCAAGAAGCCCAATGGTGAGGCTTGATTCCAGGACCCTAGGAACATGACCTGAGCTGCAGGCAGACACTTAACGACTGAGCCACCCAGGTGCCCCAATAGAGAGAGTCTTAATTGGGAAAATATTGAGTAAGATTTTACACTCAATACAAGATTCAGACCTGCCTGTATCTTCATTTTCTCATCTCTATACCAACTAAAAAAACACCCAATTTGGCTTTACTTTCCCATTTCGACTTCCACCTACTACATAGGAATGCTGTGCCAATTAATTTGAAAAATCTCTCCACAATATCCTGTGGCATTAAAGCTAAATGCTATACACACCTAAGGTATCATTAAGTTAGAATTTTAGTTAGCAAAACATGTAGGTGAAATCTCTATTCTTGTTTTACACTTACATGAAATTTTTAGAGTAATATGGCCAATAATTTGGAGGATTAGAAGAGGGAAAATGAGCTTACAACAATATCCCATCATTCATGGGCTTTTGTGAAAAGATAAAGCAGCTGTATGGTAACAGACTCAGCTGTATGTCAGAAACTCATGCTACTCCCCAGTAGAACTCCTAAAATATAAATTACCACAATCTAACTACTCTTACATAACAAAAATATTTTAAAGATGTTGACTCTGCCAATATTAGAATTTCAAATGAAACTCAAAAATATTAAAAAGTGCTTCAGTGCAGAAAAGAGGTCTGGGCATAGAAGAGTAATTTAATAGAGATAAGAAGTTAACTTTCTTTTGTTCCAAATTCCATGCAGATCAGAGCAGTAGATATAATACCTACAGACTTGCAATAGCCTTGTCTCATCATGTTTAGATTGGCTGAAGCTTTATATCCCATTTATTTAACATTCTTATTTTAATTTTCCCTTCAGTTCTTGCTCTAAAACATAATGACTGACTTTAAATCTATCCAACTGTACAGTTTACTGATTAAAGGCAAACACATTTCTTCAAAAGGAAACATAAAAATCTGGAAATTTCTAATTCCAAATACGAGGGGTTGAGAAGCTGGCAAATAAGATTTGAATAACAGATTAAAAGCGGTAGCACGTGAGGACAGCATGTGAAGTCTGGGATCTGCTGTGCAGAGTAGGACAGCTTTCCTGTCTCACTGTTCACCTCAACCTAGAGCTTCTATTTTGGAATTTTCAACTCTCTAAAAAACAGACAAAATAAAAGGCATCATTACAACATGGAGCTGACAAGGCCATCCTAGCAAATAATTAGTAAAAACAAATTGCCCCTAATTAATGTCCCAATAAACTTAACCAAAGCCTGTCATACTCACTATTCAAATTCGAGTAAAGGCAAATTCCAATAAAATGAGCAATTTTTTGGCCACAGCATTTGCAAAATGTCAAAGGACTGATAATATGTAGTATTGATAGTACATGGAGTAACAATTGGAAAGGCAAAGGGCACTTTGGTTTTATATACCAAAGTTGTTAATCACTTACTTTCTAAACCAGCAATTATACTTCTAGAAACTTACCCTACATAAATGTTCACATATGTGCAGTTCTGAGTCCTACGAATACAACCCAGGACTACCAACTCCCCTGAAAACCAAGAAAAATTATTTATGGGGCTCTCATGATACCCAAAGACAACAAGACTACCTCCAAGCCTAAAGGGCACTTCCAGCAATAGTGCTTGCAAATAAAATCCCAAACTTCAGGCTAATGAACACTAGTAAGATATTATAATAGTTATTTTACACAGGGAACCTAAATATTCAACATTATCAACTAGCGAAGATAAAAACAAAGCAAACTTTAATAAGCAATATAGAATTCAGCAATTATCTGGCAAATGTTGACAGAGTCGATTAAAATATCTTAAGATATTAGGCAAAGAAATGTTGACTCAAGTGCACAAATGGAAAGAAGAAGGTGTCACAGGAGATCAATGATGTAGAAGTATCCCTCCCCAGCTACCAATTTTCACCTGGCTATTTAAGCACATTGGGAAAAACAAACACAGGGAAACCACTTACGAGAAGTAACATTTTATGATAAACCATCCAAGATAAGATTGATTACAGCAATAGCATTGTAAGTCAGCCAAAAATAAAACTATCTGAAAGAATGGCTTTGAGTATAACTTCCTAGTATTTTCCTGACATCTAATAGCATAACTTAGCTCCTTTTCACTTATCACTTCAGCAACTTCAGGCCTCATCTGAAAGTACAACCAGAATGCAAAACAGATTAGGTTATAATAGAGGGCTAAACATGTCAAAAGCATTTCTGATGTTACTTTATCTGCAAAGGATAAGTTTATAACTTTGTCAGAGAATGCATTTATGTACATATTTCCACATGAAATGCTTGGACCATGATTGGGACGATCTAGCTACTACTCGTAACTTTATTTAATTCAAAAATTTTCTAATAATCTAGTAAATCTAATAAAATAAATAGCAGAGTAAGCTGCTAAAATAAAAATCTATTCCTAGAAACAGCGTTTTCAATTTGTGAAATACAATAAAAATCAATTAGAGAAATCACATGATACATTTATTAGGGGAAACAGAAAAATATCCTCCAACTTCAAGTATCTTCCTAAGTCCTCTTATCTCTCAAGTTCATGTTTATTTTTAATCTATAATTGGGATGTTAACATAAATTTATTTAGATCAATATGATGCACGAAGGAAGTAGAGCCAGAGGAAGCAGAGCATGAAAATCATAGTAGAGAGCAACAATCAGCTGACATTCCTGATAGTTGTATTTGACTAAGATTCTTTCAGGAGACAGTCTATAGAATAGGCAGTAACAGAAAGAAGGGCTCCTGGATTAGAAAAAACAGGCGACAGAGATCTGGAGCAATGAAAGCATCTCTTGGGGAAGGAACAGAATGGGGCATAATAGAGTGCTGGGCTAAAGACTAAGAGATTAAAGAGTCCTAGAGTTTGGAAGGTGGGGGATCAGAAACCACTGAGGTAAGGCCTCAATGGACAGAAGAGAGGAGTTTGTGACCTACTCAATCTAAATAGCAAAGCCATAATCCAGGTATAACTCGCAGACCACTCATGATACCATGAATTGTATGAAGTTAAGAATTTTAAGAACTGCCTGTATATACATACAAAGCAGGTTTTCAGATAAGTAATTAGGCATTCGGATTCTTGCTCAAGCGGTTTTAACCTCCAAGCCTGGTAAAGACTGTCCACATCCAAAAGGAAGTGTGTGAGGCTGGAAAGCTTCTTCCCGCTGTGATCAGATGAACAAGCAAGTATCCCTCCTACAAAAGGAGAATCACCCATTTATAGGATTCTGCAGTCCACCTCCACTCTCCACTCCTCCTCTTTATAATCCATAAAAGCAATTGGCTATGTTTCACATTAGGATTTGTTTTTCATGTATTTGAGGCATCTTGTAAAAACAGAAAAAAGGACTTCTTTTTACTGTGGAAATATTGGCAATAACATGGTCACGTGTTCAAGAAAAATTATTTCTACCAAAACATCAAAAGGCATTAAAAGTTAGTGACCAGTCATGTGGCCTCACTCCAAGCTGCAGCAATGTCTACAAAATACAGTCTTGAACTAGGGTATCTGTGATTTCTTTAAGACAACAAAAGCTCAATGAGTGAAAGGCTATCAAATCTGACTCAGTGGCATTAATTACACCTCCAAGGGTGAAGTGAGAATTGTGTGAGTCAAAGAATAAAAGTTTATAGTACTATAAAACACTGGTCTAGAAGTCACAAGGGAAGGGAACTGCAGGGTAAGTAATTGAAGGCAGGAGAGTTGACTTCCTGCCCAATCACTAACTTGGCTGAGCCTTTAGTGGTAAAACTTTCTTCCCAGCCTTAAATTTATATTCACAGTAACAACCACAGCCTCCAAAAGAAAATCAAATGAACACTCTCCTCTTCTTAAACATTTAAGATACAATGTAAATCTCTCCAAGGATCCAGGGTGCCAGGCATATCATACCTTTTCCAAATCTCAATGTTACCATGGAGAAAAGTCAGATCTAAAACCAGACAACATTATTGCACACATTATACACCAGAACATACAAATAAGTGTTTTCATTCAGAGAAGGGAAAAGGAGATTTTTAAAGTTTCCATTCCTAAATTGCAAGCAGTTTTACCTCAACTGTAGGATCAGATCTATTCCTTACATATGGACAGCTTCAAGTGATATAAGTAACAGCATATTACAATATGCATCATTTGGTATGCAGTATGGCAATCGCAATCTTTAGATGAATTGGAATTCACAAACAAGATTCAGACAGGCTTTATGAATCTCAAAGGGTATTAATGAAAATATCTGGCCAGAATACAAAGTATAGCAACAACAGTTATTATTAACATACAAAAATATTTAACACAGTTGACAGCATATTAAACTAGATAAACATTAGTATTTTTTTCAATTTAAAAATCACATATATGCTCACCAACCAGAGATAACCAGTGCTAACATTTTCATGTGCATTTCTTACTAGGTTTTCCAACATTATATTTCCTTACTGCTTATTGACAATATTTAGGAAAGCCACTTACCTTTTTTTTTCCCTAATTTGGCATACCCAAACATTTTGCAAATGCTCTCAGTCTAATAATGTTACTAGTTGATGTTACTGGGACTTCTAAGTAGAAGGAGTAGAAACTCCTATTGTCTAAATAATGCTAAGTTTGTTCTCCTTTGTGTGTATTATTATTTAAATCCACAGGAATCTCTAAGCCAATATTAATAATGGTGATACTGAACAGATATTAATTGATTAATGCACCTCCTACTAGCTGGAGCATGACCTTTTCAGTAGGTTAGTATCTCTCTCCACTCATCCTTGGTGATACTTCTGATCAGGCGGGTGTTCTTGAGGCACCAGGCAAGACTAGTGATAAAAGCTGTGGCAGTGTCGGAGGTGGGAAGAGAAACTGCTGTTGTAACAGCAGAGGAAGAAGCCACAGCAGCCGTAGCCAATGCTGACCAAGCGGCCACCATGTACCGGGACCTGCTCCGAGGACTTCATGCAAAGTTAATTCACCTAATCTTCACGCCAAAACCTAAAAAGGTGGCCCTATTAGTATGTCCATTTTAGAGATGAAGAACCTAAGGTAAGCTTAGTTTACCTGTGATTTGTTCAAGTCACACTGCTGGTAAGGCACCAATCCAGAATCCAAATCCAAGGAAGGTGGACATTTCTGAACTTCCTTCAAATGGGTGAAAGGAAGCACTTCAAAGGGAAGAGCAGCATCAAACTCAAGGAGAAAGCCAACAGGCAAGCCGGGTATTACCAAATAAAAAATGCAGACTGGACAAGCAGTCACAAACCACAGGCCAGATACCACCACCACGGCCTACAAATACTGGATTAACACAAGATGATTTTGCACAAACTATGGCAAATCACAAGAGTTCCCTCAGGAGAAGCAGATTTCATGCTCCAAACCCTCCCACGTAGTCAAATAATGGCTTCGTCTTGGTTCAAGCCAGCAATTTTTTTTTTTAAGATTTTATTTATCTATTTGACAGACAGAGATCAGAAGTAGCCAGAGAGGCAGGCAGAGAGAGAAGGGGAAGCAGGCTCCCTGAGCAGGGAGACTGATGTGGGGCTCGATCCCAGGACCCTGAGATCATGACCTGAGCCGAAGGCAGAGGCTTAACCCACTGAGCCACCCAGGCGCCCCAAGCCAGCAAATTTTAAATAAGCAATTGGTACTGGCCTTCTTCCACTCCATTGTCCCTGTTCCTTCTCTTGGAGAGAGGAAGGATGCCTAGTCTCATTTCAGCAGCTGTGACTCAGCTGTCCACTCTACAAGCCCACACCAAGAATGTGGACATCCTTTCAGAGATGCCATTTACAGGCAAGAAATTGTTGGGAGAGCAAGGATACCCGCCTGTTTCAGTTCGCAACTCTTTTGTGTAATAAATATCCTTAACCCAGCTTACCTCAGCATCTACAACCCCTACATTTCTTCAGTTCTTTACTAGAACTAGCTATTTGAAGACGAGGACTATATTTAAGCCCGCCTACATATTGCCAAAGCAGGGCAAGGCAGTGACCTTCTAACCTGACTCCTGATAAAGTTCAAAGCAATCCCATAAAGAAGGAGAAACACAATATCAAGGGTATCTGCCAAATGTCCATCTGCATGGAGTGCTGCTCACTCACTGCATAAAAGGAACATTTATGTGTCCTGTCCCTCAAGAAGTCCACCTCAGTTTTGTTTCTTTGTTCGTTTTTAGGAAAATGCCAGGCTCCGTTTGTTCTGAATGTTCCTTTACTTAAAAAGTGAAGTTATTTGAAAATGTGAAGAGTTGCAAAAAATCCTGAAGCCCATTGAGTACGATTCTCCACCCAGTACAGGAATGTCTTCTGGCATTTCAGGACAGATGGCCTCATGGCATCTGCTTGGATATTTGCACACCCTTCGTGGTAAGGCAGGACCTCTGGGGTATCAATGGTATTCCCCCATGATGGCTTTGAAATCCCTTGACCACTGGCATTGCAATCGCATTACATTTGTGATGACATTTTCAAAGGCTACATCCTGTAGAGTGTCGTACAACTATTAGACTTCAGAACTGGAAAGGACTCTAGGGATCATTTAAGTCCAGGTCACTTTTTGTTCAATCTAGACCACAGCCTGGGTTCAGTGGCGCCTATAGGTGCACATAGGTGCAACTTAACCTCTAACATTCACTATACAAGGATCACCCTCCCATTCTGAGCCAACCTCTCAAAAAAAAGCCTCATTTCTTTTTTTTTTCTTTCTTTTCCTTTTTTTTTTTTTTTTTTTTTTTTTGGATGAGAATTCACTGGGTCTCACCAGGACAGTTTGGCTTATAATCTGTCTTTCACAAAGAGATGATTCCTCCCAAGTGTCAAGTCTCTCAAAGTTCAAGGGCAGGAAGTCATTTGCATCCCAGATGGGAGGAAGAGAAGCAGTGGGCTGGCCCCAGACTGCAGAAGCCCTGGTTTGGGGCAGTGGGCACACAGACACTTCCTTAGCCCTGAAGAGTGCTAATTCTTCCTTCTATTGAGGAACAATGACCAGGTAGGCAGCTGGGGTGAGGAAAAGGAACATGGGACTCTTGGCAGGCCCATATACAAGTATACAACCTCTTCTTTGGCAAACACACAGACACAGACAGACAGACAGACAGACACACACACACACACACACTCACATACCCCTCTCCTTGCTCCTACTTCCCTTTATTTTCCCCATAAAGGTATGTTTCACAAAGCTTCATTTCTGTTGACTTTTTCTTATTCAAAGTGAAATCCATTTGTAACTTTTCTCTTTCCATCCTATGTAATTGACAAGGAAATGGCAGGAACTGCATCAGAGCACAGTCTAGATTAGGTAAATGGTCCTAAATCCGGTAATTTCAATTTTTCTCTGATAAAATTTCTTTAATTTCTGCTCACTTGCTCACATGATTCAAGGGTCAACACAACCTGGTTGAGCTATTCTCTGCATGTCACCTTCCAAATCTCCTTCCTAGCAACCTCAGAATTCTCGATGCCAAGGCTGCTATGTGAAAAATAAAAAGGAAAAGAGACTTTTCTTTAAGAAATAATCGTATTTACTCTTAAGAAAAATCTGGATGAGGCATCATATATAAACTTGTGCTTCATGTCCAAGGCCACAAGACAATTACCACAATTAAAGAAAGCTTTTCCTTTTAAAGAACAATGGTTTATTATTTTAATAAGCACAGAAGAACTGTATTCATATTTCAGTCGTAAAAAAGGTGCCATTTGAGACATAAACTGAGAAGTTAAAAAAAATCCCTTTTTTTTTTTTCACCTATCACTCTCATAAACCACTTTGGCGAAGATGACTCTTGAGGATAATTTCCATTTGTCAAGTCCCCTTCTCTTCTGAAAAGGACAGACTTGAGCTAAGGAGCAGTATCTGAAACCAAGAGGCCACCGACGAGCCTTGCAGAAGAGAAAGCCATGAAAAAAGGACCTTAATCCAATAATTGTTAGAATTACAATTACATTAAGTCCCCATCTATAAAAGACTCTTAGTGTTTATTTGTTCAATCACAGTAGCCTGTGTGAATTTAGCAAGAGCAATGGCACAAAGGAAGGTCTGAATAAAAACTGCTGAAATAATTGAAATTATAAAATCAAAAACGTCATTCTTCTACATGATTTTTAAAAAAACTTGGTTGTATTAAATTTGTGATGGTTAGGATTAAATACTTGGGGCTAATAATATCTTTACAGGTGACATCAGAGCTCAACCAATCTAGTTACCAATAAAGAATTCAATTCAATAAGCATTTATTGAAGAACCTGTAATACTGGTACTATACTAGATATTGAGAATACACAGACAAAAAAGTGCCTGACATAAAGGGGGCTACAGATATATAAGTAAATAATTATAATATGAAAAATATACATCACATGTATAGCAACAGGACAATAAATGATCAATGAGCACTATACTCAGGTAGGCGGTCAAGAAAAACTGCTCTGTAATGAACATATTGAACTAAGTTCTGAAGGAAGAATGAAGACCAAAGAAAACAGTACAAAAACAGGGATGACCAAAATTGGATTAACTTTGTTTTGTGGCAGTATTAGGTTCAGGAGAGGGATGCTAAGAGAAGATCTGGAGAGATATACAATACTCAGTAATACCTGGCATTGTGTGTCATACCGAGGATCGTGGACTAACCTTTGTAAGTAAAGGACACAAGTGAAATTTGTTTTAAAAAAGACCGCACTGGCAATAGTACAATGAACCAGCTGTAGAGGGCCCCACACAAGAAAGACAAGATTTAAAGAAGTGAATGCAATAGTCTGGGTGAGAGTTGGTGATGGTAACCAAGGTTTAAAACCAGATCTACTGTTAGTATAGTGGTAAAGAGATGTTTCCTTTTTTGTAAGTGTTGGGGAAAACCACATAGGAGCGCCTGCGTGTCTCAGTCAGTTAAAGTGTCCTACTCTTGATTTGAGCTCAAGTCATGAACTCAGAGTCATGAGATCAAGTCCTGTGTTAGTCTCTGTGATGGGCATGGAGCCTGCTCGAAAGTCTTTCTCCGCCCTCCCTTTGCCTTTCCCCCTTTAAAAAAAGGAAAAACATGTAAAACTATAAATTGATAATTAAAATCGTTGACAAATTCAATATGTCTTGGCTTTCCTTTAGAATTAAAATCAGAGGAGAAGACACTGATACAGAAACACATTTTAAAGCAAATGAGAATTTCCTATCATTCAGTAGATATTTACTAAGCAAAGACAAATCATATAGAAGCAGAAAATATTATCTAAGATTCGTATCTTCCCTTGTTATTAATAGTACTCTGGCACGCAAAGAAAAAATTATTCCTTTTTCCCTTAGGATAATGTTCTACATTTGCAGAATGTGAATTAGTTAGGCTTAATATATGGTCCAGGATTAAGGATATGTGGTATGTGTAAGGGTTAAGAGGGCCTAGGAGTTAAAACAGTAAGATAAGATGAGCCACTATAGTCATAAATAGGAAAAAAACAGAAAGTTAACTCTAACTTCAGAATTGCTCCATGGATAACAGAATTCTCCTTGAACCATACACAATGATAGGCCATTAAAATATCAGCACCTCCAACAAAAAAATTATATACTATTTATACATAGAAAAAATATAATGGTTAATAACGCAAATACAAAAAACAATAATGTTACGATGTAAAATAGGGAGTCATCTGATAATACTAACAGGAACACTTCACCTTAATACAAGAAAACTAATTTGTCGGCATAGCATTAGAAATTCTTTCCTAATATATTATATCATAAATCACTCCAACTTCACTAGCAAATATTTAATACTCAGGTAATAATACTGAGCCTTCCATTTTGATTTGCTTAATAAAAAGAAAAATTTCTTTGATCATAGCAATTATTTTTGTCAGTCTCTGTTCCTTAATTTTTTCACTTCTAATAATACTGCCATGAATTGAGGGTCCACTTTTCTTCCTTGAGGAACAAACAGCATTCCACAGTGAATCTCATTTACCTGATGTGGATGAGAAAAAACAAAAAGAATATGGTCCTTTTCATCTCTAATTCCCAGAGACATTCTCAGCAACTCTGCTTCCACCCTTCACAGTCTGGGGTAATGGAATGCACTACTTCCTACCCATACCCACGAGATGAAAGGCAAAGTAAAGATGGCTCAGCTGCAAGTGGGTGTGTTTGTTTATTGAGATTTTTTTTTAACTATATACATATATAAAGGATAGATGCTAACATTTCAATAGAAACTCTATCTGCTCACCAAAAAGTTAATGCTTTTTACCAAGAGTAACATTTTCTGAATTCTATTTATCATAAAGTTATGATGATTTAAAATCCATTAGGTACCATTTTCTTAGCATAATCGTAGTTCCTTTAAACTCTCCCTCCACAAAATTCCAAATACCCTAAACAAAATTTTCCTTTAGGAAAAAAATGTGGTTTGAACCAGAGACCATAGTCCTTAGTAAAACATTTTTTGGATGTTCTAAAGCATGCACTGCAAGCATAGACCTGTGCCACTACATCTTGCAAAGGTGTCCTTGGGGATCAGCCTGTCTCTTCCTCAGTACCAGAATACTACTAAAAAGAAGCAACAAAGAACTAACTTGGGCATATCATAACTCTTCCAAAGTTTAAATGTTGCATAGAGTGTCTGACTTTTTAATAAAACCACCTTCTTGCCTACACCATTCTCTTTCACTACACCCATTTTTAATGTCTCCCCCGCTCACTCTAATGATTCCCCCTAGCTCTGGAAAGTACTGTCACCAATCCACACCTTTCCCTCAACACACTCCATCAATTATATAAAGGCTTTGCCCTCTTTCCTTTCTGAAATTCTTATCAAAACTTTGTGAAGAAATCCCCAAATGTCTATAAATACCCAGAATCCAATGATCCCAAATAAAGTATAAATAGTAGTACTAGGGTTCTTTTTTATCTTACCACATGAAGTTCAGAAAACACTTTGGGGTAAAAAGCCTTTGGGGCCTGGGGGTCATTATTTGAAACATGAGACCCATTCTACTCAATCTGTGTATTACAGATCAATGAGGGAGGAAAAGGGAGGCTGAAACTTTAGTTAGTTGACTCTTTCAAACAACGAAAAGTGAAAAAACAGAGAACTAAAGTTCAATGGGAAACCAACCTAAGAACCTGCAGAAGACTTCAATTTCCAGGCGCCCCTCACCGACAGTGCTGAGGAGCCAGGGCAAGACCCATTCTGGAGTGGAAAGGATCACTCACTGTTTGTGTCCCTCCCCCAACCAAAAAAGCTGTTAAGCAAAAGTGGTGAGGAAAACACCTGTTCCTCCAAAGCCTTCCCTCCAGAAAAGAAACCCCAAGAGCTCTCAATGCTGTGTTTCCACCCTTCCCAAAATCAACCTTTTACTCTTATGGAAACTCAGGAGGTGGGTTTAGTTAGGTACATAGCAAATGAATAATCATGCCAACATTGAACATGCATTAGATTTACTCTGTTGTGAGTCTATGCCATTACCTTTCCAAACTTTAGTTCATATACACTTAGTCCACTTTGCACATGGCTTAAAATATGGCTGCCTATTCTCCCCTAAAAGGGGGAAGGGAATGCTGTCATTGGCTATAAAGTTTACAGAGAAAAAAAAAAGAGCCAATTTAAACAACTATAACAAATTGACAGAAAAATATATACATTGTTTCAGTGAGGCTGAAACTCTGGGAATAATCTTTTATTCTGACACAGAGTGAAATTAATCTTTTAATATAAACACAGGTCTCCAAACTGATTTGCACAATTATGCCTGAAAGTCTTCCTAGTAAAAAACTAAAAGGTATATTTTCCCTTCTTTGATCTGTGAATCAACGGTTGTTTAAAATCAATAAATGTTTAATTACCACCTACTAAATCCAAGACTCTACACTAGATACACGAAACATGCTTTGACAAATGAGACCTTGTTGATGCTCTCAGAGAGTGTAGAGCTCCATGGAGAAGCCTGGGCAAGGATACAAAACACAACCACACAGAGCGATCTGTGGTAATTACAACAAAGTGTGAGCAAAATTATGTAAGTGCTCAGAAGATGGCAGGGAAGCAATCCTACATTTGCCACTTATGGCTGAGAAGATTTTATGGAAATGGCAGCATTAAGACTAAGCCATACACATTTTTGCCAACAACAGCTGAAGGAGAACATTCAAACTGTGGGAACAGCATAGGACAGAAAGCCACAGGGTGTTGGGGAACCATGCATTATGCAGCTTATAGCTGAGTCAGAAAAACACCAGTAAAGATAGAAATTAGATGGTTGCTTTTAGTATAATCATCTTCAACTCTGGCCAAAATGACAGAATCCAGTTTCAGTATTTGCAAGAGATTCTCTACGCCCAGGTGAGAGACCCTTACTTCCTACCTCAGTGGCCGGTCTGTGTCTCTCAAACTTTACCACTTTTCCTACATCACTTGCTGGTTGCTTGTATATAACACAATCATTCATTTTCAGATTCTTTAAAATCACTATTTTGATTTGACAGTAAACAAAAATTTACTATATTTTTTGTACATGAACTGGTAGAGAAAACCATTAGAATAGTTTACCTTTTTTAAAAAATGATAAAGCAACAAAGTTTGGGGTAGAAAACAATCTCACCACATAAAGTAAAACTGGAAAATATAATTTTTGAGTCTATGAACTTGGAAAGCTAGAGCAAAAGGGGGAATGAAAGCAGAAGAGGGGCACCAGCTCTCAGAAACATCTCATGAGTATTTTTTTTCATTGGTGATTGTGTCAGAATATATTAGTCGGTCTTTCATCCAAAAATGTGGAAATAAGATAAGAGTGGGAAATAAGAAATTATTGTGTGGTTGGGTGTTTTCCTCTCCTTCTTCTCTTTTAATCTAACAGAAACACTGTTCTGATAAAGATTTAAAACGTGTTAAATAGTAAGAACAGGATTTTTTACAAAGCACTCAAGACTATCTTCTCAGGCATTCACCCTTCCAGAGTTACAATCCATTTCATGAAGGAGAGACTTGGTAAATATACAAGAAAGCCCCTCTCTGCTTCCCACCCCACATAATAAACCCAAAATGAATTGCTAAATAGTAGAATTAGTCAGAAATGTTGTTCTTCTTTAGCTGGGATCACAAAGATCTGCGTACAAAAAGCAGAGCTAGAGGTTGATTATAATGACAGAATTATCATCACATAATAACTCCTCAAGCTCCACAATAAATCTGAGAAGCTACAATTCTGTTCTTAAAATCCTTCTGGTATAAAAAAGGTCTGGGTTTGGTTACCGTTCTGGCAGGCTTGTAAGAACACCTTACTCTTATAAACTAACAATTCATGATTCATGAGGCTAGATCCATTCAAATACACACACACACACACACACACCCCACACACACACATTGCTAAGCAACATACAAAGGCGTACCCACCTCTGAGTCCAGGCCAGCAACCAGGAGCCAACAGAGCTGCTTTGTACGGAGTTGCTTCAGCCTACAACCCCGGTTGTACACTGTAGATTTTCTAAAGTGCGTTGATAAAATGTTACGTTTAATTTTTCATGATGCATTATTTTCCCCGTGCACATGTTTTAATCTGTTATTTAAGCTATGAACTTAATGTACTTCTCGTGTGTGTGCAAGCATGTGTATGTGTACAAATGATTTTATTACCTTATAATCACTATAATAAAAACCCAATCTCCTCCACTCCCCTGCAAGAAATATAACTATCTGTGAACTGAAGTACCACAAAAATTTCTTATCCTCACTTTGGAAAAATAAACATGTGCCACTATGAAAATTCATCCAGATACAAGTACTGACAATTTATTCAGAAAATTGCAAACTAAGTAACATATGCAAGTCATTATTTTTTACAGTGGCCACACATGGGATTTGGGCCCAGCCCCCAGCTATCTCGAGGTGGTTCTACTGCCTCCTCAGCCCTAATCAACATGCTTATTCAGGCTGCTGCACCGTCTGGTCCACAGACCTTGTTCCCTTACCACAGTGAATTGGCACCAGGGTGGGACCAAACCCAACACAACAGGATTCTCTGCCTGGAATTTTGGACCCAATTAAGACTCACTCCGCTGACAAAAATCACGACCTAAAATCTGGGAACTCTCAATGATTGTACCATTGTATGAGAAAGGGTGAGGAAAAGGGTGTACCTCAAAGAAAGAAAACTGAAGCCAACACACAAAGAGAAATAGAGAAGTAAAATGAAGATGCGCCCTGAGGGGTTTCGTGTCCCAGTTCTTCTCGTTCCAGAGGTCAGACTGCATGCCTGGCCTCCCCGTGGCTGTTGTTTATTTTTCAGTTCATCCCCGGACTTCATTACATTCCCATGTAGCTTTCTCATATATTCCCTTTCCCCTCCAAACAGTCAGACCTTTGTCTATAATCAAAAGATCTTAACTAACACATCGGTCCCATGAAGGCTTTTTTCCCCAGAGAACTCAAAATAAAAAGTATCACAGATGTCTTTTAGAAAATAAACTGAGCATTGCTGCTCTTTAGAAATGTTGAAAAACAGAGGTTAAGAGGTTGAAGTGACTCACATAATAACCTAGGCAATCAGCGGTATACATACTGTGCTAAAATAAAAATTTTCAAAATTACTCTTCTTTGTTCCCTAATCTATGTGGTTCAAACTCAACCCTAGCACACAGTCATCTTAAAACAGGTTCAGCTCTCTCTGCCAATTAAAAACCCTTTGATGAGTCAAGTTGGGTGTGGTCTTTTCTGAGCACCTAAGATCACATTAAAATGTCTGGCTGGAAAACCTGGGAAAGTCCAGCTTTTCTGATTTAAAAAGTGGAAACTATTTGGGAATTCTTTCCCCTCCTTCCCTCCCACCCTCCACCAATTGGTCTTTCTGTCTGTCTCTCCCAATGCAAGATCTGGCCATTGGTTAGTAGTAACAGCTGTAAGCAACAATGAACCAAAACTACTCTCAGACTCTTCTCATGAACTGGAAACATTATCAACCTAAAATTTAAAAGAGGGAAAAAGAAGAGCTTAACATTTTATGAAGTGACTAAACTATCAAACCATTATGGACATGCTCTGAGACTTTTATTTTTTAATAGTTTTGTTTCATCAAAGCTGTGGGGACAGCGGAGTAAGAGAAGAAAAAAATATGATCATGAGTTTCATGACATTAACTTTTATGCAGGTATAAAGAGTCGAATAATATATTTCAGAGCAACTTAAGAATTATATACCGAATAAACCTTTTGCCTTTTCATGATAGCCCGCTGGATCAATATTTCCGGATAAGAGGGAGCTGGTGTTTTCTAATAAATATTTCTTGAGTTTTGTAGACCTACAGGAATAGAATGTATGGGAAGGAACACATATATTTCAATTTATTTGAATCTTTAAGAAAAAAAACAACAGACTTAATTAAAAGAATCACAGCAAATAAAATGTTGTGATACAAAAGGTTTTATATTTTCAGTTATTTTGTAAAGAGCTACTGAAGAGAAAGAATGGCAGCCACTGAAAAAGCATTTTTAGACAGGAAGTTTGGTTCGGCTCACCTTGCCAAGTTAATGTCTGGAAGAATGAGGGTAAGGTCTGTATCTTTCAACAGAGCGCATTTGCCTAACGTCATACTATTCACAGCTGGATAAAATAGGACTAAGTAAATAAATAAGTGAAAGTTCAGAAGGATTCCCTCCCTTGTTTTGACAGCTTAAAAAGACCATGACCAAAGTCATGAGGGAATCCTGGTCCTAATGCCTTGGTCGCTCATTTTCTCTGAAACACAGTACATTTCCTTTGGCCCCAGTGACAAGAAGAGGACACTCTTCCACTGCCCTCTTCCTAAAAGGAGTGGCCAACATCACACCATTAGAAACTAAACCCCAAGCTACTCTCTGGCAAACGTTATTCCCTTATCTTGAAAGCTCCCGTGACAACAATGGTATTTTCACAAATCTCACTTTATGTGCCACTCAGAAAGGCACTGGCAACTAAACAATGACTAACTGCTAAGATACTTCCTGATTTCAAAGATGGTAAAATGCAGGGTGGAAGAGATTTTTAGAATCAAAAAGCCAATCTAGACTCTGTCATATTTGCCACAGTCCACTGACATCAAAGAACTGCTGGCTGTTCTTCCAGAAGGTCCTTTACTTACCAGCCCAGGCGAGACCAACATCACTTCATACCTAGTCTGCTGGAAAAGACATATTACTGAATGCCCCTCCATACACCTCTTGCTAGTCTCCAATCCATCCCATCTCATGCACAGTCCCTAGATGAACTCTCCTGAAGAGTACACCAGACCATGACTCACCCACATCAGAAAGCTTTACTCTGAGGTACAAACCTTCCACCACCTTCTCCCAACCTACCTTCACGGACCAACATCTCCCAGTAAGGGTCTACCTGAAATTGTTTCATAACATTTTCATGCGATTTACTAAAAAAGAGGGTTTCATGATTTAAAATGCTACCGTAAACAATATTAAATACTTGTTTTAATAGAAGATATCTCAGAATCTTTAATACTGGACCATCTATAGGAGGCATACATAGTATATAAAGTTTCCCAACTGAATTTCACCATAGAAACCTCTCTGCACACATTACTTCTCAGGATTAGCATTTTTGAGAAATAAACTATGACTTACTACTTCCCATAATCAGTCCTCTAGTCCTTGCACATTCTAGTCCCTTTGACGAAGATGCTTTCCCCCTCATGACTTACAATGTGTATCCATTCAAGGCCCAGCACAAATACCAGTTCATTTTTTAAGCTCTCCTTGAGGTCCCTAGCTGGAAGTAATACCTTCCAAAGATCAATGATTGTACTTTTCTTTCAGTATCTACCGCCTTCTACTTTCTATTAAAGCTATTTTTCTAGTATTTTATTCAATCCCTATAATCCCTTTGAAAGCAGCATCTAGGCCTTATTCATCTTTTTATTCTTCTCAGCACCCAACAGTGGATTTTAATTATTTCTTAAGTGAAAAATTCAAATGTAGCCTAATCCTTATAACTTCTTATAACTCCCTATGACCCCATCACACACCATGCTCCTTCCAACGCTCTTTGCTTTGAGGAAAAAAAATGAATAAAAAGTCAGGATTTCCAGTATTCACCACATCTTTAAGATCATATAGGAATAAAACCTAACAGTTTCAAAAGGAGATTCTACTGAACATTTTGTCACTTCATCTTGTCATTTGTAACTAAAAAGACTCTTATAACCCATGTTTTGGGGGAGGAAGTGAAAACAATGAAAAAGAAAATCATTTGTTCCGCATTAGACAAGCTTATAAAGTCACCTTTTTTTCTTGATTTATCTGAAATTAATACAGTGTTCCCAATCCAAGGCAGAACTGTCAAGAAAACTTTTTTCTTTTTTTTTTTTTTAATAAACTGACACAGTCTGAAGATTCAGAGCCTTTACTGTTCCTGGTATTCATCCATTTCCGCTTTCCAGCAGGCAGTTGTCCACCAAGCTAGTGTGGCCAGGGGTGAGACACAAGCTCTCCTTTCAAAACATGAAACACCAGGAAGTTGAAAGATTATGACTTTCCTTTACTTTACTGTATCTCCCCATCACATGCATGTTTGGTTTTTTTTTAAGATTTTATTTATTTGAGAGAGAGAGAATGAGGGAGAGTGCACAAGAGGGGGTAGAGTCAGAGGGAGAAGCAGACTCCCTGTTGAGCTGGAAGCGGGATGTGGGACTCGATCCGGGAACTCCAGGATCATGACCTGAGCCGCAGGCAGTTGCTTAACCAACTGAGCCACCCAGGCGCCCCACCCCACCCCGCCCCTGCCCCTGCCACGTGTTCTAATGAGCATCAGTACTGGACAGGCACAGGTTAAGTGTGAAGAGCCAGCACAGACTGTATTAATAACAACAGCAAGGAGAGCTAACACTTCTGTCACTTAGAATGTGCCAGAGAGTGGTGTGCTTATGTGCTTTACAGACATGATCTTATTTGACCATCCCAGTAGCTCGAGGAAATAAGGACTATTATTATTTCCACAAATAAGAAAACATAGGGAGATGTTATATAACTCGCCCAGTTCACACAACTAGCAATGATAGCTCCAGGACTTAACCCAGGTAGTCTGATTCCAGAGCTCCTCTTCACCACAATGTTCTCCCACCTGCCTTATTAAAGCATACAAGAAACACCAGGCAATTACATTCACGATCGAGAGCTACTCCTCTCCAACAGCACACTTCTTACCATTACTGAAAGTCTGAAGCTTATGTCAAGATATGGGAAAAGCAATAATGTCCATGTTGCTTCCTAGACAAAGGCCAAATGTCTTCTAGGAAGAAGACACTGTGTGAACTATGAAGAGGACTTTCAAAACTTTTGGATTTAATTAACAGATCTATGGGATAATTAGATAGATTTATTTAATTTATTAATTACCTTGAAGTAATTACTTCCTTGAAGTAAAATCAGAAACCTTTGTCAATTCTTGGATGACTACCATAACAGAATCAGTCCTTTCTCTTAACTTCTCCATCCACCAGCCTCCTCACTTCCTGTACCACGTATCACCATCAGCTAACAAGACATTATACAACAAAATGTTTAACACTGCCTTTTCCATATACAGAGAAGTAAATAGTAAAAGAATTTGTATTTCATTTTCTTTTCAGAAGAATTTCATGGATTTACTTGCTCAGGGACAACACGGAGTCCATTCTATCAAAGAACTAGCTGCTTGGAATTCTAGAGCAGCACTGCCCCATCACTAAGCATTGTATCCCTAGCCGAGGGGGAAAGCAATCCCAGCAATCTAAAAATGCACATCGTAAGTAGACTACTGAAAAGACCATAAACCTACCATTAGCTGTACAAACTTCCAGTTTGCTCTGAAAATATTTATTTAATGCTAGGCACTATTCTGAGCTTACCAAGATCAACAAGACAATGAAATGTTCAGGTAGAACATGGCAGGTGGATCTGTGAATGTAATGCCAAGCAGTAGAGGGGATACCTCTCAAAGAAGAGCTGGAATGACTAGAAGGAGAAAAGTGTGAAGATCTGTGGTTGACTCATTCCAGGCAGAGCAAACCTCAAGGACAGAGTATCTAAAGTAGGAGCAACCTCTTAGGACCCACAGGGTATCCAGCAGGTATAAACCTAGGACTTCAAACTCACTACTGCACTATTCCTAACAACTGAACAAGTCACCACTATCAAAATTTCCAAGGCATTCCTGATAAAAATAAAGATTCATATTCTGTGATCCATTCCTACTAATTAAAAAATAACAATAACCTGGAAATAAGGTACTAAAATTTACCTTTATGACAGCAAGGGCTAGACTATGATAAAACAAAGGTAAAAATACCACTTCCAAGGTAATAGCAAAATAAAGCTTGGCAACTAGAAACCTATCCCACCCATCTCCTCTATGAAATATAACTCCCCTTATAATGCATTCTAGGGCATTCTAGTGGTAAGACATTGGCAAAGAAGGGTTTTAAAGGAAGCGGGTATCTTAATAAGAAAAAAATAATAAAGTCCTTTCTACAAGTTTACCTTAATGACTCAGAAAACAAACTTACTCTTCTCAATGAGGTGTGAATTAGATGATTTCTGCCTTGAAAGACTTACAGTAATAAAGACCAAGTACAACTGAGAAATTCCACCATGATGAGTTATGTCTGCATAATAGCCAATGCTATATAAAGTTTATTTTACATTGCAGGTGTAGTTTTCATGTTTTTAATTCACTTCTTAAGTATGACCTTTTAGTCATAAAGGATCAGAATTCAAACCTCAATAGTTTGTAAGATTTTACATGTAATTGTGATGATAAAAAGGTTACCTATAGGAATAATGGAATCACCTCGATAAATGAGTGCAAAACTGGGTATATCTTCGTAATGAGCAATTTAAGCAAAGACCTTAGATTTGAAAATAGTAGAAATAGTAGAAAATAGTAGATTCTATCATCTCAGCTTAGTAATGATTTAAGAAACAAAAGAAAAGAAAATCTACCAAAAAAAAAAAAAAAAATCTCTCAGGAGATAGCTTAAGACAGTCTGATAGGAGACAGAAGAGGAAAGAGCCTAGTTCTGCTCTCATTAGTCCCATAGGTTTCTTGTCTAAGGTAAAACAGTAATAGTACCTCCTTTGTCCCAAGATTATTTGAAAATAGTATAGAGGCACTAAATTCTAAAGTAACCAGTGAATTGCTAAACATAGATTAGGTAATCAATATATGATAGTTCTAGTCCCAAGTCATCCTCTTTTGAACCTCGTTTGATTTCATTTCATTCAACAAGCATTATTGAGTGCCTATTATATGTCAGAAAGTATATTAAGTGCTGGTGATGCAATGATGACTGAAACATGTCACAGATCTTTAATGATAGCAGAAAAGATAGAAAGGACAAAATAACTAATGCAGCATGGTATGTACTACAGGAGAGGGTAAAATATATATGTGTGTGTGTGTGTGTGTATACACACACACACACACACACATATATATACATAAAATTCTGCTGAAAACAAAAAAGAAGGAAAGCCACAACAAAGTGACTTCTAGATTTGACCTTGAAATATAAGCAAGAATCCATCATGGCAAAAAAAACAAGAAAGGCCACATAAAGAAAAAGGAGCCATAAAATCAGTAAATATTGATTAAGCAGCCTAGTGTGTGCTAAAACCCCAGTCTAACACCAAGTATGCCTAAGCAAAAGTCTGAAGATATGCATATACATGGCATTCTCCAGAAAGAACAAATATATACTGTGAACTGCCTCCCTAATGCCTATCCCACAATCCCACATAAAAATATTAATCAGCACAGTAGTCTTTTGTAATCTTAATTATTGTGTAAATGTGCAGATCTTATATTGTTGGCAGTGTTCTCCAGAGTTCTTTATAAATGCTAAATAAATGTACAGTCTTAAAACACAAGTATCTATCATATCTGAAATATTTTGAAAAAGAATACAAACTATCTTGGTAAGCTAAAGAGTCTGAAAAATGTTTTATTCAATAAATAATTAAGACAACAGATTCTAATCTCTCCAGCTCAACTAGTGGTCACAGCTGATGATGTGAGAATGAAATCAGTTTCTTAAATACATTTTAAAACTTATCAGATGCTACAAATAATGCCAAGAGTATATCAACCAAAATGAAATGCCATTTCAGTTGAGGCAGCCTCATTATGAAGCTCAAGACATGTTCATGTTAAACCATCAAACGGTCTAGCCTTCTCCTGGATCTAACTGCTTGTTCTTCTTTCCTTTTTAATGAAGCAACTGTCTCTTATAAAATCTCATTTAAGTAATGGAACAAACTGAATCTTAACATGAGATCTCCTTTTAAATCACAGATATCCTTGTAAAGCTGGGAGAAATATCCAACTGAGTAAGACCTAGTCCAAGGATGCGGTGTAGCTATCATGGTATCCTGACATTCTCATGAAAAAGTTTACTGTTTTCCACTCCCAGTCTTTGTAGAAACATACATATGTTCTTACTTCTGATACTGGATGGAAGGAAGGAAGGAAGGGAGGAAGGAAGGAAGGAAGGAAGGGAGGGAGGAAGAAAGGGAGGGAGGGAGGGAGGAAGGAAGGAAGGAAAAAGGAAAGGAAATGAAAGGAAGAGAGAAAGTCTGCTGAAAACATAACTCCTTACAGTTTTACCTAAATACAATTTGTGAGAACTGCCATACACCACCATGGATCATCGCCTATATAATCATTTTCAAAGGATTTTGTTTTTAAAAGCTCAAACAGAAATTCAAAAATCCCACAGAAAAATAAAAGTTGTTCCTTACTTAAAAAATAGGTAAATTGTGATAATGTGCTAATGTATGAATACTCTGGTATTTTAAACAGGATTTGGTTTTTTAAAAATAATCTGATATAAATACATCTTTTACAAATTACTACTGTAATATACAAAATCAAAGTCCACCTTTGGTACATTTGCAAATGCAATAATGTAACTGAGAGCAGTTCTTAGAGACACAGCTAAACAAATACAAGTTTTTATTCTAGGACTCTGTGCATTTATTGTTCTGTAGCAATGGGCCTTGACTAACATGCTTTATATAACATTGTAGCATCATTCAGACAACTTGCAAATTGCTGAGATTATCAGATTTCATTCAAACCATATAAAAATATGTCTATGTCTCTATGTTACTCCCAAAATCAAACTATTTCAGGTAGGACATCAATTCAACATTTTCTAATTAATACTTTCATAAAGAGTTCAATTGAGTCATCTGACCAAAAGCATGAAGCTTAAGATTAGTCTAAACCAATGTTGTGTTCACAAATAACACATGTAACTCAATGTAATTCAATTCTACTTTTGTATTTTTACTACAAACTTTTATTTTAAATTTTCTTTCTTAATCCAAGTGTATTCATTTAATTGTTTTCTGACTTTGTAACTTTATTCTACCCTGCTTTTAATATTATTTTAATTTTTAATTTTAAGGCATTTTCTAACAGTTTGGGGGTTTCTGCTTTTTTTTTTTTTTTAAGAAATTTCTAAGTAATTTTTATTCCCTTTTGAGTAAATATAGAGAAGTCACCTGGGCACAGCAGATAAAAGTCACAGGAACACAATGCATAAACCATAACTGAGAAAACAGGACATCTTTCTTTTAAAAGGTTTTATATAGTCATCCATCTCCCAAGTCAGAAATCTCCTAGGCATTCCTAGACAAGATATCTGATCCCAACCATCACTAACCAATCATTACTGAGAGAACTATTTTTTAATCCATTTAGACAACAGTCTTGGAATAGGAACTACATGGGTAAAATTACCCCTGTACAAGGATGACAAACTAGCCTACGGAAGAACGCAGATGAGCTGCAGCAAAAATATTATTCTGCCTTGGAACAACTCACAGCCTCTCTGAGGAGGCTGATGGATATAGTAAAAACCACAGTCTCTGAGCATGACTGTGGCTTTTTCTCCAGAGCAAACCAGCTGTGGATAGAGAAGGCATGTGGGACTTCCCTTAATAAGCCTTGCACTCCATTTCAAAACAACACATACTAGGGCTTAACTAAATACTTCTTAACACCCTTCCATCCTTTTTGAAGAGACTGACACTAGAGAGGACAGGAGAACACAGTTGTGAGCAATAGCAAAGCAGACCCACCACCTGAGAGTTACATGACCTTGAGCTAACTTCTTAACTTCCAGAAATCTCAGTTTATTTACTTGCACAGAACTTGCCATATATATACATATATTTCATATGTATATACGAAAGTATTTAACAGGTACATATTAAAGTAGTAAATGAATATTAAGTGAAGCATGATGGCACTTCAAAACTCAGTAAGTGTAAATTAATTTAAAAAAAAAATCAAATCCAAAGTACTGGAATCTCTCTTATGCTAGTCCATTCCAAAATGAACCTGGAAAAATAGTATTATTTCACTTCAAGAAAGGAATTAAATATTCCTCATGTGTAAACCGCACCAGTCTTCTATCTTCATCACAAAAATCAAGAAGATGACTAGGGCTAAGATTCTCTCAAATGGGATCTATAGTTGTTTAAAACCACTTCAAAGCTTAAAACTTCCAAAAGCTAGATTTACAATGGTCATCCTGATAGGGTATAATATTTTGAGCCCCATAAACATGTAATTAAATAGCTTATCCTAAATTAGTTGGTCATTTGAGGATGAAAGGTTTGACTGGAGGTGTATGATACAACTAACTCTAATAGTATGGGTTTTTTTTTTTAAACAACTTTTTTTTAATGTGAAATTGATCTCAACATAATTGGCCAATGACTTAGATCTGAGTCTACTACAGCATCTAGGGAGAAGCTGGACAAAGACCAATAGTCCCACAGAACAGCCTGGGTCAGCTGATGAAAGGAGAAGATGATAGATTTCCATCTTGCTAGTGGGTGACTTTAAAGTAGTTCCTTAACTGTTACTTGAAAGAGACACGCAGACCCAAACAATCATTAGAGCTTACTCTTAAGAGACAAGTCACAAAGAGTTGATGGATCAAAGGGCAGGACAGCAATCACGACTGCTTG
This sequence comes from Martes martes, assembly GCF_963455335.1. NCBI lineage: Eukaryota > Metazoa > Chordata > Mammalia > Carnivora > Mustelidae > Martes > Martes martes. The sequence goes on along the minus strand of NC_137893.1, from coordinate 72,069,941 downwards.
TGAAGAAGTAAACTCCTGTAGTATCAGAATAGTTTGGCCACTATGTGAAGCTGGACAGAAATTTTCAGAAGACTCAGCACTCAGAAATTATAATGAAAACAAGCTGTTATGTGCTTTCTAGTGATCAAAAGTCTTCTAGTAAAAATTGAGCTCTCAAATAAACCACACCAGAAACAAACATTTTGGCATTAGTACTGCAGTTTAGGGAAAGAAGCCAACTAATGGGCTTGCCCAAAAAAAAAAAAAAAAAAGAAAGAAAGACAAGATTTATACTTCTTAGGAGTTTTGGAGAATCACAGGTAAAGGGACAAAGAATGTAAATGAAAAAATAATTTGTCAGTTGTTCAATCAACTTTGTTGGTTGGTTGGGGTCTCAACCAACATTTTTCCAAAATAGTGTATAAAAATCCTAAACACTGGTAGGTAGTTTAAATCAAGTTTTAAAAGATACTTTTAAAATTCTGTATTTAAAGTGGAAAATGACAAAGGAAAAAACATGAGCAATTAAAACACTAAAATGATCCAAACGAAGGAAACTTTTAAAATATATCTCACCTGTTACAGCTTAAAGAAAAGCAAATTTGAAAATTTGTGGAGGAGGAATATTTAGAGATATATGAAGTATCTGAAGACAACTTTTGACATTTTTCCTCACTTTAGAAATTGATGTAAAGCTACTTTCTCTAAAACACCTTTTCTTTTCCATGCTTTGAGTATATCCTGACACTAATTTCATCAACTGAGAGTATTTATGGCACATAAATGAAAGGGCAGAGTGGCAGCTAAATAATAAAAGCTAACAATCACTGAGTAACTTCTTCCCATAAAATGATATGCTGAACGCTTCACATACATTATTTTATTTTAGCCTCAAAATAATCCTGTAAGGTAGGTATTGCTTTCCCCATTTTATAGAAAGCAAAACCACAGAGTACAAGCTAACTTGCCCAATATCGCCAGGTAGGAAGAGAATTAAAGCTCATGCACTAAGACTCCACAGCCTTAACCATCATGTTATCTTGCTTCTGTGAAAGGTTTTCCCCAAAATTTAGCTGGCCAAAAATTGAAAGAGAAAAAAGAATAGAGATAAAGAAGCTCTTGCTAGAAAGAAATGTAATGAGATAAAATTAAATGAGCAGCAGTTGAAGAAATAATGAAGGCACATCCAAAAGTAACAGACTAGGCAGTGCAGATCCCTCTGGGCTGGGGAGTGGGGCCACACAGGGATATAGCCTATGTGCCCTGCATGTATGAGTTAACTAGAAAAAGACAGCTCCCACTATTGGCCAGAAGGTGGCGCTACTCCTAGAAGCGCAAGGTTCAGTGGAGCCCAAGTTCCTTAGGTTCCTCTGACTGGCTTTTTTACTGCTTCACATCACAGAGATTTCAAAAGAGAATCTTGTCTGTGGGTGACCCCCCCCTAACACTTCCACTCTGCTCAGGAGTGAAAAAATAAATGAATTTTTGGCATGCCACTTTTAAATGGATGCCAATTTCTGGATCTTCACTCTACCTACTCTTACACACACATTAAGACTCTAAACCATAATAATTCTTCTACTGGAACTTTCTTCTTTGAAACAGCAATCGCCAGCGGGGATTTCTCTAAGAATAATGTGTTTTATCACTGCCGGGGCACAGAGAAGTTTGAATTAGGGAAACAGCTCGCTGCTGGCCACAGGCAGGGAATGGGGAAGAGAGAGCCACTCGCACTTATCTCTACTTCTGTCCAACTAACTACTTCTCTCTTCATGTGCCTTCATCTTACCTCCTTTGATTTGGGGATCAAATCAAAGAGCTGCTGCCCACCTCAGATGCAACACTCTATCAACTTAAAAAGAGATAAGAAGAGTTAACTAGAGCTGCCCCAAGTGCCAAGCTATGCTGAGAAAAACCTAAAATGCATCCTGAGTGCGAAGGCTAAGAAAAGCCTTAAAAAGGAGTTACTACTCCAAGCCTGAGACTTGAACACACCGCCCACTACTGGCTAGCACTTACAGAGCTCCTACTGTATGCCAGACACACTACAGATATACCTCCAACTTTTACATCAACTCTAGGAGGTAATTTTTGCTTTCCCATTGAAACTGAAGTTCAAAGAAAAGGTAACTTAAATAGGACCATTTAATCATTGTAATGGATCAGTATTCCAATCTGATCTCCAAATCTTTTGTTCTTTCCATTAGACCATGATATATTTCTAATACCAGGGGCACACTGAGATGTGCTTACAAAGGACTTCAAGGCAATCAAGGAATTACTTTAAAAAATGAAAAAAAATATTTTTTAATCTATTTATTCATTTGAGAAAGAGAGAGAGAGAGAGCATGAGCAGGGGGAGAGGCAGAGGGAGAGGGAGAAATAGACTCTCCGCTGAGCCAGGAGCCCAACATGGGACTCAATCCCAGGTGCCCCGTAAAAAATAAAAAAATCTCTTAAGAGATCAAGATTCCGATTAATGATGATAAAGTTATTGACTAAATGGGACTGAATGTTTAAGAGAGAAACAACAGTTGAACAACTATCCATCTTTCTCCTCCCCTCCTTCTTTGAAATATTTTACATTGAAATTATCAAAGGGGGTGTGGGGACTATGAATAAACACAGATAACACTTTCATCTGTAAGATCACAAATTAAATGAAGGCAGAAATTTTGTCATTCACCAGTGAATTCCCAGAGCCATAAATAAATTACGGCGCCTGTCAAAAGGTCAATATATATTTTTTAATAAAACAATTTAAGAAAAGTGAAAAATATTCACACTGATACAATTTGAAACAATCAGCCTTAGTACTAAGGCTAGTTCAACTGTGAAATAATCACAGTAGGTTTACGGTAATACAATCTCCTTTAACATACTATCTTCATGATTTCTTCTCTAAATTCAGAATTCTAAAATCTTTCCTTTGTAGGGTAAAGAGAAAGTACTAAGAAAACAGGCCAAACACCAAGAAGTAAAGTCCACAGTGAATGACAGGGTCTATAACCCTGCAAATGATTACATGCTGTTCCCAATTAGTCTTTCAAATGTCTGAGAATTAGTTTGTTGAAAATGAAAACTCAGCTGCAATCAGATACAGACTTCGAAACATTAGTAAGGTTCCCAGAGTAGATAATTAAATATATTTGGCCTGTAATAAACCTCAACCATGTGCTAATACAAAGAATTACTTTAAATTCTGCTTCTGAATCTGATTTAAATTCTGATTCAAACAAGAAGCAGGAAAATGGAAACGGAGGAAAGTCCTCATGCTAGCTATTTGCTTTGTTTGGAGCCTGCTGGCTGTAGGCAAAATTCCCAAGTAGTTTAAATTAGCCTTTGGCATCCCTTTACCTCCAATTTCTTGCAAAGCTCCTATTACCTAAATTTCAAATATCCAAAGGACATCAAGATGCCCACGTTGTAGGGTATGGACATATCCTGTCTCACCTGAAGATTTAATGCCCTGCAATTTGTTCAGGTCCTCCTTCCTTCCCAATCAACTACACTCCAACTCCTACCCCCAACCAAGTGAAACTGATTTCAGATGAGCGTTAAGAAGGAAACAATGTCATTAACTCACACCAACTTCCAGTTTTTGAATTTAATTTTCAATAGATAATGTATTTGCATGATTCACAAATTTAAAAAAAAATTAAAGGAACACAGTAAAAATTCCCCCTTCCACAGGTATGGCATTTTGTGGATCCTTCCTAAATTTCTTTGTGTATATATATGGACGAATACAAAAAGTAGGAATACACTTTATTTTCTCTCCTATTTATTGGAAAAGCTAGCACACTATATACATTACTGGGCACATTTTTCTTTCCCCCCCTTTTTTTTAGAGAGGGAACAGAGGGAGAGGGAGAGAGAGACACACTTAAAGCAGGCTCCAAGCCCAGTGTGGAGCCCAACAGCAGGCCTGATCTCAAGACCCTGAGATCGTGACCTGAGCAGAAATCAAGCGTCGGACACTTAACCAAATGAGCCACCCAGGTGCCGCCTTTTTTTCTATCTTTAATAAATTCTCTCGAAGACCTTTCTGTATCAGTATATATGGTACTGCCCCTTTTTTTATTTTTTAAAGATTTTAAATTTATTTATTAGAGAGAGAAAGACAGTGAGGGAGGGAACACAAGCAGAAGGAGCAGCAGAGGGAAAATCAGGCTCCCCTCTGAGAGGGAGCCTGATGGGGCTCCATCCCAGGACCCTGGGATCAGGACCTGGGCCTAAGGCAGAAACTTAAAGGTACCCCTCTTTTTTATTTTCCCCAACTTCTAGAGAGTACTTCACGGTATGAATGGACTAAAAGTGATTTAAGTATTGCCCTGTTGGTGGACATTTTATGTTTTATGGCTTTTCAATCTTTTACTATTGAAAACAATAATGCAATGAACATCTTGCATATAACTATTCTGAATAAATTCCCAGGACAGGTATTATTGGCTATACCCATCTACATTTGGATGGACAATGCTAAATTACCCTCTAGAGTGTGTGTTCTGTTTTACACAGCAAACAACAGCATGCAAGAGAGTGCCTGCTTCCAAAACCTGTTCCAGAGACTGTTATCAAATTTCTGGATATTTGCCAACTTGATAAGTGAACAAATGGCATTTCTCTGTAATTTTAATTTGCATTTCTATACTATAAGGGTAATTGAGTATCTCTTCATCTGTTTAAAGGTTTGTATTTCCTTTGTCATAAAGATTTTGTTCACAGTCCACCTAAAGTATGAACTTGGGGTAGCCACTTAAGTCTCTGAAAGGCATTTGATGTTTTTAAAGGAGACTTAATCACTGAAATTAGTCCTCAAGTGGACTATTTCAGGAGAACATGAAAAGGTGAAATGAAAACTTTAGGCAGTGCAGGGAGAACAGACTATTGGATAGAAATCATCAAGAAAGAGCTAGGTCAGTCTGGTCTAGGTGTTCTGAAGTGCTCTTTTATGAATAAGAAAACCGAAGATTAGAAAATTAAGCCAATTGGGAAGAAGTGTTTGTTTTCATGCTGGTGAGGACCACGGCTCACACTCAAGGCTCCTCTCCCAAAGACTAGCCCTCATTCCCTTCAATTAAGGCCTTATGTTTCTCCTCTAGGCAACCTAGTAAAGTATTAATTTGTGTAAGCTTGGGGATCAAACAGATCTATCTTCCTTGAATAAGACATAATAAAGGTATAACACAGTTCCAAAAACAAAGGATTAAAAAAGACAGATTCACACTAAAACTGATCTCCTAAGAGGTAATCACAAAATTAGTAATTTAAGCAGGTATGTCCAGGGTGGTTACATAGGAAAGCCAGGAAGCTGGTGTTATTCACTATTATAGTAATAAGACAGGTTAGGAAAGCACAGATAGTCCATACCATCACCCTAAATAGAAGTCATCAACAAAGAAAGCCTAAAAACACAGCTCAGAAGAAACCTCAGCCCAGCACCAACACTCACACCTATGGTAAGTCCCACTTCTAAAGATGAAGCATCACTAACCCTTTTGGTCATTCAGACTTCCAAACCCAGGCCAAATAACAAGTCTTCAAAGGCCAGTATTGGGACACCTGGGTGGCTCAGTTGGTTAAGCAGCTGCCTTCGGCTCAGGTCATGATCCCAGCGTCCTGGGATCGAGTCCCACATCGGGCTCCTTGCCCCGCAGGGAGCCTGCTTCTCCCTCTGCCACTCTGTCTGCCTATGCTCGCTCGCGCTCTCTCTCTCTCTGACAAATAAATAAATAAAATCTTTAAAAAAAAAAAAAAAAAACAAAGGCCAGTATTAGGTACTGAATCAATATCTGGATAAATATCAGCAAAGACAGGCAAAGATGAATACTGGGCGGATGTGTCCTTAAAATACTCCAGAATACTATTTACAATTCTGAACAGAGATGCAGCTCTGTAAAGTTTAAATATGCAAAACTTAGTTCTGGAGCCATAAATACACTAAGCAGGTGGACAGTCCTTGCTGAATTCTCTTCTACTCTGCCAGAAAAATCCTCCTAGCCCTGCCACCACAGTCACCTCATTTCTGTCTACAGCTCCTACTCCCTTCTGAACTACAGTCCCTTTGTAGCTCCTGCTTTCACTATTCTATCTCTGTCCGTATTCTCTTCCTTTCTTCTGCATTGGTGGAACCAGAATGTAGGGATATATGGTCTCACATCTCAGCCCCCTTTTCTCAGGTCCCCAGAATTACCTCAGGTAAACTACATTCCAAGTAAATAATCATGTACATGCTATCAAATGTCTTTTCAAAACAAGCCCCTCAGCCTCCCACCCACAACCACATAACCACCCACAAGTCTCTCCTTTGTAGAAAACTGGACTACCAGTGCCCATAAAAATACACCTACTTGATTTTAAACCCAGATGCTTGTACACTACCAATTACCTATGTCATTTCTCCTACGCAGTGGTGAAAGTCTAAATAACAAGAGTATGTCTTTACAAATGGCAAAATATATATTCAAATTGAAACTGTATAAAAATGGTGAGGTAGGGCACCTGGGTGACTCAGTTAAGCGGCTGCCTTTAGCTGAGGTCATGATCCCAGGGTCCTGGGATCAAGTCCCGCATCAGGCTCTCCGCTCAGTGGGGAGCCTGCTTCTCCCTCTCACTGTCACTCTTAAATAAATAAATAAATAAAAATCTTTTTTTTAAAGAAATGGTGAGGCAGTCTCCACTATGTCCTTAGTAAAGCAACTGAGGACATTCACAGGCACATAAAGGGTTAAGGAAAGAGCTCTTATTCATTAATTGACTCTTGCATTTTCATGGCTCTAATTAGTGTAGCCAGTACATTAATACAGTATCAGTTAAGTAACGACCAGGAACCTTAATGACTAATTAAGAAGAAAAATCAAGATTTATTGTAAAAGCAATTCAAATTCTGATAGCATTGGTGAATAACACACATGTGTATTTTTAGCAGAACTCTAAAGCCCAGAATTTTAGAAGTTGCAAGTTTAAAACAAATCTGGCAAATCAAGTTACAATAACATAGTAATAATAAGGGAAGCTCATTTCACAAAGGAAAAAAAGATTAATTTCTTTAAAATGGTGGTAGCTAAAAACATTCTGGTCATTCTTTAAAAAGAACAACAGGTAATTTACACACTGTCTTTAAATAAGTTCAGTCTAAATCATTAATAAGCTCCACTTAAACATGTAAGTCTTCTTCATTGCACTTGATGGGCACCTGGAGAAGGGGAAGAAGACAGGAAGAGCAGAGGGAGCAGAGGGATAGGGGAGGAGGGAGATGGGGAGGAGGAGGGCAGAAGGGGAAAAGTAATATGATCCTAATTACAATTCAAAGACATATGCTCTATGAAGAATGGATTGGAGGGAACTCTATGTGAATTGCAGAGCAAATCCAGTAATCTAGGTGGCATAGACTAAAACAGTGAGGTTTGGGAAAATGTAGTAAGGAGAAAGACCTGGTAATAGAGTAAAGCAAGTTTACCAAGGAGAGGGACAGAGTAAGAGTGACTCTCAGGCTTCAGAGAGTAGACACGGTGGCTAGATTAGCAATGGGGGTTGGAGGAAGAAAATATAGATTTCTACAGGAATTTGACTATTTCAGTTTGCCTAATAAATAACCAAACAGAGATACAGAAGGAGTGAAAGGAAGGTCGGGGGACTTGACAAAGATTAACTCCTTGACCAAACTTCAGAAAGGCTCCTTTAAGCCTTCTTCTCAATTTACCACACCTGCATAGCCCAATTTTAGCAAAGCTCCTGCTGAATCCGTTTATCCAGAATCCCTACCCTCCAAATCTGATGAACCTCAGTATCTGATCAAATCCCTCATCCGCCACCACCCTCCTTGGTGGTATCTCAACACCCTGCCTGCCTTCAGTGAGAATCCCGTCAAGTCGGTTCAACCAGAATCCCCTCTTACCTCTGAGATTTCCTCTTAGTAATTTTCTCTCCATCAACACGCACCCTGCTCCTTGGCGATGAATCCCCACTTGTTCCCGCTCAGTTAGGAATTGAGACCAGGTCTCTTTTTCTGTGTAGTTCTACAATAGTTCCTGAATGAAATCTGGTTTTATCACTTTAAATACTGCCCAGCTCTGGTTTTAACAGCTCAGAAGAGAGGTCAGGACTTAAAAGACTTATATTTAGAATAATTTAAGGGTTTATAGATGGCACTGGTAGCTATGAGATTAGATAAAACAATCAAGGAGAAAGTATAGAATAAAAAAGAGAAGAGGACCACCCCGAAGCACCAAGGACATCAAACTAAAATTTCAAGTTGAAAGGGTAATGACTTTCCAGCTGGAGCTAAGCAGAAGTGGCCAGAAAGGTAGGAGGGGGAAAAAAAAATTTGTGAAGTTTGTAAAGCTTAAATATGCAAAACTTAGTTCTGGAGCCATAAATACACTAAGCATGTGACAGTCCTTGCTGAATTCTCTTCACTCTGCCAGAAAAATCCTCTTAGCCCTGCCACCATAGAGAATGATATTAGAAAAAACAAGGCAAGATACTTTTTAAGGAGTTTGTTGTCAAGAGTACTGTCCAGGGTACCTGAGTGGCTCAGTCGGTTAAAGGTCTGCCTTTGGCTCAGGTCATGATTCCAAGGTTCTGGGATCAAGCCCCACGTCCGGGCTCCCTGCTCACCAAGAGTCTGCTTTTCCCTCTCCCTCTGCCTGTCCTCCCTCCCTCTCTCTCTCTCTCTCTCTCTCTCTGCGTCAAATAAATAAACAAAATCTTTAAAAAAAAAAATATTGTCCATTTGAAGAAAAATAGAATTTTCTCCAAAACCAGAATTTTCACATATAACTAAAATAGGCAGGTAATCACTAAGAAAAAAAGAGTTTGAGCCTCAGTTATTTGTGTGTAAAGAATATGTCATTGGACTGCTAGGAATGAATATATATATATATATATGTAATACACACACACACACACACAATGTGTGTGCACATGTGTACATAATTATATATAAATTATATTTATTATATAAATAATATATATTATATATGTGTATATGTGTGTGTATATATATATACACATACAATGTGTGAGCACATAATGTATACATAATATCTGGGACATACTGTGGCTCAAAAATGAGAATTCCTTTGTATTATAAATTGAAAGGCTGAAAATAAAAATGCATTAAATAAGTGTACATCTATTTATGGTATACATTTTTCTTTTTTTAATTTCTTTTTTAAAGATCTTATTTATTTATTTGACAGAGAGGGACACAGTAAGAGAGGGAACACAAGCAGGGGGAGTGGGAGACGGAGAAGCAGGACTCCCACTGAGCAGGAGCCCAATGTGGGACTTGATCCCAGGTCTGGGATCATGACCCGAGCCAAAGGCAGACGCTTCACGACTGAGTCACCCAGACGCCCCTACATTTTTTCTTCTTAACAATGGGAAGGCCACCCCAAAATATGCCACTTGGGCATACTAATCATTTTGAACTAAAGTTACTAAAGAAACAGCCAGTGCAACAAGAACATCAGACCCTCCTCTGTCCCCCTAAAAACAAAAATAAATTCTCTATGTGAAGTTACCCTTCCTGCACCTGGAGGGTTAATAGGCATCCTTATTGCCAGAGGTCAGGAATTCAAGGCCAAGAAGGCTACCTAAACAACTTTGTTACTTTTTTACTAATTTACTACCCTAAGTCTAAACCCTTTTGCTTGTCAATTCTTCACAAATTTACTGTTTCTTTGTCTAAAAAAATATAAAAGATGCTTGCTTTGGTCACTTCTTTGAGACTCCTATTTCTACAAACTCCCGTTTGTACTAATTAAATTGCTTTTCTCCTGTTAATCTGTGTTAGGTCCATTGAATCATGAGACTAGTCAAAGAACCTAGAAGGGAAAAAAGGAAAAGTTTCACTTCTCCTACATTAATGTGTGACCAAGCTGGAAAAACCATGCAATGGCAATAGGTATACATTTTCATATCTTGATTTTTTTTTAATGATTAGTAATTTCTTAGCTTTCCCTTAGGAATGTATACTGACATTTGTGTTACCACGATAGTTGTGCGGCCCCAGTAAGAAACACTACATTATCAAGGAGATGTTAATTCTAATTTGAGAGGGTCCCCCAATAATGACTGTGGGATGAGTAACAAACACACGGCTCACAATGCCAAATTCTTTGCCTCTCTTTCTCTGGGTTTTTGAAACTGAGCAGCAATTAACCTTGATACAGTTGCCAGAAACCTCCATGTATAGATAGGCCAAACACGTTCCATCTTGTCTAGGTTAAGACTGGGCCAGTTTTCTTCACTGATAATCCTAGGCTGGCCTCTCACCAAAAAGACAGGCTAACTGAAGGAGGAGAACAACAACAACAACAAAAAACCCTGCAGATTTCTCTAAGTAACTGTGATGAACTCACATATGACTTTGTAACCTACCACTTCTCCATAACGTTTCGAGATGTCTGGCTGGATAAGAGATTTCCAGATAAACAAGAGAAAGGGTAAAACCTCTCTCAGAAACTCCCTCAATTAGCAATCACCTTCATTTAGCAGCAGCACCTCCACTATGCCAGCTGCAGGGGAAATTAATTAAATTTAATAGAAGCCACGGGGGAAGTAATTAAATTTAATAGAAGTCATGGATTCCAAATGAAGATAAACTGTATTTGTAATCAGACCTACTGTGTCACTTACTCAACTTGTGGGTTCGTAAGAGCGTGAGCCAAGTACAAACCACCTTCCACGGAAACACCAAGTTACCTGGAACCCCTCCCTCATTCTCACCTCAAAATGTAAAACGATTGATGCAACATGCTATGCAAAGTATCCCTAACTTTTTTGAAGTTCCTTTTTTCAAAATAAAAAATCTGCACCAGCGTAACAAGTCAATTATGTGTAAACAAGCCGATCTGAATAGCACAGAAGCCATAGCACAGACAAGAAGTAATGAAAGGTTGGCATGTTTGCTCTGGGAAGCAAAACTAGCGGCCCATTCATCTAAATGCAGTTATGTTTCAATTTAACTAAATTACAAGGTTTGAAATTAGCAATGCTTCAAGCGCTCCGGGCTACCGCTCCCACCAGAACACTTCATCTTTAATACCTGCTCCAGCTTGCAAATAAAACTAAGGAAAACAGTAGGGGAAAATGCTCAAAACATCTCTTAACAAAGGCCTTTCTAACAACTGCAATCTTACGGTTTTTACCCCTCAGAAAATCTAAAGCTTAATGGAGTCAAAGCTAAGTAATACTTGATCCTTTATTATTTTTTATTTTTTTTACTATACGTTCTACGCATGGTTATTGAAATATTTTATTTATCATGATAAATTATAAGCTACTTAAGGACAAAAATATTTTCAGTTTCAAGTTTCTTATCTCCAGAATACTTAGCACAGTGCTTTGTACACAGTGAGGGATTAGAAAATATTTATTATCCCACTTTAATGGGAAAGAGCTGGATAGCATTACTCTCTATGAAATCATTACCAACACTGGTTTGAGCAGACATGCTTTTCTTGGTTGGTAGTACAAGGCCAGGCAAGAATGCCAAGATTTCCACCTAACCTATGAAATAAGAAAAAATTATATTTTGGAGTTATTTTGAGGACTAAGTGCTACGTGGTTCATTAAAGCACTTTAAGACAAAATAATAAAAAATAACATATAACAAGCATCTAACACATGCCAGGCACCATGCTAAGCACTTTACATAGATTATGTCATTAAATGCTCACCGAAACCCTAGGAATTACCCACTATTTTCATCTCTCATTTATAGGCAGAGAAAGTACAGTTTAGAGGAGTTACATAACTGATTTAAGAACCTAATAGCTAATTAGTGATGGGACCAGGGTTTGAACCAAGCTTAACCTGTAATGCGTGCTTGAAGATAATGGGAAAATCCTGGCCACTTTCCAGTGTGCCAAATCAAGACCGGTGCTCCTTAATGATAAGAAATACAGCACAAAAGCAAAGGCCTCTTTTTATTTAAAAATATCAGTGCCAAGTACATAAAAAAAAAATTCCATGACTCAGTAAGCATCTTTTTATGTTGTGACAAACATAAATGTCTTGGTGATGTGGCCAGTCACGGGCCATATTTGGGGTTAAGTACTACAATTTTGGGGGGCATGTACTACCTCATAGTGAAATTATATGACCCTCCCACTAGACTACAGCCCAGTCAATGATAAGGACCATGCCATTCATGACATTATCACCAGAGTCCACCACATAATAGATGATTTATGAACATTTGTGGGCTAAATGAACTATTAATTTTTTATGACGTTAGTTCTAGAGTCCTAGAGAATCAATAAATGATGGCTACTTATAATTATTAAATTATCTGAGTATAATTCCAGCTGGCCATATGTTCTAGAAGAGACTTCTCTAGTCTTTTCATTTCATATACTCCTTTCTCCATAAAAATCAAATTCTTACTGAGTGCCCTGTACATATTCCTATTATAGACCTCATAACACTTTTTCCTCACTTATATTCCCCACGCTCTCCCTCTGTTAAACTATGAAGATCTTATATTATTCCTCCTTTATCGTTAGAACCCAGCATAGTGCATGGCATATATGAGCCACTGAATAATTATTCAGAATAATTATTTATGTATACAGCTCTTTGTCATCAGGAATTTTTTTTTTTTTAACCTTGTGTGTTTGGAATGGGTAGGGGCAAGAAATTACAAATATCATTTACAACCTAAACTATAATCATTAACCTAGTGCAAAAAATATTAACCAAGCACAACCCTTAAAAGTGGACCCCTCACAAAATATTTTACCTTATCTAAGTAGCAAAGATCACATCAATTTCTTGCATATTTCTTATGCCAGCCCAGTTTCACAAACTGTGTTTCCATGTTTTTGCTTTCCATGTTTTTGTTTTGTCATTTTTAAACATAAACAACTACATGCATCAGGAAGGGGCTTTACAAAACCTTATGCTGCACATGGTTGAATACAGGCTCCTTTAAAACCCAGTTTACAATTTATTCCTTTGTCTACAGAACTTTGCATTATTTAAAACAAAAACTAGAATTTACTATTTTAGTCACTCTTAGTACTTGGTATCAGCTATACGACTGGTTTAAGTTCTTAATATACCTGTAGAACTTAAAAAGAAAATGTACTGTAGGTGTTCTTATCACTAGAAGGACATTTCTCTTATGGTTCCATATAACATTTTAGTGTTGCTTTTTTTTCCCACAAGAGAAACCTGAAAGAGAAGGGGAAACCCAGGAAATACTAGAAGAATGTACATAATCTAATATGTTTCCCAGGTTAAAAAATGGTATTTTTCCCAACATGTGAATTTTTTTAATGGACTGTTAATAAAAATTAGGAATAAAGATTTAATACTTTGTATAGAACTGATCATATGTGAATTCAATACCTTAAGAGTCAAACACATTCACCCTTATTTTTGCCCATATACTTACTGTATGATATTGAACAACAGAAGCAGAAAAATCCAACCAAGAACTCTATAAACAGAGAAATATACCTTGACAGCGAAGAAGTATGTCACCTGCTCAAACCATACTTGCTTCTAAGGAGACATACAAAGTTATAATAATAAGCAAGATCACAATTAAGAAATTCACTGTGAGGCATGATTGTACTTAATTTATTTGAAAATTAAAAACAAATTATCCTCTTCTCTAAAAAGCAATTTAATTTTTTCAAGCTGTTAATGAACCAATTAAACAAAACCATTTATTCTAATGCATGGAAGAAATTCCATGGTTAGAAATACATACCAAGAGAATATTTTTTACATGTGAGAACTGCTTTACCTGTATATCACAACCTCTCCCCTAAGCCAATGATACTCAAAGTATGAGTTCCAGAGACCCTTCTAGGAATCATGAGATCAAAACTATTGTAATAAAGATACTGAGACAGTGTTACCCTTTTCACTGATGATGCTATAGCAATGGTAGGTCAAGCTGCTGATGCCACTAGCATGAATCAAAGCAAGGGCACAAAATTTTACTAGTAGTTATTTTACTCTTTGTTGGCATGCAATCAGAGTAAATAAAATGCAGTTTCTTAAAAATGCCCTTGGTAAGCCTATAAACTAGCTAATTTTAAAAATCACAATTCTTGAGTACATGCCCTATGTGATAAAGAGGGGAAGCATGCATTACGCGTTTCTGCTGCAAATCAAAATACAATGGGACAGTTGTCTCAAGAAACAGCACTTATGTGACTGAGATATGAGGTGAACTAGTCATTCTTTTCATGAAACACTATTTTTATTTGAATGAATGACTGACGACAAACTATTCAGAACTGGGGATGACTGACATTTGTGGGAAAAGAGCAAGTTAGCCTGTCACTTCAAGGAAAATACCTGACAGTATCTGTTGCCAATGATAAAAATTGAGCTTTTAAGTGAAAATTAGTATCTTGAAAATTTTATCCATCATCCCGAACTTGACAGCTTTCCAGCGCTTAAAACATTTTCTGATATTAATGAACGTGATTGTTTGATTTTCTATAATGAAATGTGTCAACATCTGGAAGATCTGCATAACTTAGTGGACCAGAATTTTCCAACTGACCAATGCATGGGTAAAAGATCTACACAAAGTACAAGAAATAGCAATGTATTTTAATGTAACAAAGTACAAAATGTTCATTGATAAAGTTTTCAATTCCTTAAGAAACTAACTTTTAGGAAATTACAATTGATTTTAGCGTAGTATCAAAGAAGAATACCAACAGTTATTTGGAAAGTCTATTAAAATACACCTCCCTTTCTTCCATACACTATACCAAAACAACGTATCACAAGAAATTGATTTCAGAAGCAGATGCAGAAACCTACTGCCTTCCATCAAACCACAAATTAAAGGGAATTATAAAATATGTAAAGAAACACCAGTCTTCTCACTAAATACTTCGCTTTGGAAATGTGGCAGGTGGAGAGGGTTCCCACATGTAAATGTTTTATGTTAACATGTAATGAATGTTTTAGTTACTGTTTTTTAAACTTTTCAGTTTTAGTTTCTTATATGGTAAATATCAATAGACATACTCCACATAAACAAAAGTTCCTTTGAATCCTCAATTATTTTTCAAATCATAAATGGTTCCTCAGTCCAAAAATGTTTGATAGCCTTCGACCAAACTCATGCAAATAAGGCTCATTATCTACCTTATAGTATGCTTTTCTAAAGAATGTTGACCAATCCCCTAATAAAACTAAAATATGCTTTTCCTATGCACACTTAAAAAAGAGAGCCTATAAAATGTCAAGCATCATATGAATTCCTCATGATGTATGATGAAAGTGCTTAGTCTCAAGTTGCATATAATCTCACAAGGAGATGTCTTAGTCACCTCAGGACTATTTGGGGCCAGGCCATGTGACAGCTAGAACCCACTCTCAAAGTTGGCACCACTCTTCTTCCAGTTCAGAACATTTGTTACCAGTTCAGGTGCCACCATTAATCTCTACTGAATACATTTTTTGTGTCTTTTGTGTGTGCTGGCCTTCTTTCTCCTTTTCCGGACTTCTAAATTTCACATAAAAGGTCCCTTTATAAAGGGGTGTGCCCTTTAAATAAACAAAGCTATCCATCGGAGACCACCCCTCTTTTCACTTAAAGTATACACAAGTGTGTTCAGTATAACTTTCAGATCATTTTTTATTTCCTGAGTTAATTTGTTGCTGGCTACTGATTATGTCTTCATTACCAAAGAATGTTGCAGGGGTTCATTTTATGAGCTTTTAGGTTTTAAAAACTTTGGATTAGGTAAAATTCTATACCTATAAAACCCAAGCTTTAATTATGGGAGAAAGTAATATAAGCTTAATTTTCTTAAGTTCAAACTCAACATCTACAATGAGGCAAACCATACAAGAATAAGATACAGCAAGATCTCTTATTGAGATCATTTCCAAAAAGTAACACCTACGGAAAAATCACAGCAAAATTCTGAGTGGATCGTAATTAGTCAACACCCCATTCTTTCACTGTTCACCACTAGGAAGTAATGAAAAAGTGAGAACAGACTACAGAGATATGACCAAATCTATCACGGGGAAAGTTAATTGGACCATACTCTCTAAAATTCATGTTTGCTGCTACGTAGGTCTTCTGTATTGGCTGAGAAAACACATTAAATGGCTTCTGGAGAAGGTTCTGTGCTACTCTCCAAAGGACTCTTAATTCCTATGAACTCTTCCTCTATCTAGTCAGCATAATGTGGCTAAGAATAAAGACTGAGCAGAGGAGCCCCGGTTCAAAGTTCACTACTTGACAATGAGCACTTAAATTCCTTAAGCCTATTTCCTCAGACATAAAAAGAGAGCTAATAACTAACCTGCAGATTTTATGACTGAATGACATCATAAAAGTAAGTAACCACATTTTAACCATTTGGAAAATGCTAGCTAAATGGTCCAATCAAAATTCCAACCAGTATATACAATTATACATATATCCCTTTTCCTATGGCAGAATCTGAAGATTAAAAATAGTCATTCCATTTCATTGCCCAAGAATGGAAAATAGAAAAAAATCCACATGCAGAATAGAATTAAACATACACAATGTTCCACGCTGAGAGCAGAAGAGTATTGGGTTCCACTACATAGGCTCTAGTTCTCCCAACTGTCTGCACCCCTCAGCCTCAACCCCATCCTTTGCTAATCCCATAATTTTAGACAAGTAGGTAAATTTCTGCTTCCACTTCCTCCTCCTTTGCCTGAAGAATTAGATTACCCACTCCGTAGGGTCAAATGGACCAATGATTGCAAAGGGCTAAGCGCAAAGCTGAACATAAAATGAGCCCTGAATAAATGTTACCTATTCCATTAAGATTTTCAGGTTGCCTTTGGAGATTTTTCTATGATTCATTTACTTTATAATTTAACAAAAATAAGCAAGCACTTCCCAAAACACTCCTACATATGTTGCTTTGAATGAACTTCATATACTGTGATAAAGTCTGGCAAAAAACTGTATCATGTAGCTATCTTGTAAACTTGCTTTTATAAGTAATAAAACTTTGGGATTTGGGATGTATCCAATTTCTAGCTTGGGACTTCTCTACCCCAGCAACATCTGAGAATCACCTGGAGAGATACCCTTTAAAAAAAAAAAAAAAAAAGCGAACTGAGGACCTCAGTGTGCTGGAAACAAATACATAAAGATTGTCCCACTGTCCCATTATGAACTGTATTTCAAGGTAAACAAACAGCCCTAGCAGATAAGAGTTCTTTTATATAAAACAATTCTAGATAATATACAGAGAAGAAATAATGTAATAAGGAAATCTCCATTTCGCACCCCTAAAAAAATGAGGCAATACTCCTCAATGAATGAACCAAACCATTAGGTGTTAGGTCAATGAGGAATCCCTTAACAAAACAATTGGGCTTTTACCACTTGAAGCTGCTACTCCAAGTCCATCTTCCCACTGCTACGTGTGAGACAATTGGTCCTATATCCCTGGAGATAAGATGCGACAGAAGTAGTTGAGGGAAGGGAGGTAACAGGATAGGAAGAGTGGTTTGGAGAAAGGAGAGTGGTTTGGAGAAAGGAGAGGGACAACAGAAAGAGAAGGCGGAAGGGATAAGGGAGAGAAGGAGGTAGGGGAAGGGGAAGAGAGGAAAAAGAAAAGAGCCATGAAGGGAAAGGGAGGAATACAGGAGAGGAGAAAGGATATAGGATGGGAAGAATAAGTGAGGAAAGAGGGGGAAGGAGAAAAGAGAGGCTTGAAGCAGAGAAGGCAAGGAAGCACAACAGAATCCAGTCCCTGACTCAACCTGATCCTGAAACACTGTGTTCTTGTCCTTTGGTAACTAGGCACCCCAACTGCCTTATGGTCAATTTTTCTGTTTGCTAAAGATAACCAATACCAGTTATATCACTTAAAATCTTCAGAGTTCTATTCAGAACTCTGAAAATTGAGAGACCAGAAGAGGGATCAACTTTATCCCTAACTTAAAACATGGCAATTATAGGGACTATTTCAGATTGATTATTGATAGATATCCCAAATGACAAAACAGAAAATGAATGCAATCAATACTTTAACCACACTGTGAAATGATTCAATCCAGTGAGTCTAAATTTGAACTATAACAAGAACTTAACGAAATAATCACCAAAGAAATTAAGAAGCCGAAAATCTACTTAAGACAAACACATCTCTGCTATTTCAGAAATATAAATCTAGGCTAATGGACAGATGGATAGATAGAAAGAAAGAAGGAAAGGAAGGAAGAAGGAAGGAAGGTAAGAGGGAAGAAGAGAGGGAGGGAGGGTAGGGAAAACACTTAAGTCCAGATGCTGCTTAACAAACTTTAATGATACTCAAAAAGGAACGTCTAATGGTAATTTGGGTAATGACAATAAAATGCCTCAAAAGACACAAGTTCTAGACCAGGCTCCGGCTAACGAACAATGCTGTTCTGAAGAAATCATTTTACTGTTCTCCTTCCACATCAAATTGGCAAAGTCTGAAAAACAAGGGTTCTTCTGAGGCTTAAATGTGTTGCTATACATGAAGCTATTTGCAAAGAACTGATCCCTTATGTAGAAAATATTAAGGTATTTCAAAAGTCAATTAATAGCATAAAAAGATTTAAGGCAGAGTACTAATGTAAAATAAACTATTCTAATAAGTAACTCAGAAGCTTAGTTTTCTTAGCTCCTAAACGATAGGCTAATTATATGTATCAGAAAAATAATAAAACTTAATTTCTATAAAATTATTTTGCAATTCAGACTTTGTTAATTCAAGACAGGTGTTGCCCACAATTTATACAAATTAGCAAGTTTTTACTGAAATGCTATTAAGGTGACCGGGAAAAAAATAAATGAACCTAAAATGGGTATATTAGCTCATTTGAAATCTCACTATAAATTCTTAACATTAAGTACACTCATTTTCTTCTAGCCTTATGCCAATTCTCTACTTCTGTGCCCTTGAAAGCAGGAATATGACAGGGAGGAAACTACCATTCCCGCTTAGGTGCTACAGTGAGACATTTCTCAGAATCTGGAAACAAGCTCGCCTTCTAAAATTGAAAATAAAAATTAAAACATAAGCAGCCTATTCCACCTCAAAAAAAAAAAAAAAATTTAGAGAGTGAAGGTCTATCCCTCTGTGGAAGTGCCCCGACTTTAGAAGGAGCAGAATCAGATTCAAATCCCAGCTGTTCCACTTATTTCAGGATGTGACGTGAGGCAAGCTACTGCACATTCCTCAACCTCTCCTTCCCTCTCTATTCCATGAGAATATCGAGAGTAGCTATCTCCTAGGGTATTAAAACAATTTGAATGTGATATTGCACATATAAAGCCCTTAGCACCACATCAGGCACAGAAGAAACCTCTGACAGACACTGCAATTGTCATGACACAGTCCCAGGGTAGATTCTCAGGAAGGTCAGAACAAGTTTTGACAAGTTTATTCACACTCTATTGTCTATAGAATAATTAAAGGAAGGGCAAAGATATGCAAGTCCTCTTAGGAGAAGAGGAAAACATAATTATTGATCGTTCTATGAGTCAGAGTTCTCAAAAGACACAGAACCAATGGGGATATGTAATATAATATACACATGTACTCTTATAGAACCAACAGGATAATATGATACATATATGTATTATATATTTATAAAGGAACTTAATATAGGAATCAACTTACACAATTACAGAGGCTGAGAAGTCCCACAATCTGCTGTCTGCAAGTGAGAGAACCAGGAAAGCCAGTGGTATAGTGCACCCCAAATTTCAAAGGCCTGAGAACCAGAGGAGCCAATGATTTAAGTCCCAATCTACGTTTTAAGGCTCAAGACTTGAGGAACAAATGGTTTAAGTCCTGGTCTGAGCTGAAAGTCCAAGAGAAGGAGAAAGATGATGTCTCGGCTCAAGCAGAGAATAAATTCAGCCTTCCATGCCTTTCTGCTCTAGTCACGTTAGAGCAAGCAGTTAAATAGACAGATAAAGGGGTGCCTGGATGGCTCAGTGGGTTAAGCCTCTGCCTTCCGCTCAGATCGTGATCCCAGGGTCCTCGGATCGAGCCCCGCATGGGGCTCTCTGCTCAGCGGGGAGCCTGCTTCCCCCTCTCTCTCTGCCTGCTGCTCTGCCTACTTGTGATCTCTGTCTGTCAAATAAATAAATAAACTCTTAAATAAATAAATAAATAAATAAATAGACAGATAAATAGTTAAAGAAGCTAAACAGATAGACAATTGCCAGGGACTACCCCTACTCTACCCAGAGACCGCCCCAACTCCCTTGGACCAACCCATTTTGCAGTTTAGCACTGATTTGGAAAGCAGAGGCTACGGGCTACAGGAACCTGCCCAACTTTGGAGAATGCGCACTTAAGAAAGACCTTGTCTGCTAGTAACCCAGAGGTGATTATCATTTTCAGAAAGGGAAAATTTGAGTTATATGCTGGACTCAGTGGATCAACAATACATGACACAAAGTTTATATTTTAAAACTGCAAATGGCAAGATCAGAAAGCAATCCAAGAGACTGCACACGCACGTGTGTGTGTGTGTGTGTGTGTGTGTGTGTGTGTGTGTTACAGGAAAGGAAGTGGGCAAGTAAGGAAAAAATACACACTGAGCTTTCTTTTTTCTTTTTTTTAAAAGATTTTATTTATTTATTTGACAAAGAGAGAGACCATAAGCAGGCAGAGCAACAAGCAGAGGAAGAGGGAGAAGCAGGCTCCTGCTGAACAGGGAGCACTATGTGGGCTTGATCCCAGGACCCTGGGATCATGAGCCAAAGGGGATGCCCAACTAACTTAGCCATCCAAGCGCCCCTGAGTGGTCTTTCTTATGCTACAATTAGAATTGCATCCTTCTTCCTCAACTCTTTGAAGCTGTAGAGCTTAAAATTCCTAGGGGATTAAAAAAATAGTAATAATATCATTATAACATCATTTGCATTGTGGTTTGGACACCTCTGTGGGTTGTGTTTAGGCACTCGTGGGAAGATGACTACCATCGACTTGTGCAAAGGGCTGGAGGGCTGGAGGGCAGGAAACCAAGGCAGATTCAAAGATGGAGTGATAATAACAAGATGGAAAGAAGGAGACCCAACAAACCCCCATAAAAGAGCACAGTGAGAAACTCAGTGGGCTGCCACCCATCCTGAGGGTCAGTCTCTCCTCTGTCTCTGGAGTGTACTTTCCCTTTGGAAAATTAAACCTTTTGCTGCTTTAACTCTCTATCGGGTCTTTCCCTGAATTCTTTCCTTCAAGAAGACAAGCAAGGAATTCCACAATCCACCACCCAGTCACAGACTCTCAAAAGACTGGATGATGCCCGCCGCCCAGCCAGACTGAGGGCAATCTTCTCTACTCAGGCTGCCAAGTCAAATGGTAATCTCCTCTGGAAACAGCCTCACAGACACACCCAGAAATATTTCACCAGCTGTCTGGGTATACCCTTAGCCCAGTCAAGTTGTCACATAAATTAACCATACAGTGGTATTGGTCCAACACAGTTCAGAGGGACAGAACTTTTTCATCCTAGAGATGGTTATCAGACACCTACACAGAAATGTCCAGAGACAACTTATATACTTTGAATACCTAATTCACCAAGTTTCAGAATTTGTATACCCAGGAGCCATCTAACACATAACATAACCCCTTACATGGACTTTGTCATCAGAAGAAGTTAATAGGATAAGGGAATTATCTCCAATTATACATTGTACGTCATTCTTTTTTTTCAGTTTGCTTATGACTCAGTCTCCTAAAAACAGATAAAAACAGAAGGTTAAACCTTTGAAACTTAAAATCCAGCAGTAGAATGGACACCATCAACGTTCTGAAAATCTATCATGCACTGAAAACCCATTAGACCACACCTGTTTTTCAACTGATGTAAGGTACCCAATGTAAGCCAGACACTGACAGAATAAAGACAGCCCCTGTCTTTTCAATCTAATCAGAGGCAGAAGCCCAAACAAACTTAAATATAGTGAGAACAGCCTTATGACAAGTTACATACAAAAGGCTAAGGAACAGAAAAGTGTTAGAAATAACTTAAAATCTAATAAAGAAGTTTGTTCATGGGAATCAAATCTAATTATTTCCCCTGAGCATTAGCAATAAAGAAAAGGTAGAATCACATTTGGAATAGGTAACAGAATACTAACTACTCCTCAGTGGAGCACAAAATAACACAAGAAGGAAGGCAAAGTACCACAACATCTTTGACATTATGCCAGCCATAGAGGGGAGAGGGACAACTCTAAGTATGAGATTCTAAACCAAACACAGAGAGATTACATAATTGGTAGTTTACATATTGGTAGTTTATATACATTACTTAACTAAAAGTAAGATGGTTCTGGGCCCTCACCATTCTGTACTACTGAGAACTGCTTGAGCCTTGACTCGAAGTTTTTGACTGAACGGTAAATCAGATTCAAAGTCTTACTGGCAACTGTCACAGAGAGTATATGCGTGTATGTATGTGTGTGTGTGTGTGTGTGTGTATACATATAAAGATAGAAGAGCAGTATTCATATAGTTTATGTAAAGTTTTATATTTTCCTCTTTAAAATTAAACAATTTTTTAAAAGCTTAAAATTATTTCCCAAAAATATTTCTATTTCTCTTTCTTAAAGACCTGTGATTCAGTAAGAACTCCCAACCACACTGTAATCCAAATTATATTTGGTCCTGCAGTGAAGTCAAATGTGAGATCCCGACATCAATTTGTTGCCATGGAAATAATTGAGATGTCAATGTTTGTGCATTATGACTGTACTATGGGAGCAGATGGGCTGACAAAGGAAAAAAAATCTTTGCAAATATCTCTCTAATAATTAACCAAAGTGTCAGGCATTACTTTAAATTTACATTATTAAAAAACTTGAGAAAGATCAATTTGAACAGTACAAAATACAACCAATTTCAACTTCTGAATTTTTACTAAAGAAGACTTTTTAAGTTATACAACTAGAAGGGCTTGCATATTCTTTTATTCATTTGATGATGTTTCCTTGCTTGTTGGACAACTTTTGTGGTGCCTAAAAATACATGTGACCAAGTAACTCATAGAGCCAACCATTTACAATATAGTTCTGCTATAAAAATGTCTGTCTGGTTCTATATTCACCAATGTCCAATGAATTTGTTCCAGAAAATTACTTACTTGAATACAAAAACCATATTCCTTTCTGGATCCTCCACAGTAGTTAGCCATGTCTCCTGGGCTAAGCTGAATGAATAGTCATTTGTGCATTCCCTTACAGAGGATTTTTTCCTAAAAGTAATTAGTAGGAACAGACAAATAAAATAGGCCGGGCAATCACTTATAGGTGCATGTATGTGCCATTAATGTCTAAATCATGAGGTATAAAACTGTCACTCTCCTAATCTTCACAAGGTATTGTCACTTGGAACCTCTTACTCTGCCACCCACAGTGAGCCCTTTTTATCCAAACATAAAAAATGTTGTTCTTCCCCATTGTGGGTTAATTATACCATCTGTTTAACCACAGTACTATTAATGTTAACTCCTTAGCATTCCCACATGCACTGCCCTCAAACTCCTTATACTGTCAAATGTGCAAGTAGTAGACAAGGCAAGGAAATCAGTGTCCTGATTTGTACTCTATTTTCTGTGCTTGGGCAATATTCCAGTCTCCATAAGGGACCTGAGCATTTGGACAATTCCCCTGCATCTCACCTCAGTTTAATGGTGCTAGATGTAAACATAAGTAACAACAACAAAAATCAATCCCCATCCCTCCACCAAAAAGATAAACTGAAAAAGATATCAATGTTTTGGAAAACAAACGGGATCAAAATCAGGAAAGAGAGGGAGATGAGAGTGAGTCATCAGACAACCATTGCTGCCCCTTGAAATTAAGCCAATCAGTTTATTTTCTGTATTATAAAATAAAGACAAAATAAAGTTAAAAATAGGTATAAATATCCTCACAGATTAGAGGTATGTGGCCATATGCCTACTACAGATAATTAGCTAATTCTACACTAAGAAATTAAAAACATAACCTCAGGAAAGATCATAAACTTGATATCTGATTGTTAACTAGAAATAAATGGCTATCTTCTTTAAATTGCTCACAATACAAAAGCAAATCATTTGAAAGAAGCAGAGCCTTTTAAAATGTAATTCTTTATTAAACTTACAAAAGAAATTTCATTATGTTCATCTTCTCCAGTGCTCTTTAACTATCTCTAGCACCAGTAAAAAGGCAAACACAGAATGATCTATAACTTTTCTCATGACGATTTAAAAATAAATACATCCTTTTGATTATTAAAGCTCACAAATTTTGGAAATATACACACTTAGCTTAAATTTACATGCACAAAATGGCGCCTGCATGGCTCAGTCAGTTAAGCATTTGACTCTTGGTTTTGGGCTCAGGCTGTGATCTCAGGTTGTGGAACCAAGCCCCACATCCCCCTCTCCTCATGCCCCCCATCAACAGCACCATCTGGCTCTGTGCTCCGCAGGGAATCTGCTTGAGATTCTCCTCCACTCCTTTTGCCCCTCCCCCAGTTTGTGCACTCTTGCACAGGCACACACTATTTCTCTCAAAAATAAATAAACCTGGGCGCCTGGGTGGCTAAGTGGGTTAAGCCTCTGCCTTCGGCTTAGGTCATGATCTCAGGGTCCTGGGATCGAGCCCCACGTCGGGCTCTCTGCTCAGCGGGGAGCCTGCTTCCCCCTCTCTCTCTGCCTACTTGTGATCTCTCTGTCAAATAAATAAATAAAATCTTTAAAATAAATAAATAAATAAATAAATAAACCTTTTTAAAAAATTACATGCACATAAACAGCTAACCTCATAGCTTAAAAACTATGGGTTAAAACTATCAGGAGTGTGTTATGAAGGATTAACTCTATGTTCCTTAAACTATAAAGCTCCTTATAGTTAGAGTGTCACACTAATTAACATATCTAGTTTCTACAAAGGTCAGGTCATGATACCAAAGCTTGGTAGAGTTCAGCATATCCTGTAGTTTTTAAGCCAATTGCTAGAATGGGAGAAAAGAACAAAGGACGAAGGCAGGAAACCCACAGACATCAGTATACCTTGTTCACCTCACACCTCACCAAGACTCACCCTGGAGGCCAATGATACAGGCCAACTTCCCACTCTCCAAGTCCTTTCTTATGAACTCTGAAAAGATGGCTTTGAAACCTTTGTACCCAGAGCTGCTACTGCAAAATAAACTGACACCCACAAAAACAACAAATGGAGTCATCTGAACCAATAAAGAAGCACAGGTCTTCAGGTCGGCTCTATCCTCTACAGACTACAAGAAGCTATTATTCTTTAAGATTCTGCAAGTAATAAGCCTTCATGGGTTGCCATTATTAGCAAATACGGTGCCTATCTCTCAAATGAGCAATACTAAATTGAAGATAATAGTAGAGTCTTAGTCCATTTAGCTGCTGTAACAAAATACCATAGGCTGGGTGGCTTAGACACAACAGAAATTTATTTCCCACATATCTGAAGGCTGAGAAATCCAAGATCAAAGCCACCAGCAGATTCTGTGTTTGCTGAGAGCCGCTTCTAGGGTCATGGATAGTTGTCTTTTCATGGCATCCTCACATGGCGGAAGAGGGCAAAGGAGCTACCTGGGACCTCTTTATGAGGGCACTAATCCCATTCATAAGAGTTCTACCCTCATGACCTAATTACCTCCCCAGGACCCCACCACCAAATATGACCACACTAAGGGTTAGGTTTTAACATATAAATTTTGTGGGGATATCAACATTCAATCTCTACCAAGTAGCCTATAACTAACTGGGAAAGATACAAAGAAGTCAAGAGTCATAATGCATAATTGATTATATATTTGTTATATGAGCCAACCATGGCTTGAAAATCATAAAGAATGATTTTTCCTCCCCAAAGAAGTAATATTAAGGATAAACATAGTTGCAAATTTTGGGGTTCCTTGCTCTTTAAGTCATGGTATAATTCAAGAGATTACAAAATTCTTCAGGAGAAATAGAGATTATAAAATCCATTAGGAGAAACAAAGCACTCTTAATAGAGTCACAACTGCAGCTGATGGGAAAGATATAAGAAAAAAGCTTCCTCATTGAAGATGCTAAACTTTTGTAATGAATGACAAACTTACCAAACTTCAATTTCTCCACATTTTTCTTACTTTAGGACAAATGGATCAAAGGGGCAGATAGCACCTGTCAAAGTTTACATTAATTTTGTAACAGTTTACTTATATTTAGAAAAGTAAGCATCTCAAAATGGTGGACAAATGTAAAATAATGAACACTTAGAGACATAAAGGTAAAAATAATATTTTCTTAAGATATTGCCACCTGTAGCCATCTTTAAAAGAAAATGATGAAAGGAAAAATGCACCTTAAAAATTTTTTTCAAAAAATACTTCCCCACTAATCCTTTTTTTACTTCTTATAATGGGCCACTTAATCAAAATGTTTCTTTTTGGCACCAAGATCCATGTATTGTCCAGGTGTTAGAAAAAAAATATGTATTTAAGCACTTGTAATATAAATAGATATGTGTACCATTTGAAAAAAAAGATTTTTTCTCTTTTGTTTTATATATATTACATGAATCCCAGATGTCCTAATGAAAAGCCACAATTCATCAGATGTTGGAACATCACAGAGGTAGAAAGGAACAAATAAAAACCACACAAATGCATTAAATGACACTGAAATACATTTGCCTAATAAGTCCCTTTAGGGGGAAAACTGCATTAAAATATCTGTTCTGCGCATACACCAATTTAAAAAAGGGATTGTAACTGCTTACAAAAGTCTCAACACACATTGACTGATTTTTTCATTTTTTTTTTATAATGAAAGCCCCTGACTACTACTAACATGAACAAGAAAATACACTTAGTTTCTGGGAAGGTTAAAATGATTAAAAAAGATAAGGCAAATTTGGAGCAAAACAACAAACAAAACCAATCCATAACACTTTGATGTGATGAGAATGATCTAGTATTTATGAACGACAACTTAACCAACATACAATTCTCATAACCATAAAATTCACCCTTATTTTATTTTTTTTAATATTTTATTTATATATTTGACAGAGATCACAAGTAAGCAGAGAGGGAGGCAGAGAGAGGGAGAAAGCAGGCTCCCTGCGGAGCAGAGAGCCTGACGCGGGGCTTGATCCCAGGACCCCAGGATCATGACCTGAGCCGAAGGCAGAGGCTTTAACCCACTGAGCCACCCAGGTGCCCCAAATTCACCCTTTTAATATAGTGTACAGTTCACTGGTTTTTTAGTATATTCAGAGTTGTGCTGCAAACACCACTATGTGATTTTACATTTCATCTTTCCTAAAAAAAAACTAGTAATGCCAACCAGTAGAGTAATTCCCCACAACCCACTTTCCCACCCCTACCATGTAACCACTGATCTCCTTTCTGCCTCAATAGACTTACCTATTTTGGACACTTCACATAACTAAATTCACACTGTGTATCTTATGACTGGCTTCTTTCATTTAGCATAATGTTTCTGAGGTTTATGCATGTGTTCACATGGATCAGCACATCATGATTGCTACTGCTGAGTATTCCATCTAACATTGATTTGTAAAGATAGTTTCAAGAGATCTGCCTTTTTTCTAATTTCTGGACTCTGTGAAAATATTGGGGTGCGAGGGGTGTATTTTAAGCCAAAGGTCAAATTACAACAAACACAAAAGCTGGATATAGCTTTGTAACAGTTGTTTTGAGGTGGAATCATTTAAAAAGCCTCAAATTCAACTATTAAGTTAGAGAGGCAGTCTAACCACTACATGGAAAGAAAATGCTAGCTCATAAACCAGATAAATACTAACATGGAAGCCAATGTAAATTTCTTAAGATCCTTAGAACTTCTGAAAAAGAAAGGAGTACAGGAAATGTCCATTTGTGGGGTCTGCCTTAGCAGACATTAAAAAAAGCTAAAAGTGAATGTGGATAAAACCAACAAAGCAGATCTTTAAAATCTCAAAAAAAATTCTTTTTAATGATGCTCTACTGATAGAACTATAAATCAAAAGTAATAAACTAGCTGGGATATCTGGGTTGCTCAGTCGCTTAAGTGTCTGCCTTCAGCTCAGGTCATGATCCTGGGGTCCTGGGACTGAGTCCTGCATAGGGCTCCCTGCTCTGCAGGGTCTGCCTACTCTGCCTGCTGCTCCCCCTGCTTGTGCTCTCTCTGTCTCTGACAAATAAATAAATAAAATATCTTTTTTAAAAGTCATAAATCAGCAATCTTTAAACATCTCATTATTGTTTATTTCACAAAATGCCCTTTAGAAGCTTTATTTTAGTTTTAAAAAAAAAAAACAATAGATGTCTCCGGCACATTCCCCAGCGAGCACCTGTAACACCAGCATGATCAAGTCTTCCAACTCCTGACAAAGACAACTCAAACAGTGACACCAATACTTTTTTTTTTTAATTTAGAAGAAAATAAGGTCATTGAGGTGATTTTTTTAAAAGACAACAACAACAACAAAAATATTGCCAGTTCACATGTGTGGGAATAAGAGAGGTCACAAAAGCTATTGATGGAAAGATTAAATCCAATTTGTTCTCTCCATCTCTTGGGTTTGATTTTTGCTTCAAAAAAAGGCTTTAGAATTTGCCCCAGGCAGCCCTACATTACTTTTTTGTGTTAAAAGGCCCTGTGCAAAGCAAATATGGCCTTCAGTAAAACAATCAAATAAAACATACATTTTCCAACAAAAGCAGATTGCTAACTTAAGTCATTGAGGGTAAAAGAGCAGCTGAATGTGCAGTGGGAGCCAGAAAGAGGCTGTGATAGTACAGAAAAAGCTCAACTTAAAATAAGTCTCCAAATACAAAGTAAAAATATATAATCATAATTTTTAAAACATCATGAAAAAGAATCTTTAGTAAACAATTACTATCCAACAGCTTATTTTCCAACAGAGTACAAATAATTGTGCAATATTTAGTATTAATTTTGTAAATTCATATTTGAAATTCAAGTTCCGTTTTTTACTACTGTGAGGGTATAAAGAGCTCAATTTCAAAACCCATTTTTAATGAAAAATAAATTTAAAGACTAAGACCATGATCTGTGGAAAAATAACTACTATTGTAAAATAGTTGGTTCTAATTACAATCAAATCCATTTATATACCATGTTTCAAAAAAACTAAAAATTATGAAAACTTTTACCTTATTTCTAATACAATCAATAACTTGACAAGGGGAAGTTAGTTTCTAGGCACTAGTTCACTATTAACAACTGGCAGGGCCAATGACATAATCTGACCAAAGGAAAGTGAAAATGCATGTCCCTTGTTTACACAAACAAGTAAAAATTCTTAGTGTCTCAACTTGTCAGATTTTTCATTTGCTATTTAATGTCAAAAATTCTCAAGTGTGGGAATACCCATAGGATGATTACAGACCCTCACAGGTGCCTAAGGTCCTGTACTATAAACTCAAGTAGCAGGAGGCACATGCTAGGTTCAACCCTTGCCCCACCTATACCCATATGCCCTCCAGGGGCAGAGGAGTCACTGAACTGGGAGGGGGCAGGAGAGTGAATGGCCAAGAACCCAACCCAAAGGGGATGGGAGATGATGGGAGGTGGACCATGTGTGAGGTAGGATTCCAAACCTCAATTTCTTGCCCAGGTGTCCCATTTCACAAAACCGAAATCAAAGAAAACTCAGTAAAAATTTCAAAACAGCACTCATGGGGCATTAAACCTCAAGGGTGGGCCCTCTTCTGAATTTGAGACCCTGTGTGACTACTTTGGTTACTTGCCCACCAAACAAGGCCTGAAAACTGTTATTCAAACTAAAGAAAAAATAACTGTTTTGTTTTGTTGTAGCAGCTACTGCCAATTTACTTGGTTAAATCTGTCTTCATAATATCTACCTCCAAGTCTTCAACAATGTACAATCACAAATAAGAGTAATCTGATGAGAAAAAATACATACTGCATATACAATATCTTATCTATTAATTCCTGTGTCAGACAATCTATCAACTACAAAGCAAACTGTCCTAAAATTTAAAGAAGACCACAGGAGTACCAGGTGGCTCAGTCAGTTAAATGTCCAACTCTTGATTTTTGTCTTAGGTCATGATCTCAGGGTTGTGAGACTGGGCGCCAAGAATTCTCTTTCTTCCTCTCCCTCTGCCCCTCCCCCACTCTCTAAAATAAACAAACAAACAAACAAATAAACCAATCAACCAACCAACCACAGTATGGGCAGGAACAGCAAAGACGAATATGCCAACTAATAATTTTGGATTTTTTAACCTAGAAAACAAATATACAATTTATTTATAAATATACAATTATAGCTGAAGCACCTCCTATGTGTAATGTTCAAGGGGCTCCTACTGACCCCAGGGTAACAACTGGCAGTAGATGCATTTCAGGTCTTTGAAAACCATAAAACGACCATAAATTTTTGAAAATCCTTGAAAAGCAAAGTGATGAGAAGGCAAGTAGGTTTCTTCCTGATAACTAGGAGGGGAAAGAATAGTATGTAACATCAGATATATAGACATTTAAAAAATAAATTATTTTTAACTGGGGTGGGGAAATCATTTTTATGAGTTCAAAGGAAAGGGACTAGTCTAATTCTAACAAAACAAACAACTGAATATGCAATTAAGATGAACCAACAGAAAAGGCAGGATATGCTTAAAAGCAATGTATGGTCCTTTCTTTTTTTTTTTTTTTTTTGTATGGTCCTTTCTTTGACCAAGGTATGTAACATACACAAAATCTGCACAAAACTTAAGAGACCAAAATAGTACAAATGAAATGTACCCTCAAATAATGTCAGGGAGACTATAGCTGAAAATAGACTAAGACTCAAAGAAGATACTAAAAGTAACAAAAGAACTTCTACTATTGAATTTGATACAAGAAACAAAGAAAAGATGTTAAAAAAAGAAGAAGAAGAAGAAAGAAAAGATATTCATACCAGGACATATAATGTATTGTTCACAATGGCAAATCCTATTTCGCAAATATCATTCCATTTGGTTTTGAGAGGGTAAGATAAATATCACAAAGAATGAATGAATTCATTAACACGAGAGTGAGTGAATGAATGAGTAAGAAGACAATAAACCCTATATTTAGATGAGAATTCCACATAACGACTTCTGGTAAGCTTAAGTAGCCACTCCCAGAAGAATTATACCCACCGTAAGAAAACTTGCAGGTTCATGCCATTAAAACCATTTTGCCTAAAGTCTCTGATGACTTTCATTTCACTCATGCAGCAACAGGCATTTTTCAGCCCTCACTATTCTTCATGTTTCATCAGAATTCAACACTGATGATCACTCCCTCTTCACATTTTTGGTCTCCCTAATGTAAACCTATAAATTTCCTCCAAACATTCTGGCCACTCCTGGGTTTGCAGATTTATTTGCCTCTTATTGGCCATTTAATGTTGGAATTCCTCATCAGTGTCCCTTACAAGCCAACACAGATACACCATGTCTCTGACCAAATAATTCCTTTATACTCTTGACCTATATATCCAACTGCCTAATTGATCTCTCAATTTGTCCGTCACAAAGGTATTTTAAAACACATCCATATCTAGGCTTATGATCTGCACCCCCAACCACAGCCTCAAATGTGGTCCTTTCCTAGACCTCCCTCTCTCGGGGTAGTATCTCCTCTCATTCAGATAAAGAAAGCCAGAAAAACAAACAAACAAACAAAAAACCCAGATACATTCTTGACCCTACCTTCTCATCCTCAGTCCCTCACCAAATCCTGAGATTTTAACCTTGTAACTTTTCCTCAAATTCATCACGTCCTCTACATACCCTGCAATACTAAACAAGTAATGAATTTCTCTCACTCAGACAACTGCAGACATCTCAACTCATCCCCCTGTGGTCAATCCTACCTGCTTCCATCCTGCCACCGACATTGTAGCCAAAATGATCTTTTGAAATCCAACTTTATCACCACCATGATCTAACTTATTATAACCTTTTACTGATTTCCTACTACCTGTTCTTATCCTGGGTATCACCTTATTCTCCATCCTCATCTCACTCAACACTTTCTTCCACTCTATACTCTGTGAATTCCAACACCTTCCAGCCACATAGTCTTTACAAAAGCCGTTTCCTCAAACTTGATTGCGTTGTCCTCCCCAATTCATCTCTCTTCACTGTATTACTTTCCATCTATCCCTCTGATCACAGCTCACCTTTTGGGGAAAGGTTTTCCAGATTCTCATAGCAGCATGGACCTTATTGTTGTATGATTAACCCATTAAAATGTAGCTTACCGGGTCTCCTGTGTTAGTCAGTTTAAGCGTCTGACTGTTGACTTCAGCTCAGGTCGTGATCTCTGGGTCGTGTGATGGAGCCCCACGTCCGGCTCCACACCAGCTCAGTGCAGAGTCTGTCTGGGATTCTCTCTCCCCATCTCCGTCTGCCCCTCCCCCCACTCAGGCACTCTCTAGACAGATAAATAAAATCTTTTTTTTAAAAAAAAAAGATTTTATTTATTTATTTGACAGAGAGAGACAGTGAGCGAGGGAACGCTAGCAGGGAGAGTGGGAGACAAGAAGTAGTCTTCCTGCCAAGCAAGGAGACCAATGTAGGACTCAATCCCAGGACCCTGGGATCATGACCTGAGCTGAAGGCAGATGCTTAATGACTGAGCCACCCAGACAACCAGATAAAATCTTTAAAATAAAAAAATTAAAATGTAGCTTCCCCATTGGACTATAAACTGCATAAGGTC
Source organism: Martes martes (assembly GCF_963455335.1). Lineage (NCBI taxonomy): Eukaryota > Metazoa > Chordata > Mammalia > Carnivora > Mustelidae > Martes > Martes martes. Next base: position 72,037,220 of record NC_137893.1, on the reverse strand, counting down.
AGGGACTAAAATTGCTTATATTCAATATCTTACATCTACCACGTAATATAATGCCAGGCAATCAAGTTCTTGTCAGGTAAGTTAAGATTGTTCTAATTTGAGAAATCTTGCTGGACAATGAAGAGGACAAGACTTTTTTATTGGTGATTGAGTCATCAGGACGACCTAATTTAGAACTCACAGTTTCTAGGAATATTAACGGGTTGATATTTCTACATTTACTAAATATATATGCAAAACATGCCATCTTAGACAAAATTTCAGTCTGGCAGCATCACACAAATCTTGAATTTCAAGCTTTTAGTTAACTATAGTCTTCAGCAGAAGTTTATGAGGACCTTCATTTAACTCCCTGTCAATACCACAACTTGACACTTCTTAGCATGTAAGTTTATTTTCAAGTAGTGTAATACGTCTCCATTTAGACTGATAACCTTTTTCTTTTCAGTGCTCAAGTTTATTATATTGTTGAACCTATTATCTTTGATGTCATTTCATGAGTACAAAATTGTTCTGGAACAGATTTACGGACTCCCAACAAACTCATCAGTAATTCCCAACTCCCATGGACAGCATCCAAACCCCCTCACTGGCCATTCATTTATAGACATGTCCGTTTATTCCCACTAGGGAATAATCGCTAGGGACGTCTGGGTGGTTCAGTCAGTTAGGCATCTGCCTTTGGCTCAGGTCATGATCTCGGGGTCCTGGGATCGAGCCTTGCATTGGGTTCCCTGCTCAACAGGGAGTCTGCTTCTCCCTCTTCCTCTACCTCTCCCATTGCTTGTGGGCACTCTCTCTCAAATAAATAAGTAAAATCTAAAAGGAAGGAAGGAAGGAAGGAAGAAAGGAAGGAAGGAAAAAAAAAAAGAAAAGAAAAGACTGCAACTAGTTCTGTTCTATTTTCTCTCAATTATCTTTTACCTAACTATTATTTGGAACTTTCCTTTAATCAGAGATTCCTCCAGCCCTTCGAAAATTTCCAATGTTTCTAATGCAATCAGAAAAAATTTTCTGAAATCTTTGTACCATACAGAAACAGTGCCTCAGACTGGGGAAATTCAATATACACACACTAAACACCTTTACAAAACAAAAAAGGTCTAATGTATCTGATTCAACCAATACAGTGCAAATTCCTTTCCCACAAGTTCCCTTTGATAAATAAATCTCACAGCTTTGAAACAAGGTAGTTTGTGGATAGAAATGATAAATGTACTTTTCCTATCTGTAGAAAAATAAGATCACAATATCCATGACAAGATTAACACAACCAGACCAGTATCTAACCTTGTAAAAAATAGAAATGACCACTATAAATGACTGCTTTCCTCCATTTATTTTATCTAGTTAGAACGCATATATTAAGCCATCTATCAAGAAACAAAAAGGTTATCTTGTATACTTAGCTGCAGGTGTATGCCAAGAAATGTCATTACAAATTAGTAAGATAAGAATGTGCACAAGGAGAGCACCCCTGATTTGCTCAACTTCTCATAACTTGAAAATACCTCCAAAATAATTTATATCCTGACCCGGAAAGCCAATTCAAATACAGTGAAATAAAATGCTAGCCATTTCTTATATTGGTGTTATTTATTAATGCCCTATAGTAGCTTTATTCTAACATAAGGGTTGAGAATGGGGGAAAAAACAGGAACATTAAACAATCAAATAAATTCCTATCTGTGCCTCCAAACAAATAAACATTTAGGTGCTTCTAGTCATATTTTTATTTTAACGTAAGTATTTAGATTAGCACTTGTGATAGGCAAAATAAAAGCCTCCCCAAAGTGTCTATATCCTAATCCCTAGAAACTGTGAATATGTTAGATTATGAGACAAAAAAGAATGAAGGCTGCAAATGAAGTTGAGGTTACTAATCAGCTGACTCTGAGATAGGGAGATTTTCCTGGATTGCCACGGTAAATCCAATGTAATCCTGAGTGTCCTTATTTGTGTTAGGAGGAAGTAGAGGAGGAGAATCTGAGAGACAGCAATCCCTGACCTTGCAGGCTTTGAAGATCAAGAAAGGAACCATGAGCCAAGCAACGTTGTCTTGGCTTGAACCTGCAAAAGGCAAGCAAATGATTCCTTCCCTAGAGCCTGAGAAGAAGTCCAGCTTTGATTTTAGCCCACTGAAACCCAACTGACCTCTGACCTCAAGAAATATAAGTTAATGAATTTTTGTTTTAAGCCACTACCTTTGTTGCAATTTGTTGCAGCAGCCATAGAAAACTAATACACTAAATACTTTGCAATGAACAAAAATTTTAAATATCCTGTTATTTCTAAGCATAATAATAAACTAACCATTTTACTTTATATACCTTGTAGTTAAAAAAAAAAATACCTCAGAGTCTACTTCAGACTTCAATAAAACAATCAGTTACTTCTCCTTAGGTCACAGTTTCCTTCTTTTTAATATAATGGAGTTTGTTGGAACGTTGTTAAGTTTCCTTTGAGCTCTAAAGTTCTTTGTGTCCTTGTCTCATAAATGCTAATTATAAAGAGTTGTCTGAGCTTTGGCTTTTTCTATGAAATCATTTTGTTAACCTCTAATGAGCTTTTTAACAAAAGTAGTCATGTTAAAATAAATCTGATGTAAGTTCACAAAATTATTCATAATAACCTACTGCTTTTCACTTGAGGTCCCTAACCATTTCTTTGCTTTACTATGGCATTTCTCTTGTCTTTCAAAAAGACCGGATCAAGTGAAGGAATGTTTCAGTTAGGAATTGCTTGCAGCTTTTTTGCTGTTACCTCAGGAAAGGCAAGGAAAAAAAAAAAAATCAGTACAGTGCAGAATTTTGCTTTTAAATAATTCTTAACACACAGATTTTTAGGGGTTCAATAAAGCATTATCGAGAGATGAAACAATATTATCCCCATTTTAAATAGCTAAAAAGCCTTCCCTGTAAACTTTTACAAGTCCTAGATATATCACTTGATATGTATGTACAGTCTTAAAAAAACAAACAAAAAAAAGTACTCATTTTCACTGCATTTAACCATTTAACCAGAAGTGAATTTCTTCCTCTTCTAAAAAGAGAATATGTCACCAACTGAAAAGAAGCCAAACAAGGAAAGTTAAGTCACATTACATAATGGGCTGCTAAGTGTCCTTTAAGCTGAACAGTCAAAATATCATTAGAATACATGATAGTGCTTTCAATAAATACAACTGAAGGACATCATTTGAAACTAAATTTTATGCAGCAATGTTCTCCTGACATTAAATGAATTTAACTAACCAAGTAACTGTTAAGACCAGTAGGTGAAAAAATTTAGAGGGTACACATGTGCCACATTTTCTCACTCACAATCATAAAATATGCCAAATGGTAAAGGTATTTGCAGTTTTCTGTAACTGTCATATCTGTTGTGTAAAATTTTACTGAACAAAATAAAATGTTTAATTTTCAATAGATTGGAGGGCAGAAAATGAATAGGGGAAAAAAAAAAAACATCGGGCAGAGGATTCTAGGTATTATGGAAAATGAGCAGAAAAGGTTGAGACAAACCTCTTGCAAAAGAAAACAAAAGACGATTTTTAAAAAGACAAACTTACACAACGAGAGAATAGAATGGTGGTTTCCAGAGGTGAGGGAGGGTAGAGTAAATGGGGAGATATAGGTCAAAACATATAAGCTTTCTCTCTTTTTTGTTTTTATTTATTGTTTTTAAGTTTTTATTTTAATTCCAGTTAATTAACACACAGTGTTATATTAGTTTCAGGTATACAATATAGTGATTCAAAAATTCCATACATCACCTGGTACTCATCATAATTGCCCTCCTTAATACCCATCACCTATTTAACCCATCCCCTAACCCACTTTCCCTCTGGTAACCATCAGTTTGTGCTCTATAATTGAGTCTGTCTCTCTCTTTTTTATCCTTTGAGTGTTTTGTTTTTTAAATTCCACATATGAGTAAGATCATATGGTATTTGTCTTTCTCCAACTTATTTCGTTTAACTCTGCACTCTTTAGCTCCATCCATGTCATTGAAAATGGCAAGATTTCATTCTATTTTAAGGTTGAATAATATCCCACTGTATATATAACCACATCTTTATCCATTCATCTATCAATGGACACTTGGGCTGCTTCCATAATTTGGCTATTGTAAATAATGCTGCTATAAACATAGGAGTACATGTATCCCTTTGAATACATTTTGTATTTTTATTGAATTTTGTATTTTGAATTTTTGTATTTTGGGGTTACATACCCAGTAGAGTAATTCCTGGATCGTAGGGTAGTTCTATTTTTAACTTTTGGAGGAACCTCCAGATTGTTTTCCACAGTGGTTGCACCAGTTTGCTGTTTATCAACAAACTTTCAGTTATAAGATGAAGTTCTATAGATCTAATGTACAAAATGGTGACTATCATTAATAATACTGCAATGTACACTTGAGATCTGTGCTAAGAGAGTATATCTTAACTGTTACCATCACATACACATAAAAATGGTAACTATGTGAGATGATGGGTATGCCAGTTAACTTGATTATGGTAATCATTTTACAATGGATACTATGTCATTACACTGTACACCCTTTAAAAATAAAATAACATTGTTATACATGCCAAAAAAAAAAGAAAGCTGTCAGAAAGTTTGGGGTAAAGTGCAAATGGGGCAAGAAAACTGTGATGGAGGCTAGCTATATTATTAGAGGAAAGACATGTCTCAAAAGGGAAACAATAAATGGAAATAGAAATGAAAAATGCATTTAATAAAAAAAAAGAAAGGAAAAAACCCTCCCAAACCCTCCCCCCCACCACACACACACACTCTCCCCCAAATCAGGCCAATCAATAAGGAGAAAATGTCCTGGCTGTGAAACGGACCAAGCTAATGCACAGATGAACCACATTCTTTCTTATTTTTAATCATAAGCTAAAGGTCCAGCACCTATACGTAAGTACCTATGGAGTTAACCCTGGATGTTTCATACTGCAGTTTTGGAGCTAGGTTTCTAATGATCTGAACATAGTTGTGCTGATTATGGTTTCTCTACATTGATTTTAACTCATTTGATGTTTAGTAAGAATATATCAGAAGCAAATCCATATACTACCTATCTTATGAGATAGAAGTAAAGAGTTTGGGAGAGAAGGAGAAGACTTAAAAAAGGCTAACAACGGGGGTGGGGGGGGAAGGAGTACAAAAAAGAGGAAGAGAGAAGAGAAGGCATTGAGAGGGGAGGGATTGAGAGGAAGGTAAGGAAGGCAGAGCAAAAGCATCAATACTTCCAGATTTTGCTTTCTCCCCAAGGCTTTGTCCTTCAAGAGAGCTCAAAGGCCAAATAAGGTTCTGCTGAGCCTTTGTTCCTAATTCAGTTCTTTGTTTACATCTCCCTCATGAATTCTGCCTTTTAACTGAATAGTCCCCCAGAAGCCTGGTTTTGTAGGTTCTGTTTATTCACATGGCTCTGTATGTCACAGATGGTCCAAGACTGCAAGTGGGTGTGTGTGCACGTGTATGTTAACTGTTAGTTTTTTTTTCTTGCTTCCTTCCCCATTTTAGTGTAGGGAACTCTTTTAATTTGCTTTTATCTTTTTATTTTGAAATAATCTCAAACTTAGAGAAAAGTTGCAAGAATAATACAAAGAACTCCTGTATATCCTTTACTAACCAAATTCAATTTTCAACATGCTGTCACATTTGTTCTCTATCTTTCCATATGTTTAACATTTATTCTATATAATTCTATACATTTAGTCTATATAATTCCATACAACTTATTTATACTTCCTAAACAATTTGACAGTAGATGGCATACAACATGCCCTTAAGCCTCCAGTGCTTCCATGGTATATATTTCCAAACCACAGAATATTCTCTTCCATAGCCTTGATACTATTATCAAATTCCGAAACTTTAACACTGACACAATATGATTATATAGGGCAGAGTTCAGCAACCCTGTGGGCCAAATCCTAGCCTGCCAACTGATTCTGTAAATAAAATTTCACTGGAACACACGCCCATTCTTTGTGTATTGTCCATGGCAACAATGTGAACAACAGCAAAATTGGGTGTTTGTTGCACGGAGAGCCAAATGGCCTGCAAAGCCTAAAAAATTTACTATTTGGTCCTTTACAGAAAAAATTTGATCACAATATAATTCATAGTCCATATTCCACTGTCAATTGTCTCAAGAATGTCCTTTTTAACTGGATTTCCCAGTCTAGGATTTAATCTAGGGTCATGAACTGTACTTACCTGGCACTTCTCAGAGTCTCCTTTTATCCAGAATAATTCCTCAGCCTTTCTTTGTCTTGCATGACATTGTCATTTTGAGGAAGAAAAGCCAGGCTTTTTTTTTTTTAAGGAAAAAAAAAAACCTATTTGGGGTATATCTGACGTTTCATTAGGTTAGATTCAGATAATACACTTGTTGTCAGAATGTTATAAAAGTGATTTTATGTTCTTCAACATAAAAAGGGCCCCCCTCTTTAATGATGGTCATTTTGATGTTTTTTTCTCCATTATATAGGTATTATTTTTTTGTACTTGCAATTAATAACAAATCTATGGGAGATGCTTTAGGAGCATGTAAATATTCTGCTCTCCATCAAACTTCTCCTGCCCCCAATTTAACATCAATTGATGATTCTTTCCCAAATCAATGTTTACTATTATTGATGCAAAATGAAAATTTTCCTAATTTGTTTGTAGTATCACAAAATCCAAGATGCTATTAGTTTGTGATTAGAAATCAGGTGTTCAAAAATACTAAATGATTTATCTATGGCTACCTATTTTTCAAGTAGCTCTTTCGAGAACTTTATAACTTTTAAAACTCCTGAACTTCCGTGGTCCTAAATTCTCTCAGGCTACAGACTACTAATTCAGGCAAATGTTCTCAAGACTCAATCAGAATTTCTTGCACATCAGCATATAAAACCTATCTTATGAAGCTACCACTTATGCTCAAAAGCTATGTTTTTAAACTTCCATTGTTTTTTACTTTATCTTTTTTTCATTTAAAGATTTTATTTATTTGGGAGAGTGAGGGAGGGGGGGAGAGAGAGAGAGTGCGCGCAGATGTGGGGAGAGGGGCGAGAGAGGGTGAAGTAGATTCCCTGTTGAGCAGGGAGCCCAATAGGGGGCTGGATCCCAAGACCCTGGGATCATGACCTAGCCCAAGGCAGACACTTAACTGACTGAACCATGCAGGTTCCCCCATTGTTTTTACTTTAGAATGAACTTCACTTCTATAGTAGAGAAGAAGTAAAGTAGAGAAAAACACCCACAACAACCAACATGGGGGCACTTAGCTGGCTCAGTCAGAGGACCAAGTGACTCTTGATTTCTGAGTTGTGAATTTGAGCTCCATGCTGGGTGTAGAGATTACTTAAAAATAAAATCTTTAAAAAAATTTTTTTAAAAAACTAACAAGTTTTGGATAATATCAATTTTGAGTCTGCCCATAAATCATCCCTTTCCACTTAATCTACCAGGGCCACAAATCATGGTTCAGTAACCACTATCTCAGGCTTAAGCAGTTAAGGCATAAAGTTTACAGACTATATTAGCTTGCTAAGGCTGTCATAACAAAAAACCACAGACTGTATATCTGAAACCATTGAAATTTATTTTCTCACAATTCTGGAAGTCAGAAGTCTAAGATCAAGGTGTGGTAGGTCTGGTTTCTTCTGGGGTCTCTCTCCTTCACTTACAGATGCCCTCTTCCTCACTATATCTGTCTGTGCCCTAATCTACTCTAATAAGGACTCCAGCATATAGGATTAGGGTTCACCATATGACCTCATTTTTGTACCTACTTATGGCCTTCATTTTAAGTACCTCTTCAAAGGCCCTGTCTTTGAATACAGTCACATTCCAATGTACTGGGAGTTAGGACTTCAAACATGTGAATGTGAAGGGGACACAATTCAGCCCCTAAGAGGGACCCATAACTAAGATAACTGCCATAAAATTATGACTTTTCTAGGACACAAAACTATACCAACTTATATACTAGGCTCTTCTAATTCCAAGTGGGATCATAATGGTAAAAAACCTGAAAGTCATCCTGTGGGTAGAACGTGAATGTTTACATAAAGGAGAGGTAACAAGTCGGGGAGGCGTGATGGCCACCAACAAAGAGATAAAGGGAAGATGCATTTAGAAATTTACCTCTTTTAAATCACTCGCAAAAGTTTGAACTTGACCAAGCATTCATTTTTCAATGAAAAAAGTGATCTTTCTAACTTATCTGACACTAGAGGGAAAATGAGTGATGTCAAAAAATAGGATAAATGCTCAGAATAAACTGTGGATTGAAAGAATGGCAAAGAGTGGGAAAAGGAGGCTGTGTATTTGGATTTATATGTTGCTTTTCTCAAATGAAACTTAACTTGCAGACAGAAAGCTTTTGATGGCTCCATCCATAAAAATTTCAAAAGTTTTCTCAACTTCTGCAACAACTGAAAAGTCATGATTGCCTCAGGCAGAAGCAAGAAATGAAATATCCTCATACCAAAGGCTCAGTGTCATTATATTTTTCTCTGGAGCAAAATGTATGCCCCAAACTGTCAATGACACAACGTCAGGAATAGACACTGCTAAAAGAAAAAGATCATGTCCAAGTGTTGCAAAACCAGTTAAAAATGATTCAACTACAACTGAAGCCATACAATGCACTAATAGCTTAAGAGCTATTAGTAATTATGACATACCACCTCTCAGGCCAAGAACCGTCCACTGCCTTTCAACATTCATTTCATACTGTAATTTTTAAAACAACCTCCTTTACAGAAAGTGGGTATGTGATGATATAAAATGAGTACATCCTCTCTGTTCACTTTGAATTTCAAACCTTGCCTTTATGGGAAGCTAAGTTAGAAGCATCACAGCACAGTGTTTGTGGACAAACAGGGGATCTAGCATCAGGCTGTCTGGGCCAAATCCTGGTCCTGTCATTTATCAGCTACTGTGAGCCTGGGCCAGGCACTTAATCTCTCTGTGGCTGTTTCCGCATTTGAAAAATGGAGATAATAAGAGGTAGTAAGCACCTCATTTACTTGCTGGGAGGATTATACAAGATAATATATTTAAAGAGTGCCTTATACATAGAAACAATTTAAGAGGCAAGCTATATCCTGTTGGCAATAGGGAGGCAGTGAACATTTCAGACAGGGCTCACATGACCAGATTTTTGTTTCAGATAATTCACTTTGAGAGCACAGTGAAAGATGGATTGATTAGAGGTCATTTGTGCAGCCAAAGTAGGAGACCAGATAAGAAGACTACTGCAATAGTCCAAGAAAGCTATTCTGAGGGTCTTAACTGAAGCAGCATTTGGAACAGGCCGGAGGTACAGATAGGTATGTGAGATTTTAAAGAGACAGTACAGGATTTTGTGTAAGAAAGGAAAAGAGAAGGAATCAGTTGGGTAACTGGAACTAGGAAGGATTATAATGAAGCACACTTGAGAGCAAATGATACAATTGCTTTTAAATGTGGTGAGATTGAGATATACTCCTGGGCATCCCTGTGGGATACTATCTTAAAAAGATCTAAAGCATAAAGGAGAGGCCTGAGCTAGAATACCATTTTGATTGACAGTCAATCATATTTTACTGATGAGAAAAACATTTTAAATTTATTTTAGAGAAGGAACAGATGGCACTTCCTAATAAAAAAGAGGGTTTACAGCTACATCCTAGTATAAAGTTTGGTGTTGAGTATTTTTATTTTAAAATAATATCAAAGTCATTCGATCAACATCACATTCGTTCTTCAATATCAGGACTGGTATTGACAGACCAAATCCTTTTCTTAAAAAAAAAAAAATAGGAATGGGGCACCAGGGTGGCTCAGTAATTGTCTGCCTTCAGCTCAGGTCATGATCCCAGGGCACTGGGATCCATCCCTGCTTGTGTTCCCTCTCTCGCCGTGTCTCTGTCAAATAAATAAATAAAATCTTAAAAAAAAAAAAAAAGTAGGAAGGCTACTTTACAAATACAAGTTTTCTGCTGTTCCATTCATTATTTCATTCTGTAATTCCCAAAGAGGACATTCATAGTGCAGATCTAATTCTGCTGCCCAAGAACTACACCTCCCTGTGGCAACCCTTGTGTTCACCAGCACTTTTTCCTCTCCTCCCAAGAAAGGATCTAATTTTTATTGGGACCATATAAACGGACATTCAAAAACATGTCACATAGTATCTTGGTCATGAATATATGTTCAGCATGTCCTGTGCACTGAGAAGCACCCTTTTTGTGTAAGGTAAACTCATGTGAAACTATGTCAGCAGTATTGTCAGCTAGGTGTGAATCTTTGGATAAAATACATACAAATTATTCACTGGAGAATCTTAAACTCATTTTAATAAAGCAGGCTTAGTTTAATAAGTTATCTAAAATATATAGATTTAATTGTTAGGTTTCAACCCTCTTTTTACTATAATTTGGTAGTCTTTAAATAATTTAGTTTCATTCATGGGTAAGAAAATATAATTTCATTTTGGTTCGATTCCACGAATTACTGTGTATTTTTCAGGTTTATGGTTGATTACTTATTTAAGTCCTGGAAACCTTTAAATAATTCCTGAGGAACTTGGACAATATGACATTAAGTTCTAGAAGATGATAAATGTCATCAACAAGCATGGGTTCTTTCTAAACTGTTCTAAAAAATCAATCTGGAGATTTAAAAAAAATCAAATCTTACTAGGTTGTTATCACAACCTAGTAAAATCAAGATGCTTCCATGTGTTTAGTGTTCCAAACACTTAGTAAAAAGGCAATGAAAAGTTAAAATGTGATTTCCAAATTTTATGACGAAGTCAGAGCAATCAAGCCAGGAAGAATAAAAATGTTTACCCATTTCGGTATGAAATTATCCTGACTTAAATTGTAAGAAAAGTAACACACGACTAATAAAGCAAGCCAACTTTATTTCAGGAAAGAAGTTAACAAATTCTATTAAAGAAAATGCACACTGTTACACTTCAGAATCTCTAGTAGATGTAGCCAAGAGAAAGAGAGACACAGAGAGGGAAAAGGTAATAACACTATTTTCATAGTTGCATTCAACATTTACCAAAAAGTTGCAATCTCTTTTCTATAAGCTATAAATTAAAGTCTAAAAGCTAGACCTTCAGGAGAACTAATTACCACAAATCAACTAATATTTAAAAGCACCAAGAAAAGGCTACATTCACCCAGTTCTTTCTAAAATACTCAAAAGCAAAAAACCCTTTTGTTTAAAAAGCAGTTGATATTTGTCATGTAAGCTTGACACATACAGAATGTATTCAAATATACAAGTGAGACACTGACGATTTTTTTTTCATTAGCAATAGAGCAGAGTGGATGACAATTAAAGTTCCTACTTAAAAACACCCTCTTTTCACAGGTGTATGAGAAGAGGCACAGCTCAATTTCGAGGCATTACAATAGCTTTTCTTGCCATTTTTTTCCCCAAATGCCATTGCCACTGCCAGCAAATGAAAGGGCCTGGAGAGAAGAACTATGCACTCCCCGTAATAAAGGCATGTTTAACCATCACTGTACTTAGCGCGTATGTGCAAATGCTATTTAAAACTGGCTGAAAGAGGGGGTGTGCCATTCCTCCCTACTTGGAATTAATGAATGCAGCCAATATTTGCAGACGATGTTTTGATATCAGTGTTCAGTGGGGAAAAGGGTTAGACAAAGATTAAAGGGTTTAAGACTGGCACAATTTTGCTGGAAGTTCATGGATGGCTTCCCACCTTACCTACATCTCCCCTCTGCATGCCACTGTTTTCTGATACCGATACCTGTGTACACATAAGAGCTGCACTTTTGCCCTCCTCACGGGATCCAGTCCAATGGGTCCTTGCACTGGTGGCTGCAATGGGACACACGCCCTCCCCCAACAGAGAGAGACTCCTGTGACTCCACATGAACTGCCTGGTAGCTGGAGATCTGCTTGGTACCCCACCCTATACTTGTGCCAGGACTGCCTGCATGTACCCATGGCCACCTATCTACTCTGGGAAGTAGAATCCATGTAACCAGCGAACCCTCATTCCCCTCATTCGAGCTTTATCCTGATAAAGGTAAACAAAATAATGCTATGACATAAGAGTGCAGATACAGGCCATTTTGCATGTTTATGGTCTTTTTGTCACTTCAGGTGAGAGAGGATCTCAAATACGTGTGGGGTTTAGTTGGTTGGTTTTTTGGCCAAAGGAAAGAGAACTGTGCCTTGGATTTCTGTTACTTAAAACAGTTTCATAGTTGCTTTGTGTTCCACCTGCCCACCTCAAAGAAAAGCACTATTATAGCTAGAAAAAAGTTTTTTTTTTTAAAGAGTATTTTAAAAGTTTTGCTAGTTCGCTGACAAATTAGGAAGTGCTCTCAGTTATAGGCTAAGATATATTGCTAGGAAATAAAATCCCTAGGATACCAAATTCAGCAGCTGTTCGGTATAGCACTTCCTTTTCCTGGACGAACAGGTAAGTGGAACATTCTGTTCCACACCAGCCTCACTGAGGCTCCCTCCTGGCTTCATCTTCCTCACCCAGGCAGCTGGGCTCCCACTCCTTCCTGAGGAGCTGCAGAGGAAGCCAGCTATTCCCTGTGGGTAAAAAGAGATGAGCCTGAGGCTGGGGTAACACCTCAGCACACACAGACCATACCAGAGCGGCCCTGGGATTGTTCCAGCTGCCAAAAAGTTGTTCAGCAACGTGCCCACACTCTAAGACTCAGAAGACTTCTGGTCCTGCACAGTGCTAGACATGTGCTCAGTGGCGCAGGTGTTCATGAGAGCTTTACTCCCCAGCATCAATAAAACAGTATAGTTCTGGTGCTAAGTCATTGCAACTAATTAGATGTCTCAGAAAAACAAACAAACAAACAAAAAAACATATTTTACTTCTGAAATGATATTGGTACTTAAAATATTAGTAGTGGAAAACAGTCATCCTGGCCAACCTTTGGTAGATAATTCTCACTACAACATCTTGTTTCAAGTTCTTATTTACAAACTAAACAAAGTCATATAAAGCCCTGTATTGACTGAATTCCACTGTCCAAATTCCACTGTAACAAAATCCATCTTAACTCACACAGAGTGTTTACAGATCAGGGTGGTCAATCCAAGCTTGCCCAGGTCCTCTTTGTAGTAAACAGATGGGAGGGAAGGGTAATTTTTAATCTCAGTGGTTGTGAAAGAGTGGGTGTCACACATAGGTTTTCTCTGTTTCCTTTAAGGGAAATGCTTTGTTTGGGTAGACCATAGTGTAGTTTTGGTAGGATTTGAAAGAGGAATGATAAGAAAGAATTGTTAATTGCTCACTGAAGACAGAACAAAAGGAAGAGAAAGTTTTTCTTTTCTCTTGGCACACTAGAAAATTTAGTGCCTTAATTTTACTTAATACTATTTATTTTCCTACTTATTAGAGCTCCTGCATTCTGTCTTGTGGTTAAAATAAAGAGTCTATTCTTCCACAAAATTCTTTCTTACACTTGAGTATTCTGGAAATAGTCCAAGGACACTACCTGGGGCCATCTACTATCACAACCAAATTCAGTGGCTTTCTCAACCTCTCAGTTCCCCTTGGCTTTCTCCCATTCCTCTAACTTGGTTTTGTTCTTACCTTCCACACTACTGGCTATGAATTAGATGAAGCCTTTTCGTCCCTCCTCAGTTCAGCCTTAGGCCAATGCTCCACCACTTTTCTCATTCCTCCCTCAAGGAGCTGGTTCACTTTAAGTACTACAGAGAGCCTGTGGCTAACACCCAGGAACCTCCCTCATTCGCCTTTCGCTCTTATACTTCCAAGTACCTGTAGGACATCTCACTCAGATGTCTGCTAAAACCTGACATGCGACTGTATCAAGTGCTTTCCAATGTCATATTCACCTCCTGTGGTCAAGGCCCACCGAGTCTCCATGCATCATACTCTACAAGGCCTAAAATACTATACCATTCAAGCCCTTAAAAATACATCTACTTGTTTCTCCAAATTCACTTCTTATAACTCATCATTATGCCCCTCTTTCTTTTTTTTTTTTTTAAAGATTTTATTTATTTATTTGACAGAGAGAGATCACAAGTAGGCAGAGAGGCAGGCAGAGAGAGTGAGAAGGAAGCAGGCTCCCCGCTGAGCAGAAAGCCCGATGTGGGACTCGATCCCAGGATCCTGAGAACATGACCCGAGCCGAAGGCAGTGGCTCAACCCACTGAGCCACCCAGGCGCCCTATGCCCCTCTTTCTTAGGTCACTCTCTTTATCATATCCATACCAATAATATTTTGTGTTTTTTTAAGGATTTTTTTAAGTAATCTCTATACTAAACATGGGGCTTGAACTTACAACCCTGAGGTCAAAGGTTGCACTCTCCACCAACTGAACCAGCCAGGCACCCCCATACCAACATAACTTTGAACCCCAGTGCTGGCTTAGTGTACATACAACACCCTGCAAGCACAGACTTCTAATTCTGATACATTGTTAAGTCCTAATAGCAGTTTTGAGACAAAGACAGGGGTCAAATAGGCTTACATTTCTAATTCCAATTTCAGAGAGCAAAAACTTTATTTAAAACCCTAATTACATCTTACTTTTGAAGTAATTTTGAAAGCGTTATTTTCATCTCATACATATTTTTTAACTTTGTTCTACCATTAAAACTAAATATATGGCCAATTACTTATGTTCACCTGTTCACTGACCATTTCCCTTATGCCTCATTTACTAATGGTTTTGCCAAGATTTAGAATGTGAGATCCTTTAACATTTTTACAAGTTAGCAATTTTGCATACCAAAGGTTTTGCATTCTTACTGCTTTATAGTGTTAGATGCTTACAACATACAACAATCTTCAAGAGATTAACCAATCCAGATTGTAAGACAGTGAGCTGAGAAAAGATGAAGGACCAGAGACAAGCATTTTAAGCGATGGACTAATTCATGATTCTCCCACTTCTCTGTGCACCATCTGCAATACTGTCTTGCGGGGACTGTGGTAGCAAGGCCCCCTTCAAGAAGAAAACATTTCACACCTTTTCCTCCTCCCGTTCTGTATCTCTCCCTCTTCCTTGACCTAATTCAATAATTATTCCTCAGTCACCTTAGAGATATTCTGATCACATTACATCCCTTCAATTTGTTTGTTGTAAACTGCAATATTGTTGGGGCACCTGAGCATCTCGGTCAACTAAAGTATCTGCCTTCAGCTCAGGTCACGATCCCAGGGTTCTGGGATCGTGCCCTGAGTCCCCACACTGGGCTCCCTGCTCAGTGGTAAGCCCGCTTCTCTCTCTCTCCCTCTGCAGCACCCCACTGCTTGTGGTCTCTCTCTCTCTTTAAGAAATAAATAAAATATTTAAAAATAAATAAATAAATAAACCGCAATATTGTTAACTCAGTGAGAGCTAGTCCTCAATTTCTACGGAGAATTTTTATAAATATACATTTCAAGAGTCCCAACAAGATTTACATACTTAAAGGAATGGGGTCTCAGAAGTATTTTACCTCTTCCAAGACTACACAGCATCCTAGTTTCCAGAAGTCAAGCACTGAATAAAGGCTTGTTAACTCACCCAAGAGGGGCTCTAAAATGGACCATCTGGCTGCTGTGTGTTTTCTTCTCAGAATTTAATTTTGTTCTAATCGAAATGTTCTCAAAAAAATAAAATGTATAAAAATAAATGAATAAATAAATCCTGCTGATGTGGATTTTAGACATGAACACAAATTAGCAATTTACAGGTTTCTTTCCTATTGTTTGCTTGCTCTTACTCCTCCCCCTTAGTGGCAGGAAGCCTGACCCAGAGTCCCAGTAGGACCTGGGCTGAATGGGATTCAACAGTACAAATGACCCTTGAACGGCACAGGTTTTAACCATACATGATCCCCAGAGATGTAGATTTTCTTTTTCAGTAAATATAGTACAGTACTGTAAGTGTATTTTCTCTTCCTTATAATTGTCTTTACAGCCATTTCTTTGCTCTAACTTCATTTATTTTAAGAATACAATATATAATGCATATATAAAGTATGTGTAGTTTCTTGGTATTGATGAGGCTTCTAGTCAACTTCTAGTAAAATTTCTGGGGGGGTCAAAAGTTATACATGGATTTTCAGTGGCACTGGTGCCAGTGCCCTCCACCCCTGTGTTGGCTGTACTCCCCAGGGTGAGGAAGGCATGAGGCATCAAGTGAAATAGCCAGGGCTGTAAGATGCACCTTAGCTTGTAAGTAGAATTGAAAATCTATTCCCTGTGACCCAGCTCCTTCTCTCTTTTCTTCATAATTCAAACCACCTTATCGTTGATTTGTTTTTACCCCCAATGTACCACTTAATGTACTCTGAAATAGGAATAAAGCAAAAGAAAATCCTGATTATGAATGTTTGCTCATCAGATGAGAAATAGGAGGAGGTAGAGAAGGAAGACTGGAAACAGAGACCAGTTTAACATAAAGTGTATACATCAGAGGTACCTGGATGGCTCGGTTGGTTAAGCGTCTGCCTTCGGCTCAGGTCATGATCTCAGGGTCCTAAGACGGAGCCCTGCATGGGCTCCCTGCTCAGTGGGGAGTCTGCTTATCCTTCTACCTCTGCCACTCCTGCCCCCATACTCTCTTGGGCACATACCCGTGCACTCACTCTATCAAATAAATAAAATCTTAAATTAAAAAATTAAAAAATAATAATAAAGTGTATATATCAGAAGACATAAATAGAAACACACTGTGGGAGGCAGGTTCAACAGAAATGCTACAGACGAGCTAGCAACGTGGCCATTTTTAGATACTGTATGCTTATGTCTAAGTAATAAGATTAACAGCCAAATCACAGAAAAGCAGTCTCTCTTCAAAAGCCGCCAATGTTCCATTTCAGTTAATCAGTGCAGTTTTTGCTACTGATGTACACACATGAACAACAACAACAACGAAAAACCAACGTGTGAGAGAATACAGAGAATCCCTAGTGTTTGCAATCAACAAGACACCAATTGTTCTTGGTTGAATGACTTATTCTGGGAATTATTCTGACAGGAGAGATCGGATAGCATCTGTCTCTACAAGTAGAGGCATTAAGCCAATGAACAGTTCTCATTATCCCAGACAACAATAAATGAAGTCAGAGCAGGGAGGAACCAGGTAGTATATGCTACTCATAAAACCACTTGATGCATCCACACCACGTTTTTTTCTGAGCTTAGCCAATTTGGGGCTGACTCCTTAGATGCATGATGCTTGATCAAAATAAAATTTTACTAATCTGAAGCCTAATTAGTAAGTATTTAGACAAGACCCTTAATAGTGTATAAGGCCATCAATACTACATCCAGCATGTCTCTATTCATTATCAAGACCTACAAGAGCAGTATTTTTTTCCCCACCATTGTATTTTATTCTATTGACTCATTTATATCACATTTTCTGCCACTCGGTGTTTGAAGGGGAAAAAGCAGCATGACTTTCAAAAAAATAATCTAATTCAAAAGTAATTTAATTCTGATTTTTCACTTCCTTTTCCTTCTCCTTTTCTCTTCCTTGAACATTATGAATTAGATCTAAGTGTAGTAATATTGAGCCTGACTCTGAGTAACAAGGAAATAGAAAAAAAAAAAAATAGTAATGGAAATCTAATGGACTAAAGGAACTCACACTTTTCCCTAATGCTCAGGTCACAGACACTAGGCTGTGCATTCAACGTCATTTTGCATACAATCACGGCTCCCACTTGAAGATCCAGTCCTAAATAAAATCTATGCACTCTATCATCACACAGCGCCAACAACTAGTTTAGAATTATAGCGTAATTAAACTGAAACCCTAATTAGAGGTACTTGGCTAATGTGATATGAAATGTCCTTTATTATCACAGGCCAATTATGTCTCAGTATGCCACTGACCTCGAATATGTATAAATTTTATCTTTTTATAAAAATAATGGAGCACAGATTTGGTAATGACATCCTGGACAGGATCTCCTGGTAATTTCCAGGATCAGTCTTCTAAATTTATTTCTCCTCTTCATAGCTCTGTTATATATCCCCAGTGTCCCTTGATTCCTTGGAACATATCTTAGCTACTGACCAAAGTATCCTTCAAATACAGTAACTGGTGAATTCTAGATATACACATTACAACTGCCAAATTTATCAAAGAAAACAAAAGCATTTTCCTTTTCTCTTTTGGTCTTAGTGAGCTTATGCAACATTCTTGGTCTTAAATTATTTCCAAGACAGTACAAAAGAGGTTTAATAGGGAGTATTCTTTCAGCAAACCTATATTTTCTTCAAGAACAGGGGATTTCAGTTCCACTAAACTTTCTTTCTATTTCATTCTATAGAAACCCTAACAATCAAGGCTCCGCAACATTTTGAACTCCTAACAGTAAAACTAAGATTTACTCTTTTTGGAGAAGTAATGCTTTTCTTGAGGTTATTCTCAATTCTGTCTATAACCTTAAATTTTCAAGTGAATAATTAGCCTTCAATAAACATCCGTCTCCAAGTTTCAACAAGTTAACAATCAAAATACTAGATATAACAAATTTAAGTAAGACTGAACGTGCTGCTAATTTCATTGCTACTGAGCCAGTTATCAAATGATAATAGCAAGACCTTTATGTTCCCAAGCTCAGAAGTAAACTGAGCAAGAAAATACTTCCTGAGTAATCCTTTACAAGGTAATACAAGGTATTTACCTTGTAAATTACAAAGTAATTTACAAGGCACTTGTAAATGACTTTTGTTATTCCCCTATTTTAAAAACAAAGTTCTGGGGCACCTGGGTGGCTCAGTGGATTGAGCCTCTGCCTTCAGCTCGGGTCGAGATCTTGGGGTCCTGGGATCAAGCCCCGCATCAGGCTCTCTGCTCGGCGGGGAGCCTACTTCCTCCTCTCTCTCTGCCTGCCTCTCTGCCTACTTGTGATCTCTCTCTCTGTCAAATAAATAAATAGATGAAATCTTTAAAATTAAATAAATAAATAAAAACAAAGTTTGAAGAAAATATTGAGTTATACTTTTCAAATGCAAAGAGAGGCAATGAAAATTTATCCCCATTTACATTTTTTCAGATATTGTCCTCAAAAATAAATTCAATTAGCATGGTTCGTTCAAATCAAATCATATTTTTAAACTCAATATTTCCCTTCCTTTCATAAAATACAAATCAAATCCATAACCCTAACTGCTGTAATTTTAATTTGTTTCAAAATACATACAAACCTCATAAAAATTAAATTTCCATTTTAACAAGCAGACAATCTCAACAGAATGCTCATAGGATCAAAAGCATTAGAGTGGAATCTCTGAGCCCACAACAAAAAGGAAGAATGATCTACATATAACAATGTCAATTATGTGAAGTTTTAACGCTACTCACAAATAAATACAAGCCATATACTTATAATTCAACTACTATATGGTTAGGAAAATTATCAGAAATACCTAGTAGTCTATAAAAATGTTAACCTATGGGGGCGCCTGGGTGGCTCAGTGGGTTAAAGCCTCTGCCTTCGGCTCAGGTCATGATCCCAGGGTCCTGGGATCGAGCCCCACATCAGGCTCTCTGCTCAGCAGGGAGCCTGCTTCCCCCCTCTCTCTCTGCCTGCCTCTCTGCCTACTTGTGATCTCTGTCTGTCAAATAAATAAATAAAATCTTTAAAAAAAAAATGTTAACCTATGGTTTTGTTGCAATCAATTCATAATGACATTTTTTAAATAACTTAAGTAATGACATTCTAAATACAGAACTATTGTTTATAATGGCACACATCACACATTTATCGTCTGGTTCTAAACAAATAATGAGCACTCATGCTATTTAGTCTTCACTCAGTTCTGTTGCCATCAAATTTCTAACAATTCTCTTCACTGAGGGAAAAATAAGAGTGAAAAGAGAAAAGCTGCCTGTCATCTCATGTAGGGTCATAAAGATCCGTATCATTAAAATGTTATACCTAACAAATCATTCACTAGGAATACGTACAGATGACTATACTTAATACCGTACTGAACACTAAAAATATGCTAAAATAGTAGATTTCAGGTGCATTCATCACACACACAAACATGTTAATTATAGGAGAAAATGATATGTTAATTAGCTTGGCTGTAGTAATCATTTCACTATGCACACGTTTATCAAATCACGTTGTACACCTTAAATATATACAATTTTATTTAAAAATATATTGATAAAGAAAAAACTGCATATACACACATACATAAATAATACCTCGAATATGGAAAGCATTATTATTACAAATACAAAGTCCCACTGGTGGAGAAGAGACACTGAACTAACTCATATGTGTTGCTACAATTAAAAAAAAAAAAAGGAAAAATGAAGTAAAACAAAAGAAGAAAGAAAAGAAAAAAGGACTGTTTCGGCTACAGTTGCACCAGTGAGGGATGCCAGTGAACAAAGGGAGAGCCCACAGAGCAATTGAGAGGAGCTCTGCAAGGGGACCAAGTCTGGAGGTGATCATTACACAAAGAAGACAGAAGCAGAAGAGGGAAGTTGACTGGGTCCAAGAAGAAACAGAACTTTGCTTCTGCTGGAAACATGTTATCAAAGAATACACTAACAATACTCAGCCAAGCAATAATGGAAAATACTGTCTAGAAATGAAAATAATCAGCAGTTTTTCCTGAGCATTGAACATACTTTTTAAAAAAATCTATGTACCATTTTCTTTTTCATTTCATCTTTTCAGAGCCAGAAAATAGGGATTTTCCCTATTTTTGACAAAGAAGTTAAATAAACACTTTAACTAATGTAACTTAGTTTGCAATTGGCAGAGTTTGGATTTACATTAAGTTTAACTGGGCTCCAGAGTCCACACTTATTCCATTATTCTGAATTCTGTGACAAGATCAACAAGTGCTTACCTCCTAACCCCAACACTACTGTGCCATACATTCTTTTTTCTCACTAAAGTCAGTATTTGTTTGGGGACAGAGTACACCTAATGTGAATGAGGGCTCTGTCCGACTTATAGAATTCTTAAGTATTCTAGAAACTTAGTACTTGTCTCACATCTATATTCTATCAGTGAACCTTGATCCCCTGAGTAACCATGAACCAAGTCTACCCCCAAAAAAGGGAAGGGGATTACCTAAGGATACAGCCATAAGAAGAAAAGATACTCCCAGAGGTACTGAAACTACTTATAAGCCAACAAAGACAGATCCTCAAAAGTAGACAAATTGCACTGGTTTCAAGGGAAGGATACACCCGGTGCATAAACTTCTTATAATTATTTACACCCTATGTGACAGATACCATGCTAAGCATGCATTATACCACTCTAACATGGGTATTATTATCAATTCCATCTAGATGAGTCAACTGAAGATTTATTATCTTCTTCAAGATTGCACACTTAACGTGATGGAGGTGAAACATGACTGGCAATGGGAGAGACCAAATACATTAAATGTTAGCTAGGAATTTATTCCAATAACACTGAGGTAAATTGATAATGGGCTGAAATAGGGTAAAAGTAGTAAAAATTAACAGAAGGGGAGATCACAGAGTCTAAACAAAAACTTGATAAATATTTAAAGAATTTAAGTAGCTGAATACAAAATGCGTTATTAAAATATATTAATTTGGGAAGCACTGGGTGGCTCAGTTGATTAAGCATCCAAGTCTTGATTTTTGCACAGGTCATAATCTCAGGGTCGTGAGATAGAGCCCCACCTCAGGCTCCATGCCCACTTAGGATTCTCTCCCTCTCCCACTGCCCCATTCCACTTCTTTTTCTCTTAAAAAAAAAAAAAAAAGTTAACATGCATTAATTTTTTTTTAAAGATTCTTATTTATTTATTTGTCAGAGAGAGAGCAGAAGCATGGAGAGCTGCAGGCAAAACAGGCACTTCAGGCAGAGGGAGAAGCAGACTCCCTGCTGAGCAGGGAGCCCGATGGGGGACTCGATCCCAGGACTCTGGAATCATGACCTGAGCCAAAGGCAGATGCTTAATCAACTGAGCCACCCAGGCATCCCAACATGTATTAATTTTTAAAATTGTAGTAAACAAAGCTGATACAGTTGTGAATAGTGGAAGTTAGTGCTATTTTCAATACAAATGTGGAATATCCATCTAGGAAACAAATATGAAATTACATTACAGAATATTAAAATAGTCTCAGGGAACTAGGGTGGCTCAGTCAGCTAAGCCTCCAACTCTTGATTTCAGCTCAGGTCATGTTCTCAGGGTCATGAGATGTAGCTCTCCATCCAGCTCTACACTCAACGGGGAATCTGCTTGAGATTCTCTCTCCCTCCCCCTCTGCTCTTCCCCCAACTTGCTCACATGCATGTGCATGCACTCTCTCTAAAATAAATAAAATCTTAAAAAAAAAATATTAAAACAGTCTGGACCTCTCCCTCTCATGCTCTCTCTCACTCTATCTCTCTCTTAAATAATAAATAAAATCTTAAAAAATAAAAAATAAAAAAATAAGTCTTATCTTTTCCTTGATAATAAAGCTTTTAGAAATTAACCCAGGGAATATTACTCAAAATGCACAAAGTTCTTTTTTTTTTTTTTTTAAGATTTTATTTATTTATTTGTCAGAGAGAGAGAGAGAGAGAGAGAGCAAGCGAGCACAGGCAGAGAGAGTGGCAGGCAGAGACAGAGAGAGAAGCAGGCTCCCTGCCGAGCAAGGAGCCTGATGTGGGACTTGATCCCCAGACGCCAGGATCATGACCTGAGGCAAAGACCTGAGCCCAACCAACTGAGCCACCCAGGCGCCCCAGTTCTTATTATTTTTAATTGTTTAAAAAAATTTTTTCAGAGGCACCTGAGTGGCTCAGTGTTTAAAGCTTCTGCCTTCGGCTCAGGTCATGATCCCAGGGTCCTGGGATCGAGCCCCAAGTCGGGCTCTCTGCTCAGCGGGGAGCCTGCTTCCTCCTCTCTCTCTGCCTGCCTCTCTGCCTACTTGTGATCTCTGTCTGTCAAACAAATAAAATCTTAAAAAAAATTTTTTTTTCTCAAAGGTTTGAAAGGAAACCTAAATATTTAACATAAGTTAAATAACAAATCAAACTACAATAAAAATTCACCTATCAGACAGGTCTTTATAACAAATAGAAAGAAAATATTTAGGGGAAAAAACATACATTTATTGGATGAATGAACTGGGGAAAAAAACAGAAAACAAAATTGTTTATGTGCTGTGATTATAACTACTGGGAATAATTTACGGATAGGAGAGAAGAAATATGAACACGCACAAAAATAATATGAGATGATTATCAATTTGGTTTTAAGTGACTGAAATTGAACCCAAACTAGCTTAGGCAAAAGGAGAAATGCACTGACTTGCAGAATCAAAGGAAATGCTGAATAATTAAACCATAAATACACAAGGAAGAAATGTTCTCATAAACATTTGAGTAAAAAAATTCAGAGGCACCTGTGTGGCTCAGCCGTTTAAACATCTGCCTCAGCTCAGGTCATGGAGCCCTGTGTCAGGCTCCCTGGCTTCTCCCTCTCCCTCTACCCCTTGCCCTATTCATGCTCTCTTTCTCTGTCCCTCAAATAAATAAAATATTTTTTAAAAAATTCAACTGAGCAAATTTAAAAGCACTTATTGGCTTTATTCAACAGTTCATGAATCAGGCAGCATCCAATCTAATAAAAATAAAGGAACTCCAAGGAGCTGTACAAAATGAAAGACTTGCACAGACCGAAGGAAGCAAGAACAGGAAGTTATACTAGACAAAAAAGTGGGTTGGTTATTGCCAAGTCTATGAGGCAGATTACCTGATCCTGATCACAAGATTCCTGGTTGACTGGTTTAAGAGTTCATTTCTGGGAGAGCTGGAATCTGTAATTAAGTATTGGTTTGGTGACACAGTAAGCAAGTCCATTTTAGGCCTGGTGTCTTGATTTTAACAGTTGGAACCAAGGATTTTTAAACATGGCAGGGAATCTCCAGGTCCTCATTCTAACATCCTTCCACTGCTTTCTTCACAAGGCAGAAAAGATGAATGCCACAAGCTCTCTCATTTGAAATCCTAAAATTTTCTCTACCTGTTAGCAAATGACTTTTTTGATCTGTTGAAGAAATCCTAGGGTAACAAGAAACAAGTGCTGGGGAGGATGTAAAGAAAAAGGAAACCTCTTACACTGTTAGTGGGAACACAAACTGGTGCAGCCACTGTGGAAAACTGAACAAAGGTTCCTCAAAAACTAACAACAGAACTAGCCAAGATCCAGGAACCACACTACTGGGTGTTAACCAAAAAAACACAAAAACACTAATTCAAAGTATATAAACATATACCCCTATGTTTATTGCAAAAATATTTACAATAGCCAAATTATGGAAGCACCCCAAGTGTCCATAGATAGATGAATGGATAAAGACAGACAGATACACAGACACACAGACACACATACACACACACACACACACACGAATATTATTCAGCCATAAAAAAGAGTGAAATCTTGCCATTTGCAACAACATGGACTGAGCTAGAGAGTATAATGCTAGACAAGTCAGAAAAAGACAAATACAAACGATTTCATTCATATGTGGAATTTAAGAAACAAAACAGATGAACATGGTGGAAGGGAAGGAAAAATAAGATGAAAACAGAGAGAGGCAAACCATAAAAGACTCTTAACTGTAGAGAACAAACTAAGGGTTACCGGAGGGGAAGTGGGTAAGGGATGGGCTAAATGGGTGATGGGCATAAAGAAGGGCACTTGCTGTGATGAGGACTGTGTGTTTTATGTAAATGATGAATCACTAAATCCTACTTCTGACACCAATACTACATTGTATGTCAACTGCCTTGAATTTAAATAAAAACTTGGGGGGAAAAAAAAGGGAAGAGGTCAGAGAAAGACAAATACCATATGATCTCACTCATATGTGGAATCTAGGAAACAAAACAAATAAACAAAGGAAAGAGAGACAGAGAGAGAGAGAGAGAGAAACCAAAAAACAGACTCTTACCTACAGAGAACAAACTGAGAGTTACCAGAGGGGAGGTGGGTGGGAATATGGATGAAATAGGTGGTGGGGATTAAAGATGGGGATTAAATAGGTGATGGGGATTAACACTTATGATGAAAAAAATAAAATAAAATGATTAAAAAATAAAAAACATTTATATCTTTAAAAAAAAAAAAGAAGAAAGAAATCCAAGAGCAGGGCTTTTATTTTCCTAATGTAGCTAAGCTACCCGCCGCCTGGATAAAGGAGAGCAGGACACCTTGGTTGAAAGCTACTCCAAGACTACACAGAATGAAGTGCTACAGTTTACCAAAGTGAAATCTGGATGCTGCTATTGGAATAAGGAATCGATGCTGGGCATCCAAATACCACAACTGCCTACTTTGGGATCCAACATAATATGATATTTGTAACCTTAAAAAAATCAGGTAATTATCTTTGAAACATGTTAAGCATTCTGATATTGTGATTTATAAAAAAAATATAATCTTCATCCCTGTTTCTGACACAGAGCTTCTAAAGCCCTTGGAATTTCCTAAGCTGTAAGAGTAATAATGGTATCTTGATGAATCACTTCAGAGAGTTTCCAAGTTGGTGACGATGTGAAGGAAGATTCAGGGAGCATGGCAAGGCCAAAAAGCCTTGCCCCTTTCTCCATACCCTGCCCCGTGCTTCTCTTCCATCTTGCTGTTCTTGAATTATACCCTTTTATAAGTAAATTGTTTCTCTGAGTTTTGTGAGCCATTCTAGCAAATGAAACAAATACAAGGAGGAAACTGAGGGAACCTCTCATCTGTGGGTCGTTGGTTAGAAGCAAAGGTGACAACCTGGACTTAACACTGGCCTCCAAAAAGAAAGTGGGGACAGTATTACAGGACTGAGGCCTTAAGCCATGGGATGGGATGTTACCTCCAAGTAGATAGTGTCAGAATTGAGTTAACTGCTTGGTGTTGTTGAAAGAAACACACATAGGAACTCGTGTCAGAATCAGAAGCAGTCCAGATAATTCCAAGCAAAACTTGCTGGAATGTAGAGAAAAACCTCCTATTACAGTTAGTTTGGGCAAAAGTAACCCAGAGTTAGCATTTCTGAGAGCTGGTATTGAGGGGATGAGGTTCAAGAAGAAAATCATTATAACCTATATCAGTGTGGTGGTATTGATGTTTTTCAATAAATAAATGTAAATGTCATTTAACTATTCAAAATCTGGTAAGAATTCTTAAAATAAAAGTGAATTTCAGCTACAATAAAAAATGCAGTGATTGCTTTCTTTGACTTTTCACTGGCAAATAGAATGCTTTAAAAGTAGAACAAGTTTATTGATATAAAAAAAATTTACACTAACACATGAAGCCATTGATCTCTAAAGTAAAAGAAAAACTACTCTATACGAAAAAAATCTCTTTCTCATAAGTTACAGTCTCTCAATTTATTGTGAGTAGGCATGAGAAAAGAGCATGCTTAAAAAAAAAAAATCATGTGATTCTCTGATACACTTTCCACAATCATCTAAGCTTAGGCTTTTGAAAATACTTCCACGGCAACCACTTTTGTGCTGTAAATTGAAGAGTATACATTCAGGTATTAAACAAACTTATAAAGACAAATGTATACTTACAAAGACAAATGTCTCGTTTTGAGAATGGAATATATTTCCTACTGAAATGGACACAGAGAAATGCAGAAATAACAAAGTGGTTCCATGATAGGAAAAAAAATTTCATAAATCATTCCAAAGGCAATATGCTTGGAGTTTCACATGTAACAAGTAAAGTGCAACACATATACTCCTGTTTCTTCTGATCCTGGTAAGAGTCCTGCTCACGGAGCAGGTGATGGGTTGGTCCCTGAGCAAACTTCACTAGGAAACAATGCACATTCTCAAGCCTCTATCAAAACACTAAATGAAATAACAGTAACATGGTTTCAGAAACGAAATCATCCTAATCATTAGCTCTCAATCATATAAAATTAAGCAAAATATAAAACATAAAAACTTAGCCCTCAATCATATAAAATTAAGTAAAACATAAAACATAAAAATTAATCAATAAAATATAATTTTATCATTTTTTAAAGATTTTATTTATTTATTTGACAGAGAGATCACAAGTAGGCAGAGAGAGAGTGGGAAGCAAACTCCCTGCTGAGCAGAGAGCCCGATGCAGGGCTCAATCCCAGGATCCTGAGATCATGACCTGAGCTGAAGGCAGAGGCTTAACCCACTGAGCCACCCAGGCGCCCCTAATTTTATCATTTTTATGGGTCTTAGTATTTGTATCAAATGGCACTATTATATGGAAGGCAACTGATGACGCACACAACTAGTCTTCTTTTAATTACATTATAAATGGAGGATCAGGAAAGGAGTCCAAGTATTCATTATAAGTTCTACTTTCTTGGGGTGCCTGGGTGGCTTGGTCAGTTGGGCCTCTGGCTCTTGGTTTCGGCAGGGGTCATGGTCTCTAGATCATGGTCTCTGGGTTGTGGGATAGAGCCCAAGTCTGGCTCAGCTGGGACTCTGCTTTCTCCTCCCTCTCCTTCTGCCCCACCCCCGCCCCCGGTCTTGCTCTCGCAAATGAATAAATAAATCTTTAAAAAAAAAGTTCTATAGCCTTATATAACTTACATAATTACAAATTCATAAATGTTTGATAAGCTCAGAGGTAAACTTTATTATCTCCCAGACCAATATACATATATTTTCAGGAAAAATCCCACAACTTACCCTCAATGGTCACTGTATTGCATTTTTACAACCACATGATTTCTTTAGGTTTACTGAGGCATAAGATCTATACTACCATATTTTAAAGACCATTTTAAAATATGTAAGATACTAAACATATTTTTAGATAGTGAAAAAGTGCTCAATTCACCAGCTAGAACAGATTTGGGCATTAACAATGACTTTAATTCCAAAACCTTTTCTTTTCTCTCCCTTTCCTTCTTCAGAAATCCTCTGGCAAAAGACAGAAGTCACAGAAATACCACAAAAGCAGCCTTTAACAGAAATAATGAGACTAATGCTGAGGGGAAAAAATGAAGGTGAGTTTTGCTTTTATTTGAAAAGTTAATGCGTGACAAGAAAAATCCTAAGAGTGTTTGCTGACCCTGTTCATTCTGAACCATGAAATTGCCTGAGCGACACACAGCAAATTGTCAGCCGTGATAAGTGTAAGGGATTCTGCAGATATATCATCTCTATACAGTACGGCCCAAAGTGAACAGTCCATGAATACCGCACACTAGAAAGCAAAGGGATGGGAGGAGGAAACGAGGGACCAAAAAATGCCACAGGCAGTATGGAGTCACACCACCCAGGCCCAGGTATTGGGAGGCTCTACCTTTAAGAAATCCAGTATAGAAAAGTGGTTAACCACGCTGATTACATAATCACACTTCCCAAGCACAAATCTTGACTATGTCTTTTTTTTTTTTTTTTTTTTTTTTTTTTAGTTATATGACCTTGAGCGAGTTGCTTAATCTCTCTGCCTCCATTTCCCTGTGTGCAAAATTTCTATGTATTAATCTGTTAGGGCTGCCATCACAAAATACTACAGACTAAGTAACTTAGAGAACAGATTTCTTTTCTTGCAGTTCAGAAGGCTTGAAGTCCAAGATCAAGGTGCTGGTAAGGTTTTCCAGAGGCTTCTCTCATGACCAGCAGAGGGCTGCCTCCTCTTGATGTCCTCAACATGGCCTTTTTCCTTTGTGCCTGCATTCTTACTGTCTCTTTCTCTTCTTATGAGGACTCTGGTCCTATTGGATTAGGGCCCCACTGAAGATCTCATTTAAACTTAATTACCTCTTTAAAGGTTCAATCTCCAAATATAGTCACATCAGGAATGAGGGCTTCAACATCTGAATCTGGTGGGGGGGGGCACATAATTCAGTCTGTGACAATAACATCTAACAATAACATCTACCTCAGACGGTAGTGAAGATTAAATGTGTTCATTTACATAAAGTGTCTGGCACATGGGAAGGACTATGTAAGTGCTTACTATTAGGCTAAGCTCCATTAAATTTCCATTTCTAACAAGTACCCACAAATCACAGCATCAGGTGGATTAAAAACAGACATTTATAGTCTGTCTTTAAGAGATCCTGTACTGCAATGGTGGTATCTTTGAGAAAAATGTAGGACACATCTTGCTGGAAACATTTATCTCAATTCAAAACCTGGGTGGTTAATATAGAAATGTTAGTGGTTCCTAACCAGGAGCAAAACCAATCTAGAGGTTTGATTTTCTCACATTCCCAGTGGGACACAAAGGCTTTTTGTGTCTCAGGATTATGTGCTGATAAAGAATGGGGAAAGAATGTTTATGAGGAAGCAGACAAAAGCAGCCTGGCTCCCATGTATCCACACTTGGCAGCTGTAATGTAGTTTGGGTTATACCAATAATTTCCAATTATTTTACCTGTGGTCAATTACCGAGCTCAAAAACTGTGATGAGAACATCAGCTTAATTTAAACAGACTCGAGGACTCATGTGAACACGAAAATCTAGTACCAAAATAAACATTAGGCTTATATTAATATGTATTTTTTTTCTCTTGTTCGTTTTTCAGTCTCCCTGCATGATCCTGGCTGGAGCGCGTGTACCACAAACATGATGGATGCAGAAGAGAATGGTGGGTAGCAGCAAGGCCAAGGGTAGCAAAAATTACAGCAAGCACAGAAGGGTAAAAGCAAAGGCTGCTAGGTAACTTAATAGCCCAAGCGTTAAAGCAGGAAGAGAGCTAGGTGATGAAGCTTCCCCTGGGAAATGATTCACCAATGTTCCCAATTTTTTTTAACGAATTTAACATAATCTTCTAATTGTAAAAATCAGATCTATCACTCCCCTACCTAAAATCCTTTAATGTCATCAGGTGTCCTCTAAGATAAAGTCAATGCTGCCTGGCACAGGACCCAAAGGTTTCATTGGTCTAGTCCCAACATCCCACCACATTCCTCTGGTGCCTTCCTTCCAACAAAGGCTGGTCTCCCTGCCTTTCTAAACCCTCTTCGGCTCTCTCTTCACTCTATGAATTCCTACACATTCTTAGACTGGTAGGTAAATTCCTTCCTAAGTAAACTCCATTCATTCACCCCCTCCACATGAGTACTAGGCCTCTGCAGGGTGTTCCCACAATGCCAAAACCTAACTCTATTACTGAATTTATCACACTGTCACTCTGTAAATATTTGAGCCACTCCCCTGCTCTTCCTCTGGAAACTCCAACCGTACTGTCCCTTCATCTAGGATACTTTCCCCAACTTTTCCAGAGTACAGCCAGTCCCTGCCCCCTACCCTGCCCCCATCTGTCTTTCAGCACTTCCTGCCCAAGTGATCTATAACATTATCATCAAGTACATTTCCCTCAAAAGACTGAAGCTGCTGGAAGGCAAAGTCTAAACAGAAGGAACCTAACACAGTGCCTGATATACGCTCGTGGCTTAACACCTTTGTCGTTAACTATTAATGATGAAAGAGTAAGAGTAGTTACTAGAACTAGAACCTGCTATTCGATGAATTTGCTTGAGGTTTCTTAGACTAGGCTTTATCCTGAAGTTCACCATAACCATTTTTTTAAAGGATGTAACAGTTTAATGAAATTAGATTTTATATTTAAAAAAAAAAGTAAGCTGCATTCTGGTAAGTGTTGACAAAGATCTCTTGTCAAAATATATCCCTTAAAACTAGTATATTATACTTCAGATAAGACTTAGGAAGTTTTCGGATCAGTCAGAATTACAGTGTGTAAATAAGGAACAACTTTGAAACTGCTGCCCAACAGCTGGAGGACGCAGCAGGAGCACCAGAGTAAGAAAACACTTTTGTTTCCCTGGGGGTAAAAGGTTAGAGCCAAACACAATGGTACAACAGAAACAACAAAACGAGAAAAAAGGTTTACAGGATTTATCTTGACTCTTTGGGAAAGAAAATAAAATATTGCAAGCCTTCAATCGAAGTGGCACCATGCTGTCATGCAATCCAAAAGCATTTTAAAATCTGCCCACGATGTTTTCTAGTAAACATTTCCAAAAGAGCCTGAGACTTGATTTATGTGTGTGAAAGGGAATTAGAGTATACCTCCTACATTTTACAATTCACATTAAAACTGTCATAATGCCCTGAAAGTATGTAGGGGGAAAATAAGAGTGGAGTTCCTATTTTTTCTGACTTTAGTAAGCAGCCAAATGGTAGAATCTTTGCTTCTCTTTAAAAAAAAAGAAAGAAAGAAAGAAAAGAAAAAGAAACAAAAAAGAAAAAATTCTCAGTTCTCAACTTTCTATGTGTCCATTTCCTAAGGCAATCCATTAAAAATTTTTTTTAATTTTCTTCCTTTATCCCTATTTTATTACATACCAACTTCAGTGCATGCAGTCTAAAAGAAACCATATGTGTGCATACACAAATACACACATATATATACATATATATGTATCTATATATATTCTAAAGAAGAGAAAGTTAACAGGAAAAGAACTTCAAAAGTAGTAAAGCATATCACTCAGGGAAGCTAAAGTATAAAGGAGAGAAAACCAGTATGTAAAGGTGCCTGAGGGCAAGAGCCCTGTTGTTTGGAACTGAAATGGGTAATTTTAAGTGACTAAGTTTTCAACAGACACATATGGCCAAATCCTTACATACATACCTTCAACCGTAATTGAAAAATAAGGATATTCAGTCATGATATCTAAAACAGAATCTTGCAGGGGAAAAGTAACAGGCAGACTTGTTTTTAAATTCTCAGAGCCTCAGGGTGCCTGGGTGGCTCAGTCAGTTAAGTGTCTGCCTTTAGCTCAGGTCATTATCCCAGGGTTCTGGGTTTGAGCCCATATCTAGCTACTTGCTCATCGGGGAGCCTGCATCTCCCTCTCCCTCTGCCTGATGCTCCCCCTACTTGTACACTCACACTGTCTGTCTAATAAAATAAATAAAATATTTAAAAATAAATAAATAAAGTAAAAAATAAATAAATTCTCAGGGTGGCAAAAGCCCTCAAAACCTAACCTTAATGCTCCCTCTCTTGGTAAACGTTATGCTTCAAACCTGGTGCTTAGGCAGCACCTCTCATTTTTCCCCTTCACTCATCTATCAGCAAGCCCCATCATCCCTGTCCACTTCTCTTCCACCTTACCCTCAACAGGTACCATCTCTCACTTAGATTCAAAATATGTTCTCCTAAATGCTCTCACCAAAATCCCGATGGCTCCTTCCAACTATTTTTTGCACTGTGCTCAGAGTGATCCTTATAAAATGAAAATCCGATCATGACTTTCTTGGGTTTTGGTTCCAATTTTTATTTTAATAAAATCCCCACAATTAGTGATAGTCAGTCAAGCTCCTCTTTGCACTGCCTTACAAACTTGGGATTACTTATTTACAAGTATCTGGTTAAAATCTGCCTACCCTAGACCATAAGGACCATAATAAAAGGTTCATGCTGAAAAGGATCATGTCCTCATCCCTAAAACATGCTATAGTGAAGGTGCTCAAAATTATCTTTAAGGATTCTTTGAAAATGTCCTCCAAAATCTTAGAAGAAGAAGCACTGCTAATGAGGAAGTCTCATCTTAGCGTCCAGCAATGAGACAGCTAGGGGAAAAATTTTTTTTCCTCAATATTGAGGTAGAAAAGTAGGACAGACAGGTGGCTGGTCCTAAAACCCTATCCAGTAGCAAAGTGGAAAGCAAATGATATTAATAATAAAATTCTGCCTATGCTTGTTATTTATTAAAGAATTTATCATGTATTTGGGGCACCTGGGGGGCACAGTCAGTTAAGTGTCCAACTCTTCGTGTCAGTTCAGGTCACAATCTCAGGGTGGTAAAATCGAGCCCCATGACCAGCTCCACATTCAACGGAAAGTCTGCTGGAGATTCTCTCTCCCTCTCCCGCTGCCTCATCCACCCCCTCAACCCCTGGCCTCTCTCTCTCTCAAATAAATAAATAAATCTTTAAAGGAACTTATCATATATTTTATATTCTGACAGTTTCTAGCTAAGTACACATATACAGTTAGTATTTAATAAATGACTGTTTTTTAATGTAAAATATTAGGCCAGAATGAGATACTGGAACTTAAATTTCATTTAGGATCTTGGGATGTATGACCAGGTCTGGAGGTTCAGATTTAATGCTTAGATGGTCTTGTCCCAGAGGATCAGAAAGACTGCAATCTCTGAAATAATAAAACTTCCTCCAGCTTGACCATTAGTAATAATATATACAGCCCTTTAAATTACTATCCTTTAAAATTCACTGTATCTTAATGTATAAACAAATAAATATTATATAAACCAACCTAACTGCTTCTAGATTTATAAAAAGCGTAAATGTGACGCAAGGTATGATAATGAACTAATGGTGATGTCAGGTAACATTTTCAAATGTGGCTTGTGGAATTGGTCTTATTTTCATCATGATAAGTGTACTCTTTAATCCCCCCACGATTGGTTTGTTTTCTATAGTTAAGAGTCTGTTTCTTGGGGGCCACCTGGGCAGCTCAGTTGGTTAAACGTCTGCCTTCGTTTCAGGTCTTGATTCTAGGGTCTGGGGATCAAGCCCCACATTGGGCTCCCTGTTCAGCACTGAGTCTGCTTCTTCCTCTATTCCCCCTGATACTCTCTCTTGCTATCTCTGTCGCTATCTCTGTCTCTCACTCCCAAATAAATAAATCTTTATTTAAAAAAAAAAATTTTTTTTTCTTTCTCACTCTCTTTTTTTTCTTTTGGTGGAATTATCCTTATGTTATAAAATTATAAACAAAGAAGATCATAGTTTCCCTTGGAAAATTTTACTCAAAATATGTTTATAATACTTGGCATCACAGTAAATTAAGGAAGGCCAAGGTAGCTTTAGAATCAGTAAACCATTAAGGGTAACAAACATTAGGTTACTTACAAGATAAAAAGGGTAACAGTCAAACAAGCTAACAAAATAACTCTATGCCATAACCCTCCCACATATACAGTAACAGCATGTGATTAATCACTTATAAAATTGCCTTATATCAATTGTCAACATTGGAGATGGCTGTGTTCTATACTACCAGCAGCTAAGTTTTCACCTCAGAGGGACAAAATAAACATGCCAGTGGAGTCAGTAGCAGAACACTAATCTTAATCTTGATAGTTTCAGGATTCCAGGGAATGAAGGGAACAAGTAACATTAAAAAATAAGCTCCATTTTAAATATCTTTATTTTAATTATCCCTGGCCATACACTAAAAACTACTTTTAACACCTCCTAGACAGAAATAAAATTGTTCTAAATACTTGCGATTTTCATCTTGCTTTGAAATGAGTAAAAGCAAAATTTCACAATCCCGTAAACAACAAAATGAGTTATGCATTTAAATACCTCAGCATTCCTGTTTGACTCTATTCTTCCCATTTTTTCCCTCCTTTATTTCTTACTGCAACACCCTTACACATTCTCTCCCAGTTTTTATTCACCCATATTTTAATGATCCCTGTTCTCTTTGTCTGGATCTAAAGCTTATGTGATTACCACTTACCAGAATTTTTTCCCCCTATACATGTAGCTAACACATAAAATAAAATCTCATTATTTGAAGGTGGGCTAAGATTATTCAGTGAATTGTTTTAAAATCTGAATTGCAGAGCATTTTTAAAGAATATGTTTTTATACTTTGAAGAATTTTTTTCTAATAGTAAGTTTTTTTTTTTTTAACATGTTGACTAACATAACTCCTCTAGAGAATTTGTCTCATGAATAGGTATGGATGCTTTGCTATTAGCATAGGGCTCAGACCTGAAGTGTGAAAAAGTAAAACAATTAGTTCTCTTAGGAACCATAAATAAATCCCCTGAAACTGTAGTCATCTTATTTCCTTAATTCTCTCTTTCTGTCAAGTTGTTAAAAAAAAATAAATCACTGCCTAGCTTCCATTCCAAGGAGCCTAACTTTCAAACTATGGACAAGTCCCAGTTTTAAAACAGATCATCCTCTCCACCTGGGCTACTGGATGGGGAGGAGCCTTCAGGCCTGCTCCTCCCACCAGGGCCCAGGGAATCTACATTTGGGGTAATTCTTTGAGAAACCTCAGCACTTGGAAGAACCCTTGCTCTTCCTGCCCACTTAAACCAACCAGCTCCAACCCACTGGGGAGACATTTACTCTGTTCAATAAACAACAGTTGGCAAAGAGCCTTCCTCCACCTAATTTGCATCCCAATATCCTCCTCTGCTTTTCCTAAGACTACATTAAAGGGCTGATGGAGAACAGAGGCATCAATGCTCCTCTGTCCAGATAACTGCCTGTTCCTCTAAATGTCTAATTATGATAATATTCATAACTCTAAGACTTCAGGATGTACACTGAATTATGACGTTAGTCCATACTGACATACAAAATGCAAAGTACACATATTTGTATCATTATATCCTGGGATTGGGCTGCAGAATAAATATGGAATAAACAAGAAGTCTGGGTAGATGGGTACATAGAAAGATGACTGAGAGAGAGAAAGAATGATAGAAGACAGGCAGAAGACAGACAACTAGTTATGTTACTAGCTTTTATTTATTGAAATACCTCCACCTGCAAGTTGTACAATCAACTGAAGGTTTTGTATTTGTTTTTTGTTCCGTGGCTGTTGTTTTTCGTTAAGTCTTGGATATAGATTTATTCAGAATTTTTTAGATGTTCCATTGAGTATCACCATTTTTTTTTAATCAAATTTTATTTACATAGTATTTTCTTTTAAATCAAGATGCAGGTTTATTTGAAGACAAATGGAAATAATGAGTTTGTATAGGTATGTCCAAAGAACATTTTCCTTCTGTTGTTTTGTCAAGAGTAACACCAAAATAGGAAAAGTAAATATAAATAAAAATCATAGCTTCTTCATTCACTACAACATTCTGTCATAAACAAGATACAAAAGCTATAAAAAGTACCCAACAGAAGTAATCTCTACTCCTGAAACACTGGATTGTAAACTTCTCAGTTTGAAAATTACTTTTTTTTTTTTTTTTTTTTTTTGGTAATCTCTACATCCAGCATGGGGTTTGAACTCACAACCCCAAATCAAGGGTCACACGCTTTACAGCCTGAGCCAGCCAGGTGCCCCCCGAAAAATACTTCAACAAAAGATACTTAATTCAATCTCTAGTCAAACCTGGGACTCAATTAGTATTTGAAGAGCCGAACAGTGAGTCATTATAATAATAACTTACATTTGTACAGATCATTGAAGGTGGAAAGCATATTCACATAAATTACCTTATTTGATTCTTAAAATCCTCTAAATAGTGAGTGTGGTAGTTGCATCATCCCCAAACTGAGGATAAGGAAACAGACCCAGGTAAATTAAATCACTCATTCACCAAATTGGGCAAATCTGCGTTCTTTAGAGTACACCAAAAGTGCCACAACAGAGTTTATAAATTGTGTGACCCTGCACACACCGCCTGCCCTGGGTTACTTCACAGGATTATTGTGACCATTATATGAAAAACTGTGGTGCTTTCCCGCTTTTTTGGCAAGACCCACAGTGAGAAATTCATTTCACGCTGTGACTCAGTACACAGAGAAAAAGATATATAAATCTACTTAATTAAAACCAAAGTTCCATGAAATAATACTTCCTCCATGGTATGCATGCCTATTTTTATTATTGTTGTTATAACCTCTTCTATTTCATGTTTGTTTGTTTGTTTTTTAAAGTGGCTGCTACTTATAGAACTGAATTCCATACCCACAAAATGGGTGGTTACATGCAGTTTGAAAATACTGAACTGATCCTTATAAAGTACTTAGCCCAGTGCTAGACCCAGTAAACACCAAAATTTTAGCTACTGAAAGTAATATTTTTGGAATTTAATGTCACTATAGGTTAAGGCCCTAAACATTAAAGAAAGATTTTTTTTTCTCCCTTGAAATGACAGTCTAGAAAAGACATGTAAAGAGCCCAGAAAAATGTACACCAATGGATCCAGGTTCTGACACAGTATCAGGTAAAATCCTAACGCCCACACATTGTTGTCATATCATCAGGCTTCAACAAAAAAAGCAGCTAGCAAAGGGTGCCTGAGTAGCTCAGACAGTTAAGCATGGGACTCTTGATTTTGGCTTAGGTCATGCATGATCTCAGCATTGTGAGATCAAGCCCCACGTCCATCCCCACATGGGGCTCCACGCTGGGTGTGGAGCCTGCTTAAGATTCTCTCTCTCCCTCTCCTTCTGCCCTTCCCTCCCCTCCCTCTCTTAAAAAAAAAAAAAAAAAAAAAAAAGGAAAAGAAGAAGAAGTGTTTAAGACAGTGAGAAACAAATTATAGATCTTCATCAGGCCCTGAACAGTGCTGCCACAGAAAGTAATACTAAGGAGAAGTTGTCTATTAAAAACAAATCCTATAAAATGGTTTGTCCTAGATAATGTAATAATCATTTGATTACCTCAGAAATGGGGGCGTGGGGGAGGAGTGGAGCTACTTTCACTTCAGCCACTGTGGCCACTATTGGTAAGCTTTCCAGACTTATGAATTACTACAGTATACCTAACATAATTAAATCTCCTATTATGCTTAGCTAATTCAGTCACCATTCTGAATATCAATTAATAGCTATAGTATTATAGGCAAAAAAGAAAGAGACTGAATTTAATATTTACTGATCCCAGTCATACAGTAGGAATTCATTGTAAAGTAAGTCCCTAAGAGTTTATATTAACATATGCCTCTTTCCTATAATCATGTTTAAATGCAGAAAAATAAAACGTCCAGCCAAATCAGTACTACAACTTTATTAATAATACTAAATAGCATTTGTCTCTATCTCTTTTCCCATTTGGTTTCTTCAAGGAAGAGAGACCACTAATTAAGAATTAAAATCCGGGGGCGCCTGGGTGGCTCAGTGGGTTAAGCCTCTACCTTCGGCTCAGGTCATGATCTCAGGGTCCTGGGATCAAACCCCACATCCAGCTCTTTGCTCAGTGGGGAGCCTGCTTCCCCGTCTCCCTCTACCTGCCTCTCTGCCTACTTGTGATCTCTCTACCTGTCAAATAAATAAATAAAATCTTTAAGAAAAAAAAAAAAAGAATTAAAATCCGTATTTTGTTTTGAACAAATGAGAAAAAATTTTTATGAAATCTAGTTTTAAATCATAGTCTGGAATGCTTCCAAATTCTTAAAATTGTCCTTATGTGAAGGAGGAAAGATTTTTTTCCAAATATGAGATGAAAGATTTTATGTAAGATACACAGAGAAAAGTCATGCAGAGAGAAAAGCATTTTGCCAAAATAAGTTACCTGAGAGCCTTGCAGCACTTTGTCATTAGATTACTAAACTTAATTCACACACACTTACACACACACACCCCTTCCTACCAAAAACAAACAAACATACATACACAACATATACAATCTGCCAATTTCACAAAATAGCTTACAATATACTCCCTAAGTATGAATATCTAATTTTTAGACACCAACTTCTTTATGGGCAGAGCTTAACAAAAGCATACAGGACACAAGAATTTTCATTTAGCACCAAAGGATTAACTTATATGACTTTTTTTTTTAAGATTTTATTTATTTATTTGACAAACAGAGATCACAGGTAGACAGAGAGGCAGGCTGAGGGAGAGAGGTGGAAGCAGACTCCCTGCTGAGCAGAGAGCGGGATGCGGGGCTCGATCCCAGGACTTTGAGATCACAACCTGAGCCGAAGGCAGAGGCTTTAACCCACTAAGCCACCCAGGTGCCCCTATGACATTTTTTAGAACATGAAATACTCTTGTCTTACGGAAATAAATTTAAGAGCATGTGTTAAAACAACATTCCACTTGTATGTGACACTGGGAGAGATTAAAAGGTGAAGAAGAATTTTAGATAAGCAAAATTGTTTCAGAAGTAACTTTGGAAACAATTAATAATTCAGTGAGAAATAACAACAAAAGATCATTAAATCAACAACTCAAATACAGGGGCGCCTGCATGGCTCAGTGGGTTAAGCCTCTGCCTTCGGCTCAGGTCATGATCCCAGGGTCCTGGGATCGAGCCCCGCATCCGGCTCTCTACTCGGTGAGGAGCCTGCTTCCCCCTCTCTCTCTGCCTGCTTCTCTGCCTACTTGTGATCTCTCTGTCAAATAAATAAAATCTTAAAAAAAAAAAAAAAAAAGAACTCAAATACATTTAAGAAATATATGCCTTGGGGAGCCTGGGTGGCTCAGTGGGTTAAAGCCTCTGACTTCAGCTCAGGTCATGATCCTGGGGTCCTGGGATCGAGCCCCACATAGGGCTCTCTGCTCCCTGCTTCCTCTTCTCTGCCTTCCTCTCTGCCTACTTGTGGTCTCTGTCAAATAAATAAATAAAATCTTAAAAAAAAAAAAAAGAAATATATGCCTTATATAAAAAAATGCAGGTTTTGTAGCTATAAATTTCATATACATCAAAAAAAGCCCATCAAAGAAACAATGTAAAGCACACTGGGATGCAAATCCATTCACTCACTGGCATGTTTATTCTTCACATATTTCTGAGTAACTTAAATGTTGGGTGCTTTTGTCTGCCACCGTGATATGTATAATAATTTTAAAGCTCTATTGGTTGGAAACCCACCACCTACTATGTAATATTCTGGAAAAGATGGTGCTTAGCATGAAAATGTACATAATTCAAAAGCATTTTAAAACTGACTTAAGTATAATTAGCAGGGCTCTAAGTTAACAGTCCTTAAGGAGAGTGACTACTCACACCAACACTCATGACCAAAGATACTAACCCTGTGCAGTGAGAAAACTTCAATTCAACAGACAAAAGTCTTCCTAGGACTTTTTCCTGAGAGTAGATGCCATAGCAGATGGCTTCCAAAGCCTTCTGACCTCAGCATTTCCTCTCTATGAACCTAGGCCTTGTTAGAAACTAAATCCTCACCAATACGTTTCAATGTGAACTAGTCTTTCTCACACTAAATTCTGCTTTACTGGGAGACTGTTACCGAAAAGCCTCATAGTTAGAGGATTCACACTCACTATACCCATCTGACCCATATCCAAGATTATAATGCACTGAGTGGGTGCTAGAGCCAGCCCATACCAGCTCCTTACCATCAACTATTAAAATTTCCAGCAACTCTGTCATCCAGTTATTATTCAACAGCCATTTTCAAAAATTATCTCAACTTACAGTTGAATAAATTATACTTAAAACAGCTGTATTAACTCAAAATACATAATTTCCCAAATATTTTACATTTTACTATTATTATATTATCTTTATGTTCTTGAAGTTATTTACTTCTCCTGTATTTGCATGGTGCAAACACTGTATAAAGGTGTGCTACTACTCATCTCTTCTCAACTCTGTGTTCATTGATGTCACTCACATTGGTATTTGATATCAGCTATAGTGGTAGCATTCACAACCATGGAAATTGGCAAATGCTAAAACCTGAATGTGGGGTTGTTGTTTTTTTTTATCCCACTTTAAGCATTTACCATCATCACTATTATTTCCCCAGTTTTCCATGAGCATAATATGGCCATTGTTCTTGAGCATTTGCCATTGATTACCTTCTGATCCAGAAGAGCCTAACTGATCAGCAGTGAGTGACTGTCCTTTCCCCATATCCAGATGGTACTTTCTCATTGTACTTCCCACTCTGAATTATAACTTATTTATTTCCAGATCCTCCAAATAGTCTGTGAGGTCCTTGAGTGCAGGGACTTGGTCAAGTTTTTCATTTTTTGCCCTCTTTGCCAAACACACTGCCTGGCACAAAAATGGACAATAATTCAATATTTGGTAAACTTAATTAACATGAAATGAGACAAGCTCTGCCATATATATCCTATTGAATGAAGAAGCCACTAGCTCACCAGTCTCTCTAATAGAGATCCTAATCAATCATATGAATGCACAAATCAATGTCATCTGTCCCAAACATGGCACTGCCAAAAAAGAATATGCTGATAATTTAGACTGGTATCACAAGCTCATAAGGATGTTATATTCAAGAAGCTGTCATATAGTGCTGAAGTCCACTGCCATAATGCACAGAATAAATAATATCATTTTTCTTATTGTTCACATAAAAGACAATACTTGAGGGGTATCTGGCTGGCTCACCTGGAAGAGCACGTGACTCTATAAAAAAATAAACTTAAAAAAAGGCAATGCTTGATATAGCTCTAATTCCAACAATTAATGGGAGTGTTAACAATAATAAGTCTCCACCTCAAAAGAATTCTCTTAACTGCTTTCAAGGCATGGTACCTGAATAAGTAACTGCTGGTAGGACACCCTGACTTCCATTCTCTCCTACCCTTTATTTGACCATATTTCAAGCAACATGAGATACTTTGTTTTTTTAAAGAAAGAGGGCACAGCTAGTGGGGGGAGGGTGGGGCACAAAGGGGAAGGGAGAAAGAGAGAATCTTAAGCAGACTACATGCCCAGCCAGCATTGAGCCCCACTCGGGGCTCAATCTCATGACCCTGAGATCATGACCTGAGCCAAAATCCAGAGTTGGATGCTTAACCGACTGAGTCACCCAGGTGCTGCAACAACATGAGATACTAAAATTACATGCTTTTTTTGGTCTATATATTTATTTATTTATTTTATTTATATATGTATTTTGTATGTATTATATATTTTATTTATATAATCTCTACACCCAATGTGGGGCTTGAACTCACAACCCCAAGATCAAGAGTTGCACACTTTTCTGACTGAGCCAGCCAGGCACTCTGAAAACTATTGTTTTTATTTTTACTTTTTTCAAGTAATCTCTATAGCCAACATGGGGCTCAAACTCACGACCCCAAGATTGAGAGTCACATACTCCATGGACTGAGCCAGAGAGGTGCCCCTATGCTCTTCTAAAATGTGCTGCAACTGCGGAAGTTGTGGTGTAATTATGAATGAGTGATGGGGTGGATGAAGTGCCACTTTCTAGAGGTATCCTGACTCCAAACTGTGAGCAAATTGCTGAGAGACCTGGAAAGATCTTAAATGGTATGTTAAGTGATCGCCAAGGTAACTGTGGGAAATCCAGAGCCTTTTCCTATAGATTCCCGTACCTAAGCTAAAGAAGTGAACAACAGCCCTCAAAAAAATTCTCAGTCCTCACCTGGGATCTGTCTTCCTAATAAGAATGAGTCAGAAACCTACTTTGCAAAATCTAAGCAAGAAGTCAAAGCACCTGGGTCCTTCTGATATATCTGCTCTAAGATTCCCCAGTTATGGGCTTCTCCAACTTCCTCATGCCAAAAGACAAGAAGGCCA
This sequence comes from Martes martes, assembly GCF_963455335.1. Taxonomy (NCBI): domain Eukaryota; kingdom Metazoa; phylum Chordata; class Mammalia; order Carnivora; family Mustelidae; genus Martes; species Martes martes. The sequence continues at coordinate 71,995,008 of NC_137893.1, read as the reverse complement.
GTCTAAACCACACTGGTTAGAATTTACAGTTCCTATGTTTCACATATATTGGTTTTTCTTTTTTTTTTTTTTTTCCCCAATAGGCTCTACTCTCAGCATGGGACTCGAACTCAGGACCCTGAAATCAAGAACTGCATTCTCTACCAGCCAGCCAGGCACCCCAAGTCCTATATACATTATATTTAAGTACTGTCTGCTATATACTGTTTCCATTCCATACATAGATCTGCCATTCTTAATCTTTTTCCAATTCAATACCCTTTAGGTACATGTTGTGACGTATATAAGAACCAGTCTGCTTTCCAAATAACGGCTGGGTCATGATTCCAGAGCACAAAACAGGCAGTCCACTATACAGCCCCTTTTTGAATGGTTCCATATTTAAGTTTACATATGCTACAAGAGTTTGTTTTGTTGCTTTTTTATGCTCCTTTCTATTAAGACTATGAACTTGGTCAAATGTTGCATCAAAATGACAACATCTTGGCGCCTGGGTGGCTCAGTGGGTTAAAGCCTCTGCCTTAGGCTCAGGTCATGATCCCAGGGTCCTGGGATCGAGCCCGGCATCGCATCGGACTCTGTGCTCAGCAGGGAGCCTGCTTCCTCCTCTCTCTGCCTGCTTCTCTGCCTACTTGTGATCTCTGTCTGTCAAATAAATAAATAAAATCTAAAAATAAATAAATAAAATAAAATGAAAATGACAACATCTTAAGTAACTTTTTAAATGGAGAGGAGCTTATAAAAACACCTTCTGCCACCATAATCACAAAGACCTATGTTAGTAGGAACATCCAGTCAATATACAAAATAACATTATTACGGTAAACTGAATATTATAGAAGTATGTACGTCAGCGAGATTCAAACCTGCAGAGCAAAGAGCTTCTCTGATAAGAAAGTTGACAGGAATTTTTTTATTATTTCTGGAGAGCAAACATTTTCATCAGTATAACTCAAGGAAAAAGGAGGTTTATTTCAATTAAAGCTAGAAGAGGTACAGTAAGGAAGTGAGAAAATAAGAAATCTAAAGCTTGAGTGGAACATAAAATCCTTGTTGCAGTTTAGAGAGGATTTCCTCTACAATGACTGGCCGCAGAGCAACTCTGTAACAGAGCTAACAATTATCAAAAGTTTAGGCAGACCCTCCAGCCATATGCCAGGATTCTAAAATGGCTTTTCCCTGTTGACAGTGGCTTGAAAAAGTCTTGGGGTTTAAATGGATCTGAAACTACCTGAGCTGAGAAGATTAAATATCAAGAGCAAACTTCCCAAGGAAAACAAAAACGTTATCTAGAATTCACAGGGACATAGACGGTCTAATACTAGTAATTCATTTACTCAGCCAGCGTTAAATGCAAATGGCACAGTACAGATACCTTTTTCTCATTCCATAACCCTTGGAGAAACAACATTCTTTAGGAACTAAAGAAGCATCTCTTTATCTTCTGCTATTACCTATTATCTCATTTCTAAATCTGAGTGCTGGTCCTAGATTGGACAATAGTATCACTGGGATGGACACTTCTTGTAAGTGGCAGAGATTTCACTGCTCAACTGCCTGCTCAAATGCCGGTTTTAATCGTATTCCCAAATTAGAATTTTGTATTTTTATCTGAGATTGAATTTGTCCAGGCAGTAAACATGCTTGTTTCTGGAATGCACCAATTTTCCCACCTTCTCCAACGTGGGTAAGAAATGCTAAATGCATCTTGCAAAGATTTCTGAGGTATTTATACCCAAAAGTTAATGCTTCTGGTACTCTCACTCTACATATATAGATTTGGGTTTTGTTTATTTGTGGTTTTTTGTTTTTGTTTCGGTTTATTGGTCATTTATCCTAAGATTTTGGTTCTTTAGGAATCAGTATAAATTTGCCACTTGTTTTCATAAATAAACATTGGATGATACTCTTCCTAATGTTTGCTTTGGTCTTTGTTAATGAGTATACTGAGTTGTTTCAGGTAGCCTATTGTCTACTGTCCGCTGGTTTTTTTTTTTTTTTTTAAGATTTTATTTATTTATTTGACAGAGAAAGACACAGAGAGAGAGGGAACACAAGCAGGGGACTGGGAAAGGGAGAAGCAGGCTTCCCCGGAGCAGGGAGCCTGATGCAGGGCTGGATCCCAGGATCCTGGGATGATGACCTGAGCCAAAGGCAGATGCTTAACTACTGAGCCACCCAGGCACCCCTATGTTGGGTTTTGTTTTTTTTTTTTTAAGGATTTTATTTATTTATTTGACAGAGAGCAAGCAAGCGAGCGAGCTCAAGCAGGGGGAGTGACAGGCAGAGGGAGAGGGAGAAGCAGATTCCTTGAGGAGCAGGAAGCCCTATGTGGGGCTCGATCCCAGGACTCTGGGATCACGACCCGAGCCAAAGGCAGATGCTTAACTACTGAGCCACCCACGCACCCCTATGTTGGTTTTATTTTAAAGTAAAAGATATTACAATTGTTTTTAAAGATAACAGCCTGGGATAGGATATTGTGCAAACATGGGTTAATTTAGTCCACTCATTAGGATGATGGTAACACAAGCTGAAGTGAATGATTTATTAATGTGTCGGGCACTCTTCAAAGCACTTTAACTCAATATTCTTCCAAAAAAAAAAAAAAAAAAAAAACTAAACCCAACATCCAAGACAGGTAGGTTACTGATATTATCCCCATTTCACAGATGTGGTGTGGAAACTAAAGGAACATGGTTAGGTCCCATAGCAAGAAAATATTAGAACCAGAATGCACACTCAAGCACAATCAGGTTCCAAAGTCTGTGATCGTAAACATTATGCTATATATTTTGCAAGTGGAGATAAGCATTCCACTCCCCCTTGTGTAAATGTAAAATAGGCACAAAATGTTACTGACTCAACTAAATTAAAATAAGTTTTCTAAATCTGGGGCTCCTGGCTAGTTTAGCTGGTGGAGCATGTGACTCTTGATCTCGGGGTTGTGGGTTTGAGCCCCATGTTAAGTATAGAGATTACTTACAAAAACAGATTCTTAAAAATAAAATAGATCTTCTAAATTCTAATTTTTGAAGCTTGGGCCTATTGAATTTGGGATTACTTTTCCTTAGAAAAGTGTACATATCCAAAATTACCTATCTCCTTCATTCACACACTGCAGGTCATTTGGGCCTCTTCTAATACAGAGGTTCAAAATCCCCATTTCCTGGTAAAGCAACAGGTATATTTAAATGACAATACTGTTGCCCCCTCCAAAATGAATGACTAAAGCACTAGGAATTGAATTTGACTCTTCCAGGATGCAGGTGCAGAGACAGTCTGGGGATTATCTCAGCCCACTGATTCTGGGCCTCCAGCCCTCTCTGCCAGCCTCTGGCCTCCCTCCCCAGGGTCTGCCCACTCCTTGGGACAATGAGCTTCCCTGAAGCAGCAGCAGAGAGAAGGCTAATCAGAGACTAGTGAGCAGTTGATAAACAGCTGTACGTCGCAGCAAATATGAATCTGCAGCCAACCAACCAGGGCCTCTGCATCAGAACGCTGTGAATGTACACTTACATACAACCTAGATGAGGCTGCCCTCCAACAACCTTCCTGCTCAAGTTCCCAGAGGGAGAATAAATGAGTGACTGTGAGCCTCTAGAAAAACAAATGTGCCCTCTCCTCTGCCCAACTTGTTTACACTTGCTTACACTTCCGATTACTCAACTTTTGGGAAATTCCACTTCATGGAATTTTATTATCATTGCAGCAAATTTTTGCATAATGCTCTTTTGGTAGGCTTCTAGCTTTTTGTGTGTAGACTCAAGGATATGGAAAGATTGCTGACACACTGGATTCTCCCAGGCAATATCTAAAGCAAACCAGCAAATTGTGAGAGACAGCGTGCACTTTGAGATTTGCCAAGCCACAGGGCAGCGGTATGGTCAGTTACTGAACAGCCCCAGGCTTCACCCATGCATCGCTAGATGTGAAGCTATGCAAAGATTACCACTCCTTAATAGTCATAAAAGTCACATATATTGCCAAAGTTCAAGGACCACGCCTGGCTTGCTTGCCAGCATACGCAAGACCTGACACAGCATTGACACTTAGCAAATGTTCAAAAATATGCAGAGTGGAAGAATTAAATAAAGACATACAGGGCGCCTGGGTGGCTCAGTTGGTTAAGCGACTGCCTTTAGCTCAGGTCAAGATCCCAGAGTCCCAGGATCAAGTCCCGCATTGGGATCCCAGCTCCATGGGGAGTCTGCTTTTCCCTCTGACCTTTTTCCCTCTCCTGCTCGCTCTCTCTCTCTCTCAAATAAATAAACAAAATTCTTAAATAAATAAATAAAGACATACAAACCAATCCTGGAACACTACATCAAAAGCTAATGATGTATGGGATGGTGACTAACATAACATAATAAAAAATAATAATTAAAAAAACAAAGAACAGACCTACATCTGGAACAACAACAACAACAAAGAGACATACAAACCTTATCTAAATCATGCTCTCGCCAGCCAAGCACACCAGTTCAGATATCAAAAGGATTTTCTAATTCTTGATGAAAATACAAAAAGGAAAAACTATTCTGTACATTAAACTTGCTGTATATGATTACAGCCCTTAAAACATTTGGTTAAAATTTTTTCAATAAAAATATTCCATAATCATGTAATCTTTACTGACACATTGGAAGAAAATACAAATACTATTTGGTAGCATCAGAGTAAAGTTGACTTATATATAGACAAAATAAGTATATGGGTGAAAATGAATCTGGGGGGTTCATTGTATGATACATAATGACAAATTTTTTCAGTGTTCACAAGAACCATACCAACTTCCTTATTATACCACTTTCCCCAAGCCTTAGATATGCAAACAAATATGCAATGTATAACTGCAAATATACAAAGCACCTATTGGTTTCATTTCCATTGTTCAGCATATTATTTTTGCCTTCCGTGACAATTTATCAAAATTTCTACTCCCCCAAAATAAATTGTATTTTATGGTAGTTTACAATTTAAAAAATACTTTCACATATATTTCAATTTTACCTTTCAAAATTGTCCTATTGAGTAACCAGAGAAAATATTATTCATAATTGTCCTATTGAGTAACTGGAGAAGATATTATAATCACTCTTCATTGTAATATTCCTATTTTAATGATAAGGAAATTAAGGATTCAGCAGAAAGGAATTTCCTCCAGATCTCAGTGCCAGAAAGTAACAAAATTAAGACTGGCATAGGTCATAGCAAGCCCGATGCTCTATGCACTGAATGGACTCCTACGTAGCTCTCTAAAAGAACCTTTTGCTCTATCTGAAGCTGGTCGCTGCCAACCTTTTGACCTCATATATTACCTAAGTATTTAAATGTCAGTTTAGATAAAGGGGCAATAATGGGCCAACCCTAGATAGCACTCTGCCTCAACCTGCCAGGTTGTTAGGCAAACTTACAAAAGTTATCATTCAAGGAATCACAATCACACTCGATAAGAATATAAATAAGGGGTTAAAAAAAAGTCACAGAAAAAGCAGGCAATACACAGGGGAAAAATAATAATTCAGTAACTTATTTAAGATAACACTCAAAGGTGTGTGAACAGAAGCCTCCAGTGACAGAAAGAAGCATGCTCTAGTCAATAAATCTTCCACAACCACTGTCTTCACCCCTGCGTTGCCAGGACAGCTGCTCTGGCCAGAGCAGGGCCATTACCAGCCATAGAAGTGCCTGGGGATAATACTCTGGTCTAAACCAACACAACCGCGTTTGAGCCCATGGTCTTCAGTCACATTCAGGTTTAGGCCACCAGCATGGGCATGTATCTAACACAGACTGGATAAATCTTTCCTTGTAAGTGGGCGAGGCTGGGCAAACAGCTGCTACTTCCCTACATTTCATTCATTATCTAGTACCCTAATTATCATATAGCAACTCTTGAATACCCCATGTTGTGCAGATATGCATTAGAAAGTTAGGCAGCAGAGGTGAGAAGATCCAAATTATAAACAAGTTCACCTTTGCCTCTTGAGTTTTTTTCAAAATTAGTTTCCAAAGTGAAGGGTAACCAGGTTCTATTTCTCTATGCCAATTAGCATCATTTATCAGAGGTTAGCTTACCCTCTGGCTTCTATTAAAAATAAACAAATGCATGCATGCAAATACCTATTCATGTACATATGTAGAATATATAGGATAACTGAAAACCAAGCAGTTATCTAAAATGGTCTCTCTTATTCACAGACATATTAATTATTATCACCTCATATTTGGACTAAAATTTTAATTAAAGCCAATTATTAAGTCTGCTTTGCTTTTGGAAACATTGTTTTAGAACTTTAAAATATAAACCAAAATAATTAAAGAAAATTCTAAATAATTAACCACCTATATAAATTACCATTAAGCAAAACAATGTATATGTTGGCGACAATGGTGACCTAAAAATAAAAGTGTTGAATCTGAGGAGCGCCTGGGTGGCTTAGTCGGTTAAGTGTCCAATTCTTGATTTCAATTCAGGTCATACCCTGAGGGTCCTGAGATCGAGCCCTACGTCAGGCTCTGCACTCAGTATGGGGTCTGCTCAAGATTCTCTCTCTCTCTCTCCCTCTCACCTGGCCCTCCCCACTGCACTCACTCTTTCTCTCTAAAATAAATAAATAAATAAATCCTAAAAAAAAAAATCTTGAATTTAAGCTAAGTTCTTCCAAGCTGTAGGACTTTGGACAAGTGATATCAAATGAAGGGGCATTAATGTCTAAAGTCCCTTTCAGCACTTAAAATTCTGTGTATTTTTAATGTTGATTTATTCAATACTGAGGCAAAGAAAATAAAATAATGAAAACAATAAAATTCATGCTTTAAAGCATGGCTTAGAAGATAAACGAAAAAGAAACACTTTGAAAATTATGAACTGCTGATCTGCAAGGCACACAAAACTGCCAGGTGCAAAGTACCTCTTTCCCTTCTACCTACCCCACCCTCTTCCCCTTAGAGACTACAGCTTAGGCCACCATGTCTTCTTAACATTACTACTTAGTGATCCAGAGCTAGGAAACATCTGATGCAACTGTCTTTTCCTCACCATATACTCTCCTCCCCCTCAAAAGATGCACCCCACTTTCTTTGCTTTTACTTCTGATGCCTCATATAATTCCATCTTGAGCAACCACACTGTAGTTTGGTGCTATTTCCAGAACCCATCCCTGTATCTGTTGATAACTGATGGTTTGATCCACAGTGCCCCCATCAGTCCATGTGACCTCAGTGAGGATCTAGAGCTGAACCCAGAATTCTGTGAACTAAGCCAATGAGGGCACTTACTTCCCCTCAGCCGGAGCCTCTGATTCACTGAATCTGATCAGTGAACTTTCGGGCCTTTGCAGGTGCAACCACTACATAAAGTATACATTTTCATACCAGACTTGAACCAAGAATCTCGTGGTATGAAAGCTGCCAAAGCTACCATGCTATATATGAAGCCTGAGAATGAACCTCCTGGAATGCCCCACAGGGAAGCTGAGTGGGCAGAAAGAGGTCATACCCCAGTGGAATTATGTGAACTCTAAGCCAAGTTATACCTGAATCATCAGTTAGGAGAGAAAATAAATTCCTCTTTTGTTGTAAACAGTCTGAGTTGCATTTCCTGCCAAAAAATGCCTAAACCAAAAATGCCTGCAACCAAAAAAAAAAAAAAAAAAAAAAAAGCCTAACTGCTACATATATGTATATATTTGATAATGAATTTTGGTTCCAGTAGTTCCTCACATTGTCACCTGAGGCAAGTTATTACTTAACCTCTTGAGTCCTCAGTCTGCAAAGTGGAAAGGATTCCAATCTTCAAGGATTCTCACTGAGGATGTAAATTCAGGTGAAACATTGACCATGAGGCTTGGCAGGTCGTCAGCACTCAACACATGGCAGTTCCTATTGTTGTTTTCCAACTGCTCTTCTCCACCGTGTGAGAGAATAAATGAACCTAATTACTGCTGACAAGAATAAAGGCAGAAGTAGTAAAAAGAGAAAGCTCTAGAATTTGTAGTAAAATTGAAAATATAACAAGTCAGATTCTTCAGACTCTAAAGCTCTTTAAGATGTATGGAAGTACCTTTCTGGGTTTTTCTCCATCACTAAGCTCCACTCAAGCACTTATCTATCTACGTATGGTTAAACTTCTTCCTTTAAATGCCAGTGTCTAGAATAAGTAAATGGGGAGATCACTGATTTGTAGCTTATTTATGAATCTAGCAACTTTATATTTTGTATTTCAAACAACACAGGTTAAGAGACTCATTTCCTGTCAAACGTGCAGAGAATTCTGCTGTGCCTTGCCCCAAACTCCTGCTCCTGATAGCATACTACAACCAACTATTATGCGTTAACATTAATTTATATTTCTTGTTTTTCATTAGTCTCTGCCATAACCATGTCATTATGCCAGTATATTCTGAATCGCTAGTGAATGGCAAAAACAAATATAGCAGTCGTGATTTAATCAGAGACTTCACTGTTAAAACAGCCAGCCAAAGTAGACACGTTTAGAATAGTAAATGGATAACAAAACACACTTACAGCCTCATTAATAAGAAGGCAATTAGGTCTTCTGGGAAAATTCACTTTCTAAAAGAATGCTAAAGCAAGCTATAAAATGCGAGTAAAACTGTGTTTTGACATGAATACTGTACACTGTCTATTACATCATAATTTTTCTCTTGAGAAAACTGACAAGAATCTGTTCTTAAGTATGAGCACAAAAGATAGTAAAAAGAACGCCAGTGATATTTAATGCATTCTACCTAACTCCCATTCATTAAATTTGACTGTCCCATAAATGAGCTCCTCATTACAAAGATCCTTATATTACACTTACAAGAAAAAGAGAAATATAAAACAAGAAATTGCTTCTACCATTACTACAGAGGGAATATCATTTCCTGTATCAACATATCAATATGCTAAATAAAAATTATTGGCCTATATTATGTTTGGTTCCTTGATAATATCTTTACCTTTAAATATTCCTCACACAACACGTTTATAGTCAAAACCATTTAGCCTTATTTTTATTCTCCTATGAAAATACTTCTTTCAAAATCATCTGAGTATTCTTTTTTAAAAAAAAGTGAGCAGTACTGTTGTTTTGATATGTCTAGGGCATTAAATTATAATTAAGAAAATACTGATCAGAAATATGATTCCAGGGAAATTTGTTTCATATTGTAATTAATCCCTTCACAATACTCCTACAATTATACAGTAAAGTGCATGTGACAAATCTTTTCAAGCTGAGCTTTCTTTGTCCTAAATCAGTGTTTTGCAAAATTACGTGTTCAAGCAAATCACCTGGGGATTTTATTAAAATACAGATTCTGAGTCAGTAGCTCTGAGAAGAGCTCCGATAAGTGACCACAAGATCATCACAAGTTCCCAAGACTGACGTTGCTGGTGTATGGACCACAATTCAAGCAGCAAAATTCTAGGGCACCTTGGAGTTAATGAATCCATTGACCATGAGGCAGTCAGCCACCAATCCCTAGGTGGGCTGTGAGGGTATAAGAAAGGCTTCCTCTCTACTCTTGAATTTGTTGAATGACCTAAGGCGAATCACATCGAGGAGTTGTGGCCATAGGAAGCAGCTGCTAGGTCACCCCACCACCCAACAAGGATTAGGGGAATTTCTGTAGCTGGTCAGCTGCTGCTCTGGATAGGGTTTGGAGAATCGGCCTTTGGCAAGCAGCTGGTAAGGAGCAGGCTGCACTAGGAAGGATTTATATAAATAGATACCAATCCAGAGGAAGGTTTATTATTTTCTCATTAAAAGTATAGTACAATATATTATAGACTATATAGTTCGTTTTTCCATTTCAGTTTTTTCATATATGAAATAGGCAAAGTAATTATCTGTTTTCAATTCTCTTTCCAAAATATGAGTACAGGAGTTTGATTCCATCTGTAGGTGTCCTTAGCTTCCTTCTCATCTGAACCTTTGGACAATGAAGTTCTATCACTATTAAGATGTGTGTGTGTGTATCTACAAAATACATTCTTTTATCTTTCAGCTTTCCCAGCAAAATAAATGCAAATAATAACTCACCCAGACACTCTTATTGGGCCTTATTTCTATCTGCATTCCTCTTAAGAAGATAATTCCTAGAATGACTAACCTGCAGAAAAATTCAGCCAGCACTGCCCTGCTCATCATTTTTATTAACAGAGCTCTACAATCATATAAAGTGGAAACATGGATTATTTCATTCAGGACTACTTAATTTGCTCCTAAAACAATTGTAAGTGACAAAATAAGCCACTCGTAATTTTTATGGATTATCAACACACAGCCGAGAATGCCAAAAAACTCCAAGCAGAGTAGAGTGGTGAAATGGCAACGTTCCACGACAGGATCGATACGATCTTTCACCCTGGCCACTGTTTTCCCAGAACCTCAACATTCTGCAAAACCTCACAAAACTAAGTTGAATTACGTACGTTCAGTTTTTATTACTAAAATATTAAATAAAAAAGAATTCCCATAAGAACACTTCAGGAAAATAAACAACCCTCTCTCAACAGAATCTTCATGGAACTAAGAAAAACTTGTGTGTGGAATGAAGTTTCTTTAAGAGCGTTGCTCATAAAAACACAGCCTAAAGTTTACAAACTACCTCCAGAGTTCTCACCGATCATCAAAGATTCAAACATGGGTTTTTTTTTTTTTTCATTTTTTCCATTTTCCAAAGCATAGTTGTATGCTTATCTCACTGTTCTCAAAATGACAGGCAATATGGTCCTCAAATTTGTCCTGTCCCCACCTACAAATAGGAAAGTCTCTCTTCCATTCAGAGATACCTAAGCACAAACACTCAGAGACATTAAAATATCACTTCATGGATTTACAACTTTATTTCTGGCTTCAATTAAACTTAAAATTAGCCTGATGGACAGACTGACTTACTTTGTTATCAAATACTAGTTTAAGACATCATGAACTGGGAAGATATCATTGTTCAGTAACCCGTGACAAACAGCATGAGTTTTGGTGAAAAAACAAGTCATGTTCAAAAGCAATTATAACCTTTTTAGGGAAAGAGAAACACCATTTGATAAAGGAACACAAAACAAATACATATGATCAAAGGATAAAGTCTGAGAGGAATACACAGAGGGAAATTTTTACATCTACAGAATAAGAAATGAATGTGTTTGGACAAAGGCAAAGGCTGACTCCAATAAACAAATCAAAAATAAGGTGCTTTTTTCCTTCTTTAGAAAAGTAAGTAAAAGATCAAACACACGCCCGCACACGGCGCGTGCACACACACACACAGAGAGAATCCTAGTGTTCTTTGTTTTGTCTTTAAGAACAATCTGTAAACTCTCTTGATGTTTCCTGCTCCCAGTTGTGCAGCAATCCTCTTCCTGCCCTCCATGAAGAGCAAGTAGAGGAAATGGGAATAGCACAGGGCAGATGAGGACAGCATTTTCCATGCTTCTGATAAGTACATCCATATTTAGCATGACTTACACTGTTTTTAATACCACCTTGAGCGGACCTAGATCATGGCACTTCAAAAGCACTGGTAGGCAACAACACAGGTTCTCTATATAGGACCATATCACACGAATTAAATGCTTTTTAAAGGCCATAAAAATGTATAGTAAACCATTACTGGTAGAAATATGAGATTTGATGGGAAAACTGGCATTCGCTCTGGGTAGTGGTTGAATCATAGTTCCGGTTTTTAAGAACATGTCCGGCACCAAAAGATATTTAGCGGGAACAAAAAGACTATGATGTGTATGTGCATGTGGGCTTTGTTGTTGCTAAAGAAGAGTGGGAAGGAGTGTGGGAGAGGGGCAGAGCCGCAGAGGGGTTGATTTATTTTTCAAATTCGCATTTATGAATACAAAGAGAAGAGCTGTCAGCAGCACACATGCCAAGCCCACATAGCAGCCAGACCTGCCTCTTCCCGTCTGGGTAGGCCAGACACAAAACGACATCTTGCAATCCAGGAAAATCAGGAGAGCCAGATATATGGAGAATAATGAGAGAAAAAGCAGTCCTGGAAATGTCCACTTATATATCATTACTACTGTTAGAATTTATAGTTTTAATGAACTGAGGGATGGAGCAATTCTGGTCAATCAAAACCAAAAAATCAGCAAGGAAACCTTGAAACAAGCTGTTTCTGATATATTTTCCGAGTAGGTAGTATGTATGAGAGGAATTAACTTCACATACAGAGACATCAAGGAGTCAGACACCAGGAAAGGGGCATTGTTTAGATGAGCTGCAAGGTCATAAGGGATCAAGTCTGAGGGCACACTTACAGTATGACATGCCAGGAACCAGATCAAATGAGGAGGATCCTAAGCTGCATTTCCAGGCTCACATCATACTAGAGACACAATAGTCCCTCTCTAGGTCATTGATAAGACTGCATCTAAAATGCTGCATATTTTTTTCTCCATACTCTGATGAAAAAGCTGAATAACCAACAGTTGAACAAACAGCTAAACAAATGACTAAAAATATATTTTTTCTATTGCTAGAATACTAGGAATGTTAATAATGACTTTTCCACAGATATAGCTCAAATAACAATTTACATGAGATAAGCAAAAAAAAAAAAAAAACAAGAATAATTTCTCTCACTATACTGATAAAAAATTATAGTCCGGCCAATAGGATATTTACGTTTAATAATGATTAAAATGAATGACTGGCAGAGGAAACACACACACACACACACACACACACACACACTCCTAACAGCCAATCCTCACTAGGCAAGTGTGGGAGCAAGCAAAGGAGACGAAAGCCAAGGCACTTAGTTACCTTAATGTATGACACCTACACCCCAGAGAGCTGCATAATACTTAACAACTTATAGTGCCAATTCACATAAATTATTTCATACCATCCTCATAAAAATCAGGTAGAAAGGTCAGATATTATTATCTCCATTTTACAGATGAGAAAGCTGAGTTTCCAAGTAACTTCTGTGTGACTGGTTTTGTCAGGCATCTGAGTCCCAGGACAGAATACTGTCTTACATTATAATATCAAGAGATAACAGCTACATAATCCCATGAATGTCAGTGCATCTTTGTGCTTCTATGCCTCAGTTTCCCCAGATATTTCACTGGTATCATTTTAAGTGAAAGATTAAGCTAAAATAACATAAGTTGATATTTACAGGCTGTTCTGGTTTTAAAGAGGCTCACCACGCAACATGTAGCATTTTTACATTTTCATTCCAAAAGCTAAGGAAAAACTCACAGTGATAAAAATATTATTAAATTTGTGGTTTAAAGAAAGCACACTGGATGAGTATATGACATATCCAACAATCCTTAGTACTTCAAAATTTGCTTTTCAAGTGTACTTCATTAGAAACCACATGATAATATCTAAAAGTAGTAACTGGCCTTAATGGATGTGATTTAAAAGACCTATTTAATAGGATATTTTAAAGTTCTGAATATATATTTGTTTTAGACTTTTAAAGCATTTTATTCAAATTTCTCAAAAGAAGTAACGGTTCATTAAAGTAGAATCTAAGAGTAAAAAACAGCAAGAAAGTATACACCTTCAATCTCTGAATCTATGTATTTGCAACAAATCTGACTACCATAAAATCTGATGACAGTAGAATATCAAATGGCTTAGGATAACCAGAACATGAAAATGTTTACAAGACAAACTTTTAATTCATGATGAAAAGGAGATTCACAATCTGACTTTAAATAGGGGGAATAAAAAGCACTCATTTCTGGGCATATATGTAAATCCTGAATGGCAAATTTTTTGATACAGTTCTACAAGAATTGCATTTATTAGGACTGCACATTCTCTTACTTAAACGTAACATAAAGTCAAATGTTTTGCTTTGTTACTAAAGCAAAGCAGGCATATTTGGTAAAATTACTTAGAACGGGATATCTAAGAACACAATTGTTCACTAGAGATACCTAAACTCCAGGGTTCAGAAAAGCTCATCTGCACATTCTGTTGGAGGGAGTTTAGTATTTGCTAAAAAATAAATAACATTTGAAAGGAGAAATATAAAAGTTTCTTTACCGCTGAAAATATATCCATCAGCAGTTGAGACATTAGTAGCTGCAACTCTGGAATACATGTAAATCTAATCACGCAACTGGTAGAATCCAAACTTTCAATTAACAAACTACATGCCTTTTGAAGCGTAGGCTCTCAATGCAGTGACAAACACTGTGCAGAAATCAATACCCACTCTAACTTGCCTGCATATAATGACTTCCATCAAGCATGGTTCCAATACCAACCAGCATTATATGTCAGAGATGCATTCAGCAGTAATGCTTACTCTAGAAGAATTAAATTAAGCCATCGGATCATTCACTGCATAGATCTGTCGTCTGCATACATCACCAATATACACAGCTTTTCCTCTACATGCTGCATTTCATAATATGCCTTAGTGCACAACACATACTGCCACCTGAATCTGTGGTCTAACTCCTTTTACGGCGTTCTACGGGGGAGGTGGGGGGATGTAAGGGAAATAAACATTACTCCGGATCACAACAATCTGAGTTTATTTCCAGGAAGCAGGGCAGCCACAACAAGGAGAGAAATTAACAAGCGCAAAGTAAGTTCGTTCTCCGCATTCTGCAGCCTCAGCCAAGAGCGCGGCTGTCACTTGCCGGGTCTTCTCCGTCACCCCTCGGCCACCAATGTGTCTCCATCTGCACCAAGACCCAGGGCAGCAAATGCGCTTGCCAGCCAAGCTGAGCTGGGTGAACTGGCCAGAAAAGTTGTCAGGACCGGCGAGCAGCAGACAGGCGCCCGGGAGCCCGCTCCCCAGCATCCACCAGGTGAAACTTCAGAGCCCCCAGAGGAGAGAACGAAAGAAGCAACTAACAGAAAAGATAACAAAACTGGAAGCGTAGAGGACGGGACTGGGAGAGACGGGGTTCCACGGACTTCTCTGAGTGGCTTTACCAAGAACCCAAAGAGCCAACCTGCAAGACCACACCACATCCCTCCCTCTGGGCTCAGCCGGTTGTCGCTCGCAGCCCCCAGCATCGAGGCGGGCTCCGGGGGTCACCGCGTCAGCTTCGCCGCGCCTCCGATGGAGGAGTGGTTGCCACAGCCAGGGTCAGGCTACCCCCGTCCGGCACCCAGACCTCGCCGCCCAGGACGGCTCGGTGTGGGTCCTTAGAATCATATTTCAAAACATCTTACAGGCTCCGCCAGCACACACACGGAACGTACTCCACGCAGCGCCCTAACCCACAGGGCAAAACCAGGAGCAGCCAACACTGGGGGAGGAGAAAGGGACTGGGGGAGGGACGGGGAAGTAGTTAGACAATAGTCAAGGGAGGTTATTCCCGGGACAAAAAGCACCTGGCAAAGCGCGCGGAGGTCAGTCCCTTCCAGTCTCCACATTTCTGACAATGGCTTCCGGGGGAGGTGGGGGGTATTCTTTTTTTTTTTTTTTTTTTTTTTTCTTAAACGCTCTAGAGGCAGACAGCAACAAGCCCACACCACGAGCAACAGAGTAGCCGGTCCCCAGAGTCGTAACTACTTTTTCCTTCTCTCTTCCCCAGCGTGGTGCTGCGTGCGCTGGACGCGGAGGCTACCAGTTTCCCAAGAAAAGCAGTATCTCCCCACACTCCCGGACAGCCCTGCCAGCCTTGGCCCCGAGCGAGCCTCCGAGAGGAACAATGGGTCGCGGGAGATGAAAGTTACCTGCGCCAAGTAGCGCCCAGCCCGGTGCCCTGCGTCCCACCTACCACAAACTCTGGGGACATCTCTCTCTCTGCCCTGTGCCCCCGCCTGGGCCGCCAAAGCTTCCCCGAATCCTTGCCCCCCCGGGCCTGGCGAAGAGCCGGC
The DNA here is from genome assembly GCF_963455335.1 of Martes martes. NCBI lineage: Eukaryota > Metazoa > Chordata > Mammalia > Carnivora > Mustelidae > Martes > Martes martes. The sequence continues at coordinate 71,979,170 of NC_137893.1, read as the reverse complement.
TTCAGCCCCCGCGAGCCCCGGGCCGGGGGCATTTGTCTGGCATTCGGAAACCCTTCCCGCTCCCACGCCCACCTTCCGGGCCACTCACCTGCGGAGAACTGGCCTTGGGCCGACCCCAGGGGAGACCGAGGGGAGAGGAGCAAGAGCGCCACAAAAACAGGCAGCGCCGCCGCCGCCGTATCCATGTCGACTTTGGGAGAAGTTTCAAGCAGCTTTGCAAAGAGCTGCCCAGAGAATCGCCGCGAAATCCACTACCGAGGTGCCGGCCGGGCCTCGCGGGATGAGGGCGGGAAGTCCGCTGCCGCCCGCCGGCACTTTTTCCTTCTTCGCGGTCCCCAAACTACCTCAGGGGCGCAAGCGTCGCCCGCGTCGCCGGCCGGCCGCGGCGGCAGCTCTCCATGCTCAGCGGAGGCTGCTCCTGTTAGTCAAGAGTTACTTTGCTCGGGGAGGGACGGGGGCGGAGCCGGGGGTGACGTCGCCCCGCGGGCTCCGGGAGCTTCTGAGGAATGCAGGCTCGGGCGCGGCGCCGCCGCCTCCTGCCGGAGAGACGCGCGCCAGCCCCGGCCGCGCGCCCCGCGCCTCTCGCCGCCTTTGTTCGCCGCCCGCCGCCGGTCGAGGGAGCGGGCGGGAAAGGGGACCCGCGCCGCTGGCTGCCCTGTTGCAGAAATGGGAGTCTGAGATGCGAGTGATTGGTGAGCCGTGTAGCGGGACCACAGAGGACGGGCGCGGAGAAAGCCCCAACGGCCGATCAGAGGCGCCCTGGGCTTGTGTCCCTGAGGGGAGGTCCCGCCGGAGCGGATGCCGGTAGGAAGAAGCGCGAGTGTGGAAGCGCCCTAAGGAAACACCCACCTGCATGGAAAACTCACTGTTCCTTATTCCTGTAATGAGGACTAAGACACCCCACCCCTACAGAAAACTTATTATTCCTTATGATACAAAAATAAAACTTGAACCAAAATAAACGTTCGGTAACTTTCCAGTGTGAGCAGCTGGCGTGTCTCCTTTCTGGTTTATTTGTCATTTGCCCAATATTTGGATTTACTCTCTGCTTCGCTGACTTTGCTTGTTGTTCTGAAACCTTCCGGCCTCTTTCCGCTTCTTCCCTCAGCAAGAACCTAAGAACTGCATCAGGGCTTAGTATGTTTTCCTTTCCCTTAGGTCTGCTGGAGTAGAAAAGGTGTTTTGCTTTGTTTTTAATATCTAATGGGTACTTAAGACAGAAGTATTTAACAAAAGGACTTTCCATTGACAATGAAAATGGCAACCAATGATTTCATCCGGAGGAAAATGATGTTCTATTATGACAGTAAAGTATTTTACAGTTTGCTAGTTCTTCAGCAGCTTGAAGTGGTTTCACCATATGCCACATTTACTTGCTTCTGTGAGAAGACTATTTAGTTGTGCACTATATTCATTTTTGTAAAATTTTTAAATAAAATAAATGTCACAATTGAATAGATATTTTTATTGAGAATTTTACTGTCATATGTACAATTCCTAGAACAACAGAATCTATTGATTGACATCTGTCAGGTACTCATATCTTCAGCCTTTGTAAACAAGACAATGTGAAATCCAATTTAACATTCATATAATTTATTTACCAAGCAATATATCCCTCCTCTATACAAATTAAATATATGCTATTAATGACCAAGTTTATGATAGAAGCGGAAATATATATATATGTATGTGTGTGTGTATATATATATATATATATACATGTATAAAATCAGGAAGAAAAAGACTTATTTTGCTAAGAATAGAAGCTTGATTAAACAGAATTTGGAGTCTGCCGGCTGGCTCATTAGCACACTGACTAGCCCAACGCTTGTCAATTCAATTCAGCACAGTAAAATTCATTTTTCCTTAGGGTACAGGGTATAATTTTTTTTTCAACTCACTAACTTAGAATTGTTCACATATCACTGTTCCTATTTCTTTGATTGGGAGACATTCCTAAATCCTAAGTAATAAAATACTGAAGGTCATATATTTTCTTTTTGAAGGAGTAAGCAGAACTTCGTAAAATTTAACAGGAATATACTTCATGAAAAACAAACAAAAACCCACCACCCATATACTAATACTTTCTTGAAAGAAAGCTGAAGGAAGTTCATGACTTGGTAGATTTGTTTAAGCACACAAAATGCTTGTTTGAAAAATTGACATACGGTGTCGGGGAGAGTTCACACACAGTTTTTACCTTGCTTATTCCTTGGGTCACCTGATAGAAGATTCATTTCACTTTACCTATCCTGTTATTAATAACAGTAACAGGCAATGTTTACAGAGCACTTAGAACGTGCTAAACTCTGACTTAAGATATGCAGTGTCTCACTGAGTTCAGACAACAATTCTTTGACATTGGTACAATTATTACTCCCATTTGACAAATGAGGAAACAAGATTAGGGATTAATTTGGTCATCAGCACTTCTATGAGTGAAAAGTGGGTAAGGGGAAACAGGCAAGAAAATTCTCGAAAAGGAATCAGCAAACTAGCAAGAATGACTTCTCAACAGAAGTCAAAGGAATAAAATAACACTTTTAGATAAGTAAATTGGTCCTTTTGTCCTTAGTTGTCACAAATGCTGGCCATAATAACTAATGCTGGCCAGAGTGGATTGAAATCCTTTGAGTAGAGTATATTTGTCTCCACAAGGTATTTGGCAAGTATTTAGAACTTACTAGATCTCCGTTTATTTCACAGAAAATAGAATAAATGAATTTATCAATCAATCCACAGAAGAAGTATAAATTTGGTATAACTTTTAGAAAAAGTTAGTCAACATGTATTTAAAAATGACTAAAATGATCATATTCTTTGATCTACTGGCTATTCTAAGGAAATAAGCCAAAATATGGAAAATGCTATATACACAAAGGTATTCGTCATTTCCAAAAAGGAAAAGTGGAAATCACATAAATGTCCAACAATAGGCAGATTCACAAACATTATCTAGATAGAATATCTCACAGCCACTAGAAATGAAAGTTATAAAAAAAAAAAAGGAGCAAGTTGCAACATAAGAAAATGCATATAATAAAATGTTGGGTAAAAAACATCAGAAGATAGTGCAAAGTTTCAGTTTGGGAAGATGAAACGTTCTGGAGATACACTGTAGTGATGGTTATACAACAATGTGTACCTAATGCCACTGAACTGCGTACTTAAAAATGGTTAAAATGGTAAAATTTTATGCAATATATGTTTTACTACAATAAAAAATTAGAATACAAAAATCAAAATGTAGTACAATTACAACAGAAATCATGAAGAATGGAAAAAAATTAACCATGATATTGATAAAATTAGTAGTAGATATAGACTAATAAAATTTCATAATTGCCCTTCTCTATTTTCTTACCATTTGGGGTGTATGGTGAGAGTATATCCTTTAAAGAGGATAGGTTTGTATTCTGATTGCAGATTTACCACACAGTAACTCCAGTCATGAATTTAGATCTGTATTTGAGAAAATGTTTTCTGTGAAATCCCAGTTTTATCAAAATTTCCCAAGTATGTTTGGAAAATAGGGTTTGGAGAACACTGAACTGAACAAAATTAAAAGGTTCCTTTCCCAAAACAGTCTTCTTTTCTTTGTAGTAGTTTTTCCGTGGTTATCAATATGGTATTAGGCACTGTGAATCTGGAGAGGGGAAAAGAATGCAAAGTTTTTCAAAGTTTTGGACCATGGAACTCTTTAATAAAGAAGTATTTCTCACAAGTAAGATTTCAGGGAACAGAGTTTGGGAAGCACTGTCAAGTAACATTTAATATCTCTATATCTCACTTCCTTCATATGAAAATGAGGCTAATCAATCAGATTTTCGGATAACTAAATGAAATACAGTGACTCAAACTCAAGGGTTAGAGGCACCGACCCCCTGCACAGTGCCTAGTCAAAAAGCCTCATATAACTTTGACTCCCCCAAAACCTTAACTAATAATAGCCTACTGTTGACCAGAAACCTATGGCTAGCACAAATGGTTGATTAACATATATTCTGTATGTTATATGTATTATACACTGTATTATTATAATAAAGCTAGAGAAAAGAAAATGTTAAGGAAATCATAAAAGAAAATATATTTACAGTGAACTGCACTGTATTCATTTAAAAAAAATGCATATAAGTGGATCCATGCAGTTCAAGCCCAAGTTGTTCAAAGGTCAAGTATATAGATTTTTAATATAGATATAAATTCAATTATAGATAGAGATATGAAAGGACCTGGATGGTAATAGCTGCTGAGTAAATACTAATTTCCTTCTTTCATTCCACCGAAGGCTTAGGCACAAATCTATACCCAGCTGAAGCAAAGTTTTTATTTACCCAGTGACAGACCATGAGTACCCACAGCATGTGTTTATAAGCAATTCGGTAATATTCTCAGCTTGTTAATAACAATTAATTGCTTACATATGCTTTTCAGTTTGTAATGCCTATTCACCCACATGATCACAATCTATCTTCCATCTATCAAACCCCAGGAAGATTGAAGCCAGGGCAGGTACTATCACTAATTTCACTTAACTGACAAGGAAAACCAAAGCTTTGAGGGATTAAAATTAGCCAAGTATTGACGCTGGTCATTAACAGAGTTATCTCTTGGATCTGGGCATTCTGACCACTAATTTCATTCCTATCTTCCTGCCAATGGCTATGCACATCATTCTCTTTTTTTTTTAAATTTTTATTTATTTATTTGAGAGAGAGAGATGACAAGTAGGCAGAGGCAGGCAGAGAGAGAGGGGGAAGCAGGCTCCCCGCTGAGCAGAGAGCCTGATGCGGGGCTCGATCCCAGGACCCTGAGATCATGACCTGGGCCGAAGGCAGAGTCTCAACCCACTAAGCCACCCAGGCGCCCCACTTCATTCTCATCTCTAAAAATGTTCATTTGAGTTAGAGGCAAAATCCTCAATGCCAATTCACCAGGCTGAGCCTCTTAGGCAGGCAGGTGGAAATGAGTTTCTATTTTCTCTTTGCAAAGAGAAAAAAGAAAAAAGAAAAAAACAACCAAAAAGCATTTCCTCGCTGTAATATTCTTGCATGGGTGTGTATATATTCAGGAAAGGAGGGGCAGGGAATTTCTGATAAGAAAGCCCTTGAACAGAGAGCAGAGACTTCCAGAAAAGGAAAAAAAAAAAAAGTGCCTGTTATGTCTGTGAAACCGTTGTTCTGGGTGGGTGGTGGGTCTTCCACTGTAGGGCAAAGCCCAATTGCTCCCTGGAGTAGTGCTGGGACCTGGCCAATTACTACTTAGATATTGACATCAGAACATCCAGGAACAAATTGAATAGTGATGGCTGTGTGCCTAAGTCTCTAAAGAAACTCTTCTCGCTATATGTTCTTATGTAATTTTGGATCAAATGGAAGAAATGCACTGTGTTCAAAACCAGAGTTATTTTGTGAGTCCCTTGAACCCTTTAAAAAACCCATAACTTGGGATTAGTTCAGAAACACTAGTCAAGAAAATGCATGCTCCAAAGGTTTTATCCAGGGAAGAAAAAAAAAAAATTTGAGCAGCTTGAGAGCTCGGTGTTGCCAATTTGGAAGAGCAATTTGCCTACAGCTGGATATAATTAACAAGCATGGGTCAAAAAGGAAGCCAATCATAAAAGTGTGAATTGGATAGAGGTGGAGGGATGGGGACAGTGACAGTCACTTCAGAACTGGTGTATTCTGACTTCAGAGTCTCTCCTCAATTTCAAAAAGCCTAGTCTAATGATTAATAAAAGATTGAACTCAGAGGGAAAAAAATCGGGGTCTTCATAGTAATGTGGTTGATAAATTATCTTTTCTGGAACACTATAGGGTGCCTTACCCACCCTTTATACTAGCAAGTAATTTCCATGCCAAAAAAAAGAAAAGAAAAAGTTGTTTTGTTTTGTTTTTTTTCTCTCTCTCCTGGCTCACTAGAGGAAAAAAAGGAATAAAGGTATGAGCAATATAGTATCTCATTGAATACTGTTTGAATTCTTTTAGTCTGAATAGACCAATTATCCTGAAATATTTTGTATGTTTGTTATTTTAGTAAAACCAAGAAAGAGGATAACTCTTACAACTAATTAAATTCATCATGTATTCAGTAATACATTTTGCAGGGTTAAGAGCTCATATGCAAAGTTGCAGCCCGAGGAGAACTAACACAGCTGAATGAGAAATCCTCTAATGATTATGCTCCTTCCTCCTATTTACTTCTGAAGGGGGTTGGGGGCCAGCTCCACATATGGAACACTGTGGATCTTGCCATCTTTCTTCTCTGCTTAGTCCGATCTCAAGACAGAAAGAAATAGAATTCTGAACACACAATGTGGTACTTCCAAGGCTCTGGAGATTTTTCTAATCCTCCAAATGTTCTCCAATAAAATCTTCCCTTTACATTGTTGGTGCTGCCACAGCATTCATAACCAGAGGAAGTCTGACAAGAAAATGAGCCATTAAAACCTACACACCAACATAGGGGCTCATTTCAGTGCTGAAGTCCTCTTAAACCAAAGCAAAGAATTCATTTTGTCATTTGCAAGCGTTAATATTAAGTGTATAATACAGTGCTAGTTACTCTAGCACTGTATTATACACTTACATTATTTTACATACATACACTTACATTATTATACATTTACATTTGAATTTAACAGACCAAAAAAAAATAAGAGAAAACAAGCTATACTGTTGCGTATGTATGTGTGTGTAATATATATGTACAATCGCATGTATAATAATACACTTGCACACATGCACATCTCTTTAATGTGAAAGAATAGAAAACAAAGTATTTGGTCATGGTGGAGTACAGTTAGAGGGAAAAGCTTTTGGGGGCTGAATAGTTTTGAGCTACATCTTGAAAAAAGTGATGGTTGTGGGACTCCTGACTGGCTTAGTCAGTGGAGCACGTGACTCTTGATCTCAGGGTTGTGATTTCTAGCCCCACATTTGGGGTAGAGATTACTAAAAAACAAACAAAAAGAAAGTGATGGTTGTGGCTGGCAAGGAAAAAGTCCCAATACGTAAACCAGTTTTTGGAGGTTGAACTCTTTTTTTTCAGAGAGATTCTATTTGTTTATTTGAGAGAAAAAGAGAGAGAGAGAACACAGGAGTGGGGTGAGGGGCAGAGGAAGAAGCAGGCTTTCTGCTGAGCAGGGGCCCCAGTCCGAGACTCGATCCAGGATCTGGGATCATGACAGGAGCAGAAGATAGACACTTAACATACTGAGCCATTCAGGCACCCCTGGAGCTTGAACTTCTCACTCAAACTAGCTTTCTGTGAAGTAGCTTGCTCTTGATAACTGACCAAAATGTGTCTCGCGTTGACTTTGATAGCTGCCTATCCTGGAGACGAGTTCTTATTTTATTGTTGAATGTTTTCAAATCACCTAAGAAGCTTTGTTGGAAGATGCCTAAAATACAGATTTCTCATGACATCAGTTTATATGCTTTGAAAGCTTCACAATTGCCTAAACTACATAAGGCCAGGAAAGAGTTCATTAAGAAGTAGGCTTACAAGCCCAGTAGACTATTAAAATCACATGCAGTTTCTTTGTGGCCGTAATGAAATAGTCAATTAGCCCTTTTACTTGTTGACAACTACTGCAGATATAAACCAATGGTCCACTGATCTCAGCAAAAAGTCAGAGACCAATGAGCTACACTAGTCTGGGGAAACAATCGAGGCTGAGTTGGTCTAAAACTGGTTTTATTTGTTTCTGCATGTGAAATGGCCACATAACTATTTCGTATAAACTTTAGAGAAGCTCGTTGGACAAGGGGAGTATACATAAGAAATAATAATATTAGATAAACACTTTACTTGGGGTGTTAGGAACAATAATGACAATATACTATACACCCCTCCCCAAAATCCGTGTCCCTGGAACATGTGAATATGTTCTTTTGTATGGCTAAAGAGACCTTGTGGGTGTGATTAAGGTGAGGATCTTGAAAAGGTAATACAAATGAGGAATATCTTGGTGGGCTCAATGTAATCCACAGGATCCCTTTAAGAGAGAAGCAATAGAGTAAGAGAGATGTAAGCACGGAAGCAGAAATCTGAAAAGAGAGAAAATGCTACATTGCTAGCTTTGGAGATAAAGGAGGGGACCATGGCAAATGGCTCTAGACGCTAGAAAAGTCACGTGAATGGATTCTTCTCTAGAACCTCCATATGGAATGCAGCCCTGCTGACACCTTGATTGTAGTCTGGTGAAGAACACTGCAGACTTCTGACCTTCAGAACTGCGAGATAATGAATGTGTGCAGTTTTAAGTCACTAAGTTTATAATAATTTGTTACAGCAGCAATAAGAAGCTGATACACATGGGTTATCTCATTTGGTCCTTATAGCTATTAGACACATCATACATGCTCAAACAAGGAGTGAGAAAACTGATACTCCAATAGATTAGGCAAACCTCTTAAGTAAGCAATGGAGCTAACAGGCAGACTCAGGCCCTGACTCCAGAGTCTACAGGGTTATGAAGTATGCTGTTTCAAAACAGTAATTTTGAATGGCAAGAATATATTGAATTACCACAAAAAGGTGATTGTGATAGAAAATTTATAAAATTTTTAAAATATATTTGCAATTTTCTCTCGTCTGTATTTGCAATGAATACAGATCTTAGCATTCTGGCACAGTTCCTTTGCTTTAAATGCTAGCAATCACATCCTATTCTGATATAATCATATTGTTTAATCAGAGAAACACATAAACTGGAAGATAGCCATTGTCAGTAGTTATTTGGAAGATTTAACCATCATTTACTTTTGGTATATTTTCTGTCATAACTATCATTATGTTGTCTTCTATAGACTGTGAGCTGTTGAAGGGCTGGACCTATAGTCGCTATATTTTCTACAAGGCTCGCACCCACATCTTTCCATACACTTGCATAAATCTTTTATATGTGAATCTTTTGGTCATAAATTGTAGGGATCATTGCCTCCTTAGGAATCTAACTTTAATTGGTGAAATGGCTGTCACTCTAATTTCCTGGAAGTTAAGGATTATCTATTGTTTGTCATTGTATCCCCACCCATAAAACAGGTACTGTCATAGAGTTGTTCAAATAATGATAGTTGAGGGATGGATGAATGGATGGATGGATGGATGGATGAAAAGACTTTTCAAGGTCAAGAAGTTTAATAGTCTGGCAGATAAAGTTGTAGAATTCTGAGACAATTAAGGAAGAAATCCCTGGAGAGAACATTAAAAAAAAAAAACAAAAAAAACAGAGTAAGAAAATCTTAACTTCCATACCATTTGAAGTTAAAGTATCATTATGATACAAGATACTGAAGACCATTTTTTCCTTTATTCCTTTTCTTTTTTTTTTTTTTTGCTTATAGCTGCAATATTGATCAAGAATAGCAACTTATTAGTTTATACTTTTGTATTCTTTCTGCTGATGAAATATTTTCTTTTAGGCATGACAAATAACTGTCAATATCACTTATTTACACCCAGAGATATTGATGGTTTATAATCACATCTCATCGTTTGATACTCAGAACTCCATTCCTATTATAGCAATGAAATCTGTGAATCTAAATCCAAGGCATCCTGGATAAAGTGAGATTGCACCCTGAAACAGTTTAGGGATTTTTAAGTAGCCTCCATGCCCAATGTGGGGCTTGAACTCACTTCCCTGAGATCAAAATTAACATGCTCTGCTGACTGAGCCAGCTAGGTGCCCCCAGTGTAGGGCTGCTTAAGTCATCTAAGATCTGAGTGTTCGGGATTTTACCCTTCCTACATAGATTCAGGAAGGGAAACCTAACTTCATAATCCTTATTCAAAATGTTGCCTTTTGGGGGTGCCTGGGTGGCTCAGTGGGTTAGGCCTCTGCCTTCAGCTCAGGTCATGGTCTTGGGGTCCTGAAATCGAGCCCAACATCAGGCTCTCTGCTCAGCAGGGAGCCTGCTTCCCCAGTCTCTCTGCCTACTTGTGATCTGTCAAAAAATAAATAAAATCTTAAAAAAAATTGTTGCCTTTTAATCATAAAATACGTTAAGAAGTAAATAGTGATCAGGTTTATGGCTGAGGATCCAGTTACTGGTTATAAATCCTTAATTTGGTGGTTTGAGTAACATATCTCTCCTTCCAGCCTGCCCTGCACAGCCTAATTTTTTTTCTTCATTTACTTAATAAATATTCACTGTGCACCTCACAGTGCTGGGTACTATTCTAGGTACTGCTTATATAGTAAGGTGCAAAGTAGGCAAAAAGAATCTCTGTACTATGTTTATGATCTAGCAAAGAGAGATGGGGAATAAACAAATAAATGAAACATTACAATTAATAATGCAATATCTGAAAAATATCAGAAAAAAGAGAGGCTTTTATTGCATTTTGTTTTTGAAACTGAGACTAGGTTCAGTATAAAAATGTTACTAACATTAAAATTTTGACTCCATATAAGAAAGGAATACACGGTTAATGGGTAAGAAAAAAATTTTTTTCTAAATCATGTGTATTTCTATTTCATGAAAAATGTGTAACTATAGGGGTATTCATTTTTACTTTGGCTGCTAGAGCTAAATTTGCAGTTATATTTAGTAATTATGTAGTTTGTCGGTCTACTTTGTTATCTGTTAAATTTCTAATGATCTTATTTTACTAGTCTACCCTATTTTCCTTTCGCTTTGATTTATTTACTCATTTATATTGTAATGTACTAGTTTCATTTTTGTAAACTAAGAGCTAAGTCTACCACTAAATAAGCAAATTGATCAATCAATTGATCAATCGATGGGTCTATCCCAGGAGAATGAGTACTTAAGTTTTGCAGATTCACAGAATAGATCAAAAGGTTCTACCTTCCTGCTTCTTAAATCTTTCTAGATGAAAAAATGCCAAGTCACAGAAAGTTAGGGTGTCTTATCTGAGATTTCATGGTGCATTCTTAGAGCATGTGCTAATTAACCACTTGTCAGGGTGAAATGGGAATGGGGATGGTTTCTGCATTATGAAAAGCTATTGGTTACAACGTAATTTACAGTTATACATCTCCAAATCACAGAATTCTACTAGCTTTTGAATTTCTATGTCCTCTATGTGACATTCTGCCCGTTATTCTTGGATTTTGGAGAGAAAGAGATTAAGATGACCCACCAGGTCCTCCAGATTCTTAACAAAACTGTCAAGAAAAATAAATCTTGGTACAGAATCTACAAATCTTAGCAAATGGACATGTTTGAGACTAGGTAAGACACTAGAAATGCCTTTAAATTATCATAACCTACTCCTGCATTTAAAAAAGATTTGTGATTCAGATCTAAAGATATGATTTCTCAAGAAGAAAAATGACACCTGAGTTGGTAAGTGACAAGACCCATCACAGAGGTATTTTGTCCAGTAGTAATACAGCTGCTGATCAGTTTACTAAAGAGCCCAAGGGGAGATTAATTATTTAACAGTGGAATAAATTGCAAAGTTGGCCCTAACTACTTCAATACAAATTGAAACACCAGACTCTGCAAAATTCTCAGCAATAATCACAGAAAAGGCAAGTGAATTTGAAGCTAGGTTTTCCAATTCTTCTATCATCAACATCTCCCTTTTCTGCCTCTTCACCCTCAGCCTCCATTTTTCCCACTCCAGCCCATTCAATTACCTCCACTCCTCCATCACATACGCCCACTTCTTGTTAACCAGAACCTTCCTAATATGGCCATTCCCCTTTGCATCTTTTCCCCCTCCCTTCCTTCCTATATTTAATGCCCTGCGCCGGGCATTGAGGGAAAGAGAGATGGAACACAAGGAGCTATATATCCAAGAGCATAAGTTGCCATCTAATGTTGAGTATGGGACCAGGGAGAATGACATGGGAAAAAAGAATTAGAAATAAAGGCAAATATAAGAAGCACAATTAAGGTACAAACAACCTGCTGTAAAAACACAGCTGAAGAAGCAATTAATTTCTGTCATTTTCTAGCAAGGATGGGTGACAAATATCTTTACTCTGTGTACTCCCCTCCCATCTGTTTCTCTCACTTCTAATGGGGACAATTTGGGATCTGAGTTGTCAGTTTCTGCTACGGAAATGTGAAACTGGAGGATGAAATTTATTCTGATGTCAACCACAGAAGAAGCTGTCTTTAACTTAATATAGTGAGAAAGCAGTTTGGTGCCCAAATCTCTATGAGCAACAATGATCCAAGGTCCCTGTTGCCAGTTACTGCTTTAGGACGCCCCCAACCCCCATACTAGTTGCTTTCAGTCATGTTTTCTCATCTCTCCCTCTCTCTTCTAACTTCCCAATGCCTTCTTAGGATTTCCCAGTGTTTTGCTTTTGCTGCCTCACTAGTTTCTCGTCCCAGACAATTTCAGCTGCTGTACACTTCAAGTACAGACCAATCCATGTACCAGGATGACCTTGAGTACCTACAGGTTATGAATTTGGGGGCACTCTTCAGAGTCACTTTGCCTAAAATGCCATCATCTTCTGTGTCTTGTCAAATGTTCAAATGTTCCCGTGAGAGTAGAGCAGAAGGTCTATGTGTTGTTTATACATCTATTGGAATTATTTCTACCATCTAGAGGAGATGAGCTACCTTCAGAGGCTAATTCACTCATTCAGCCACTATTTATTTAGCATCCTCTTACAGGTTAACTTGTTACAAAACTGAGTGAGCTTGTCAGTCCTATACTCTGGTTGGGGAAAGAAACACAACTTTGATTTTAATAAGTGATAATTATTGGGAGGAGGAGCCACCAATTGCTGCCTTGGGAACTGGGTAAAAGCTCCAGCAAAAGGACTACAGATTTGAGGTAAATCTTGAAGTTTAAGTTGGAGTTGGCCAGAGTTAGGAAAGGAGGGGGGGAAATTGGAATTATGAATACTTTGAAATGGGGAGGTTTTGGGTGAAGGCCAGGATAGAGACTTGAAGCAGCCAGGAATAGCATAAGACACTGTGGGTAGGGGAAAGGAGATAGATTCAGAATCTGGGAAAAAATGCCAGAAGGGAGAAGGGAATAGGGGAAGATTATAAGACAGTCTGTGACTATTTTAGACTTTTACCATTGAGAACTTGTTTTAAGAGGCAAAGAAACAAGGCAGCTGGGATTACATTAGTGGGATAATTTAGAAGAAATTTGAATATGAATAATGGGACTGACAGTACATGAATTGTCAACATTCCTTTTAATTGACCCCCCCCCACCCAAGATCTGCATTGTTTGTTATACAGAAATATGTTAAAAAGCACAGAAGTCCTGGTTCTATCATTAATTCGCTGCTTATGAGTACCCTAAACTCCCAGGGATCTGGTTCTTCATATTTCACAGGAAAGCATGGGAAATGATGATCCCTAAGATCTCTTTTTTAGTCCTAAAGGCTGTGGTTATTTTTAGGTCTTGGAAGAATTGTGCTGTGTATAGCACTATCTAAATAGATACAATCTCCTCCTACTAGGAACAAGAGCGTTACCAGAACTTTGGCACCAAAGAACTCAGGGTTTTATTATTTTAAATTTTAAAAATAACTTTTCTTCATTACAAAAATAACACAGAAAAATTCAAAGGAAGAACTTTGTGACACATTACAACTCCTACCCACTTGGACACAACCATGGTTAATACTTGGTATATAGCCTTACTGAGAATACTGTTATTTCCATATCATATTAATAGTGAATTATTCTCTACTAGAAAAAACTGTTTGTTTGCTTCTTCTAGAGCCAAGAGATTTTTTATGCACACACACACACACACACACACACACACACAACAATTGAGCACTTCATGGGACTCAACAAATCCAAGCAGATTTCATTCTTACTAAAAAGTGACTCACTTTTTAGTGAGTACATTACGTACATTACGTAAACGTAGAAGAATTACAACTCAATACAAATGTCTTCCCTGTGATTGCAGATTAATGATGCTTCTTTAAAGTGCTTTCAAGGAACATACTCAAACATTAATACGTGTGATTTATGGTGTATGTGCCATGTGTCAGATACTGTACAGAGTACTTCCTTTGTGCTACTTTTAAACCTCGAAATACTATTTAAGGCAGGTATTGTGACCCCAATTTCACAGATAAGATTTCAAAGGCTTGAAGAGGTTAACTGACTTCATAATGGCCACTTTTCTAATAAAGAGCTGACCCATGATTTGGACCCAGAACTTCCTGGTACAAATGTCATCTTCTTACCACAATACCAACATTCACCAAGCTGTTATCCAAATAATACTAGTGTCCTGTGAGATAAGACTGTTCCATGAAAAAAGGCTTTATTGTTTGCAAAACTATGTTTGCAAAACATTACACTGTAGGAAAGAAACATTTAACTTAACTCTTGGTTTCTTCTATATATTTATATATGTAAAAGAGTACATACACACACACATTCTTTGTAAATATACATGTCTGCCATTTATTTATTTACTTACTTACTTATTTTTATTCTTTTATTTTTTTGAGAGAGAGAGAGAGATCATGCAAGCCCAGTGTGGGGGGTGGGGGAGAGGGCAGGTAGGGAGGAGCAGAGGGAGAGAAAGAGAGAGAATCCATACTGGGAGTGGAATCCAACCCATGGCTCAATCTCACAACCCTGTTCTCTTAGTCTCTTAGTCTTACTTGGGCACTACACTTATATTTTTCACTGATGGGCCTTTAGCCACATCACCCTAGAGACCAACGCCAGAAATAATGAATGAAGAAACCCAAGAATTATTCAGTGATCTAGGTTTTTCCCTCTGCAGTCCAATTTTAACAATTATTGCCCATTGGGAACATTTCAGACAAGTTCAGGGAAACCTGCCTAATAAAGCATACAAATACCAAAAGTCATTCTTTTCTTTTTTTTTTAAAGATTTTATTTATTTATTTGACAGAGAGAGAGATCACAAGTAGGCAGAGAGGCAGACAGAGAGAGAGGGGGAAGCAGGCTCCCCACTGAGCAGAGAGCCCGAAGCAGGCTTCCCACTGAGCAGAGAGCCCAACGTGGGGCTCGATCCCAGGACCCTGAGACCATGACCTGAGCCGAAGGCAGAGGCTTTAACCCACTGAGCCACCCAGGCGCCCCAGTCATTATTTTCTTTGAAGTCTCAAGTACAAACAGAAAATGATTTATCATAAAGTTAATAAAGCTTAATTTATAAGCCCCATTTCATGGACCTCTTCCAAAACCCTGAGAGGTACCTAACAATAGTTCATGTAATCATGAGCTTTTTGTAACATTTGCAGAAAAAAGATATTATACCCACAATTTCTTAAGACTTTCTCTCTTTTCCCTTCAGTTTGCCCTGCGCTGTGTTTTGCCCTGCTGAGTGATATTGGAATAGTGGTAAACTTTTTTTGGTATTCAGTTAACTAGACATTTTTGGGTGTCATAACTGGGGTGGGGAGTGAGAATGTTACTGGCATATAGAGGCCAGGGAAGATGCCAAACACCTGGAATTCACACCCACCAATAAAAACTGATTGGGTCCCAAATGTCAATAGAGTCAACTCTGAGAAATCCTGGGTTAGTGGAATAAATTTTTATGGTTTGCAATTACTTTTGTATATAGTTAAGTTATTCCTGGCTGTCCTGATATAGAAACAGCTTTCATGAATATTCGGTGCTGATTCACCCAGGGTCATTATATGGAGATAGAAGAACAGAGGTTGTATATGAATTGGCCCTACAGTCATTGACACTAGAAGTGTATCAGTGGTGATGAAGAAAAAAGGGTTTGCAATATATGGAGCCAGAAGCTAGTCTGAGATAAGTTTTTCAAATATTGAACATTTAAAAGTAAGAGGAAGATCCCCACTCAAAACCGAAGTCTTCTGTTAAGAATTTACCCATTAATGCAACATGTACAATTATAAATGCAGCATACATTTTTTTTCCTTTTCCTTTTTCTTTTTTTTTAAAGATTTTATTTATTTGACACATAGGGAGAGAACACAAGTAGGGGAAGCAGCAGAGGGAGAGGGAGAAGCAGGCTCCCCACTGAGCAGGGAGCCTGATGTGGGGCTTAATTCCAGGACCCTAGGATTATGACATGAGCCGAAGGCAGACACTTTACCAACTGAGTCATCCAGGCGCCCCCATTTTATCCTTTTCGTTGAGAATTATGTGCAATGGAGTTTATAGAACTCCTCAGATTGTAGGACACATGCCTAAAGCAGCACTGTAAACATTGTGTATGTCTGTTTTTAAGGTCACCTATTTTTAACACATGCCAGCATGGGGGCATCATGGCATGACATTGCCAACCATGACTTACAAGATGGAAATAAAGTTTTCTAAATCAACATTAATTTAAAACTCATTTGATCTACCAGGTTAGAAGACAGATTAAGTTATTTTTTTCATTCCCTTTATGGAAAATACAGGAATTGTCATATAAAGAGGTATTGGGGAGTAGGGTGAGTTAAAATTAGGCAATAATTCATAAAAATGTTATGTTTTCCTTGAATTTTTGTGGTTTATTTTACTTGTCAGCCTTCTAAAATATACAATTTGTTGTGATTTCTTTCATCATTTTAAATACTCACTTTGGAATCTAATTTTTAAGCTTAACTTCTTTTCTTAAAAAGTGTCCCCAAAGTTGTATTAAACATCAGGCTCCACAGAGCCTAGATATTCTTCTATATATACATTTTATTTTGATATAAAATCCTGAATTGGTATTTCTTTTATTTCTTTAGAGACAGTGTTTGCTTCCTACTCATGGCTCATTGCATAAAGCAACCCCACTGAGAAGTCCATTTTTTCCCTCTTCTGCTCTGTCTTACTAGGACTGAAATACTCTCTTCCATTTCCTTTACTTAATGGAAAATGAAGATGCAAGAAAAAAAAAATCCCATTTCCTCTGTGAAACCTGCTGCCCTAGAGTCACAAACATAATTTATGGATTCTGGCCATGCTTGCGTTCCTTGCCATGCCAATAAAGTTTATTGAAATTGGAATTGGAATTAAAAAGCTTAAACCAAAAGAACCATTCCAGAGGTCAGAAAAATATATATATGTAGGCTATAACCAAATAAGACTGTTGCTCTACCTTCAGCCAGACTGTAATGTAAGTTAGCAAAAGCCATTCTGTTTTTTTTTTTTAATCCAAGCTAATCATGTTAACATTGAGGAAAATTTTCATTTTTATTTAATATTTTATGATCTAATACTTGTCATTCCATATTAGAATAAGGATCCAAGAAAAAAAAAAACAACTTTTTTTGCCTTATGGCTCAGAGTTCTAGGGCTTTACGGTTTATAGGGAACATGACAAAAAATATCTATGGTGAGGCTAAAATTACTAGTCAGGGTGAACATTATAAAAATGTAAGTAAAAATGAATTTAAAAGTGATATGAGTACATTGAATTGGTTGAAACGTAAAATCCCACAGAGAAGTATTTGTGGATTGCTGCAGGGAATCTACATTAAAGTACATTATTTCATGCAGAGAGAATCTTACTGAAATTATAAAGTAGTCCTATGGCAAAAAGGAAAGAACAACCCACAGCTTTACAGCAGCAGTCAGGGTAACAGCACACATCTCAAAATAAATCTCTCACACTTTCAGAGGAATAACTCCTGCTAATCAAATGTCTCAAAACATCTGGGCACTACTTGAAGTTCCTTGCACATTCTGGCCACAGAGACAGAAACGTAGGTTGCAATAGGGCATAATAATATTTCGGAGATGCTGCTTTAGAAACATTTCTAATTTCATTCAATCTTAAAATGCCCCAATCTGATAGGAAGACACAAAGCTGATGGACATCAAGAGCCCTAGATTGCAGATTAGGGAATATGTGAAGCTAAAAATAATTAATTGGCTGGTTATGTGGGGGATAATAGCACAAATCGAGCATTTGAGTTCCTGATTCAGCTTCTTATACTCTACTTTGTGTAGTTCTGAAGTGATTGGATAGGCTTGCTGCCAGAAACTTCTGGGGCAAAATCTATATACTTTGATGTTTTAGTGGGATAACTTGGTCAAGAACTCTATAAAGAGCTCAGCATTAAGAAAAATATCTATGTGATTCAATGGTTTTTTCGTAGAATCAGGAAAAAAGGGAGTAGTCCAATATAAAGAAATGGTTAGCAATCTAGAGAGAGAGAAACTGTACATAGCTGGGTAAATTTCTTCACCTTATCTGTAAAATAGATGATAGTACATATATGAGCTTATTGTGCTAAATATGAAATAATAGTTATGTACGGTGAAGTGACTTCACATGGCACCTGGAACAGAATGGTTTTGTTGTTATTTTAATAGTTATGCCCTTTTTTTCTTTTACTTTTTTAGTTTAAAATTTTTTTTTTAATTTATTTATTTTTGTGAGAGAGAGAGAAAACACGAGCGGGGGGGAATGGGGAGGGGCACAGAGAGAGGAGGGCTCCCCGTTGAGCAAGGAGCCCAACTCAGGACTTGATCCCAGGACAGGGGTTCTTGACCAGAGTAGAAGGCAGACACTTAACTGAATGAGCCGCCCAGGTGTCCCTCTTCTTTTATTTTTTTAAGATTTTATTTTTAAGTAATCTCTCCACTCAAGGTGGGGCTTGAACTCATAATCTCAAGATCAAGAATCACATGTGTTCTACCCAATGAGCCAGCTGGGCACCCCTTCTCTTCTGTTAGCTACACATAGGTGATTATGTTTAAGAGGACATTGTTTGTCTATCATATTTTGAAATAAATCATAACCATTTTGTTTATATAGATAAACATTTTGAAATTCGAGGAAGAACACGTTAACCAAACAAAGAGAAAAACTTATCAGATGATTCACAGAATAACATCAGATTTCATACTTGCTGAGGTATGGGAATGGGGATGTGACATGTTAATAATATTTTACCTTTGTAAGTACTCAGACTACTTTATGTATTCAGCATTTCTTTTCGATTTGCAGAATAAGTCCAACCCAACCTGAATAAAAATCAAGTTTCTGAGAAACAATATTATATATGTAAACCATGCTGAAATTAAGTAAGTACATATTTAAGCAGGAAGTTTGAACTAACAAATTTCTACTATATAACACATGAAATGTCTAATACATTACTCACCAGAATGAAATACACTGAGATTTTTTCCTTCCTTCCATCCTTTCATTCATTCGTTGATTGATTCAAAAGTTTCAGATAAAACACAAGTGAGTTGGACCTCAGTCTTCAATATACTACATTAAACCTAAAAGATTTCACTATGCTGATCTATAAGGTTATTCTACATAGACCCTGATGATATTATTGTAATGAGATTTCAATGTAGTAGGAATATAATTTGCTATTTTAAATATAAGAAATATATAAAAGTATATCTTAAGTATGCCCTCTTGAATATGATATATTACAATTTTTATAGTTCTGCCTATCACACCACTATTGATAATTCTTGAGTTTTTTTCTCCAATAATTACATTGGTTTCACGATCCACAGCCACACTTTTCAAAAACTACACGGCCATTCTGTTAAAACTCCAGGAAGATGAAACTGAAGTACAATAGTTGAAATTTAACAGCCATCTATCTATATTATCAGCACTTTGAAAGCTAATGGGAATCTGTTAAAATGTATACATATATTTTTTTCACACTTAAGCCCATCTTCTCCAGTATTATGTCACCATTTTCTTCTTTTCAACATACTGAAATTACAAAATTGAATCCATATTGTCTTATGGATTATCTCTGCAAATTGGAAATCCAAAATAATCTGAACACCAAAGGTGTTTTGAAACACATATGATGGCAAAACTTGGTTAAACATGAGGTTATTGATAATCTCTATTTGACACATTTATGGATATTTACACATTTCCCTCCAAAAATAGCTGTGTCTTTGATTCCAATGCTTCCACAGACCCCTTTATGGAAGTATGCGATATATGGTATATGCACCACGTGATTGTTCTAGAATGCCAGAAGTTCTTAACTTTGATACACTTCTTGCACCAGGATTTCAGGAAAGAGACAGTAGACCTGGCCTTCCTTCAGGATTGCTTTTGTTGTATTGGTTTTCAACTTTCCTTCCTTATTTCTATTTTTAAAAATTCAATAAACTTGGATTATATTAAAGGTCAGTTGTGTTTAGAAATTGATCAAGGGTTAATAATTCAGGGCCTCTTTTGTGAGCTATTAAAAGTGGAATTAGAGTGATTTTTATTAGAGAGCAGGAAAGAACACTAGATGTCAAACAGGATTATGCATTTGAAAATAAACAAACAAAGGAATATTATTTCTTACCATGGAGGGAAATAAAATACTAAATTCTAGGTAATCTTATTTAAATGAAACTAGGTACACCTTAGTCTCATTTTATCAACTCATCTCAAAAAGCAGATGCCTGGGGCGCCTGGGTGGCTCAGTGGGTTAAAGCCTCTGCCTTCGGCTCAGGTCATGATCCCAGGGTCCTGGGATCGAGTCCCGCATCGGGCTCTCTGCTCAGCGGGGAGCCTGCTTCCCCCTCTCTCTCTGCCTGCCTCTCTGCCTACTTGTGATCTTTCTCTGTCAAATAAAAAAAAAAAAAAAAAAAAAGCAGATGCCTGGCACTATATACTGCCACCAGTCCTCTGAGTGTCTACCATAATCCAGCTGTTTGCAAAGTTTTTGATAGATGGCTCTTAGTGTTCTGCCACCCTGCTCTGCGAATCATGTAATTGTTTACTGTACTGGTCCATTTAACACCCATTTAGTATCATATCTCATACATACTCACAGTATTTCAATTTCCTTTCTTTGGCAGATAAAAGAAAACATTTTATATTTTCTATATATGGGATTTTAGAAGTAAAGTTATTAATGTAAAAGAGACGATTTGGAGGGAGTCTATGTTAGATCCTTTCCTTCCTTCTTACGTTCCTTCATTCCCCTTCCTTCCTTCCTCCCTTCCTCCCTTCCTTCCTTCCTTTTTTCCTTCCTTCCTTCCTCTCTCCCTCCCTCACTTAATTCTTCCCTCCTTCCCTCCCATTTGGTCTTTCTTCCTTCAAATGAATATTATTTTTAAGGAACTTTGAAGCATGTAAAGATCTTCTCTTAAGATAATAATGCTTTTTGCTCATGTGGAAGTTAATCACATAAATATTGCCCTATTTAAAACAGTAATGAATTTTTGTCTTCAATTATAAAAATATTATTAACATTTGATCAAATGAAAATGTGATTATGTCAATTAAACAAACATAGATCATATGTTAATGACATTTGGTCTGGATAGAAAAATAGG
This sequence comes from Martes martes, assembly GCF_963455335.1. Lineage (NCBI taxonomy): Eukaryota > Metazoa > Chordata > Mammalia > Carnivora > Mustelidae > Martes > Martes martes. The sequence goes on along the minus strand of NC_137893.1, from coordinate 71,957,988 downwards.
AATTTGAAAGTAGATTTCTCTAACTTGGTAAAAATTTTCAAATCACCTCAGATAGATGAAAATAGCATCTAATAAACTGCATTAAAGTACATAATCTGACAAATTTTGACATATGGATACACTTGTGAAAACATCAACACAATCAAGATAATGAACATATCCATCACCCACAGGAGTTTCTTTGAGATTCTTTTCACCCTTTCCTACCACTCCTCTTGGCCTCCTCCCCCATCTTGTCCTCAGACAACCACTGATCCACTCTATGTCACTGTAGATTAGATTATATTTTCTATGAATTTATATAAACAGAATCCATACAATGTGTACTCCTTTTTTTGAATGAAATTCCCCTTAGTATAATTATTTTGAAATCCATCCATGCTTTTATGTGCATTAATGGTTTATTCCTTTAAATGTTGAGTAGCATTACGTTACGTGGGTATGCCACAATTTCTTTATCAATTTACTTGGTCATGAATCAAATTGGTTACATTGCAGTTTCTGATATTACAGATAAAACTGCCATGAACATATTTGTGTAAGTCTTTGTATAGACATTTGCTTTCATTTTTTTTTTTTTTAGTAAATATCTAGAAGTAGAATAGATGGATCATATGGTAGGTGTATATTTAACTTTTCAAGAAATTGCCACATTGCTTTTCAAAGCAGTTGTACCATTTTACATTTCCCTCAGCAGTGTAGGAGAATTTTAGTTATTTTGCATCTTCATCAACATTTGGTATGGTCAGCCTTCTGGTGTGGGACATTCAAGTAAGTGGGTAGTGGTATCCAACTACGGTTTTAATTTGCATTTTTCTACTGACTAATGATGTCAAGAATCTTTTCATGTGACTATTTTCCATCCATATATCTTATTTAGTGAAGTGTTTTTTCAAAGTTTATATCCATCCTTTAAAAATAATTTATTTTTCAGAAGTTTTAGATTTACAGAAAAATTGAGAAAACATGAGTTTCCATGTACTCTGCACCAGTTTTTTCTAACATTTTACATTAGTATGGAACCTTTGTTAAAATGAACCAATATTGATTCATTATCCTTAACTAAAATCCATACTCTATTTATATTTCTTTATTTTTTTAACCTAATGTCCTCCATTAGTTCTAGGATCCCATCTAGAATATCATACTATATTTATTTCCCATGTCTCCTTAAGCTCCTCTTGTCTGTGGCAGTTTCTTAGACTTTCCTTGTTTTCAATGGACTGGACTATGGATCCAGTATTTTTTTTTTTTTTAAGATTTTATTTATTTATTTGACAGAGAGAGAGAGAGAGATCACAAGTAGGCAAAGCAGCAGGCAGAGACAGAGATGGAAGCAGGTTCCCTGCCAAGCAGAGAGCCCAATGCAGGGCTCAATCCCAGGACCCTGAGATCATGACCTGAGCCGAAGGCAGAGGCTCAACCCACTGAGCCACCCAGGCGCCCCTGGATCAGGTATTTTATAGAATGCTCCTCTAATTGAATTTGGTATTTTTCTCATGGTCAGATGAGGAAAATAGTTTTTTCTGGAGAATACTACAAAGGTAAAATACCATTTTTATGATATCATATCAACAACATATACTATAAACTTGATTTGTCACTATTGATGTTAACCTTGATCACCAACAAAGATAGTGTTCGACAGATTTCTTCACTCTAGGGTGTCTCTTTCCATACTGTACTCTTTGCAAAGAAGTCACTATGTGCAGTCTACACTTAATAAGTGAGAGATTACACTCCCCTTGCTTGAGGGTGAAGTATTTATATACATTATTTGGAATTCTTCTGCATAGGGAACTTGGTTTTTTTTTTTCATTTATTTATATAATCATTTATTTATATAAAGACGGACTTACTCACAAAAATTTATTTTACACTTTGGCTTATAAACCGGTATTTCTTTTTTGTTGTTGTTATAGCTCAAGTTGTTCCAGCTTTGGACATTGGGAGCTCTTTCATTTTGTTTTTGCATCCCTTCGACATGACCGCGTGTTCTGAGCATTTTACTTTCTGGTTATACATAAAAGATGGTCCAGCTTAATTTTCCTTATTACCATTTTTAAATTAGTTTGTTGTTTCCTTATCAATGAGCTTTGAGTGTTCTTTATATATTTTGGATGTAAGCCCTCTACCAAATATAGAATATGCACATATCTTCTCTAAGTCTCTGGCTTATCTTTTCATTCTCTTAACAGTATCTTTTGAAAAGTAGAAGTTTTTAATTTGACGAACTCCAATTTATAATTTTTTGGGTTATGTTTTATGTATGATACTTTCAGTATTATATCTAAGAACTCTTTGGTTAATCTAATGTCATATATTATCTGTGATTCTTCTAAAATCTGTAAAGTTTTAGGTTTTATCTCCTGCTCTCTCTCTCTGTCAAATAGATAAATAAAATCTAACAACAACAACAACAACAACAACAACAAAAACAGAAAGAAAAGAAAAGAACAGAGGCACTTGGGTGGTTCTGTTGGTTAAGCAACTGCCTTTGGCTCAGGTCATGATCCCAGGGTCCTGGGATGGAGCCCCACATTGGAATCACTGCTCAGTAGGCAGTCTGCTTCTCCCTTTCCCTCTGCCACTCCCCTCACTTATACTCTCTGCTCTCTCAATCTCTCTCTGTCAAATAAATAAATAAAATCCTTAAAAAATAGTTTCAGAGTTTACTCATAAGTCTATGATCCATTTTGATTTTTTTGTGTGTATGATGTGAAGTATGGATTGAGGTTCCCTTTTGTTAGCCATGGGTATTCAATTGTTCCACTATCATTTGATGAAGAGAGTAACTTTCTTTCTCCACTGGATTATATTTGTACCTTTGCCAAAATACAATTGCCATATAGGTGTACCTATCTTTATACACTGTATTTTCTTCTTTTGGTCTATAGTTCTTTTTTAAAAATATTTTATTTATTTATTTTGAGAGAGAGAGAGTGTGAAAGCATGGGGGGAGAGGCAGAGGGTGAGGGAGAAGCAGACACCCCAGTGAACAGGGATCCAGATGTGGGGCTCAAACCCAGGATCCTGAGATCATGACACTTAACCAACTGAGCCACCCAGCCACCCATCTATACTTCCATCTTTACACCATTAACAAACTATCTTGATTACTGTACCTCTATATTGTTTGGAGAAAATGTGATATAATCCTTCTAGCTTTATTCTTCTTTCTCAAAAGTTGTTTTGACTATTTCAGTTTCCTTAAATTTCCAGATAAATTGAATCAGCTTCTTAATTTCTACAAAACAAAAATACCTGGAATTTTGAACTGGAACTACACTGAATCTATACTTAAATCTGGGGAGAATTGATATCTTAATAATATTGAATTTCAGATATATGAACATAATATATCTCTCCATTTGTTTAAATTTTTTATTTCTCTTAGCATTGTTTGGAAGTTTTTAGTGTCTATGTCTCACACAACTTCTGTCAGATTTATTCCTAATAATTTTATACATTTCATGCAATTGTGAATGTTATTTTAGAATTTCAACTTCTGGTTATTCATTAAGAGCATATAGATATACAATTGATTTTATATCTTGATTTGTATACTTCAAATTGCTTAACTTATTGACTCTAGTAGTTTCTTGTAAATTCTAAAAGATTTTCTTTGTATGACCATGCCATCTGAAAAATGAAGATAATTGTATTTTTCCTTTCCACTCTGAATTCCTTTTATTTTATTTTCCTGTCTTGTTGTACTACCTAAAATTCTATGTTTATTTTAAATAGAAGTGGTGAGACAGTCATTCCAGCTTTTTTTTTCTGATCTTAAGGAGAAAAAATTTTGTGTTTCTCCATTTAGTATCATGTTACCTATTCCATATCTTAACCAGAAAGCATTCAAAATTTTACTTAAAGTAGCCACAGGTTAATTAAAGATTGTGGACTTAATCAGATTGAAGATTTCCCTTTGATTGCTGGTAAGTTGAGAGTTTTTACTGTGAACAAATGTTGGATTTTGCCAAAGGTTTTTTTCTGAATTCATTGAGATGTTAATAGAATTTTTCTTTTTTAACCTGTTAATATAGTGAATTATGTGATTGATTTACATATTATTGATTACTATTTTGCAAAAATTTTAAGAACTATTTCATCTATGGCCATCATAAATATTTGTATGGTTTTGGTATTAACGTAATAGTCCTAGTATCATAGAATGACATAGGAAGTATTTCTTCCTCTTTAATTATCTGAAACATTTTGTGGAGAATTGCATTATGTCTTCAATAAATGTTTTGTGGAATTCACCAATGAAGCTATCTAGTACTAATATTTTCTTTCTGAGAAAGTTACTAGCTACAAAATCAATTTTTAAGGTAAATATAGAGTGATTCAAAGGGTAAGTGAAATTTGAGTAGGACAAGCACAAAGAAAATGACACAAAGTGTCATATCAGTGTCAAACTTCTGAAAAATCAAGACAGTGAAACCTCTTAAAAGCTGAAAAAGAAATGATTTTTCACAGTGGATTTCTCATCAGAAACCAGGAAGACCATAAGAATGTGGCACAATATGTTTTTTTAATTTTTTAATTTTTTTATTTTAATAAACATATAATGTATTTTTATCCCCAGGGGTACAGGTCTGTGAATAGCCAGGTTTACACATTTCACAGCACTCATCATAGCACATACCCTCCCCAATGTCCATTTCCCCACCACCCTCTCCCGTCCCCCCTCCCCCCAGCAACCCTCAGTCTGTTTTTTGAGATTGAGTCTTTTATGGTTTGTCTCCCTCCCAATTCCATCTTTTCATTTTTTCCTTTTCCTACCTCCCTCCAACCCCCCCGCATTGCATCTCCACTTCCTCATATCAAAGAGATCATATGATAGTTGTCTCTCCAATTGACTTATTTCGCTAAGCATGATACCCTCTAGTTCCATCCATGTCGTCGCAAATGGCAAGATTTCATGTCTTTTGATGGCTGCATAGTATTCCATTATGTATATATACCACATCTTCTTTATCCATTCATTTGTTGATGGACATCTAGGCTCTTTCCACAGTTTGGCTATTGTGGACATTGCTGCGATAAACATTCGGGTGCACGTGCCCCTTCGGAGCACCATGTTTGTATCTTTAGGATATATACCCAGGAGTGCAATTGCTGGGTCATAGGGTAGCTCTATTTTCAACTTTTTGAGGAACCTCCACACTGTTTTCCAGAGTGGTTGCACCAGCTTGCATTCTCACCAGCAGTGTAGGAGGGTTCCCCTCTCTCCACATCCTCGCCAGCATCTGTCATTTCTTGACTTGTTAATTTTAGCCATTCTGACTGGTGTGAGGTGGTATCTCATTGTGGTTTTGATTTGTATTTCCCTGATGCCGAGTGATGTGGAGCACTTTTTCATGTGTCTGTTGGCCATCTGGATGTCTTCTTTGCAGAAATGTCTGTTCATGTCCTCTGCCCATTTCTTGACTGGATTATTTGTTCTTTGGGTATTGAGTTTGACAAGCTCTTTATAGATTTTGGATACTAGCCCTTTATCTGATATGTCGTTTGCAAATATCTTCTCCCATTCTGTCAGTTGTCTTTTGGTTTTGTTAACTGTTTCCTTTGCTGTGCAAAAGCTTTTGATCTTGATGAAATCCCAATAGTTCATTTTTGCCCTTGCTTCTGTTGCCTTTGGCGATGTTCCTAGGAAGAAGTTGCTGCGGTTGAGGTCAAAGAGGTTGCTGCCTGCATTCTCCTCAAGGATTTTGATGGATTCCTTTCTCACATTGAGGTCTTTCATCCACTTTGAGTCTATTTTCGTGTGTGGTGTAAGGAAATAGTCCAATTTCATTTTTCTGCATGTGGCTGTCCAATTTTCCCAGCACCATTTGTTGAAGAGGCTGTCTTTTTTCCATTGGACATTCTTTCCTGCTTTGTCGAAGATTAGTTGACCATAGAGTTGAGGGTCTATTTCTGGGCTCTCTATTCTGTTCCATTGGTCTATATGTCTGTTTTTGTGCCAGTACCATACTGTCTTGATGATGACAGCTTTGTAATAGAGCTTGAAGTCTGGAATTGTGATGCCACTGACTTTGGCTTTCTTTTTCAATATTCCTTTGGCTATTCGAGGTCTTTTCTTGTTCCATATGAATTTTAGGATTATTTGTTCTATTTCTTTAAAAAAAATGGATGGGATTTTGATAGGGATTGCATTAAATGTGTAGATTGCTTTAGGGAGAATCGACATTTTCACAATATTTGTTCTTCCAATCCATGACCATGGAATATTTTTCCATTTCTTTGTGTCTTCCTCAATTTCTTTCATGAGGACTTTATAGTTTTCTGAGTATAGATTCTCTGCCTCTTTGGTTAGATTTATTCCTAGTTATCTTATAGTTTTGGGTGCAATTGTAAACGGGACTGACTCCTCAATTTCTCTTTCTTCTGTCTTGTTGTTAGTGTAAAGAAATGCGACTGATTTCTGTGCATTGACTTTATATCCTGACACTTTACTGAATTCCTGTATAAGTTCTAGCAGTTTTGGAGTGGAGCCTTTTGGGTTTTCCACATATAGTATCATATCATCTGCAAAGAGTGATAGTTTGACTTCTTCTTTGCCGATTTGGATGCCTTTAATTCCTTTTTGTTGTCTGATTGCTGAGGCTAGGACTTCTAGTACTATGTTGAACAGCAGTGGTGATAATGGACATCCCTGCCGTGTTCCTGACCTTAGCAGAAAAGCTTTCAGTTTTTCTCCACTGAGAATGATATTTGTGGTGGGTTTTTCATAGATGGCTTTGATAATATTGAGGTATGTGCCTTTTATCCCTACACTTTGAAGAGTTTTAATCAGGAAGGGATGCTGCACTTTGTCAAATGCTTTTTCAGCATCTATTGAGAGTATCATATGGTTCTTACTCTTTCTTTTATCAATGTGTTGTATCACATTGATGGATTTGCGGATGTTGAACCAACCTTGCAGCCCTGGAATAAATCCCACTTGGTCGTGGTGAATAATCCTTTTAATGTACTGTTGGATCCTATTGGCCAGTATTTTGGTGAGAATTTTCACATCTGTGTTCATCAAGGATATGGGTCTGTAATTCTCTTTTTTGATGGGATCCTTGTCTGGTTTTGGGATCAAGGTGATGCTGGCCTCATAGAATGAGTTTGGAAGTTTTCCTTCCATTTCTATTTTTTTGAACAGTTTCAGGAGAATAGGAATTAATTCTTCTTTAAATGTTTGGTAGAATTGCCCTGGGAAGCCATCTGGCCCTGGGCTTTTGTTTGTTTGGAGATTTTTGATGACAGTTTCAATCTCCTTACTGGTTATGGGTCTGTTCAGGTTATCTATTTCTTCCTGGCTCAGTTGTGGTAGTTTATATGTCTCTAGAAATGTATCCATTTCTTTCAGATTGTCAAATTTGTTGGCATAGAGTTGCTCGTAGTATGTTCTTATAATTGTTTGTATTTCTTTGGTGCTGGTTGTGATCTCTCCTCTTTCATTCATGATTTTATTTATTTGGGTCCTTTCTCTTTTCTTTTTGATAAGTCTGGCCAGGGGTTTGTCAATCTTATTAATTCTTTCAAAGAACCAGCTCCTAGTTTCGTTGATGTGTTCTATTGTTTTTTTAGTTTCTATTTCATTGATTTCTGCTCTGATCTTTATGATTTCTCTTCTCCTGCTGGGTTTAAGCTTTCCTTGTTGTTCTCTCTCCAGCTCCTTTAGGTGTAGTGTTAGGTTGTGTATTTGAGACCTTTCATGTTTCTTGAAAAAAGCTTGCACCGCTATATATTTTCCTCTGAGGACTGCCTTTGTTGTGTCCCACAGATTTTGAACTGTTGTGTTTTCATTAACATTTGTTTCCATGAATTTTTTCAATTCTTCTTTAATTTCCTGGTTGACCCATTCATTTTTTAGAAGGATGCTGTTTAGTCTCCATGTATTTGCATTCTTTCCAAATTTCCTCTTGTGATTGAGTTCTAGCTTCAGAGCATTGTGGTCTGAAAATATGCAGGGAATGATCTCAATCTTTTGGTACCAATTGAGACCTGATTTATGACCCAGGATGTGGTCTATTCTGGAGAATATTCCATGTGCACTAGAGAAGAATGTGTATTCTGTTGCTTTGGGAGGGAATGTTCTGAACATATCTATGATGTCCATCTGGTCCAGTGTGTCATTTAAGGCCTTTATTTCCTTGTTGATCTTTTGCTTAGATGATCTGTCCATTTCAGTGAGGGGAGTGTTAAAGTCCCCTGCTATTATTGCATTACTGTCGATGTATTTCTTTGATTTTGTTATTAATTGGTTTATATAGTTGGCTGCTCCCATGTTAGGGGCATAGATATTTAAGACTGTTAGGTCTTCTTGTTGGACAGACCCTTTGAGTATGATATAGTGTCCTTCCTCATCTCTTATTATAGTCTTTGGCCTAAAATCTAATTGATCTGATATAAGAATTGCCACCCCAGCTTTCTTCTGATGTCCATTAGCATGGTACATTGTTTTCCACCCCCTCACTTTCAATCTGGAGGTGTCTTCGGGTCTGAAATGAGTTTCTTGTAGGCAGCATATTGATGGGTTTTGTTTTTTTATCCATTCGGATACCCTGTGTCTTTTGATTGGGGCATTTAGCCCATTAACATTCAAGGTAACTATTGAGAGATATGAATTTAGTGCCATTGTATTGCCTGTAGGGTGACTGTTACTGTATATTGTCTCTGTTTCTTTTTGATCTACTACTTTTAGGGTCTCTCTTTGCTTAGAGGACCCCTTTCAATATTTCCTGTAGAGCTGGTTTGGTGTTTGCAAATTCTTTCAGCTTTTGTTTGTCCTGGAAGCTCTTTATCTCTCTTTCTATTTTCAATGATAGCCTAGCTGTATATAGTATTCTTGGCTGTATGTTTTTCTTATTTAGTGCTCTGAATATATCATGCCAGTTCTTTCTGGCCTGCCAGGTCTCTGTGGATAGGTCCACTGCCAATCTAATGTTTTTACCCTTGTATGTTACCGACTTCTTTTCCCAGGCTGCTTTCAGGATTTTCTCTTTGTCGCTAAGACTTGTAAATTTTACTATCAGGTGATGAGGTGTGGACCTATTTTTATTGATTTTGAGGGGCATTCTTAGCATCTCCTGGATTTTGATGTTTGTTCCCTTTGCCATATTAGGGAAATTCTCTCCAATAATTGTCTCCTATATACCTTCTGCTCCTCTCTCTCTTTCTTTTTCTTCTGGAATCCCAATTATTCTAATGTTGTGTCATCTTATGGTCTCGCTTATCTCTTGAATTCTCTCCTCGTGGTCCAGTATTTGTTTGTCTCTCTTTTGCTCAGCTTCTTTATTCTCTGTCATTTGGTCTTCTATGTCACTAATTCTTTCTTCTGCCTCATTTATCCTAGCAGTGAGAGCTTCCATTTTTGATTGCACCTCATTAATAGCTTTTTTGATTTCAACTTGGTTAGATTTTAGTTCTTTTATTTCTCCAGAAAGGGCTTTTTTCTCTCCGGAGAGGGTTTCTCTAATATCTTCTATGGCTTTTTCGAGCCCGGCTAGAACCTTGAGAATCGTCATTCTGAACTCTAGATCTGTCATGTTACCAATGTCCGTATTGATTAGGTCTCCAGCCTTCGGTACGGCCTCTTGTTCTTTTTTTTGAGGTGAGTTTTTCAGCCTTGTCATTTTGTCCAGATAAGATTTTCTTTCTCCTGCTGTGGAATTCCGCTGTTCTTGGTGAGCGAAGTTGATTTTGGATGGGTTTCTTGTTGATCTTCTGGGGGGAGGGGTCTGTTGTAGTGATTCTCAAGTGTCTTTGCCACAGGCAGAATTACACCGCCCTTGCCAGGGGCCGGGCTAAGTAATCCGCTCGGGTTTGCTTTCGGGAGCTTTTGTTCCCTGAGCGCTTTCCATAGAGTTCCGGGGGACGGGAATGAAGATGGCGGCCTCCCAATCTCTCGGCCCAGAGGAGCCAAGAGCTTGGGGTTCTGCTCCTTAGTGCGCCCTCAGAGAGAAGCGCCCAACCGCCCTGCCTCCCTGGCCTGCGGTTGCACCTTGAGGAAAGCAGTCAATTGCTGGAACGTGGAGAAAATCGCCTGGACGCTTCCGTCTCCGTGGCCTCCGGCCGCGCTCCAAGCCCACCCAGCCTGCAACCGGCACAAGGTAACCCCGGGCTGAGAGCTCACTCCTCAGCTTTGTAGTTGTAGCCGGCTTCCCCGCTCTAATACCTGCGAGCTCTGTGGCACTCAGACACCAGCGGTCCTTCTGTGACCCCGCGGGACCTGGGGTTATGCTGACCCCCCCCAGGATTCCCCCGGTTTAGCCTCTGGAGTGATGTCTCCCAGTGGAACAGACTTTTAAAAGTCCTGATTTTGTGCTCCGTTGCTCCGCCGCTTGCCGGGAGCTGGCCCCTCCCCCCGGGGTCTATCTTCCTGTCACTTTGGATTCACTTCTCCGCAGGTCCTACCTTTCAGAAAGTGATCGATTTTCTGTTTCTAGAATTGTTGCTCTTCTTCTCTTCGATTTCCTGTTGGATTTGTAGGTGTTCACAATGGCTAGATAAGCTATCTAGCTGATCTCCTGCTACCCGATGTCATCTCAGCCTGCTACTTCTCCGCCATCTTGACTCCTCCCCTGGCACAATATTTTTTAAGTGGTTAATGAAAAGTACTATTAACTCATAGGTCTACACCTATTAGTTATATCCTTCATGGATATAATAGAAATCGAGAAATGTTCCGGGGACCTGGGTGGCTCAGTCAGTAGAGCATGTGACTCATGATCTCAGCTTTGTGAGTTTGAACACTGCATTGGGCATAGAGATAAATAAATAAATAAGTAAACAAAGTGTATGTTCAGATGAAACAAAACTAAGAGAATTTGTTGTCTATAAATGTATTTTCAAATAATGGCAAAAGGAAGTTTTCTAGTAGGAAGAAAATTATAAAAAAGTGAATATTGAAACATTAGGAAGAAAGAAAAAATAATGGAAAGGTAAAAATATGTTTAATTGCAGTGATTTTTCTTTTCTTCTTGAGTTTTCAAATTGTGTCAGACAGTTCAAGTAATAATTATAAACATTTATGTAGAGGAAATATTCTAAATTTAGCTAAATAACATGTAAATAATTCATGAGCCAAAGAAGAAGTCTTAAGGAAAATGAATACATTGAACTGAATCAAAATTAAAAAAGAAAATCAAAATGTGTGGAACATAGATAAAACAATATTGAGAGAGAAATTTAATGCACTAAATGTGTATTAGAAAAGAGGAAAAGTGTCAAATTGATAATCTAAACTTCCACCACAGGTGCCTGCCTGGCTCAAAGGAGTGAGTGACTCTTGATCTCAGGGTCATGAGTTTGAGCCTCATGTTGGGTGTAGAGAATACTTAAATAAAAACTTAAAAAAAAAAATGAAGCCTCTCACTTCAAGGACCTAGAAAAATAAGAAAAAAAAACCCAAAGCAAGCAAAAGGAAAGAAATAAGAAAAAACAAATATTAATGTAAAGAGCAGAAATAAGTGAAATTGAAAACACAAAAGCAATAAAAAAAATTAAAGTAAGAAGAAATCATTCTTTGAAAAGATCAATACGTTTAACAACTCTAGAAGACTAACAAAAAATAAAGGTATGAATCACCAGTACCAATAATGAAACAGATTATCATTATATCACTATCACATCTTGCAGCTGTTAAAAGTACAGTAAAAGAATGCTACAAACAATTTTGCTCTCATAAATTTGATAGCTTAGCAGAAGTGAACCATTTCCTCAAGAAGCACAAACTAATTCAACTCAATGTGAAACAGATAATTTGGATAGAGGATAGACTTTTAAATAGTAAGTAAATTAAATTTGTAATTAACCCTCCCAATATTCAGACTGAGATGGTTTCACTGCAGAATTCTACCAGACATTAAAAGAAGAATTAGTCCTAATTCTTAACAATCACTTCCATAAAATAGTAGAGGCAGGTATACTTCCTAAACTACTTTATGAAGCTAGTATCTCTCTGAATCCAAAACCAAAGTAAGATGGTACAAAAGAGGGTGCCTGAGTGGCTCAGTTGGTTAAGCATCTGCTTTTGGCTTGGGTCACAACCCCCAGGTTCCTGGGATCAAGCCCCACATCAGGCTGCCTACTTGGCAGGGAGCCTAGTTCTCTTTCTCCCTCTGCTATTCCCCCTGATTGTCCTCTCTCTCTCTCTCTGTGTCATATAAATGAATAAAATCTTTTTAAAAAAGATGGTACAAAAGAAGAAAAATATAAACTAATACTTCCCACAAAGATAGATGCCAAAACTCCCAAGAAAAATCAGGGAATAGAATTCAGCAATGTAAAGTGAATTATACAGCATTACCTAGTGGGATTTATTCTATGGGCACAAGGCTAGGCAAATATTTGAAAAGCAAAAATATGATTTACCATATTAACAAGATAAAGTAGAAATATCATATGATCTTATCAATTAATACAGAAAAACATTTTGACAAATTCAAAACCTATCTATGATAAAAACTCTTAGAAAACTTGGAATAGAAGTGCATTTCTCAAATTGATGATGAACATTGACAGAAACACTGCAATAAATATCATACTTAATACTTAATGTTTAAAGATTTCCCATATAATCAAGAACAAAACAAGTCTATCCCCTCTCACCATCACTATTCAACATGGTACTGGAAGTTCTAGCCAGCACATGAAGTTCAGAAAATGAAATAAAAGGCATACAGATAAAAAAGGAAGAAATAAAGTTGTCTCTATTTGCAAATGCTCTGCATGATGTTCTACACATACATTTCTAGGAATATACAGAAAATAAAGCAAAACAAAACTCTTAGAACTAAGAAGTGAGTTCAGCAAGGGCACAAGATAAAAGACCAAGACAAAAAAATCAGCTGCATTTTTATATTCTAGCAATGAATATGTGGACACTGGAATTAAAAATACAATACCATTGGAGTGCCTGGGTGGCTCAGTGGGTTAAGCCTCTGCCTTCAGCTCAGGTCATGATCCCAGGGTCCTGGAATTGAGCCCTGCACTGGGCTCTCTGCTCAGCAGGGAGCCTGCTTCCCCCCTCTCTCTCTGCCTACCTCTCTGCCTAATTCTGATCTCTCTCTCTGTCAAATAAATAAATGAAATCTCAAAAAAAAAAATACAATACCACTTAAAATTGCTCCAAAAAAGTCTTTTAACTCTAAACAAAACATATATAAATCTTGTAAGGTGAAAATTACAAAATGATAAGGAAAGAAACTTTGAAATTTCCAAATAAATGGAGAAATATAAACTTTTCATGTATTGGAAGTTTCAACATAGTGTAAATGTTAATTCTTTCCAAATTGATATATAGTATAATGCAAATGCTGTCAAAATATTGGTGATTTTTTTAGATATGGACAAGAATTTTATAAATTTATATGGGAGGCAAAGAGACTAAATCAGCTAAACAATTTTTAAGAATAAGAATAAAGTGGGAGAAATCAGTTTACTTGATTTTAAGACCTATATAACTATAGTAATCAAGGCTGTATGGTAATGGTCAAAAGATAGACACACATACCAATAGAACAGAATAAGGAACTCATAGATACTTCTAAACAAGTATGATAAACTGATTTTTTTACAAAGATGCAAAAGCAACTCAATGGAGGAAGGAAAGTGTTTTTAACAAATGATGCTGGAACAATCAGATAGCTGTGGACAAAAAAAAAAAAAAAAAAAAAAAAATCCTCCACCAAAATGTCATAGCTTGGGGGAGAGGTCAAGATGGCAGAGAAGTAGCAGGCTGAGATGACATCAGGTAGCAGGAGATCAGCTAGGTAGCTTATCAAACCATTCCGAACACCTACAAATCCTACAGGAGATCGAAGAGAAGAGCAGCAATTCTAGAAACAGAAAATCAACCACGTTCTGAAAGGTAAGACTGGTGGAGAAGTGAATCCAAAGCCTCGGGAAGATAGACCGCAGGGGGAGGGTCTGGCTCCCAGCAAGCGGCGGAGCAACGGAGCATAAAATCAGAACTTTTAAAAGTCTGCTCCACTGAGGGACATCACTCCAGAGGCTAAGCCAGGGTGAAGCCCACACGGGGACAGTGTGGTCTCAGGTCCCAAGGAGTCATGGAATGATTGGGGGTGCCTGAGTGTCACAGAGCTCACAGGTATTAGAGCGGTGAAGCTGGCTACAGAGACAGAGCCAAGGAGTGAGCTCTCAACTTGGGGTTACCTTAAATCGTGATCCATGGCACTGGTGATCCAGTGTGATCACTGGATCAACTTGGGGTTACCTTAAATTGTGATCCATGGCACTGGTGATCCAGTGTGATCACACGTGATCCAGGCCACTGCTCTGTGAGCAGGGACCCCACAAAATCTGGGGAGACCCCCCCGGAAGAGAGGTAGGGATCTGCTGGGTTTGGAGACTCCAAATGGGTCTGTATGCCAGAGGCAGAGATGCTTGGTCACAGGCTGGGTGAGCTTGGAGTACAGCTGGAGGCCAGGGACACAGGAGTAATTGAGCCTTTTCTCCAAGGACACACTGAAGAGTGGGGCCCTGAGCTCTCGGCTCCTCTGGGCTGGAGATTGGGAGGCTGTCATTTTCATTCCCGTCCCACAGAACTCTACAGAAAGTGTTCAGGGAACAAAAGCCCCTGAAAGTGAACCCAAGAGGATTACTGAGCCTGGCCCCTGGTAAGGGCAGTGCAATTTCACCTCGGGCAAAGACACTTGAGAATCACTAAAACAGGCTCCTCCCCTAGAAGATCAGCGAGAAATCCAGCCAAGTTCACTTACCAAGGAGAACAGCAGAATTCCAGAGGAGGAGAAAGCAAAGCATGGAATTCATGGCTTTCTCCCCATGATTCTTTAGTCTTGCAAAGTTAATTAAGTTTTAAACATTTTTTTTCCTCTGCTAAATTTTTTTTTAACTTTTACCCTTTCCTCTTTTAACGTTTTTTAACTAGTTTATTTTAACAATACCTTTCATTAAAAAAAAAAATCCTTTTTGAACCTTCGTTGTTATAGTCATATTTTATCCTTCATTCTATCTAACTTTATTTTTTGTATACACATAGGGTTTTTTCTTCTAAAGAAAATTGGGCTACAACTTCAAATATATATATATTCCTTAACTTTTTTTTACACCCCCCCCCCAAGATTTGGGCTTTCTTCTGATTTGGTTAAAGCGCATTTTCCTGGGGTCTTTGCCACCCTTTTAGTATTTCATTTTCTCCTTCATATATTATTATCTGGATAAAATGTCAAGGCAGAAAAACTCACCACAAAAAAAAAAAAAAGAATAAGAGGCAGTAATGAAGCCTAGGGACCTAATCAATATGGACATTAGTAATATGTCAGATCTAGAGTTCAGAATGATGAATCTCAAGGTGCTAGCCTGGCTTGAATAAGGCATGGAAGATATTAGAGACACCCTGTCTGGAGAAATAAAAGCCCTTTTTAGAAAAAAATAAAAGAACTAAAGTCTAACCAAGTTGAAATTTAAAAAGCTATTAATGAGGTACAATAAAAAATGGAGGCTCTTACTGCTAGGATAAACGAGCAGAAGAGAGAATTAGTGATATAGAAGACCAAATGACAGAGAATAAAGAAGCAGAACAAAAAAGAGACAACTACTGGACCACAAGGGGTGAATCTGAGAGATAAGTGATAACATAAGAGATAAGTGATACCATAAACTACATTAGAATAATTGGGATTCTAGAAGGAGAAGAAAGAGAGAGGGTAGCAAAAGGTATATTGGAGAGAATTATTGTAGAGAATTTCCCTAATATGGCAAAGGGAACAAGCATCAAAATCCAGGAGGTGCAGAGAACCCCCCTCAAAATCAATAAGAATAGTTCCACACCTCATCATCTAATAGTAAAATTTGTAAGTTTTAGTGACAAAGAGAAAATCCTTAAAGCAGCCTGGGACAAGAAGTCTGTAACATACAATGGTAAAAATATTAGATTGGCAGCAGACTTATCCACAGAGACCTGGCAGGCCAGAAAGAACTGGCATGATATATTCAGAGCACTAAATAAGAAAAACATACAGCCAAGAATACTATATACAGCTAGGCTATCATTGAAAGTACAAGAAGAGATAAAAAGCTTCTAGGACAAACAAAAACTAAAAGAATTTGTAAACACCAAACCAGCTCCACAAGAAATAATGAAAGGAGTCCTCTAAGCAAAGAGAGACCTTAAAAGTCGTAGATCAGAAAGAAACAGAGACAATATACAGTAACAGTCACCTTACAGGCAGTACAATGGCACTAAATTCATATCTCTCAATAGTTACCTTGAATGTTAATGGGCTAAATGCCCCAATCAAAAGACACAGGGTATCAGAATGGATAATAAAACAAAACCCATCAATATGCTGCCTACAAGAAACTCATTTTAGACCCGAAGACACCTCCAGATTTAAAGTGAGGGGGTGGAAAACAATGTACCATGCTAATGGACATCAGAAGAAAGCTGGGGTGGCAATCCTTATATCAGATCAATTAGATTTTAAGCCAAAGACTATAATAAGAGATGAGGAAGGACACTATATCATACTCAAAGGGTCTGTCCAACAAGAAGATCTAACAATTTTAAATATCTATGCCCCTAACATGGGAGCAGACAACTATATAAACAAATTAATAACAAAATCAAAGAAACACATCGACAATAATACAATAATAGTAGGGACTTTAACACTTCTCTCACTGAAATGGACAGATCGTCCAAGCAAAAGATCAACAAGGAAATAAAGGCCTTAAATGACACACTGGACCAGATGGACATCACAGATATATTCAGAACATTCCCTCCCAAAGCAACAGAATACACATTCTTCTCTAGTGCACATGGAACATTCTGCAGAATAGATCACATCCTGGGTCACAAATCAGGTCTCATCTGGTATCAAAAGATTGGAATCATTCCCTGCATATTTTCAGACCACAACGCTCTGAAGCTAGAACTCAATCACAAGAGGAAATTTGGAAATAACCCAAATTCATGAAGACAAAAGGGCATCCTTCTAAAAAATGAATGGGTCAACCAGGAAATTAAAGAAGAATTGAAAAAATTCATGGAAACAAATGTTAATAACACAACAGTTCAAAATCTGTGGGACACAGCAAAGGCAGTCCTGAGAGGAAAATATATAGCAGTGCAAGCCTTTCTCAAGAAACATGAAAGGTCTCAAATACACAACCTAACACTACACCTCAAGGAGCTGGAGAAAGAACAGCAAAAAAAGCCTAAACCCAGCAGGAGAAGAGAAATCATAAAGATCAGAGCAGAAATCAATGAAAAAGAAACAAACAAAAAAACCCCAATAGAACACATCAACGAAACTAGGAGCTGGTTCTTTGAAAGAATTAATAAGACTGATAAGCCCCTGGCCAGACTTATCAAAAAGAAAAGAGAAAGGACCCAAATAAATAAAATCATGAATGAAAGAGGAGAAATCACAACCAGCACGAAAGAAATACAAACAATTATAAGAACTTACTACTTGCAACTCTACGCCAACAAATTTGACAATCTGCAAGATATGGATGCATTCCTAGAGACATATAAACTACCACAACTGTACCAAGAAGAAACAGAAAACCTGAACAGACCCATAACCAGTAAGGAGATTGAAACAGTCATCAAAAATCTCCCAACAAACAAGAGCCCAGGGCCAGACGGCTTCCCAGGGCAATTCTACCAAACATTTAAAGAAGAATTAATTCCTATTCTCCTGAAACTGTTCAAAAAAATAGAAATGGAAGGAAAACTTCCAAACTCATTCTATGAGGCCAGCATCACCTTGATCCCAAAACCAGACAAGGATCCCATCAAAAAAGAGAATTACAGACCCATATCCTTGATGAACACAGATGTGAAAATTCTCACCAAAATACTGGCCAATAGGATCCAACAGTACATTAAAAGGATTATTCACCACGACCAAGTGGGATTTATTCCAGGGCCACAAGGTTGGTTCACCTTCCACAAATTAATAAATGTGATACAATACATTAATAAAAGAAAGAACAAGAACCATATGATACTCTCAATAGATGCTGAAAAAGCATTTGACAAAGTACAGCATCTTTTCCTGATGAAAACTCTGCAAAGTGTAGGGATAGAGGGTACATACTTCAATATCATCAAGGCCATCTATGAAAAACCCACCACAAATATCATTCTCAATGGAGAAAAACTGAAAGCTTTTCTGCTAAGGTCAGGAACACGACAGGGATGTCCATTATCACCACTGCTGTTCAACATAGTACTAGAAGTCCTAGCCTCAGCAATCAGACAACAAAAAGAAATTAAAGGCATCCAAATTGGCAAAGAAGAAGTCAAACTATCACTCTTTGCAGAAGATGTGATACTATATGTGGAAAACCCAAAAGACTCCACTCTAAATCTGCTAGAACTTGTACAGGAATTCAGTAAAGTGTCAGGATATAAAATCCATGCACAGAAATCAGTGCATTTCTTTACACTAACAACAAGACAGAAGAAAGAGAAATTAAGGAGTCCATCTCATTTACAATTGCACCCAAAACTATAAGATACCTAGGAATAAATCTAACCAAAGAGGCAAAGAATTTATACTCAGAAAACTATAAAGTACTCATGAAAGAAATTGAGGAAGACACAATGAAATGGAAAAATGTTCCATGATTCTGGATTGGAAGAACAAATATTGTGAAAATGTCTATGCTACCTAAAGCAGTCTACACATTTAATGAAACCCCTATCAAAATCCCATCCATTTTTTTCAAAGAAATGGAACAAATATTCCTAAAATTTATATGGAACCAGAAAAGACCTTGAATAGCCAGAGGAATGTTGAAAAAGAAAGCCAAAGTTGGTGGGATCACAATTCCAGACTTCAAGCTCTATTACAAAGCTGTCATTATCAAGGCAGTATGGTACTGGCACAAAAACAGACACACAGATCAATGGAACAGAATAGAGAGCCCAGAAATAGACCCTCAACTCTATGGTCAACTAATCCTCGACAAAGCAGGAAAGAATTTCCAATGGAAAAAAGACAGTCTCTTCAAACAATGTTGTTGGGAAAATTGGACAGCCACATGCAGAAAAATGAAACTGGACCATTTCCTTACACCACACACGAAAATAGACTCAAAATGGATGAAGGACCTCAGTGTGAGAAAGGAATCCATCAAAATCCTTGAGGAGAACACAGGCAGCAACTTCTTCCACCTCAGCTGCAGCAACTTCTTCCTAGGAACATCACCAAAGGCAAGGGAAGCAAGAGCAAAAATGAACTATTGGGACTTCATCAAGATCAAAAGCTTTTGCACAGCAAAAGAAACAGTTAACAAAACCAAAAGACAACTGACAGAATGGGAGAAGATATTTGCAAACAACATATCAGATAAAGGGCTAGTATCCAAAATCTATAAAGAGCTTAGCAAACTCAGTACTCAACGAACAAATAATCCAATCAAGAAATGGGCAAAGGACATGAAGAGACATTTCTGCAAAGAAGACATCCAGGTGGCCAACAGACACATGAAAATGTGCTCTACTTCACTCGGCATCAGGGAAATACAAATGAAAACCACAATGAGATACCACCTCACACCAGTCAGAATGGCTAAAATTAACAAATCAGGAAATGACAGATGCTGGCAAGGACGTGGAGAATGGGGAACCCTCTACACTGTTGGTGGGAATGCAAGCTGGTGCAACCACTCTGGAAAACAGCATGGATGTTCCTCAAAAAGTTGAAAATAAAGCTACCCTACGACCCAGCAATTGCACTACTGGGTATTTACCCTAAAGATACAAATGTAGTGATCCAGAGGGGCACGTGCACCCGAATGTTTATAGCAGCAATGTCCACAATAGCCAAACTATGGATAGAACCTAGATGTCCATCAACAGATGAATGGATAAAGAAGATGTGATATATATATACAATGGAATACTATGCAGCCATCAAAAGAAATGAAATCTTGCCTTTTGTGACAATGTGGGTGGAACTAGAGGATATTATGCTTAGCGAAATAAGTCAATTGGAGAAGGAGAACTATCATATGATCTCCCTGATATGAGGAAGTGGAGATGCAATGTGGGGGGTTCGAGGGGTAGGAAAAGAATAAATGAAAGAAGATGGGATCGGGAGGGAGACAAAGCATAAGAGAATCTTAATGTCGCAAAAACAACTGAGGGTTGCTGGGGGGAGGGGGATAGGGAGAGGGTGGTGGGGTTTTAGACAATGGGGACTGTATGTGCTATGGTGAGTGCTGTGAAGTGTGTAAACCTGGCAATTCACAGACCTGTACCCCTGGGGTTAATAATACATTATATATTAATGAAAATATTAAATTTTTTTTAAATGTCATAGCTTATATAAAATTTACTTCAAAATGGATCATCAATTTAACTGTAAAACACAGAACTGTGAAATGTTTCAAAGATTATACAGAATATAATCTTTAGGACCTAAGACCTAGTAGAATCTTAGATGTTGCTCCCCAAAACATGATCCTTGGATAAAAAGAAATCCAATAAGTTAGACTTCATCAAGATTAAGAACTTTTCTCTTCAACAGATCCTAGTACAATCATAAAAAGACAAGCTATAGACAGAGAAAATATGTGTAAACCTCATAAGGAAAATGACTCATATTTGAGTATACAAAGAATTATCCTAACTCACCATTAAAAAGAGAAACAAATAAAAAATAATACAATTATAAAATGGACAAAATACATGAAGAAACATTTTGCTGGAGAAAATATACAGATGTTCAGCATCACTAGCTATTAGTGAAATGGAAATTAAGACCATAATGAGTTATCACTTCACATACATTAGAATAGCTAAAAGAAAAAAATAATAGTGACAATTTCAAATGCTGATGAGGTTGATGAGGTTGTAGAGAAACTCAATTTCTCATGCTTGTTGGGGATGTAAAATGTTACAGCTGCTCTTGAAAATATTAGGACAACTTCTTCAAAACTACATACCTTTAATGAGCACTAGGAATTGTTGAATTACTATATTGTACAACTGAAATTAATATAACACTGTATGTTAACTATACTGGAATTTAAAATCTAAAAAAAGGGGGGCCCTTGGATGGCTCAGTGGGCTAAAGCCTCTGCCTTCAACTCAGGTCATGATCCCGGGGTGCTGGGATCAAGCCCCGCATTGGGTTCTCTGCTTGTCAGGGAGCCTGTCTTCCTCTCTCTCTCTGACTGTTTCTCTTGCCCACTTGTGATCTCTGTCTGTCAAATAAATAAATAAAATATTTAAAAAAATAAAATAAAATAAAATAAAATCTAAAAAAAAAAATAGCAAGATTGATAACTGTCTCCCCCCTCAAAAAAACAAACAAACAAACAAACAAACCCAACTTACATTTACCATACATTCCAGCAATTACCCTCCTGAGCATTTATCACAGAGAAATGAAAATTTATTTGCACACAAAACTTGTCTATGATTTTTTATAGCAGTTTTTTTTTGTAATAACCTCAAACTGGAAAAAACTAAAATATCTCCCAAAAGTCAAATCCCTTTCAAAAGTATATCTATTCTGTAGAATACTACTCAGCAATAAAAAGTCATGAATTTTTACTATATGTGAAAATCTAGATGGATCTCAAAAGCATTATGCTAACTTTAAAGAGCCAAATCCAAAGGTTATATATTCTATGATTCCACTTATATAATATTTGCAAATGAAAAATTATAGAAATGGAAAGTAGATCAGTCCTTTTTAAGGTTAGAGATAGTGAGGAATACAGGGTAAATGTTGACTATAAAAGAGTAGCCAAAAGAAGATCTTGGAGGTGATGAAATAGTTCTGTATCTTGATTACAGTGGTGGTTACATGAATCTATATGCATCATAAAGTGAGAAAAAAGTATACCCAAACAATGTACCAATGTCATTTTCCTGGTTTATATTGTAGTGTAGTTTTGTATGATGTAACCATTGAGGAAATTGTGTAAATGAGACCTGGAATTACTCTGTACTACCTTTGAACCTTTTTGTGACTCCATAATTATTTGAAAATATAAACTTTCTTAAACATAATAATAAAGCAGCCAAAATGCAACAGCAGAGTACACAGAACTTATACCAGAACCATTCCTGAAGTGCCAGGCCCTGGACAGTGTAGGACCTCTTTTTAATATAGTATTATTCTGAGGTACAGGAAATGTAACAAGCTTTCACAACATGAAAAAAATAGAAACTTAGCCATAATGGCAAGATAGAGAATTCTCCCCATAAGGAAGGGTAGGAAGATATCACAGTCAGGGACTTGCTGAAAACATATATAACAATATATCTGAACAAGAATTTAGATCAACAGTCTTAACACTACTAGTTGGACTTGAAAAAAGAATAGAAGACAATAGAGAAACCCTGACCCTGCAGAGATAAAAGAGCTGAAAACTAGTCTGGCTGAAATAAAAAAATGCTGTAACTGAGATGCAAAACAGGCTGGATACAGTCACGATGAGGATTGAAGAAGCATAGAAGAGAACAGGTGATATAGAAAAGAAAATTATGGAAAACAATGAAGCTGAAAAGAAGAGGAAAGAAAACTAATAGAACATGAACATAGATGGAAGGAACTCAACAATTCCATAAACCAAAATAAAACCATGTCATAGGAGTCCCAGAAGAAGAGGAGTAGGAAAAAGGGACAGAAGGTTTCTTTGCACAAATTATAGCTCAGAATTTCCCTAATCTGGGGAAGAAAAGAGGCATTCAATCCAAGAGGCCCAGAGAACCTCCCTCAAAATCAATAAAAATAGGTCAATACCACAATATATCATAGTAAAGTTGCAAAATACAAAGATAAAGAGAGAATTCTGAAAGCAGCTAGGGAAAAAATTTCCTTAAACAACAAGGGTAGAAATATAAGGCTAACAGCTCACCTGTTCACAGAGACCTGGCAGGCTGGGAAGGAGTGGCATGATATCTTCAATGTGCTAAATGGGAAAAATATGCAGCCAAGAATACTTTATCCAACAAGGCTGTCATGCAGAATAGAAGGAAAGATAAAGAGTTTCCAAGACAAGCAAAAACTAAAGGAGTTTGTGAACACTAAAGCAGTTCTGCAAGAAATAGTAAAGAGAGTCCTTCAAGAAGGAAAGAGATACCAAAAGTAACAAAGACTACAAAGGAACAGAGACAATCTACAGGAACAGGAATTTTATAGGTAATACAATGATACTAAATTCATATGTAATTACTCTGAATGTAAACAGATTAAATGCTCCAATCAAAAGACACAGGGTATCAGAATGGATTAAAAAAACCTAAGACCCATCAAGATGCTGCTTACAAGAAACTCCTCTTAGAACTAAAGACACCTCCAGAGTGAAAATGAGGGGGTAGAGAACGATTTATCATGCTAATGAACATCAAAAGGAAGCTGGAGTAGCCATACTTATATCAGATAAACCAGATTTTAAAACAAAGACTGTAAAAAAAGAGATGAGAATCTCTTTTTGTATCATACAAGAAGATCATACAGAGAATCTCTTCTGTATCATACAAGAAGATCAAATAACTGTAAATATTTATGCTCCCAACTTAGGAGAAGCCAAATATAGAAAACAATTAATAACAAACTTAATGAAACTCATTGATTAATACAATAATAGTAGGGGACTTTAACACCCCACTCACAGCCATGGATAGATCATCTAAGCAGGAGATCAACAAGGAAACAAGGGCTTTAAATGACTCACTGGATCAGATGGACTTAACAGATACATTCAGAGCATTTGATCCTAAAACAGCAGACTATATATTCTTTTGGAGTGCACAAGGAACAGAATAGATCACATAATGGGTCACAAATCAGACCTCAACCAGTACAAAAAGACTGAGATCATACCATTCATATTTTCAGACCACAGGGTTATGAAACTTGAGTCAACCACAAGAAAAAGTTTGGAAGGACCACAAATACATGGAGGTTAAAGGACATCCTACTAAAGAATGAATGGGTTAACCAGGAGATTAAAGAAGAATTTTAAAAAATACATAGAAGCAAATGAAAATAAGAACACGACAGTCTGAAACCTCTGGGATGCGGCAAAGGTGGTCCTAACAGGGAAGTATAGAGCCACACAGGCCTTCCTCAAGAAGCAAGAAAAGTCTCAAATACACAACCTAACCTTATACCTAAAGAAGCTGGAAAAATAACAGCAAATAAAGCATAAATCCAGCAGGAGAAGGGAAATCATAAAGATTAGAGTAGAAATCAATGGAATAGAAACCAAGAGAACAATAGAACAGATCAATGAAACAGGAGCTGTCTCTTTGAAAGAATTAGCAAAATTGATAAACCCTGGACAGACTTTTCGAAAAGAAAAAAGACCCAAGTAGATAAAACTATGAATAAAAGAGGAGAGATCATGACCAACACCGAAGGAATACAAACAATTATAAGAACATATTATGAGTGTTGTTGAACACTACATCAAAAACTAATGATGTCCTATATGCTGGATAACGGAACATAATAAAAATAAATAAATAAGAAAAATAAAACTATTAGGATCAAGATATGAATTCTCGACAAAAAAAAAAAAAGAATATATTATGAGCAGCTATATGCCAACAAATTAAACAATCTGGAAGAAACGGATGCCTTCCTAGAAACATATGAACTACCAAAACTGAAACAGGAAGAATAAACCTATATTCAGCAAAGACTTTGAGTCAATAATCAAAAATCTCCCAATAAACAAGAGTCCAGGGCTGATGGCTGCCCAGAGAATTATACCAAACATTTAAGAAGAATTAGTACCTATTCTTCTGAAAATGTTCCAAAAAATAGAAATGAAAGGAAAACTTTCAAACTCATTCTATGAGGCCAGAATTACCTTGATCCCAAAACCCCACTAAAAAGGAGAATTACAGACCAATATTCCTGATGGACATGGATGCAAAAATTCTCAAGGATTTATTCCTGGGCTGCAAGTGTGGTTCAATACCCATAGATCAATCAACGTGATACACCACATTAATAAAATAAAGGATAAGAACCACATGATCCTCTCATAGATGCAGATCTTCTCAATAGATGCAGAAAAATCATTTGATAAAATACACTATCCTTTCCTAATAAAAGCACTCAAGAAAGTAGGGATAGCAGGAATATACCTTAACAGCATAAAGACCATATATGAAAAACCCATAACTAATATAATTCTCAATGGGGAAATACTGAGAGCTTTCCCCCTCAGATCAGGAACACAATAGTGATGTCCACTCTCACCACTGTTGTTCAACATAGCACTGGAATTCCTAGCCTCAGCAATCAAACAACAAAAAGAAATAAAACTCCACCCAAAACTTGCTAGTACTCATACAGGAATTCAATAAAGTATATATAAAATATATATAAAATCAATGCACACAAATCTGTTGCATTTCTATACACCAATAACAGAGCATCAGAAAGAGAAATCAAGGAATTGATCCCATTTGCAGTTGCACCAAAAACCGTAAGATACCTGGGAATAAACCTAACTAAAGAGGTAAAAGAGGGGCGCCTGAGTGGCTCAGTGGGTTAAGCCTTTGCCTTCAGCTCAGGTCATGATCTCAGGGTCCTGGGATCGAGCCTCGCATTGGACTCTGCTCAGCAGGGAGCCTGCTTCCCACCCCCCTCTCTTTGCCTGCCTCTCTGCCTGCTAGTGATCTCTGTCAAATAAATAAGTAAAATCTTTTTTTTTAAAGAGGTAAAAGAAAAAGAGGTAAAAGATCTGTACTCTGAAAACTAAAGAACAGTTATGAAAGAAACTGAGGAATACACAAAGAAATGGAAAAATAGTCCAGGTTCATGGATTAGAAGAACAAATATTACTAAAATGTATATACTACCCAAAGCAATCTATACATTGAATGCAATCCCTTTCAAAATCCCCCAGCATATTTTCAGAGCTGGAACAAAAATTCTAAAATTTGTTGGAACCAGAAAAGACCCTAAAAAGAAAACCAAAGCCGGAGGCATCACCATTCCAGACTTCAAGCTGTGTCACAAAGCTGTAATCATCCAGACAGTATGGTACTGGCACAAAAACAGACACATAGGTCAATGGAACAGAATAGAGAACCCAGAAATGGACCCTCCACTCTGTGGTCAATTAATCTTCGACAATACAGGAAAGAATATCCAGTAAGAGAAAGACAGTCTCTTCAACAAATGGTGTTGGGAAAACTGGACAGCAACATGCAGAAGAGCGGAACTGGACCACTTTCTTACATCATACACAGAAAGGAACTCAAAATGGATAGAGATTGACCTAAATGTGAGACAGGAAACCATCAAAATCCTAGAGAAGAACAGAGGCAGCAACGTCTTTGACCTTGGCCACAGCAACAACGTCTTACTAGACACATCTTCGAAGGCAAGGGAAACAAAAACAAAAAGAAACTATTGAGACTTCATCAAGATAAAAAGCTTCTGCACAGCAAAGGAAACACCAACAAAACTAAAAGTTAGGGCAACCCTCTCGGGTTCCCTCCCTCTTCAGGGAGAGTATTTGATATAGTCCTGTTGTGGAAAGTTTGTTTTGTTAAAAGATAGAGCAAAAAGAATGAAATCGGGGCACCTGGGTGGCTCAGTGGGTTAAGCCTCTGCCTTCGGCTCAGGTCATGATCTCAGGGTCCTGGGATCAAGCCCCACATCAGGCTTCCCGCTCAGCGGTGAGCCTGCTTCCCCCTCTTTCTCTCTGCCTGCCTCTCTGCCTACTTGTAATCTCTCTCTCTGTCAAATAAATAAATAAAATATTTTAAAAAAAAGAATGAAATCAACTGTTAGCAATTAAAAAGAGATGGACAAATTTAAATATCAAAAATTAGTCATCTAAACTGCAATAAACCAACATATTTATCAATATCAGAGTTCAGAGAACAAACCGTAAATTGAAGAGTAAAATACATAATTCATATTTTAAAGAATGTAAGTTGCTTAAAGCATAAACTCTGGAAGCTAACAAGCTAGGTTCAGATCCCACCTGAAACTACCACTTTATTACTTATTAGGCTTTGGGCAATTTATATAAGCACTCTGCCACTATCTATCCAACTATCATCTATCATCTATCTATCTGTCATCTTTCTATCTACTTATTTACTAATTTATTTAATTTATTATGAGATTATTTTATTTTAACTGATTATAAATCTCCAAGACTAAAGAGGACATGAGAAAAATAAGCATTCCTATATAAACCACCGAAGAGAGGGTAAATTATCAAATTTTGTTTTGTTTCCTGTGTTAAACATTGGAGGCTTTCCTCAAATGTGTTCTGATCCATAACTCATTGCTGGTATTCTTGGAGATTGGCAAAAAAGAGAGTTGGTGGTTGATGGGAAAGGAGCTAAAACTATTCAACATTTGGTCTTTCGCTTACTCTAATTCTTTGTTCAGTGCTAAGCCTCCATGTCCCTGATTAAACCTGGGGCCTTCTGTGGAAGTGGGAGAAACTGATGTCAGGACCCATGGGCTCCAGGGCACACCTCTGCCTGGACCAGTCCTGGGAGCCACTGTGGTCCAGGGCTTTCTGGGATTCTGAGGGGTGAGTCTGTTAGTATTTTAATATTCTCCTTTGCGGGTCTTAGATTACATCTTCGTCTTGCTCTGCCAATTTGCTTACTCTCCATCTGCTTTCCTGTTCTAGAACTTTGTTCACATCTCTTGCCTGCTATTGTCTTCTCTCTAATTCTCTTTGTCCTTGCAGATTTGTTCTTCTATTCGCATTACTTTCATTTCTAGAGGTAGTAGAAATAAGCACAAGAGTTCAACATATGGTGCTCAAGTGAAACTTGTTTCTGAAGTTACCGCAAGAAATATGACTTAATTTTAAAATGAAAAGTTAAGATGAATGTTTAATTTGATGGACGAGGCCACCTCCATCTCTATATTTCTACGATTCTTCAGTTAAGCATGAATCAAACACAGAGTAATTTGACTGTTCTATAATGTCCACATCCCATATATTTACCAGAGCGCTATCAAGTATGTTTTTCCTTTTTAGGTCAAGATTTGCTTCTCAATTTGTCGAGTTCTTGCTTATGTTGTAGGACCACAGCACACAGAGTGGGGCTTGCCACATTGAAGAACTAACTGTGCACCATGAAGGAAATCTTCAGGGTTAGAATCAGGGAGCAGTTGTCTAATTTATATTTTTTCAAAGTCCAAATTGTGTGGAATTTATAGAAGAGACAATTTAGTAACAACATTAGAAATGTAAAAATGCCAGATAATTGCTAGCCATTCCAGGAAACTGTTAATTGGAATAAAAAAAGAAAGATAGGGGTTCCTGGGTGGCTCAGTGGGTTAAAGCCTCTGCCTTCAGCTCAGGTCATGATCTCAGGGTTCTGGGATCGAGCCCCGCATCGGGGTCTCAGAGCCTGCTTCCTCCTCTCTCTCCGCCTGCCTCTCTGCCTACTTGTGATCTATGTCTGTCAAATAAATAAGTAAATAAATAAATATCTCTAAATAAATAAATAATAATTTTAAAAAATCCTCCACTTACATAGGATGTTATTGATTTGTTGGCTTGGGTGGACTTTCACAGATGTTTCCTACAAGATTTGAACACAGAAATTAAGTTTAACTAGTGTCATGTGGTGTGTAAATACCTACCTTATGCATGCATTTGTCACTTTATACCTCTTCCTCAACCAGAATACAGTACTCTTAAAGAGGAGCTTTATCTCTTCTGCTCTATAATTGTTTTCATTTCCATTAAAAGAGAAAGATACAAATAATAGATAGAACGAAAGCATGTAATCTATGTTATGTCAGTAAATCCTTGATGTCTATTAAACCCCACCTAAACTTGCCATTCCCTTGACAGAGCACGTAGCAAGGCCTTTCTCCAGCTGCTGTTTTTGCTGATGAGATGCCAAATGTCTTTACAGATACATCTCAAAAGAGAGAGAGAGAGAGAGAGATGAGAAAGCAATTATAGGAACTCTGTTCTCAAAGGAAGTATTTCAGAGAAGGTAAGTGGTTTTTATACTTACTGGATCACTACGCAAGGACGATTTCAAATGATATTCATTAACAATAAAAAGATAATTTTATCTGATTTTTAAATGTTGATTTATATCTCATAAATAATGTATGAAATATCCATCAATTGCTCCTCAAAACTGTGGAGCTTCATCCTGTCATAATTTTTTTTAAAGATTTTATTTATTTGAGAGATACAGACAGAGGTAGTGAGAGAGAGCTTGAGTGGGGAGGAGAGGGAGAAGCAGACTCCTGCTGAGCAGGGAGCCTGATGCGGAACTCGATCCTAGCATCCTGGGATCATGACCTGAGCTAAAGGCAGATGCTTAACTGACTGAGCCACCCAGGTGCCCCCATAAATTTTTTTTTGTTTAAAAAATCTTTAAATTAGGGTGCCTGGGTGGCTCAGTGGTTAAATGTCTCCCTTCGGTTCAGGTCATGATCCCAGGGTCTTGGGATCCAGCCCTGCATCAGGCTCCCTGCTCAGTGGGGAGACTGCTTCTCCCTCTCCCACTCCCTCAGCCTGGGTTCCCTCTCTGGCTGTGTCTCTCTCTGTTAAATAAATAAATAAAATCTTTAAAAATAAATAAATAAAATCTTTAAAAATAAATAAATAAAAAGTCTTTAAACTTTGATTATTTTTCTCATTTACCTGGAATCCAATTTATGTTTATACAACAATACTCATGAGTTCTACTCTGAACACTTGTTATACCATAATGAATATAGAGCCAATCAACAGGTAAATATTACTTATTTTTAGGCATATCATGTTTTTATGGAAATAATGTAAGAACGGTAACATTAGTGTTGTAAACTTAATGAATTGTATAGTCTGAAACTAAAATTTCAATAATTTCCTTTCTTATTTTTATTAAAGGACCCCAATATCCAAATAATTTTCATTACTTCTGCTTCTCAAACTATCCACCTTCCAAAGAGCTTGCTCCTTATGTATAAGGATGTTAGTTTAGATAAATATTCATATTTGTGTGCATATTATTTGCATTAATAGTCTTTAATGAGGATCAGCAAAACATTAGAAATTTGTAATGTCAAATTTGAGGTTTCAGAAATATTGATTGTTTATTTATTGTTGTATTCCCCAAAAGTTTACAATCAGCATTACAATTTGTTACTGTTAGGACTCAGTAAAAAGAAATCTTGGAAGGTAACAACAAAAAAATTAAACAAAATAACTTGTTTCTTTCTCTCTCTTTCTCTCTCCATTCTCTCTTTTTTTCTCTCTCTCTCCCTCATTTTTCTTCTCCCTCTTTCTTCTCTTTTTATTATAGTAAACATAGCAAATTGAGTTCACAGTTGAGATTGGATATTTCTTATTCATCCTTTCTAAGTTAGCTTACATATCTATTCTTTAAAGCATCACATTGTTACAAAAGTCTGCAGAAAAAATAAAACTACTTCTGAGGCTGGGTGATACATTTTTAGTGTTCTTGAATATAGGTGTAAATTGAAATGAAATAAAACAAGCAAGAGCAAACAGGGTAAGAATTAAAAACACTTTATCTTTGTTCTTTCATTTCCTTTACTATGGAGCGCAATCAACACTTTACAACAGGGTTAATACACTCTCTTCAAACATGCTATTATTCTTTCACAAGAGCACAATAACTTTATTAGTTATGCTGTCTACAGTCTTTCCAAAGTGACAAGACTGTGTGGGTGGGTAGATCACGAGCAATTCTTGGTGCCCTCTGTTGGAGTGTTTTCAGTGAACACCAACAATAGCAGTGAGAACCGTACAGCTGCAGGTAATTTTAATGGTGGAAGTTCTAATTTTAATTAGTATAATTAACTGAAAAAAAGAAAGAAAGAAAGAAAGAAAAATCCCAGCGGTTTACTCTTTCTGCTCAGCAGTTATTGAATATTCCAATCTACATCTGCTCTCCATTCAAGCAAAGCCTGAGTTACATCACTTTGTGTTAAAGTAGTCTTAGTTTTCTTTCATAGGAAGGCAGTATGTCAACTTATTCTTGGATCTTTCAGCTTGGTTCAGTTTACTCTATCTGGATTTTTGTGTTTCTAAAAATATTTTAAAAAATAAACGCAAAAATATGATTTGAGCAGCATATAAAATATTGAGTAACACATCATTATTAAAACTTGTATTTCAACCTGTTTTTTGCAGTGAAAGCAGAAAATCCTTTCCTGTTGCTTTTTCTTATTATTACTGTTACCACCAAAATAACTGATAGTAGAAAGCCTTATAAGTGCAGAAATCAAAATCAAATAATGTGAATTAAGCATCTACAGTATATATAACATCATATTTGATCATCATTGTGGTTTCAAATGGGAAAAAATTGAGAAGGTATCTCTTTATGGGCTGAATTGTGTCAATAAAGTCCTAACCCTGGCAGCTATGAATGTAACCTTACTTGGAAATAGGATCTTTGCGATGTAATCAAGTTAAGATGAGATCATACTCGATTCAAGAGGACCCAAATCAATGGGTCCTCCATGGCTGAGGCTGACATCCAATGGCTGACATCCTTGCAAGAAGAGGAAACAGAAAGAGACACACACACTGGAAGAAGGCCATGTGAATACGTCAGAGACTGGAGCTATTCTTTTTCTTTTAAATTTGAATACAATTAATTAACATACAGTGTATTATTAGTTTCAGAGGGAGAGTTCCATGATCCATCTGTTGTATATAACACCCAGTGCTCATTACATCACCTGTTCTCCTTCATGTCCATCACCCAGTTATCCCATCCCCTCATCCTCCTCCAGTAGCCCTCAGTTTGTTTCCTCTGGTCAAGAGTCTCTTATGTTTTGTCTAGATTGGCGCTATTCTGCCATAAATAAAGGAATGCCAAAGATTGCCAGCTACCACCAGAATCTAGAAAAAGGCAAGGAAGGATCCTTCCCTAGAGCCTTTAGACACGTCAGCCTTGCTGACATCTTGATCTCAGACATTAAGTCTTCAGAACATTTTTGTTGTTTTAAGCTCAGAGTTTGTGGTACTTTCTTATAGTAGCCCTAGGAAACACACACAGTATCCTCTGGCTAAGTGGGATTGGTTCTAATCAAGCAGATTCTGTTATATGGTACAACCTGTAAAGCACTACAAGCCATACAATTTGGCTGGAAATGTGGGTAATGCTGAGAGAACAGTTTGTAGGAGAGGAAGATACATAAACTGATTTTGTGCACAATTACAGGAGGACAATAACCTACACATAACTGATGAAGCCATAAGATATACAGCAATAATGGGAGACATCCTGCTGCTCTTCAAATACTGAAATTCTAAGAAGGGAAAATTTAATATGTGTATCATCACTTTATCAACTACTTAACACAGGTGATGTTCTCCCTTAAAAACATTTTTCAGGCAATTAGCAAAGTAGGGAATTACAAAATATAATGAATGAAAGTTTCAAATAAGTTTAGGGCTGGAAGTCTTAGCACAAATATTGATAACTTATTACTCTGTTTCCTGTTTCCCTGGCCCTTGCTCTTCTGTGTTTTGGTTCTGACTTAATACAACCAAGCATGAGCTTCTAATATTATTTGCAAATAGTAGGAATCCCCTAATACTGAAAGAGCAAAACATAGATGAGCCAGAGAGGATAAGGCATTAGATTTAGAGAATAGAAGAAAAAGATAGAAACAAAATCTTTACAGATGGACTGGATACAAAATAACTAAAAGATGGCGCATTACATCAAGGAGAGGAAATAAATATTGGAAAGGAAGCAGGGGAAAGGAAGAATCAGAAACAGTGTCCTGGAAAAACAAAGAAGATTGAAACAATATTAGAGGCAGAAGAAAAAAACAACACCTAAATTGCATTTCAGAGCAGTATTTCAGAATAACATATGGGATTATAACTTCACAAGTATCTCTTTGAAATGATAATTTGACTCAAAACAACTATTAAGTAATTATGTAAATACATATTTTGATCAAATACGTGATTGAAGAGGTTTATAATACATTTGTGAGAACTATAGAAGAGATATTTAGAGGTTATAACTGCCAGTGTCTATATATAATAGAAGCCCTATTGCTAATAGGAGTTTGTATGATATGTAATTAGTATTTATAAAATACTTTAATCATTTTTGAAAAATGTGAAATAGAATATTATCAGAGTTTTGTGTATACACTGTGTGTGTGACAGGATCTATGAATAAACCATATAAGTTTTTTCAGAAAACCTTATCTGCTCAAATAATGTTCACACTCAATGACTCATATGGTGAGAACAAAGTGATCTGCTCTAATGAATAGATAAGAGGCACAAAGTACTTGAGAAGAGAATGCAGCAGAAGAAACAGTTCATAATTTATCAAGATCTGCTATAAATTATTTAAAAAACATAATTGTTATTACTATATGGTTATTCCATTCTATTTGCTTTTCTCTATGCTCTTCTTCCCCCGCCTCACCCCACTTCTCAATTACTTTCCTTTTTGTACACTTTGTTACCTTAGTCTTCAAAATCATTAAGTTTCCAAAGTACTATGAGCCTGGAAAATGTATATTCTCACCATGCAGATTAATCTATTAATCCATTAATCTCATCTCTCTCTCTCTCTCTTAGCCTTTTCCCCCTTCTTTCTGTTGCCTGGAGAACCACGCATGATGTAAAAATTCTCTCCACTACTTATAATTCCATAATGGTAAGAATGGAGATGAAGGATGATGCATATTAGGTTTAATTCAAACTCCTAAATTTCCTTCAGATTATGAGGATAGAAAATATTCCTTTAGGAGAACAGGGCATATGTATGCTTCTTTACAGAACACATGCAAAACAAACAAACAGATAAACCAGCAAACAAATAAAACAAATAAACCAAAACGTGCCTCTCTGGGCCCAGAGGAGACGAGTATCCTTGGCATCTCTAACTCTTCCCGTCTTTTCTCTGAACACCCAGTGCTAGCTGCCTTTGTCTAGCTGTCTAGAAGGATTTGTACAAGTGTTTTCTGTTTAAATGCAAAACACATTAATCTATTATCAAGTGGCATTTTAGTGGGGATTATCCATTATTATCCAATGGCAGGCTCTGGGGGAAAGAGATAGGGCCCTAAGAAGGCAGAGAACCTGAAAGATTAGAAGGATTCCAAGGGAAGGAAGGTGAGTAGAAGGAGCTACCGACAAACTGCTTCGTCATTTTTTTTTAAAGATTTTATTTATTTATTTGACAGACAGAGATCACAAGTAGGGAGAGAGGCAGGTGGAGGGCGGGGGGGCGGCGGGAGCGGGCTCCCTGCTGAGCAGAGAGCCAAACACCACAAACACACTGAGCCACCCAGGCGCCCCTGCTTTTGTCATTTTGATAGCCTTGCCAACTGAAAGTGCTACAACTGCCCCATTGAGAGACAATTTCTTGAATATTCTATATTTAATTCTCATCTGTTGCTATAATTTAGAGTTTCTCCAAATTTGAGAAATCTCTAAGTTTGAGAGCACAGGTAGATTTTTTTCCTCCCAGGTACTTTTACTCTGATATGACCAAAAGCCTATATTTGTTTGTTCTGTACCCAAATGTATTAAACAAATTTGCTAATTGAAACTATGATATGGGGCACCTCGGTGGCTCAGTCAGTTAAGCATTTGATTCTTGATTTCAGCTCAGGTCATGATCCCAGGGTGGTAAGAATGAGTCCTGCATAGGGCTCCTGTTTAGGATTCTCTCCCTCTACCCCTCCCCCACCCCCACTGCTCTCACTCTCTCTCTCTCAAAAAAAGAAAAAAAAAGGAAAAAAAAAAGGAAATATGGTATGAAAAACTCATCATAAATACATGTGTCTTCATTTTGGATTTTTTCATTTTGGGTTTATCATAGTTTGACTTCTCTAAAAGATTTTTTTCTTTCTGAGTTTAGTGACAATTTCCATATTACAACCCTCAGTTCTGTTGCAATAACTTTCACACGGTGACTGATTTTACAAACATGTCTTTTAGTTCCTTCTTTTCTTATTATTTTTGCTTGCTTGTTTGTTTTTTCACCTTTGGCCAATAGCTCCCCAATTTCCCCACTCCCTAGCCCCTGGTAACTACCATCCTAATTTCTGTTTCTATAACTTAGGCTTTCTAAGATTCCACATATAAGTGATATAATACAGCATTTTTCTCTCTCTGACTTATCTCACTTAGCATAACGTCTTCAAATTCCAACCATGTTGGGGCGCCTGGGTGGCTCAGTGGTTAAGTGTCTGCCTTTGGTTCCTGTCATGATCCCAGGGTCCTGGGATGGAGCCCCACATTGGGCTCCCTGCTCAGTAGGGAGCCTGCTTCTCCCTCTCTCCCTGCTTGTGTTCCCTCTTTTGCTGTGTGTCTCTCTGTCAAATAAATAAATAAAATCTTAAAAAAATAATTCCATCCATGTTGTTGCAAATGACAGGATTTTCTTCTTTCTCATGGCTGAATAGTATTCATATATATATGTATGTGTGTGTGTGTATATATATATATATATATATATATATATATGGCACATCTATATCTCTTCATCCATAGATAAACACTAGGTTATATCCATAGACAAACATTAGGTGTTTTCATATCTTGGCTCTTGCAAATAATGATTCAATAATGAGTTTAATTTTTTTCCCCCATGAAATCTCTATTTTTCCTAAGTTTTGTAAGATGTTCAAAGTCAGTTAATTAGGGAACAGACCTTTGCTCATTCTTGTTTGTCTCTCTTTTTCAAGCTTTCTATAACCCATCATGCTTTTCTTGGGATTTGAGTAGCTCAGTTATGTGAATAAGATAAAGCCTTATTTATTTTGCTTATTTACATAAACACAGCAGGTATTTATGGAGGTTTTTTTTTAAGATTTTATTTATTCATTTATTTGAGATCAGGGTGGGGGGAGGAGAAGAAGGAGAGGGAGCATACTCTGTGACCTGAGATATTTTGGGGGTAAGGAGTGATTCTGGTGTTTGGAGTTCTTCATTTTAGTCGTTAACCTCCCACCTGCATTCCCTGATTCATCAAGCCGACACTTTGGGAAATAAACATTACCTGGCAGGCTGGCTGATATTTTCAGACCAGTGGTTCCCAAATTTTATTGCCCATTGGAATCACCTAGAGATATTAAAACAAAAACAAACAAACAAACAAACAAACAAAAAAACACTAATGCCTGGCTCCCACTCCTAGATAAGCTGTTTAATTGATTTGGTGTCAGACCTGGCTTTGGCATTTTAAAAAGTTCCACAGGTAGTTCTAATGGGCAACAAAGCTTGGGAAATAGCCCTAGTGAAAAAGAGGTCACAATACAGGAGGATATTTGAGGAGCATAGCCATTCCGGAACAATATTCTGGATTGCAGACATCCATAGGGTAGAAATATTAAGAAAACCAGATTGTGAATTTAGAATTAGGGAAGAGGGGCACCGGGCTGGCTCTGTTGGCAGAACAAGCAACTCTTGATCTCAGGGTTGTGAGTTTGAGTCCCATGTGGGTGTAACGATTACATAAAAAATAAAAAGGAATACAATTAGGGAGGATATAAAAAGATGGAGAAGATTAAAAAAAAAAGAGAGAGAGAGGGAGGGGGACATCTGGGTGGCCCAGTCTGTTGAGCATCAGGCTCTTGGCTTCCACTCAGGTCATGATCTCGGGATCCTTTGATGAAACCCCATGTTGGGGTCCACACTTAGCTGGAATTCTGCTGGGGATTCTTTTCCTCTCCCTCTGCCCCTCACCTGTTCGTGTGCATGCTGTCTCTCAAATAAATAAATAAATCTGAGAGAGGGAGAGAGAGAGAGAGAGAGTAGCCAAATTCACACCACATAGATATACAAAAATTTCCAGAGCAAAGCACCAACACAGAATCTAAAATCAGATTTACCAACAGAAAACACTAACTGCAAGAAAATAACAAAATGATGTTTTTATAAGTAATAAAAGGAAAAATATAGAATTTTCAAGCCAAACTGTTTTCAGATATGTCAACATAATTAAAAAAAAAATTCTCCGGCATGGAAAGTCTTGAGAGGATTGCCATGCAAAAACTCATATGGGCAATAGTTTTAGGTAAAGTAGAAGGAGAGAAAAATCCAAGGAATGCTGCAAAAGATATCTGATTAAAGGTGATTAAATAGCTCACTTTATTGTAGTTGTTTATTTAAGACCAAATAAAAAGAAGAAATATATCTACAATACTCCAGAATTAGAAGTCTAGAAAAAAATTACATGATAGGCATTCTTGTAGAGGAAAATTAAAGATTTTAAGAATTGCTAATTTTTTGTCTTAAAAGGGAGGATTCGTTTTTTTTTTCTTTTGAAAGGAGAAAGCGTTAAAAAGAAACAGAAATGGAAAACAAAAATAAGGTTGGAGAAACATGCCAAAGTGTATCAGTAATAATGATGACAGATTAGACTCACAAATTTAAATTCCAATATTTAAAAATCCAATATTTAAAAATCCATATATATATTATTTATGAGACACATAAATTTTATTTGTATCCAATATAGAACAACAGGAATAAGATTTAGTCTTCTATCTGAAATAACTAAAAAACGACACATATAAAAAAGAATGGGTTTTAAAACATTGGTCTTAAACAACAAAGGACAATGATTTCTGGCAGGTAGGAAAAAAATGAGGTGGGTTCTATGATTGCTCCAAATTTGAAAGAATTTCCAGATTATAAGGCAGGTAAGAGATCAATGGACTCCCTGATTTGAGGAGATTGAGCTAAGAATTCAAGGAGAAGAATGCAGTTAAATTTCACAGGGCAGCTAAGGGAGTCTGGCTGTCTCGGTCGGTAGATCATACCACTCTTGATCTTGGGGGAGTCTTCA
Source organism: Martes martes (assembly GCF_963455335.1). Lineage (NCBI taxonomy): Eukaryota > Metazoa > Chordata > Mammalia > Carnivora > Mustelidae > Martes > Martes martes. The sequence continues at coordinate 71,920,205 of NC_137893.1, read as the reverse complement.
TCTTGGAGTTGAGTTTGAGTCCCACCTTGGGGATAAAGTTTATTTATTAAAAAAAAAAAATCAGGGGCGCCTGGGTGGCTCAGTGGGTAAAGCCTCTGCCTTCAGCTCAGCTCATGATCCCAGGGTCCTGGGATCGAATCCCGCATCAGGCTCTCTGCTCAGCGGGGAGCCTGCTTCCTCCTCTCTCTCTGCCTGCTTCTCTGCCTACTTGCGATCTTTGTCTGTCAAATAAATAAATAAAATCTTTAAAAAAAAAATTCACAAGGTAGCCAGAGTACCAGAAAAGAGACAGAGGCACAAATATAAAAACTCTGGACAACGACAGAGACTCATCCTCTGATATTTATCAAAGTACTGATCAGGGCATCCATTTAAGAAAACTACCTCACTCCATAGTAATTGAAGAGCACCCAAAATGATTAAAGAAAACAGGACCCAACATTCATGAAGGTTGGGGAATAATGTGTCTTACTCCCAGCCACACTGGAAAACTACACAATTCACAAGGCTCAGGTATAGGGTCTAGTCTTGGTACTGGGAATATTTAGATCACACATGGCTCAAGTCTTGCATAACAAATCTTAAAAGCAGGACACCAAAGGATCAAACTGTTTCTAAGTGACTTAATTTTATCTCAGAAGAAGCTCAAAAATATTTTTGGAATGCAATATCCACCACTTCACAAGATAAAATTCATCTTGCCTGATAGCTAATAAAAAATTACTAGATATAAAAAGAGTAGGAAAAACACATCCCACAGTTAGGAGAAAAATCATGTGATCAAAACTAATCAATCAATCGATGAGAGCTGACAAAGATGTTGTAATTAGCAGACAAGGACATTAAAATACTTATAACTCTATTCTATATGTTAAAGTAGGTAGAAGAAAGATTGAATATGATAGTAAGAAAGTTGGAAGATACAACAGAGAACCAAAGAGAATTTCTGCAGATGAACAATACAATGTCAAGACTGAAAAAATACACTAAGTGGTATTAACTGGATACAAAGCACTGCGGGAAAAAAAATATAGTGAATTTATAGATACAGCCATAAAAACTATTCAAATGAAATAAGTAAAAAAAAAGACTTTAAAAGAAAATGAAAGGTGTATCAGTTGGCTCTGGGACAATTTCATATGACCTAGTCTACAGATAATTGGAGTTTCCAAAGGAAGAAGGAAGAAATAGCCAAAGAAGTAATGGTCAAAAACTTTACAAATTTGATGAAGGCCATGAACCTGCAGACCAAAAAAACTGTTTGAGAGAACACAATTTAGTTCACAACCCTTTCCAACCTGTATATTTTAAATTCATTTTGTAACCTATCAGTAGGAAATCTGTTTTGAAAAACCACAGTGAAATTGTTTATATAATTTTAGGTTATCCATTTAGATTTTTCAAATTTTCATACTGCTCCTGGAGATAATTGTACATCTCCAGAGACTCTTACCAGGTTCTATAGAGCAAGCAAGTTTGCATGCTTGCTTCTTTCCTCTTGACGCACCCTTCACTTCATAAAACCAATAGAAAGATGTACATCAAGTTCTAAGTATAGTGCCTAAAACATGTCTTGGCAGGTAGCAGGCTACCAGGAAATGAGACATATTTTCTTTTTTTTTTTTTTTTAAGATTTTATTTATTTACTTACGAGAGAGAGAGAGATAGCAAGAGAGAGCATGAGAGGGGAGCAGAGGGAGAAGCAGACTCCGCGCAATAAGCTGGGAGTGGGACGCTGGGCTCAGTCCAAGGCCCCTGAGATCCTGACCTGAGCCAAAGGCAGACACTTAACTGACTGAGCCACGCAGGCACCCTTGAGATGTATTTTCTGTGATAATATGTCTCTCTCTCATTCCAGGCCATAAAATAAGGACTAATTTTGACTCTGTATTAATAAAGCTCAGGCTATTTGTGAGGGTAGCATATATCCTTTTTTTTTTCTCCTCTATGAAAGTTTGTAATTTGTCTTGACTTGTCATCCTTATTTCAATTAAGGTTATGTCCCTCTTTCTCTTATCATATAAGTAAGATTGGTGTGTTTATTTATTGCATTAATTTTTTTAAAAGATTTTATTTATTTATTTGACAGACAGAGATCACAAATAGGCAGAGAGGCAGGCAGAGAGAGAGGAGGAAGCAGGCTCCCTGTGAGCAGAGGGGCTCACATCCCAGGACCCTGGGATCATGACCTGAGCTGAAGGCAGAGGCTTTAACCCACTGAGCCACCCAGGCACCCCATTGCATTAATTTTTTATTGCTGTTGTAACAAATTACCACAAACGCAGCGGCTTCAAACAACAAACTTCTTACCTTGCTGTTCTATAGGTTAGAAGACTGACATGGGGGGTGCCTGGGTGGCTCAGTGGGTTAAAGCCTCTGCCTTCGGCTTAGGTCATAATCTCAGGGTCCTGGGATCGAGCTCCACATCGGGCTCTCTGCTCTGCAGGGAGCCTGCTTCCTCCTCTCTCTCTGCCTGCCTCTCTGCCTACTTGTGATCTCTGTCTGCCAAATAAATAAATAAAATCTTAAAAAAAAAAAAAAAGACTGACATGGTTCCCACTGGGCTAAAATCAAGGTTTTAACAGGACAATGTTCCCTTCTGGAGGCTATTGGGTGAATCATTTCCTTTCTTTTCTCCAGCTTCTAGGGGATGCCAGCATTCCACCTTCACAGCTAGCAAAGGCGAACACAGGTGTCCTTTTCACATAACACCACTCTCGCTTTGCTTCTGTCTTCCCATCTCTTCCTCTGAGTCTCTCTTCCACTTTTTAAGACTCTCGTGATACCCAGACGATCCAGGATAATCTCTCTATTTTAAGGTTAGTCAGTTAATAATCTTAATTCTATCCTATTTTTTCTTTGCCATGTAGCTTAATATATATATTCACATGTTCCAAGGATTAGGATGGGGACATCCTGGGGAGGGGGAAGGGAAGAAGGGGCATTATTCTGCCTACCATATCTTTTCATAACACCAGTTTTTGTTCTACTGTCCATATTTATTGCCCTGTTTTCATTTTCCTATATTTGTACAAAGTGAGTTCACCTCACCCTACTTGTCATAAGTCATATCTTAACCATTTCATGTATGTACAAGCATCTGAGTTCATACATGCTGAAATAGAAATTATTTTATTTTCCTATTATGACTCTAAAATTTTATAGTTAGGACTTCTTTCCTTCCTTCCTATTCTCCCTCCTTCACTCCTTCCCTCCTTTCCTTTTTTGAAATTATACATACTAGTAGGTCACATTATCTATGAACTTTATTTCAGAATCATAGAGAGAGTAACAAAATAATTACAACAAGAAGGGAGGGTTGTTACCATCAGATTGAGAGCCACTGTGTTAGAAGTAGAAAGTTGATTCTGAACAATAGATTGAAACCTCTTCAAGACTAATTAAAGTGCCCCTATCCAAAACAAAACAAAACAAAACCAAAACTAACGAACAAAAAACCCCCAAACAAACATAAAACCAACATAAAAATATCACCCACCCGGGACGCCTGAGTGGCTCAGTGGGTTAAGCTGCTGCCTTCAGCTGGGGTCATGATCCTAGGTCCTGGAATCGAGTCCCCGCATCAGGCTCCTTGCTTGACGGGGAGCCTGCTTCTCTCTCTGCCTCTGCCTGTCACTCTGCCTGCTTGTGCGCGCGCGCGCGCGCTCTCTCTCTCTCTCTCTGAGAAATAAATAAATAAGATCTTTAAAATTAAAAAGAAACAAAATACCACCTACCCAATACACACCTCCAAATACTTTGGATATTCAAGCAGATCCAGAGGTACTGTCAGCGAAGATATGGACCTTGGTTTGTTTTTTATTTTAGTTTTATAAAGAACCTCTGCTTGCAGACCTTTAACTAGAGTAGAAATAGAGCTTATCTAATATATTTGTTAAAGGCTTCACAAAACAATAGCAGAAACTAAGCAAATTAACTGAACAGCTCAAACCAAAAATGGGCTAGTTTAAGAAAATTGTTTAGATAAAAACTTTACTCCGTTATTTCCTTTAATGCTCACAATGTCTCTGTGTGATTAGAACTATCATTATTTTACAAAGGAAGGAAATCAAAGGACATTAGGAAAGTAAACAATTCTCAAGATGACAGACTACATAAATCACAAATCCAGTAAATGAACTATGATTGTTTAATACTAGTTTGCCCAATTCATTCATTCATTCATTCACAAAATATCTGAGTACTTAATATATGTCAAGCAGAGAGCTGGGTGTTGAGAATGCAATGGTCAACAAGACAGTGAAGGTGCTTGACCTTTGGGAACATAAAGTCTACTGAGGGGAATAGATATAAGCAAGGTAATAGATTAAGTAGTTAACAATTCAATGATAAACACTGGTTTGTAAGTGATGAATCACTGAATTCTATTTCTGAAACCAATATTGCACTGTATGTCAAAAAACAAAAATTTAAAAAGAAAAGAAAAGTAGTTAGCAATTCATAAAAATTTTGATTAAAGAACACAAGGAACCCCTGTAGGGAAGAAAGATATTCCAAGTAGAAAGTTCAGGGAAAGAGGGGCACCTCGCTGGCTCAGTTGGTAGAGCAAGTGACTTTTGATCTCAGGGTTGTAAGTTTGATTTGGCTTTAAAGGTATATTTTATTTAAAAATGAAATTTTTAGGAACGTCTGGGTGGCTCAGTTGCTTAAGTGTCCAACTCTTGGTTTCAGCTCAGGTCATGATATCCTGGGTCATGAGATCAAGCCCCAGACTGGGCTCTGCGCTTGGCTTAGAGTCTGCCTGAGTTTCTCTCTCCCTCTCCCTCTGTCCTCTCTCTCTTTCTCTCACTCTATAAACAAACAAATAAATAAATAAATAAATAAAATTAAGAAAAAATGAAAATCTTTAAAAAGAATAAGAAAGAAAGTTCAGGGAAAGTGTCTCTGAGTTGGTGCCACTTAAACTAAGTCTTTAGGAAGACGAAGAGGGGGGCAGGGAGAGAGTGTAGGGGCACCCATAGCCTCCTGGTCCCTCACACAAACCAATGCAGAGGATGAATCCCATGTGGTTTGTAAGACTGGAGAGGTCATATATATAGGTAAAGCAATTTTTTTGGAATATAATTTGAATATACATTTAAAATACATTTTAAATTTGCTTGGATATTGTACTTTGTTTTCTTGTAGGCTTATAAAAATATTCTTGCATATGTAAAATAAGCTACTTCAAAAAGCAAATAAATCTTTTCCTTTCTTAAGGGTAAGGAGGACATGGGATCCCAGGTTTTGTTGATGTTTTTTCTTTTCTTTTTCTCTCCTCTGGGCTGTAAGTTACAATGCTCCATTTGGGATTTTTTTTCCTCTACTCTGCAGGCAGTCACTGATAGAGATCTTTCCTGGAATAGTAATAGGAAAAAAATGTACAGCAAAGCTGACGCACCACATTCTGGGTTGTATTGGAGGTGCAATCATAACTTTCAATTAAAAAAAATAAGTTTATTTTGGTAAGATAATATCTTTCCAGCTGTCCTAACAGATACCAGTGAGAAATGCCCGCTGTGGACAGAACGGTGGTGGGAGACCATCCCACATCCCCAGGGGTGTGCCCTTGGGGTGGAATCCTAGAGCACTCAAGCTGAGGGGTAGTGAGATTGCTGCTACACCAGTAAAACCTGCTCTGTGGGACTACGCCAGGCTAGCTTTCTATTTGTGCTTTTGCTTTCCTTTAAATCGCTTTTCAGTTTCTATTTCTCAAGTCTGGAAGCAGCAGGCAGGTAATTTTGGTAGAACATTTCTCGGCGAGTTTCTAGTTGTTTTTATTGTTCATTTAGAGTGTGGGGGTGATTAATAATGAAGAGACTAGTACCCTAGGTTAAGACTGGGCAATTTTCCATTTGTAGGTCTGCCAACTCTCCACATTCCTGGAAAAATGGAGAGTTGAGCCAATTGCCCAGCTAGTTGAGGCAAAAAGGTATAAATAGAGGATGATTAGGTGCTTCCTCCTCCTCCTGCTTGTGTCTTTGAGGTAACAGCCACAATGTTCTGCTTTAGTCTGGCTGTGGAAACCTGAGCCTCTCATGGCTTAAGGTGACTTGTATTGTGAGACTAGACTCTGTCCAGCTCAGTAGGCTGTGACTTCTTTTTATGTGGCAAAAGAATGTGTATGCGTGCACACATACACACACACATATATATATATATATTTTTTTTAAATATCTCTGAGAGTGCTTTTATTATTTTTTTTAGAGACTGGGAGAGGGGCAGAGAGAAAGGGAGAGAGAATCTTAAGCAGGGTCCACACCCAGCACAGAGCCTGACACAGGGCTTGATCTCACAACCCTGAGATCATGACCTGAGCTGAAATCAAGAGTCTGACACTTAACCGACTGAGCCACCCTGGGGTTCCTATGGCAAAAGGAATATATAATGTTTCCTAGGATATGTAGATAGACATGATCTAATTCCTGGTATAAAACTTACCCCTATAGCTTTGTTTGTTTTGCTTTTCTATGTCCTTAAATCTCCAGCATTATTTGGCATGATTTATTTAGTTCTATTAAAAAATTCTCCAGGTTTTGGAGGGCCTAGCTGGCTTAGTCAGTTAAACATCTGCCTTTGGCTCAGGTCATGATCCCAGGGTCCTGGGATCAAGCCCCGCATTGTCTGGCTCCTTGCTCAGCGAGGAGCCTGCTTCTCCCTCTGGTTCTCCCCCTGCTTGTGCACTAGCACTCGCTCTCTCTCTTTCTTTTATAAATAAATAAATAAAATCTTAAAAAAAAATTCTCCAGGTTCAGATCACATGATCATTTGCAGTTAACTGTGACTTGTATTCAAGTGACTTTTTATCCCCTTCCCTTCTTCCTGCCTTTCTTCTTTCCACATTTATTTGGTATATATAATATTCCAGGTACTGTTAGATATTAGAGAAACAAAGCCAAACAATAATCCATATCTTAGTAAACTCAGATTACAGTTGTTGGGGATATGGACAAGTAAATTAATAATTATAGTAAGCTGTGGATGAATATTTAGATAGAAGTTGCTGGAAAACAATACACGATAATATGGGAGTACTCTGAATAATACACTCATGCATGGAGAAAATACACAAAACCAAAAAATAGTAAAGCTCCCCAGAAGGGAAAATCCAGATTATTGACCCAGATGCATATCATAAGATTTGGTTGTTTTAGTTTTATAAGATGTGAACCTGATATATAATTATTAATGATCTAGGAAAGTAGATTGACTGGATAAAAGAAGCTTAATCTCTTCTCTTTCATTGAATTATAAACTCCATTATTGTATGGGATATATTTATTTCTTCTTTGAATAATCTGTATTTCATAACATGTAATAGATGCTTAATTAAAATGTTTGGAGGAAAGAAGTACCACAACTCTAAAAAGTAGTGATGCTTTTTATGAAGAAAAAGTATTTATGAGACTTTACATACCTCTCTGTATTAGTAAGGACAACACTGAATATAACTTATCATTTCTTGAGAATCCAGTGTCACTATTATGAATGATAACTATTTAATTGAAATTTTGAAATTTAGGTGTGCATGCAGATAGAGATACAGGATGTAAGAAAAAAAGAGTAACAGTATGAGGAAGTACGTCACATTTTGTACCTTGAAAAGATCCCTAGATTGCTGAATGATTGCTTTTAGTTTATTTTCATAGGTTTGTTTTCTTTCTCACCTATGCAGAAGAAAACCAATGTATTGCTTGGCCCTGAGGGAAATATAATATGGCTATTTTTTTTTTCGAATTTGTTGTTGTTGTTGTTGTTTTGTTTTTGGAGCCCAACATGGAGCTTGAACTCACAACCCTGAAATCAAGACCTGAGCTGAGATCAAGAGTGGAATGTTTAACTGACTGAGCCGCCCAGGCACACTTCCATTGTGAATCATGGAATACACTGCTTCCTCTCTAATGATTTCCTTACCCTCCAGAAAATTCTTCACTCTCATTGCCAGCTGATTCCTCAGCACACAAATCATTATCTTTTTTTCTTAACCCGTCACTGCTAACATATAGACTAATATATTTTTCCATATATTTATGTTAATATTTATAGAACACCCACTATGTATCAGGCATTGTTCCAGGAGTTCAAGATACATCAAGAAACAAAACAGTCAGAATCCCTATCTTCATTGGGTATGTAATCTGTAATATGTATAACTTAAGAATCTCTCGGTTTTAAGGATTTGTGTTAGTGTAATTGGGACAAGAACACCTATTATTTAAAGATTTTATAATATTTCACAGTTGACAATGCTCTTTAGAGAATATAATTTTATTAGAATCTTACAGATAAGATACGTGGATAGGTGTTAATATTACTTATTTTTCTGCAATGTACAAATGCAGAAGTTGGGCTTTAACAAAGTAAATGGCTTCTCAAGGTCACAAGGTCACATAGGTGTAAGTAGCTGAGCTGCTTGAATCTCGAATTTTTAAATATTATAAAACTGAATACTTTTAAATTTAGAAAGTATTTTTATATTCATAATTTAATGTGCTCTTCACAAAGCTCTATGTAGTACTTATTGATTCCTCTCTAATTTTGGTACCTGAGAGTGTAGAATTGGGTTATTTGTCCAAGGTCATCTAGCTGGTAATAGCTGAATGATTGCTTTAGTTTATTTTCATAGATTTGTTTTCTTTCTCACCTATGTAGAAGAAAACCAATGTATTGCTTGGCCCTGAGGGAAATATAATATGGTAATAGCTGGTAATGGTAGAACCGGGAATCCAACCATGTTCATTAAAAAATAAATAATCCCTTTCTGTTAAACACCAGACAAATATTTTCTTTAATTTCTTTATATTCTTTTAGGCAAATGTAATCCTAAAAGTTCATCATAAATATGACAGAAAATTTTAATTTCTTTATAGATTAATATCCCATTAAATTGATTTTTGAATAACATTTCATACTCTGAATAACATTCAGGTATACAGTTTGAATAATGAAGTGACAGTGGCAGGCAGCAAAACCACAAAAATATTATGCAACACATTCTGCTTTTTGGAGTGTATTCTATGATTTTCTTAGGTGAACCTATCATTCAGAAAAGTCTTTTAAAAAAGTATATTGTTGATGCCAAAATAAGGTTAAAGCAACCAGAAAAAAGAAAAACAAAATAAAACAAAAAGACAACATCCAGAAAATCAAAACATAAATCTGGCCTCTTATCCATTAATATGTACCTATAACTATAGAGGTAGAAATGTACATTAAAAAAAATTTAATTGATGTATAGTTGGCATATAATTAGTTTCAGGTGAATAGCATAGTGATTCAACAATTACATACATTATGAAATGTTCACCATGGTAAATGTAGCTACCATCTGTCACCATACAAAATTATTATAATATTATTGAGTATATTCCCTGTGCTGTATTTTTCATCCCAAATGTACATATGTATATTATTTTTGATGGATGGGATTTCTTTTTTTTTTTTTTAGACTTATTTATTTATTTATTTGTCAGAGAGAGCGAGAGAGCGAGAGTGAGCACAGGCAGACAGAGTGAGAAGCAGGCTCCCTGCCGAGCAAGGAGCCCGATGTGGGACTCGATCCCAGGACGCTGGAATCATGACCTGAGCCGAAGGCAGCTGCTTAACCAACTGAGCCACCCAGGCGTCCCGATGGATGGGATTTCTAATAGTGCAGTTTTTATTACATAAAAGAGAGCAAGATTGATATATGCAAAAGCTGTTAACATATCCCTTTCCTCCCTCCCTCCCTCCCTTCCTTCCTTCCTTTTGAGAGAGAGAGAGAGAGAGTGAGATTTCAACTGAAGTTGAGAGGGGTAGAGGGAGAGAAAGAGAGATAATGCAACTGAGATTGAGAGGGATAGAGGGAGAGAGAGAGAGAGAGAAAGAATCTTAAGCAGGCTCCAAACTCAGCACAGAGCCCAGTTCAGAGCTGGATCTCACGACCCTGAGCCAAAATCAAAAGTCCGACTCTTAACCAACTGAGCCACCCAGGTGCCCTGGGATCCTCTTTCTTCTTCAGCTCAGTGGTTTGACATTATTACTGTTTGGTAAACAGGAGTAAATGGGACCACAATTTCACCTGCTTTGTGGAAGTATTCTAGGAGACTGTATTAATAAACAAGTTCTATAACACCATGTAATTTTCGTGCAGCTTTATTTTTTGATGACTTACTTTCCTTGGACACACTCGGCCCTTAGGTTTCTTGTCCCACTGTGAAATATGAAACCTGCTTATTGAGAGGCACATAAAGAGCTTCTGCACTTTTGTTAATAGGAAACACTTTGTTTCTATGAAACTATTTGTTATCCTTCTTGTATATACATGAATGCTGCCCTGGTTGCCCTGGATATCATTATGATTTCCTTTGCCAGTAGATACCCCAGTGGAGGGCCCCTTGCCCAATACTGTTCAGGAGTAACCTCAAAATTTCAGCCCATCTAATATGGCAATGCCCTTGAGTTTTGTCTGGTCAGTAGGACACAGATTGCCTTCCTCCCTGAATAGCCTAAACCATCTGTTGAAACGTAACTATTTTATACTTTGTTCTAAGAAGCTATTGTGGCCTTCAGGGTAAGAGTAAAGTAGTTAACTAGTTTTTGTTGGTAAATATAAAGCATATACAGATAGGAGTAAGTTTGGTTAAGGTGAAATTTTGTAAGTGGGTTGGGAGTAAGCTGCCTAACTGGTTCTGCTCACTCTTTGCCCAAAACTCTGTTATGATAGGTAAATTCGATTCAGTCCAGACATCTGTTTGTAAGAATATGTTAGAATGTTTCTTTTCCTTGAGATTTTATGATGTTGATCAAAGAATTATTAAGAATGACTCTCTACACTCTAGAGTGGAGACTGCCTTCATATTCTGTATAGATTAGTACAGATTAGTCTAACTCCTGGACCATGGAAATAATTTCTAAAAGTCATTGTTCTGGATATTTTGTATCTTTTCACCCTTTTGTTGATTTATCCAGGTTCTACTATCTGAAATTGATACTTTGTTTCAGAACACTTACACTTACTAATATGATCTTGGTGCTTGCATGTAAACATAGCCAAAGTCCACTTTATTTATTTTTTTGGAAGAGAAAGTGAGTGAGCACAAGCAGAGAGGGAGGGTGAGAGGGAGAGGGAGAAGCAGGCTCCCTGCTGAACAGGGAGCCCAACAACATGTGGGGCTCGATCCCAGGACCCCAGGATCCTGATCCAGGATCATGACCAGCCACTTTACAGACTGAGCCACCTAGGTGTCCCCAAAGCTCACTTTAAATAGAATGTTTATCAGAGGATTTCTATGGAGACTTTCCATTCTCCCAATATGCTTGCTGCTTGATTTAATTACTAGTTCTTGTCTTTTCCTTCCCCTATTTGTACATATTTAGGTAGGGTTTTTTTTGTTTCTGTTTTTTTCTCTTTTGACTTGTGTGTATGTGTGTGTGTATGTTTTTATATTAAAAAAAATTTTTTTTAAGATTTTATTTATTTTCCAGGGAGAGAGAGAGAGAGAGAGAGAGAGTACACACAAGCAGGCAGAGAGGCAGGCAGAGGCAGCGAGAGAAGCAGGCTCCCGGCCGAGCAAGGAACCCGATGCGGGACTCGATCCCAGGACCCTGGGATCACGACCTGAGCCGAAGGCAATGGCCCAACCAACTGAGCCACCCAAGTGTCCCTGTTTTTATATTTTTAAAGTTATGAGAAGCCCAACTCCAAATTTAAAAATTAAAAGCGGTTAATCCACTCACAAAGTTGATAGTTTAGTAGGAGTGTAGGCTTCAGGTTCTGTTCAGTGAAAAATCCAGCTCTAGTTTTCTGTTATTTTCTTGGCTCTGGTTTTCTGCAATTTTAGGTTTGCCTTCTGTCTGGCTTGTCTTATGATTATTAATGGCTGCCAGCAGCTTCTGGGATGACCTGTTTCTTCATTCAGGTTTATAGAAAAGAATGAAACCCTTGCTTTCCAAATCACTGAAGTTTTCCTCTGAATAAACCATGGATGCTCAGAGGAAATGAATTTAACCTAACTGATTTATTCTAATCAAGGCTCATTCTTGGAGGAAGTCAGTTGCGCCAGAAATCCATGGTTTCTGTATAACGGAGAATGACAGATACTCGTTGGGAAGTAATCCAAATGCCAAACATACTGCATGAACTTAAACTGTAAAGTTGTTTATATTTTCTTTGTTGTTTGTTTTGCTACTAACACTGGAGGAAAGGTTAGAGGAAGGTTTTGAGGATCTTTTTCATAAGAAAATTATATTCTTAATGGTAATCACGATGAAAACAGATGTTCTCCTTTACGTAAGTACTGAGACACAGTGTGGTCAACTGCTTTCTGCAGCAGTTGATAAGGTGTAATGAAGAGGTTTCCAAAATATGCACACACCCCCTTCCCAGTTGTGGCAGGTATCTCCTGAGACTCTTTAGAAACACAAAGACTAAAAAAGAAATTCCGAGATTGGGACAAATCTGAGTTTTAACAAATACTGCAGTTGATTCTAATCAAGTTAAAGTTTGAGAAACATTGGCTCAAGAATTACTTCCACTGTCATTATCCTGTAGTTTCCACTTGTACTTGATAGGATCATTTACTTTCATTTAATTCCTATTTGAGATTGGGGTGTATCAGACAACCGAATCTCAGATAAATGATTTTTTTGTTTTTTGTGGTACATACCAATAAAATTTTGATTCAACCAAGATTATACAGCCAATTCTGCTATCATGGTTATGTTTTAAAATGTGGATTTGTTCCAATGCCATTGATTTATTAAGAAACAAGTTTAGGGGCACCTGGCTGGCTCAGTTCTCTTGATCTTGGGATTGTAAATTCCATCCCCACACTGGATGGAAAGATTTCTTAAAAGTAAAATCTTAAGAAAAGGGGCACCTGGGTGGCTCAGTGGGTTAAAAGCCTCTGCCTTCGGCTCAGGTCATGATCCCAGGGTCCTGGGATTGAGCCCCACGTCAGGCTCTCTCCTCCACGAGGAGCCTGCTTCCCTTCCTCTCTCTCTGCATACCTCTCTGCCTACTTGTGATCTCTATCAAATAAATAAATAAAATCTTTAAAAAAAAATCTTAAGAAAAAAGGAAAAAGTTTAGCATGAGACAAATTTTGCATTTGCTTATACATGATTTCATCTGCTAAAAAAATTAGATGAAAGCAGATATGAAAATTAATAAAGGGAAATCTCACTAAAATAATGTCAGGACGTTTCGCAGGGGGAGTTCTCATGTCCTGCTGCTCAGAGTCAATTGTGAACCCAACAGGGAGAGACAGACCTTGCGAGCCAGTACAGCTTTGCTATCCCCACAGGTGGAAGAAATGTTTTCCTCCTGCCTTGGCAATAACCCAGCCAATGAGAGACAATCACAATCCAGCCAATGAGAACCGTTATACCTCAACTCGCAGTTTACTACAAGGAACTTTTTGTTGGTAACAGCCCTCCCCCAACCGCAGACTTCACACTTTCCTCTATAAAAGAGCATTCCTCTCCTTTGTTTGGTGCACATGCCTGTGGTTTTTGCCATAGCCTGCTTGTCCTGTATTATAATTACTGCTATTCCCCAATAAGCCAATTTTTGCTGATAAAATGGCCATTTTGTTTTCAATGTTAGCTTAAGAAACAGCACACAGTTCAGCTGAGCCTTGTAGAACATACAAAATGTGCACACAATCAGCAGCCCACCCTGATCCACATCTGGTGTTACAACTTCCCATTGATTGAGAAAACCTTCCTTGCAACGTTTCACAATAACTCACAAGCCGCAGCCCTTCCACAAACAAACCTCAGGCCGTTTTTTTAGGTAAAGTGCCGTGTCTACTGTACTATATATGTATTTCTTATCTATTTAACAAGTATAAAACTGTGCAACCATTTTTACTAGGTTCTTTTCTATCCTTTTTTTTCTTTAGTGTTCTACTTGACAATTTTTTTTTTGACAAATTTTTTGAGTATCATGCCCCAGTTGCATTATTTTCCAGAGTGTAGAGATTTTTAGAAACACAGATGTTGCATTAAAGCAGAACTGAGTGTAATTTGAACAAAATTTACCAGCTTAGAACTGTTGCAATCCTTGTTTCAGGGTAAATTTTTTTTGTTTTATAATCATAATTATTTAGTTTCCTTATTAAGGCCCACAAAACCGAATTTAAAGTTTTCACCGTCAGGGAGTAACAGCCTTAAAAATATTTACCACTTTTTATATTGATATATTTTGTTTGAATCTAAAACTGCAGGTTTTAGATACTTAACTATATTACTCTATATTAGAAAACATTCCAAAAACATTGCGTTCTCCTTAGTTTCATCTCTTTCTGATAACCAGTTATCATTGTAATATGCAAATACCTGAAAATGTTCAAATTATTCTTATCTTTTTAGAATAAAGATTTATTGTTAAGATCCAGAAGATATTTAAAGAATATTAGGAGTTTAACATTAGGAAGATTTAATAGCAAAGGCTGTTATTACTATCATTATTACTATTATTATTTCCTTGAATATATATTTCTTTTTGTTATTTACCCTTTCCAAAAGATTTTTATTCTTTTTTTTAATATTTTATTTATTTATTTGACAGATCACAAGTAGGCAGAGAGAGAGGAGGAAGCAGGCTCCCCGCTGAGCAGAGAGCCCGATGTGGGGCTCGATTCCAGGACCCTGGGATCATGACCTGAGCCGAAGGCAGAGGCTTTAACCCACTGAGCCACCCAGGCACCCCAAGATTTTTATTCTTATATGTTTAATCAAGTCTTTAAGGAATACAAAAAATATGCTTGTCAATTATAGTCATCTGTTACTGTATGAAGGAGGAAAGTTCTTTGGTAATTAGCCGTGTATATGATATGTGCTATTAAAACAATTAGCTTAAATGTTGTACAAAAGTGACTCTGAATTTATTTGTTTTTCAGTGTGTGCCTCATCCTGTCTTCCCCCCACCCAGTGATGCCAAAGAAGTATGATTTTTGGAGTAATGAGAGCTCAGTGAGGAAATAATAGCACCTGACGGCCCTTTAAAGCATTTAGCAATCAGAGGTGGGTTGTCCAAAATGTACTTACCCCAAACAGAAATACAGTGAAACTGCTAAGCTTTATCTTTATAATTACTCATTGCTTATGATTTTGGTTTCTGCATATCCTCTATGTTTTCTAGATCAGTATTAACTGTCTTAGATTACAATCTGTCTTGATCTAGACTCTATTGCCTAAATTGGTCTGTCAATTAAATGCTTTGTGATTATGATGAAAAGCATCATTATAACGCTTAGAACAGAGGTCTATGAACAAAGCTGTACCCCATGGAGAGCAGCTTCCATCACGGAACCATGGCTGCATACGGTCGGGTAGGGCTGACATCACTCAGTGCAGAACAATCACTTACATGTATCTTTCAGTACAGACTACCAGGTCTGTGTGTGTATGTCTATGTATTCACTTCTTATTTTATGATAAGAGAATAAGATTTAAATTAGGTTTTACAGGATGATCCATTAATACATTTGTCAACTGGGAAAATTTTGATGTCTTTGTTGATTTTCTATGGTTTGATCTCTTAAATCTGTAGTCTTTATTCTCACTAGTGATGTACAATAAGTATCGAGGCATTTACATCTATAAATATATCTTAAAATATCAAAGTTTATATTTTGTATAATGAAAAAGTCCCGTGCAGTAGTCTCAATAGCTTCCATTAATATTTGCTCAGAATCTAATAAATCATTAGACACCAGGGTCCAATATCACCAACAAAATGGTCTTTTCTTTTTTTTTTTTTTTTAAAGATTTTATTTATGGGCACCTGGGTGGCTCAGTTGGTTAAGTGTCTGCCTTCGGCTCAGGTCATGATCCCAGAATCTTGGGATGGAGTCCTGTATCCGGCTCTCTGCTCAGCGGGTGCCTGCTTCTCCCTCTCCTTCTGCCTGCTGCTCTGCCTACTTTTGATATCTCTCTCTTTCTCTGTGTCAATTAAATAAAAAAGAGATTTTTATTTATTTATTTGACACAGCGAAAGAGAGAGAGAGCATAAGCAAGAGGAGCTGCAGAGGGAGAGGGAGAAGCAGGCTCCCTGCTGAGCAGAGACCCCCCCCCCTCCAGCGTGGTCTTGATCCTGGAATCATGACCTGAGCTGAAGGTAGGCTCTTAACTGACTGAGCCACCCAGGTGCCGCCAACTTACTCTTTTCCAAAATAAAACTAACAGTATTTATAAAGATGTTCACATTTAAAGGGTAAATCATACACAATTATATAAATCAGGTCAATGAGCCAGAGTCAGTTCCTAAAAATCACAAATTTGTGACTTCTTCTTTAAACAGTGTATAAAAACCTCCAGGGAACCATCAAGTCGTTAACTTCCTTATTTTTGAAAGATTTTTTTTCTTCACTGAGTTTGTAGTCTTCTACTTGTCACCAAATACCAACTGGGCTTTAAAAAAGGAAAGGGAAAAAAAAAAGCAACAACCCATACACAAAGGTCAATCATGCATGTAAACTTTTGGCATTGTATAATGAAGTACCCTTAAACTCTTGGTGAATAAACATCTTGAATGCCAAGTGGATTTTCAGGGGACACACACATACTGACATTCTTAACGTTCCAAAGCCAGTTTTCAAATTCCAAGTTATTCTTTCATAATGTACAAAACCCTTTAGTCTTCAACAGAAAGTCCTTATTTTAATTAAAAAAAAACAAACCAAAAAACCTTGAAGTTTGAAAATAAAAGCTTATATTTTAGAGAGTTGATGAGGAAAGAACCTGTGAATTGCTGCTGTATAAATATAAACTGCCAGAGGGACGCCTGGCTGACTTAGTCAGAAGAGCGTGCAACTCCTGATCTTGGGTTTGTAAGTTCGAATCCCACGCTGGGTGTAGAAGTTTCTTAAAAATAAATAAGTAACTTCAAAAATAAATAGATACATATAAACTGTTGGGGAGAAAATAAGAATTTTAAAAGACAACAACATTCTGACATCTCAACGTGATGTTGCCTTGATGAGTGTATATTTTGCAGGAAGTCTTTTTTTCTGGTTCTGACTTGTTCACTGACTCAAGATTCGACCTTGGGTGGATCATTTCATTTCTCAGGTCCTTGTTTCTCTTCTGTCGAAAGAAGAGGTTTGTCTGCAGAATCTTAAGGTTCTTCTGTTTCCAAAATGTTGTAAAATTATCATTCAGACATCATGATATTATTTTTAAAAACTATTTATCTGTTTACAGGAAGAGTTTTGGAATGCACACTGCATAGGGAGCTACTGGGTTGAAAGAAGCTAAAACAATTTCAGGCGTTACGGAAAGGCCTGTTGTTCTAACAGACCACGACTGGAAAGGGGTGTGTAATTTCTCCCTTAAAACTGGTTTATTTGCCTCAAATACTGATGGAGGAAAGAGTACACGAATGTCTATTGTTAAAACAAAATTAGATATAATTTATCATACTAGATCTGTAGATAACATGGACCATTACCTATATATTACTTGTTAAATTTAATGCCCTCTAGCGCTCAAGTAATTGTATTGAACTTCTCATTTGTGTATGTTGTTTATCTTGAGTAAAGTTTGTTTCAAAGATCAGTGCCCCTGAGTTAGTCAGGAAAAGGTCAAAGCTCTTAAATCTGTCTGATGTACATCAACTAAAAGCCTCGGAACTAGTGGCACCTCTTGTTAGAGCCTTTCAATTGCAAGGTAGAAAGAGAGAGAGAGAAGAACCATAAGCAGGTATTTTTCTATAGTAGTTCGATTCAGTGATTGTGAGACTAGTAAGCCATTAATTGAATATAAAAACATTGCAAATACATATTTTTGTGCTTGTTTTAAGGCTGTCTGCCACCTTGACAAAGAAGAGGAAAACAATGCATTTGTAGGAGTAGATAAACCTTGCATTTCTGAGTTTCCTGGGCCTCAAATAATTGGCAGCATGACTCTGAAATGCAGACACAGAAAGTCACATTTGATTTAATGCCTTTTTTTGGTCTTTTCATGTTTTTATTTTGGTGCATTTTTCCCCCTGATATTTCAAATATTACTTTGGTGCTAAAAAATCAAGAGGGGAAAATTCAGGCAGAAAAAAAGGAGAAAAATCAGCTCATTACTCCTTTCCCACGTGTGATTGGGCTCATGTGATTGGTACCTTGGACTTTGTACTGTCATTTCACTCCTTTCTCTGCAGACATCAATCCTAGGAAATTAAAAGCAAAATTTGGAAGTGTGAGGGAAAAGCACCAATTATTTATGTATGCACAGGGTTTGTGAGGATTTCTAACTATTGATCTGCAGGTAGGTGTCTAGGTTGACATAGGTTTAAATGTGTAGGTGGCCGTGCTGTAGTTTTACATTTATCATAATTAATATCTAAAACAGGAAGGAAAAGACAAATCGTCACTCTTCTTACTTCCCCCATTTGCCTCTGCAAAAGTAGGAGAGAGAGGGGATTGCTTTCTATCTACTTGAAATAAGACATTTAAACCATAGTGAATTCAAAAATCCTTAGGCATTTTCCTCAAAGTTTCCTTCAGTGAAAATTGATATGAATCAAAAATTTCATATTAAAAAAAAATGGCAGGACCATTGCTCCTAGCAGAGTTATCTGAATGATTTGCTAGGTCAAGCAATCTGCCAACTATTTTCCTCTAGATCAGAGGATTAGTATACCAGGCCAGATTCTTATCCTGTATAAGGTGGAACAAAGTTATTTTTGGAATCTGAGAGTATATGATTTGACACTCCTAAAGGAGACTTTCTGAGACTTTACTTCTAAAAACGAGTGGATATTATAGTAAAATATAATTCCTACGCTTAAGTACAGCTGTAAAATCTAAAATGCAGTTTGAATACATTCATAGTGAGTCTTCAGTGCTTTCTCCATTAAATAAAGAGATTGCAAATTAAAAGTAATCAAAAATTGCAGTTGACATTCAGGAACTCATTAACTTCATTCTTTTCCAAAATCACCATAGCAATTAGTCTAATCTTTAATTGACCGAAATTGTTCATCATTAAAACACTGATTTTTAAGAGACTATTTTTTTTTTTTTTTGACTTGGACTTTCATTTTTTAGAATTTTAAATCCATTACTCTGAAAGGATCAAGCATGTTTGCATTTGCATTTTATTTGTCCAGAGAAGACCCTCTTATGCTGACCTCTTCTGCTTGGTCAGATGTCAGTGAGCATCTTGTGCCAATCAGCTATAGATTACATGACAATCTCTATTTCCCCAGAAAACAGGGGAAAATGTGTATACTGGAATCTAATTTATATTTAGAAATCTTGATAGGATCTTTTTGTTAATTCTTAAATTTTTTTTACGATATAATCTTTATCTTTTTATCTTGTTTAACTTTTTCAGTTTAAGATACCACTTCCTTATGATCTTATCTTATCTTATCTTATCTCTTCCTTAAGATCCACCACCTTAAAATTGCCCACCTCAACTTCAAATATACGAGCTCTTATAATCCTTCCTTCCTGTGTTCAGTTAGTCATTTGTTCATTCAACGGCATCCAGTGCTGACACTGCTAGCACCATGGAGTAAGAAGAGGAAAAGGATGTGTTCTATGATTCAAAGTGCTTATAAAAGCCAGGTAAATAAGTAAGTGCATTTAAATGTTAAGAGAACAAAGGCAGGGGTGACTGGGTGGCTCAGTGGGTTAAGCCTCTGCCTTTGGCTGGGGTCATGATCCCTGGCCTCTCTGCTCAGTGGGGGGCCTGTTTCCCCCTCCCCCTCTGCCTGCTTCTCTGCCTACTTGTGATCTCTCTCTCTCTCTCTCTCTGTGTCAAATAAATAAATAAAATCTAAAAAAAAAAAAAAAAAAAAGAGAGAGAGAGATAGAAAGAATAAAGGCAGCAGAATATGCATGTCATGCTTGGGGCCCAAAGGAAGGTATGGTTTTTACCATCTGGGAGTGGGGAGGGGAAAACAGAAAGCTGTGGGTGTAGTTGATGCTTGATCGGAGTGTTCCAAGGTGTTTTTGCCAGATGGTCAGTGAATGAAAGTGCTTTCCCTACAGAAGGAGAGCCAGAGGAAGAGGAAAAACCATGAGACGACATAGTGAATTCAAGAAACAAGTAGCTAAGTCAGGCTAAAGCAGAAAGAAAAGCAAGACACAAGGCTGAGGCAGGGCCCAATTACATGGATGTTACCAAGACCAAGAGTGTAGATTTCAAACAGCAAAATATAGGTCATGGGAAGAATTAGCAAAGTTAAGCAAGAAAAATAATTATGACATAATGTATTTTTTTATTTTGAAGAGAACACACCAAATACTGGAAGATATGGAAATGAAACATTTCAGAATCTAGCTTTTGCTTCTTGTTAACAAAGTCTCCACTCTGGTTCAAGGAAACCAGAGGTATGGAGGACAGGGAGAGATGTTGCTTTCCTTCCTGGGATGACGAGAAGGGTGGACCATAGAATTCGGGGAATGTGAGGTCCTTAACTCTGCCTTTTTCACCAGTGCTAAATAAATACCTGAGTAAACATAAAATTATATTCAATTAGTTTCTTTAAAAGTCATATGACAAAAACAAAAATTATAAACTTAAGATAAGAAAATAAACCACATAATTGAAACTATATATTTTTGTAGACATAATATATATGACAATAATGGCAAAGGGGACAGGGAACTCTCATTTGATAAAGTACTTACCTTTTATTTGGCACCTTATAAAATTAAGTCTAAGTAGATCATGTTCAGTTAATGATGTATCTTGTAATCCCATAAATATCTACCTAAAATAATGCAAAGATATATTTTTTAAAAAAATAGAGGAATTCAAAGGGAAAAACAAATTCAGTTAGCTTAAAAGAAGCAAGAAAGAAGGACAAGAACAAAAAAAACCTAGTGAGACAAATAGAAAACAAATAAAAATGTATACTTTGATCTTATTTATTTATTTTTTATTTTAGGCTGAGAATCTGTGTCTTTTAATAAGAAGGAATTAACTTATATCTAATATGATTATCAATTTTGTTAGGATAAAGTTTTATTAAAAGATACAGATTCTTAGCCAGGATAAAAATGTAAGGCCCAATTTCATCTTCCCATAACAAAAAATCTTGCCATTAAAAAAAATGCACATTGAGGGGCGCCTGGGTGGCTCAATCAGTTAAGCATCTGCCTTCGGCTCAGGTCACTATCTCAGGATCCTGGGATCCAGCCCCACATCAGGCTACTTGCTCAGCAGGGAGTCTGTTTCTCCCTCTAACTCTGCAGCTCCCCATGATTGTTCTTGATCTCTCTCTCTGTGTCAAATAAATAAAATCTTAAAAAAAAAAAAAACATTGATTGAAACAAAACAATGGAAAAAATCATACCATGTCATCAGTCAACATAGAAAATATGGAGTGGCCCTATTTTTTTTTTTTTTTAAGATTTTATTTATTTATTTATTTGACAGATCACAAGTAGGCAGAGAGGCAGGCAGAGAGAGAGAGTGAGGAGTCAGCAGGCTCCCTGCTGAGCAGAGAGCCCGATGCCCCGGGGTGGATCCCAGGGCCCTGGGATCATGACCTGAGCCGAAGGCAGAGGCTTTAACCCACTGAGCCACCCAGGCGCCCCTGGAGTGGCCCTATTAATGCTAGACAAAATAGACTCTGGGACAAAGTGTATTATCAGATATAAAAAGGAACATTTTGTAATGATAAACTGTTAATTAATTAAGGAAATATAACAGTCATATATATATGTGCATAATAAAAGACCTTTAAAATTTTTGAGAAAGCACCTGACAGAACCAATAAGATAAATAGACGTATCTAATTATCATACTGTGTTTCACTCATTAAGATAGAACAACTAGACAAAAAAGATCAGAAGGTATATAGAAGATCAGAACAATATCAGCTACCTTGGACTAACGGACATCCATAGAATACACCTAGCAACTGCAAAATATACATTCTTCTTAAGTGCCTCATAGAATGTTTGCTAATATAGTTGATGTGCTAGGCCCTGAAATGAGATTGAATAAACTTCAAAATACTGCAATATTCCTGAGTATATTCTCTGACCACAATGAATGTAAATTAGAAATAAATAACAAGATGTCTAAAAGAGTCTGAAATATTTGGAAATTAACAGATTTTTAATAATAGATGGGTCAAAGGTAAAATCATGGGGATTATTAGAAAACATTTTTTAAATGAATGATAATGTAGGTACAATACTCCCTCTGCCTCTCCCTCTAGCTTGTGCGCTCTCTCTTGCTCTGCTCTCTCTTGCAAATAAATAAATAATATCTTTAAAAATAAATAAATAATAAATATTCCAATTAAAAGATAAAGTCTGTCAGATTAGATTAAAAACTGAGTACCCAACTACATGCTGTCTGTGTGAGATAGAATTTTAATATAATGACTCAATTTTAAAGGTGTAAAAGAATGGTCAAAGATGTACTAGGCATTTGAAAGCAATTAGGATACACTGAGGAGAACGTGACACCACTTCTGTGACAGTCCTGCAAAAATGTGTATCTTGAATTGAGTCATGGGGAAATATTGGACAAACCCAAACCAAGGGGCATCCCACAAAATAACCTGTCCTGTTCAAAGTTCTCAAGGTTATAGAAGCCAAGGAAAAACTAAAGAATTGTTCCAGACTGCGGGAGGGTAAAGAAACCTCGAAGAGGTGATTCTGAAGCATATCTTTTATAAATGTAAATATTAGTGGGACAACTGACAAAACTTGAATAGGGTCCAAAGAGGTGTCCTAAAGAATCAAACTGAACGAGTTAAGTGATAATATTGCAACTGTGTTAATTTTCTGATTTTGATGGCTGCATTTTCTTCTATGTTGAAGAATATAAAATATCTTTGTAGGAAGCTATATAGTAAAGTAATCAGGATTCTGGGGCTTAGAAATGATAACTTTTTCTCCAGTGGTTCAAGAAAAAATTCATTGTGCTAGTTATACAACATTTCCGTATATTTGAGAACTTCGAAAAATTTTTTAAACTTTAAAATTGACCAAAAAAAAAAAGGAACAATAATTAGAAGGAATAACATTGAACTTCTCAGCAGTGATGAGGGAACAGAAGGGTAGCTGAAGACAAAGCACAAGCTGACAACCAGCAACCTCCCCTCACCCCCCACTTCTGGGTGGGACCTGTGCGACATTCTTCCTGGGATCTCCCAACTATCTTAATGTTAATATCTTGCTAGAGGGGAAAAACAACTTTAACCTGACAATGGCAAGACCCCTGGTATCTTGGAGGTTTCTTGTAGGTTGGTTCTCTTTAGCATATGAAAGTTCTTTTGAAACCACCCTTTTCCTTAAGTTCCCCAACTCCCAAGTATGTCATCAGCAATTCCTCAAGACCCTGGGGTAGTAGCTCTTTCTGCCCATGAGTACCGTACCCATGCCTTAATAAACCACCATTGTGCACCAAAGACATCTCAAGAATTCCTTCTTGGTCCTCAGCTCCGGATCTCACTCCGCTGAACCTCACCTATATTCCAAAACCACATCCAGAGTAATACTAGATGTTTGAGATACTGGAATAGTGCCTTTAAAATCTGAGGCGAATCACAGAATTCAGTACCCAGATGGCTATTAGTCAAGTATGAGGATAGAAGAGCAATGTTTACAGATACACAAGAAATCAGAAAGCTTATCCTCTTTGTCACACAGAGAATCTATGCTATCAAAATCAGGAAATTAAAAAATAATCTGTTCTTGAAGAGAATGGCAGTGTTCAGTTGGCTGAAGCATTAAAAGACGGGCCCTAAAGTAGCCAGACTGGGAGGTGACCAGAGGTATATCTGGAAACCACTCTTCTTTAGTCTAAGTCTTTTTTATTTATTTTTTATTTTTATGTTATTTTTTACACCTTGAAAACAATTTTAATGTTTATTTTTTAATCTTTTATAAAGTTTTAATTAATTTTAAATTGAAGTATAGTTGACACAGGGTGACATTAGTCTCACGTGTATCATGTAAGTCTTTTTTAGTAGGTATATGTATTATTTGAATGATGTTAAAGAATTATATTTAAAATGAATGAGAAGTGAATGAGTAAACACAGATGGTAAGTGAAGGCAGGTTTCCTTAACCAGAAAAAGAGAAAACGGGAAAAGTAACTAGAGAAGAACTTAGACTTGAGAATTTTTTTTTTCTTAATAAGTTAAGACAAATAAGCATGGTGCTATATTCTGAGGGAAAACCAGAGGAAGAGGTAGGTGACCAACCATGCTGGCAGTAACAATATGATGTCCCAGGTAGGTAGAATTGATTCTGTTGTCTTGTGTGCTACAGAGAGTTGCACTTTCCCTCACATAAGAGCATATGCTAATAAAATAATAGCACATCTAGAAGAAAGAGGAGTGTAAAACTTGGTGGAGATCTGAAACAACACTGGTGGCTTATAGTTGGGGGAGCTGAAAGAGGGGCACACAGGATCGCCAAGCATTATGGATGGCCCAGGGGCAGAGGTGAGTGTACACAGTTAGGAACATTAGCCACACCTATGCTTGTTTATTTTTCCTCAAATGTTATCACAGCCTGGGTGTAGGTACTAAATTTAGATTTGGAATTTGCCCAATGGGCATGAACAAGCGATAAGGCAGGGGGTGGTCCAAAGTGAGGAGAAAAGGAAGTGAACCTGCAAGATTGACAGACGCCATTAAGAAGGAGGGGTTGAACGACTGGAGGGCAGACTGCATTGAAATGTCAGTGAGGGTGGGAGTAAAGGAGCCCCAGACTGGGCTGATGGGACCTTGGAATCCATGGAAGAATAGAGTGGGGGAGGGACTGTTCAAAAGAATTGCTGTTCGGAGAAAGCGGCTGGGGGAAAAGATCACCAATAAACACTCAGAGCAGCTTTTGCAGAAGGAAGAAAATCAGAGAGGTGCATAGGGGACGGAGGAGCTCTTCAATTTTGGAGAAGTTAGGCCGACTTAGAGCCTCTTTGCTGTTTCCTTGCATTTCCTTCTTGGGGATGATATTTCTTGGATGAATCAAACTTCCATCACATTAAACTATCTGTGGGCAAAAAACCACTTACTGTGATGTCGGCCTTTGCCTGGTTTCTACCTTGGCACCAATTTAACACCTTAGTCTTTTCTAACAAGGTTATTTTTTATTTACGTTTTCGATTTCCTCTGCATTTCAGTGATAGTTGTCTTGGCACACAGTCCCAGCTGCAGACAGCTTTTATTTTTAGGTTTCCCTATTCAGAAAGAGTAGTCCCTGTTTAGGGATTTCGCTGTCATTCTAAGCTTTCCACTGAGCTACGACCCTGCAGCTTTCTTCAAATTCAAGTCACTGGGGAGGCCTTTTGAAATGCTGAAAAGACAAGACAACATTTTGTACAAAAGAGGAAAAGCAACCAAAAAGAGACTCCAGAAGCAAGCAGATACCGGAAAAAGGACAGGGAAGTAAAGACAGTGACAGGAGCCAAAAGGACAAAAGACAATACATCAAATCCTTAATAAGCCAGCCAGGAGCACCAAGACCAAGGGCAATAACTTATAGCTAGAGGTTTGCCAACAGGGAAGGAAATTCTTGTTTCATAATTCCCAAAAGTACCTCCCAGGGTACTACAGGTCATAAAAATGCTTTCCATTGTTAAAATAAGGAAGTTATTTTCTGGTCCACAATATTAGTGAACTGGTTAGTTTTGAGGACTCTTCTTGAAACTTGTTCAGGTATAGACATTTGAAGAGGTAATGACCTTGTCTGAATGAAACACTCTTATGTTGAGTCTATATTTTAAAAAGGAATAGTGTAGTTAGGTGATGTGCATAGATGTTAAACGTATATTTATCTAAGCATTGCCATATTTTATAAAGGATGTTAGAATTCCTTTCCCCAATATTTAGCAGTCCTAGCTATGAGGAACAAGCTGAATGCTATAAAGTAACTGTAATCACATATAATGGTCCAGTTCAGGACATGTTTGGTTGGCCTCTGAATATGGATGTCAGAAGCAATAACTACTTCACAGGATCCCCAAATATGCCACCTTTTGGTCTGTTTGAAGAGCATGAAAGTAGAGATGGTCAGGATGGGATGCAGAAAGCGAGTTGTAGTGCAATTGTAAAGCTGTAGGAGGAAAATCCTGGGTAGCCTTAACATTCATGGCTCCCAAACGAGCCTCTTTTTATCCTAGAAGATTTTAAGAGTGATTTTTCAATCCCTTCTTAAAAATAGAAGTGTTTTAGTCTAAAATACATCAGCCACTTTGGGTGACTCATAAGAAACATGGAAAGACCACTTTTGTGCCTCTACTAACCATTTAAACTAACTCAGCCAGATCACTTACTGCCCCCACCCACAGATTCACTCCTGGTTACTGCCTTCTGCTCTCATCATTTGTAGTAGCTGCAGGGGGAGAGGGAGCTCAAGAAGCAGGGGCAGGACAGCTACTCAGAGGTCCAGCCAGGGTCCAGCCCTGGCTTGTCTCTTCCCCACTGTCTGTTTCTTTGACTCTCCTGACAGTTTCTGATGGCCTGCTTATTGGTCAACGCATTTTGCTTTTTCCACTTCCATTTCTGCTGATCATCCAAAAGCTGTTTGCCAGGTCCTCCTAACTTGCTGTGGCTGTCTTCCCATATTTATTTCTGTTCTCTTGGTTCTTCTTTGTTGGGTTTCCCTTAAAATATGTGTCTCCCCAGTTTTAGCACTTCTCTTGACCTCCACGTTGCTCTGTTCCTGGATATCCTGTTGTAATTAACGGTTGTATGAAAGAAACTAACTAACCAATACTTGAAATTCATAAAAACGTTGAAGTGAGAAAGATCTTGCAATTGTTTTTTCAATGTTTTCCCATAGATTTGACTATTACCCTTTACAAAGGGGCATCAGTGGCATTAAGTGACAAATTATTTCTGGGGGTGTACGAGCAAGCCCTCCATTCAGATCTAGTAAGTCACAGGTTCCTACTTTTGGAACGATATTAGTTTTACCTCATTTGCCAGTATCAGCAAGAATTTTGGAGATAAACCATGGTTACTACAAGTTGTAGCTTTGGGATAAATGAGGTTTCTATCCTAGCTCTACTATAACTTTGATCAGGATAATAATAATAATACTTTTCCTCAACTCTTATCATAGAGCTTGGTACATACAAAGCGCTCGTAAGTATTACTCTTATGGTGTTGAGTAAAAATGTCCAATACATTGCCAAGATTTAGACTGACTTTTGGAGGGATCTTCTTTAGCTGATGCCTGGGCTCCTTGGTTTCTCATGTCTATGGCGTTCTCTCTAACCTTAGAAAAACATATCCATATCCTTTGTTAACCGTGCTATTCTCTAGAATGTCTGTATCTACACTTCTGGCATCATGGAAATACTGTCCTTCCAACAGTCTCTGCCCACAGGTCTTACCTGGTCTGACAGTCCCAGTCCATCAGATGCTTTCCTTCTGTGACACCTCTCCTTGACCTGTCTGCTAGAGGTATATCTTACACAGTTAGGAACCACTTGGAAAGTTTCCCTCCCGAACATGACAGCACTCATACCTCATCACCAAAGACCATCAGGAACAAGATCAGTAGGAAAATGGCATTCACCTCTCTTACTGTCTTTATTTTTTCCTCATTATGGTGAGCCTCCCACTCCATACGCCCTCCCGCTGGAGCTCTTCCTTGGCTCTTCCAGCACTTGCCCCTGGAGATTGTAACTGTTTTTTTTTTTTTTTTCATCGTGTCTCTCCTTCAAGATGTTAAACTTTATGAAAACACAGAAAATGTATGTACCTCTCAATTATTTTTATTATTGTTTCTAGCCCAGGGATCGGCAGTCTTGAGCAGCAGTTAAGAGTTTGATCTGGAGCCAGGCTGCTTGGTTCAATTTATGACTCCTCCCCTGCTGTCTGTGTGAATTTAGGCAAGTTACTTAAATTATTTGTACTTCAGCTTACTTGCCTGAAAAATAGGTATTTTAATAAGAGTGTTTACCTCTTAGGGAAGATTAAATAAGTTAATATGCAAAAAGCACTTCAGATAGTGCTTGGCACAGAGCAAATAGCTATTAAAGTAGGTGCTCAATAAATATTTGATGGATTAATAAATGCCACAGTAGGTCCAGTCATCAGCGTGCTGCAGACATCATATAATCAATCTGAGTAATTCGGGCTGCCTTGAGAGCCCCCTGGTTTTTTTTCACACATGTTTTCCATTTACTGCCTTTTAGGCATTATTGTA
The DNA here is from genome assembly GCF_963455335.1 of Martes martes. NCBI lineage: Eukaryota > Metazoa > Chordata > Mammalia > Carnivora > Mustelidae > Martes > Martes martes. Next base: position 71,892,087 of record NC_137893.1, on the reverse strand, counting down.
TTTGTGTCAAATCCACTTGTCTAAACATTTAAGGAAGCAAAACAGTGCTACATAGTTTTAAAAATCATTATGATTTGACTTTATGGATTTCTAGAACTTCCATATACAACATGCCTAATTGCTTCATCTGAGGTTTTACATGGCTGATCAAATCCATTTATTTAATAGAAATGTGGTCATGTGGTGTGTAAAGAAGGATGCTAGATTAGTGTGTGTGCGTGTGTGCGTCTGTGTGTGCATGCCCACCTCTGTGTATTTGTCTGTGCACGCCCACGCCTCTGTATATTTGTGTGTGTTTTGGGAGTGAAGCTGGCAATGCCAAACATGAACAAGATGAAGTTTCTGCTCGATGGAATCTTGAAATTTAATAATGGAGATAACCATGCAAACGTCTAACTAAATCACAAAGCCCAGTCCTCTGAGAGTCTGTGGATATCTGCATCCTGCTCTGGGAAAGCATAATCTCTCTGTCTATAATTTTACCCAGGCTGGCATCTGAGTTAGAGTGTAGGCTCCTAATGTTTCACTTTATCAGTTTGTATAATGCCCTCCATCTCTGTACACCGAAATAACACATTGCTATACCAGCACAATATGAAAAGAATGTTTTTTTCCCTGAAAGGAACAAAAGGGGTGCCATGAAGCTATAGAAAAAGATAAGTCCCTTAGTAAAAAGACTTTTCCTAAAAGGATTTCTTAAGAAACATTCAAAAGTATTTAAACAAACAACTAAACAAATAAAACATGATAATTGAGTAGAGTTTAAGCGTGTGTCCCTTCCGTATTCTCTCATCTTGGTCCCATTGACCTTTAGTGAATCACTTCTTGGGTTATTTATTTCCACCACCATTTTATTGTAATACTAAGAGAATTCCCAGAGGGGAGACTATAGAAGTCTGCCAGCAGCAGGGTCTCTGCTGGCAGGAAAACTATTCTATAAAAGAGAAAAGAAATGGATTTCCTTTCCCTGTAGTTCAATATTTTCTTCCTCTACACATTGGCTAAATTCCTCCATCCTATTTCCTCACAAATGTCAGGGGTGGGTTGCCCCACTCTCAGACAGCTCTCTTCATTATGATTATCAGTGTTAATGCCATGTCATTAATCCTCATGGGTGTACGGCGGCCTCACACTGAATGAATGGGGAAGGTCACCATGGAAACATTTGTCTCCATAGCTGACTCACTGCAAGCCCCGTAACTGTTGAACCACATCCTGTCGACCATCTGAACTGCACTGGAAGAAGCCACAAATTTGGCATCTCCTACAGGACCATATTCTTCACGGAAGCTATTAAAAATCTATGCCAAGGAAACATTCCTCAGACGAAAGGTAATAATACCATTTGAGATAGCTTTAAGTGGGTGATGCTCTACAATTAGCTGTTAACACCTTTTAATAAACATACGCGGTAAACATAACCTGTGGTGTTTCAGCTCCCAGTCACCGCACGGGCTTCTGGTCTCTGGAGATAGGCACTGGCAAGGAAAAAAGCACCCACCTAGAAAATAAGCAAAACACCTGCACTCTCACATTTCAGAAAGTCCCCCTCAGGGGTTCATGTGATCTATCAGTCTGTAGCACAGTAGAGGGGAATAAAATGGTCTTTGCTGGATTTTCTTTGGCTGTTTCATTGAAAAAAAAAAAAAAAGCAAGCAAGATAACCCATGTAGAAAAATCACATTTGTGGACTGCAGACTTCTCACTTAGCCTTATCATGAGAAGGCAGGATATCATTATTTCCTAGATGGGAAATTAGGTCTATGCTGGGAGATCTCAGGCTTAAATAAAATCACATGAGAACTATCGTGCCCTTCCCAGCCAGTGCAGCTCAGCTAAACAGAGCAATCTGTCTGGGCTTTCCGTGTTCGGCTATGATTATACAACTCTAGGGCCAGCAGGAGAAGCAAGCATGGGAGTGTAAGCGGGATCAGACTATTTCTCAAGCTGGGCGTGTTCACTATGTCTTCAGAGGCTGGTAGGTCCTCATCTCTCACTTATACCTCGGATCCCAGGTAGAAGTCTTTAACAGTAGACGTTTCTACAGTATTTGTTTAAACATATGCCAGGCTATACATATGTTATCTCATTTGATTCTAAGGATTATCCTACGGGGTAGGTAGTGTTCTTGACTTCATCTGACAGGTTAAGAAACTGAGGCATGGAGCAATTTCGTGATTTCCCCATGGTCACATGGCACTTAAGTAACTAAGCTGGGACAAAAACCAAGGTCGTCAGCTTCCAGAGTTCATTTACTTAAACGTTAAGCCATATCTTAATCTCTTGTGGAGTTCTATTTATTCACCCCTCTCCCTGTCTACTTTTTCTCTCTCCTCCTTCCTTCTCTCCTCTCCTCCCCCATCCTTGACTGGTCTCTCTCTCGCCTCCTTCCTGCTGCCGTCCCCCAACGGCCTCCTTTAGGCCCATTCCCCCTTTGCTTTCCCTCACTCTCATCACAAAGTGGACAGCTGATGGACCGCACCTGGGTACACCATCTGGTTCTAGGACCAGGGAGCTTAATCTCTCCCAAACTAACTTCTACCTGTAAAACAGTAAAAGCTAATCTTTGCTTCCACATCCCTCCCAATCCACCACCGTCCTTCTGCTACCTTTTCTTCCATAGGTTTCCAGTTCTCTTGTATTGTTTTCCCTCTCAGTATTTTTCTCGGAAAGGATAGGGCATCTTAAACTCATACAGTGAATTCGGTCTCTGTTTTTATTAAAATGTTCTCATTTTATGAACATTTGCTTCTTTTATTTATTTTTAATTTAAACTTTGCTATTGAAATATACCATATATGGTACAATGGATTGAAATGTGTGCCTCTTCCCCCAAATTAATATGTTGAAGACTTAACCCTCAATGTGACTGTATTTGGAGATGGGGCCTTTAAAAAGGTAATTAAGGTTAAATGAGGTCACCAAGGAGGGGCCTTACTCCGGTAGGACTGGTGTCCTTATAAGAAGATCAAGGGATCAAAGAAAAAGCCGCGTGAGGACATGCAGAGAAGTCAGCTCTCTGCAAGCCAAAGAGACAGGCCTCAGGAGCACATTGTCATTGAGTTTGGACTTCCAGCCTCTAGAACTGCAAGAAAATAATCCAGTGTTTAAGCCACCCCATCTCTGATATTTTGTTATGGCAGCCTTAGTAGACAATTACATGTGGAGAATACAGAAATCTTCAGTGTACACCTTGACAGCAGTTTACATATTTATAGTCTCATGAAATCACTGCAGATCAAGAAATAGACTATTTTAAGTATGTAAAGAAACTCTCATGTCTCTTTCCATGCACTTTAGTCACTTGTGCCCGAATTTTCAGATGTGCCTGCTTGCCTGCAGAGAGGGTGTGCTTAGATCAGTCCTCGGTGGTGTGGGGAGCGGGGTGAATGAGTTAATTTCAGAGACCAGGTTTAGCAAGGCACTTGGCTCAAGATCTAAAGCTGCATTCTCCAAGCTATTTCACAAATGCTAAAGACGATGTCATAATCTTCATCTGATTTCTCTGTGTATTCTCAACTATTTCTGAATTGGAGAGGGAAAAGAGGACCCTTAGCATCTTAAAACCTAACATCTTGGTGCTTCACTGAGCCCAAGTTTGGAATTTAAAAAAACAAAAACAAAAAGCTTCTTGTTTTTATCATGAAATATTTCAAATATTCAAAAACATGTAGATGCTAATATAATAAACCTACCACCAGATTTCAATAAGTTGAGACAATTTACTACTGTGAAAAAAAAATTTTAATTTAAACTACTCTAGGAAATCCCAGTTTCTTTTTATTATGTTTGAAGTCTAAAGGCTTTGGGTCTTGCAAATAAGGAGTGCCCCTAACTGAATCAAATAAAAAACACAACACAAAACTCCCCTAATTGCCAACCCCATTTTTATCTGATGTATTTTCCATCATGTTCCATATCATCTGTTAATCTAATTAAATGCCCCAAGGCTCAAATTGGTAACCTTTAAAACTTCTCACTTCCTTTGAAATGTGATGAGGATCTCGGCTTGATTTGGATTAGACCTCTGATGAAGGAAATGGGAACAACTGAAGTTTAAGCAGATTTGGGACTAGCCTGCATGACTAATGTCAGTTGTCTCAATTCCCAGCTGCCAGGCAGGCATGGTCTTGGGATCCATTTACTTACCTATCCATCACTTCAATGATACATATAGGAGGACCAAGGGGTGAACCACCCCATGAAGATGGGGCAGCGATTCCAAGTGATTACAGAGAATCTGAACAGATTTGAGAGGGGATGGGCAGCATAAACTCCTCAAAGAGTTGCTGAATGAGTTTGGAGTTGGCAAAACTATTACTGGTGAATAGTGTGCATGAAGAATCCTGTGTTTCAAAAATGAGAAAATTGGGACTGTGAGGGAAGACAGACAAATGCAACTATATTAAAGGTAAGCCAGGCAAAGGATTACATTCAGGGTAGGATTTGTTACTATTTTGGGGGGATTATCCATTCTAGGATGCTGAAGGTGAACTGTGGATGGTTCTTAACATAAAGAATGTAATGGCTTCTTGTGGCTACCCCAGAGTTCTAAAAAGGATGTGGGGAAGTCAAATGGCAAGGCCTGGAGAGAGAAATTGAGAGATCATGAAAATAGAGAAGAAATTAGTCACTGAAAGCCTCCAAATGATAAGAGCCCTACATAAAATAGAGAAAAGAGACCAATGTAAGAAACAGGTGAAACTGTTAAAGGGTACATTCCTTGATTATCTTGGGCAGTCATCTGTTAGCTCTGGATTTATCAATGTGAGTGATAGACCACGTGTACTTCAGTAATAAGAGATCCCAGGCTACAGCTGCTAGAGAATTTACCACCCATCCCAGTGTCTGAGTAAGATGTTTCTGCCAAGACAGGGCAGTAATTGTAGAGAAGTAAGTATGGACTTTAATTTCTTTAAAAAATTAACTTACAAAGGGAAGGTAATTGGATTTCATACTTTCACTCTTTGGACTCCCACTTGTAAGGAAATTTAATTTTTTAACTTTAGTTTCTTCCAGGGTACTTCATAAGAGAGGTAGATCTAATTGTTATATTCCTTTGTTGGCATTAGTACTAGAGCAGCTTTATGTTGTCATTTAGTTTTACTGCAGAACTTCTGAAGATCTATGTCCAACAATTGGGCTGGAAAGAACTTGAAATAGGAGATAACATAAGAAATGAGTAGGGCATGGTGTGGTTTGGAGCTAATTTATTCAGTGAATCTGACCTGTTGTAGACCCTTCTTGGATATGAAGTCAACTATTCCTTAGTGTTCATAGGAGAATTCCAAATGAGCTATGGGCTATTAGGGAGGGTCCTTAAGAAGAGAGGAGTAAGATTTTTCATATAGATTTTGGCTCTTTGGCAAGGGAGTTGCCATTTCTGGCTGCTCTGTTTAAGAATAATGAAATAAGTGAACAAAAGCTGTTAAATGTTAAAGGAGATCTGTCCTGTGCCAGGGTAATTCTTCCAGTCTCTATCCATCTTTCATGTTTACCTACTCTTAGGAAAGGAGAAACTTAGATTTGTGACTCTGGGCAAAGTAGTCAAATCTAATCAAGGCAGCTTCTTCCCGTCTTTTACTTGAGTTGTTATGCCAGGAGAAGAGGTATATTGTTGTCAGCTCTTTGCCATTTCATAAGGACCCTGCCCCAGTGTGATAGGTCAGCAGCTTTCTGGTCCTCCCTGTGATCAGTGGAGGAAGGGGTTAAATTTGTGGATTTCAGTGATACAGTCTTAAGTTCACTCTGCACATAGTCTCTAATCACCTTTGCCGGATATAAAAGTGATATTTTTTGATATTATTTAGTCTGAGACTTATACACACAGAGGAGAGATCTTATTAGACAATACCCTCAGTAACTTTCTCCATACCCAATACCCTCAGTAACATACTCCACAAATGACTGAATAGAGCTAAAATAAGTTTTCAATATATATACTATTATACATAAATAAAATAATATACTATTATACATAAATAAAACATCGGTAGTATGAACATATAAATTCGGAGACAGAATATAGACTTGGACAAGGTGGGGAGCAGAATATAGGACCTTACATAATGATCATAGTAATAGCCAACATTTGTTAAGTGTTTATTCTATCCAATTAATTTTGGTAATATTGGAAGTCCCATTTATTTTATTTTATTTTTCTATTTAAAATTTTTTATTAACATATAACGTATTATTTGTTTCAGGGGCACAGGTCTGTGATTCATCAGTTTTACACAATTCATAGCACTCACCATAGCACATACCCTCCCCAATGTCCATGGGGTGACTAGGTAGTCACCCCATCCTTCCCATTCCCTTTCTCTCCAGCAACCCTCAGTTTGTTTCCTGAGATTAAGAGTCTCTTATGGTTTGTCTCCCTCTTCATCTTGTTTCATTTTCCCCTCCCTTCCCCTATGATCCTCTGTCTTGTTTCTCAAATTCCTCTTATCAGTGAGATCATATGATAATTGTCTTTCTCTGATTGACTTATTTCGCTTAGCATAATACCCTCTAGTTCCATCCCCATCATTGCAAATGGCAAGATTTCATTTTTTTTTTTAATGGAAAGCGCCATTTATTTTTAAGATTTTAATTATTCTTTTGAGAGAGAGAGAGCATAAGCAGGGGGAGTGGTAGGCAGAGAGAAAGGGAGAAGCAGGCTCCCCACTGAGCAAGGAGCCCGATTTGGGGCTGGATCCCAAGACCCTGGGATCATGATCTAGGCTGAAGTCAGACAGTCACTCACTGAGCCACCCAGGTCCCCTGGAAGTCCCATTTTTAAGATGAGGAAATGGAAGCATAATAAAGGTAAATGACAACAGCAAATGAGAGGCAAAGCCTGAATTCATAATCAAGTTCCTGGGTGGTTAGGTTTAGGTGTGAACCTGACTGGGCCAAGAGATGCCAGAGGGCTGGTTAAACATTCTTTCTGGGCGTGTGTCAGGTGTGGGTGTGTCAGGTGTGGGTGTGTCAGGTCTGGGCAAGTCTCAGGTCTCTAGAAGAGATTAGCATTTATATCAGTAGATTTGAATAAAGAAGATAACCCTAACGAGGGCAGGTGAGCATCATTCAATTTGTTGGGTCCCTAAATAAAATAGAAAGGGGGAGGGAGAAGAGTGAATGCACTCTCTGGGCTTGAGCTGAGACATGCATTTGCTCCTGTGCTCAAATATCAGTACTCCTGGTTCTTAGGCCTTTGGAACCTGGTCTTATACCATCAGCCTCAAGACTGCCAGGCCTTTGAACTTGGGTGGAATTATACCACCAGCTTTCCTGGTTCTGCCACTCGCACACAGCAAATTGTGGGATCTCTTAGTCTCCAACATCACATGAGCCAATTCCTATAATATATTCCTAAATAAATATCTATATGTATCCTATTGGTTCTGTTTCTCTGGAGAACCCTAACACATGGTTGACCTCTGAGTGGTACTTCTATCTTACAATACACTGGAAATTTATTAAAACAAATTTGCTTTGAACTTCCTGGTAAATGAAACTTGTTATAAAGGCTAACACTTTTTCCCTTTTCCCTTTTTTTATTAGGATAGAGTACCAAGAGAAAAATGAATAATTTAATAATAATCTCTTAGGACATTCTGACAGAGTTTATACCAAAAAGTTCACCCAATTGTACCTGCCTGTAACACTATGTAAAGTATGCAATTTTAACACACCTTGTCAGAATAGGCTATTATCACTTTTTATATTTCATTTCAGTCAGGATAAACTATGTCATCCAAGTAATAAGCAACCCCAAATCTTCAGTGATTTATAACTTAGATTTATATCTTGCTCAAATTACATAACTTTTTTGGGCCAAATGGACAATCTGCTCTGTCATCCTTCCTGGAATCCCACCCAGGAGACTCTGGAGAGTTTTGCATCAGCAATTAAGTGTTTTGGCCTAGAAGTGAAAAATAATCACTTATGCTCACAACCTCATTAGCCATAACTAATGGGTGAGGCCAATCTCAATTTGCCTACGTAAGGCCAATCTACCATGGACTTCCTTATTCGGAAGAAAGCTAGAAAATACTTCATAATCAGAACTAGGATTGTTAAAAATTTTCACAAATTTCATAGCTGAAAAATGACAAATTGCTTTGTTTTACACTCTTATTACAAGAGACATTGAAAACTTTTTCTCTATGAATTCTTTGTTCATGTTCTTTTGTTCTATATGTTAAAATGAGTATGTTGGTGGAGTCCAGTAAAAAAGTTGGTTGAGGAATTTAAGTTGTTCCCAAGTTAAGATCAAGATTTGCCACTCTCCCACCTTCCCCAAGAAATTCCATCTAGGGAAATATTTTGGAGGATAGCGATCACCTGATCTGCAACACAGTATAAACAACACTGTATCTTAGAATTGTTTCAGTAGGGGCATTGACAATTGACAATGTTTGATAACCTATGACCGATTTATGTTTACGCCAATATAACATTAGTCATTCTATGTTACATACTCTGCCAAAGGTACCATTTTTTCCAAGTCTGTTTTTTAGGCCTCTTTCAATTGAGAGTGACAGAATTCAAATTCAACCTAGTTTAATAAAACAAAAGCGTATGGCCTCAGGTAAAAATTATGGGGGCTCCCTAGGTTTAGGCATGGCTGGATAATTGTGGTCCATTGACACCATCTGAATTTTCTCTTCTTTCCATCTCTTATGCCTGTTTTCCTTATGTTGATCCCTGTAGGTTTTCTCTACAGGGCTGCAAAGAGAAACTTGGCAGCTTATGGAGAAGCTTCCAAACCTGTATCATCTTTGGAACTAGGAATCTCAGAGTAGACCTTCCTTTTTCTACATTCTTACCAATCCTCAAAAGGACAAATCTTAAGCTTGCTTGAAAAGTATACCCGCAGGACCGGCCTCTCTCTTTAGAGGCATGGGATATACTAATTGGCTAGCATTGGTTACAATAAAATTCATATAATGAAGTTCTAACTTTATCTGTCCAGGATATACCTGTACTTCTTGAAATAGTTTCTTTTGGGAGGTAATTACATTAAAATAAAGTCATTAGGGTGGGCTCTAATCCAACATGACTGACATTCTTACCAAAAGAGGAAATGTAGACCCAGACATGTACAGAGGGGAAGACTCTGTGAAGACACAGGGAGAAGGCCATCTGCAACCCTAGAAGGGAGGCCTCAAAAGAAACCAACCTTAGTGATACATGGATCTTAGACTTCCAGCTTTCAGAACAATGAGAAAATACACTTCTATTATTTAAGCTACTAGGTCTTTGGTCCTTTGTCATGGCAGGCCTAGCAGATGAATACACATTCCCTACTCTGTGGTATGAAAGGATAGGTGTGGCTCTTTGATTATCCCCCCAACTGCAAACTCCAGAATGGGAGACAGGCTGTTCTCAGGAGGAAAGGAGAGGTTCCAAGACCCAAAAAAGGAGGGAATGATGCTGGACACACCATAGTTGCTGATGTTCCCACAGATGGAGAATAACCAATCTCCCTTGACCCAAAGATATGATTTCACATCACCCTTCTGGAAAAAGAGTTTACTGTTTATGATAGATGTCTCACTGAAATTGTTCTAAAAATTTTGAACCTCAGCTTCAATCACCACAATTTTTTATAGGTTGGAATGTCAGTAGAGCATAGTGCTTACAAGGCTTTTGGATCAGTTGTGTCTGGATTTGGATACTGAGATTGTCTACTAAGATTACTTTGGGAACTTATTTGAATCTATGTTTTGTCACTTATGAAATGGAGATAATGAGAGTACTTTTCTCCTACAGTTGTTTTGAGGGTTCTTTAAGTTAATTTGTGTAAATCTCTTAACAAAGTGTTTAATGCGTTAATAGAAATAGTAGACACTGCCTACTATTGTTTGCATTATATCTGTTATTACTGTTATATATAGATTGTTCAACACACTAAAATGGCCTAATTGTCTATAAGTCATTCAGAGTTTTGACTCTTAGCTTGACCTTATCATTGACATGCAAATGAAGGTGATGAATAGAAAAGCTTTGAAGCTCATCCTAAAGCATGTTTTAGGAAGATAATAGAAATTATACTTGCCACATTCCACACACTTCAGTGTTGAGGATCTTGAATTTGAGGTTTCTATGTGATAATAAAATGGAAATACCTAGTTTATAGCTAGAGTCCTGATACTGGACCTAAGGATAGAGGTCAGGACAGTTGATATTAATTCAGGAGTCATTTGTTTATGCCAGAGATGGCAAATTAGCAACCTTGAGAAATGTGTTTTTTTCCCCTCCGAAGTAGGCTTTAACAAATGAATGGGCTACCCATTTAATATTCTTGGGGAAGAAGACCTTCTGCCCTGTGGTCCTTCTAGCTGGAATTAGATTCAAATTGACATGAGACAGATTAATAGGAAAAATCAAATTTAATAGTCATATGTATGGGATGCCTCCATGACTCAGTTGGTTTGGCATCTGATTCTTGGTTTCGGCTCAGGTCATGATCTCAGGGTAGTGAGACTGAGCCCCAAGCAAGGCTCTGGGCTAGGCATGGAGCCTGCTTAAAATTCTCCGTCTCCCTCTTTCTGTGCTCCTCCCTACTCCCTCTCTAAAACAAACAAACAAACAAACAAACAAACAAACAAAATCTTTGTCAAACTGGTCTCTCTTGGGACAATGTGCCCTGCACCCCTACATTATTATCTTACATTAAATAAATAAATGGGCTACTATTTAATATTACATAACATTTTTAAAAGATTGGGTGGCTTTTCTTAATAAATCAGATGATCTGGGCGTAGTGCTTGGCATTTTCATATGGCAAATATCAAAGGGAACTGAGGAATAGCTGCCCTTTTTGGTCATGAATCCAACTCTTCACTCAGGGTATGCAAGTGCACATATTCCCATTCATTTGGCCATCTCCCTCCTTTCTGGAGGCATGTGAGCAAGACCCTTGATGAAACTTATAGTTGAGGAGATGTAAATGAGATTGCCACATGGATGAAGAAGGAAAAGGAGCCAGTTATGGAAGTAGATGGAGGCCAAAGAGTCATCCAAGAAACTGAGCAGTTAGTAAAAATGTCTAACCAGTTAGTAAGAAGTTAATAAGTTAGTAAGAAGTTAGTAATAGTAAGTAATAGTTAGTAAGAAGTTAGTCAGTCAGTAAGAACACCAGAAAAGAGCACTGTTATCACACTCAAAGTGGCAGATAGTGTTAATTAGAGGAGGGATGGTCAAACAGTGTCATATTTCCAAAGATATCTGGTAGTAGAATGAGAAGAATCTACTAGTTTTGTCAACTAGAAACTCACTAATGGCATATAATAATGAAAGTAGTTCGTTCTTATGAGTGGGCAGAAATCTACAATAGCCAGAGGAAGTAAGCAAGTCCTTTCTTTTCTTTTTAAAAATCTTTCATCTATGGAGCCTGGGTGGCTCAGTTGGTTAAGCTTCTGCCTTTGGCTCAGGTCATGATCCTGGAGTCCTGGGATTGAGTCCTGAATCCAGCTCCCTGCTCAGCAGGGAGTCTGCTGCTGCTTCTGCCCGGCCCCCTACTCACGCTTACTCTCACTATCTCACTGTCTGTCTCTCTCTCTCTTAAAAATAAACAAATAAAATCTTCAAAAATCTTTCATCTAATGGAGGGATAGCTACATGAGGTTTTATGGGAGTTTATTATTATTATTATTATTTTATTATTATACAATTAAAAAATGCTTATTGATCAAATGAAAAGTAGTTCAAGTAGGAGATGCAGCAAATAGAACAAAGGGAGAAACAACTGATGGAGCCCAGTTCTAGTCAGCTGAGACCAAAGAACAACATTTCAGGGGCCATGCTATTCTTCTCTGTACTGTTCCAATTTTACTATACATAGTGCTTGTATATGTAACTTTGGAGGCTTACTAGTCTTGTTGTGAATGTCCCCATAAGTCCCTGGAGCTCAAAAAGGTTAAAATTAGTTTCATTAATTGATACTACCCATCCTCAAACATATTTCTATTCCTATATCATCTCTCCTAGTTACTCAACCTCCCAAATTAGAAGTCTGGAAGTTATTTTATATTTCTTATTCACCACGTCAGTTCTGCTCACCTTTCTTGCCACCTCTTACCCAATCAGACACAAACCCCTATTGATTCTTCTCTTCAGTTTGTCTGGAGTCTATCTTTTTTCTTAATCACAGTTTTCTATTTTGTGATACCACTGAACTGGAGGTTCTTTGAGGATGAGACCTGTGCTTTATGTTTTTCCTCATTTCAACTCCTAAAAGTATACATAAAACATATTATAAATGTTTGATAACTTTTGTGGAGATGAACTAAATGATCGCCCAGTTTCATGTCCTGTTATGCTTGGATCTTACACTCCAGTCACACACACACAACCTACTCTTCCTCCCATACCCAGTACTATGACACATTTTCTTGTACTTTTTCTGCCTGGATACTCTTCACAATGCATTGTCCACCTGGAAAGTGGACCATGTTTCTGAAAAGTTAGTAGAAGAATTAATGCCCCTATGAAATTGCCCTTTATTACTCTGCTTTGGGGAAGACCTTGCTGCAGGTTATCAATTACATTTCTTTTTCTATCTAACACATCACAAAATACTTTTCACCCTCACTTGTTTGACATGGCCATAGAATGTGAGCAGAAAAATTGTGTACACTCTTAGGTTTAGCCCACAAATTCCTTCTTATTGTCATCCTCCATTCTGTTTTCTACTTTCAGGTGGTTGGTTTAAAGAACCCCCTCAAGGGGATCTCAGGAGGTGTGTGTTGAAGATGGTAGAGCTATTATAAAAAAGGAACCTGGGTCCCTGAGTCATTGGTTGGAGGAGAGCTACCCAACAATCAACTCCTGTATGGGAACATTGTAAGAATGAAAAATAAGCTTTGTGTTAAACTGCTGAGAGTTTGGAATTCATCCAGCATAGCCACTATAAGGAAGTACCATTTGCCACTCCAAAATATGTCCCTTTGAATTAAGGATTATTTTTTAGGAAACTGCAAACTTAGGAACTCTGAAAACCAAACGGAAGTTACCTTTTAATAAGAGACTCAACATGTATAAGGAAAAATCTCTATTTGTAGAGATTTTAAATCTCTATTTGTAGATCTCTTGCTCTACCAGGAAAAGGGGGATAACTCAATCTTTAGAAACTCTTACCAATGGAGAAGGCAAAGACTTAGATGTGGGTAACAACCTTATCCTTGTGTACTGTGCTTTTCTGGGTAACCTCTCATAGCTGACTCTCCATCCCCAGTATCTTGTTTTATCTTTAGCTAAAGATGGTTTTAAGGTGATGGCTTTGGCCATTTCAGACACTTAGTTTTTCTGGGTCTCTCCCATGTATATGTGTTACTAGACTTTTTTTGTTTTCTCTTCTATTAATCTGTCTAATATCAATGTAATTATTAGACTATCCAAGAAACCTAGAAAGGAAGAAGAAAGAACTTTTCTGCCCCTACAGTTTTGGCAACCTGGATGGGATTTTCACTGGCTAGACCCTACTGGCTCTGGGGCTGCTACAGCCAAGAGATCCTGGGACCACTGACAAAAAGCTGGCAGAAGGTAAGAATTCTTACCATGTCAATTTCCAGGATCTCTGCCTGCAGGATCCAATGGAAGTGAGAGTATTTTTTTTCTTTTCTTTTCTAACTGTAGATAGTCTAAAATATTTGTGGAACTAGTTCCTGGGATATAGTGACTCTTGTAAAGATTTGGTAACAAGTATTCTTGTTTTCTATTTTTTTTTTCTTCCCAGAGATGTTCTTCATTTTCTTTTGTCTGCTTTATGACCAGAGAGAATATTCTCTCTGGTCTTTACCAGTTGGAAGATGTATATTCATCTGAGGAACAGCTGAGTAACCTATGGATCCAAACTTAGGAAATAAAAAGTTTGGGGAGATGGAGACACATGTGATTCCCCAGGTTTGCAAAAGCTATTTAAAACTGGGCACTTTATAATTAGTGTCTCTGCTTTCTTAGGCTAACTCTGGGAGCAGTTTGTCTGGATCTTGTGAGGCCTGCATCTCTTGCATTCTCCTTTGGGATACCTCTTGTGTCCATGGTTAACCCACAAAAAGACTTATTGATAATTTGAGTCCCCATTAAGATTAATAGATCCTAGTCATCAATGACCAAATGATGGAACCTTTGGAGAAACTTCTAGATTGAAAAACCTTTTTAGGCAAACCATGAACGACTCTTTAAGAAACAAACTGAAGGTTGCTGAAGGGGAGTTTGGTAGGGGGATGGGGATAACTGGGTGATGGGCATTAAGGAGGGTGCTTGATGTAATGAGCACTGGGTGTTACATGCAACTGATGAATCACTAAATTGTACCCCTGAAACTAATTATACACTATATGTTAACTAAATTGAATTTAAATACAAAATTCTAAAAAATATATTTCAAACATAAATGATTTGACACACAGAAAAAGTTTTTTAGAGTGGTCTAACCTAAGCAATTGTCTTATTGGTACTTATGGAAAGGCTAAATTAAAAAGAAATATAATGGCTAACCTTAGGGACTCTCTTAACAAGATGAAAGAACAGAAATTAGACAATTTTAGAACAAAATTTAACATTCACATCCAATATAATTCCCATTCTCAAAATTTGGCTCTGATGCAGGCAGGCCAATTCTCAGGACCCAGAGGCACCCCACAGGAACAGCCAAGAGAGTCCTTGGTTATGTGCAGAATAGAAATGAAATGCAAGTCAGCAGGAAGTAAGAGCAGAGTTTATTGGAGATAGAAAGCAGATGCAGACAGAGCAGCTGGGAGACTCAGAAAGAAAAAGAAGAACTGAGTCTCATCTTTGCTTGGGGCCTGGAGTTTTTACTAAGGACAGTGGTCTGGAGTCTATGAACTCTAAGGCATCTAGGAACTGGTCAAACAAGGACGAGTGCTCTTTGGAAAAGCACTTGTGTCCTTCCTAAGTTCCTTATGCCCTGGAGCCAAGGGTCTTGGTGAGTCAGTGGTCTTGAAAAATATACATTAAGACCTGGCCTGGTCACTCCTTACATGTTATCTATTGTGCTGGAAAACTCCAAAGAAATCATTAACTTGACCTTTACAAGGAGGACAGACATTAAGACGTGGGAGGTGAGAGTGCAAGTCCTAGCAAGAACAGAAGCAGAAAAAAGAGCAAAAAAAAAAAAAAAGCTTTTTTTTCCCCCCATGGGTTTTCTTCAGTTTCCCTGTCTTAGTTCCATCTACTTATTTTCACTTCCCTTTCCCTCAAAGATTTATAGAGAGCACTCCAGCCCGATCTCCCACTTCAGGTATGTAGGTTAGTCCTGTGAAGACTGAGTCAAGAAGTGAATTTAGCGGAAGCTCCTGAGACTGGTGGCCGTTTGCTTTGCTGCCACTCCCAATTCCTCTTACGTTTCAGGGCTCTGGAACCAGGTTCTGCCTCTTTCAGGCCCTCCCATGCCATGTCCTTTGTGGAAGTGTTCTGGAACCCCCACCGCAAAGAATTCATGTCCCTTGGATATCAACAGATCTAAATTATAAAGTTCTTTTGTCAGAAATCAAGTCTCCTTGATACAAATAATTAAATTTAGTTGGAAAGGGGGCCAGTCCCTTGATATTCAGGTTATAATCCTGGTCTTTGGGGAATGGGAAACAACATTTTTGTCTTGCAGCTCTCTACAAAACCAAAAATGTGTCTCTAGAAACAGTTCAAAGCTCATCTATCTTTACCAGTTCCAAGCCTCCCTCCACTCATCTCAGAATGCTTGTAGATATTGTAAAATATCAGAATATCGGAAACAGAATTGTCTTGCACTTAAGGAAAGGAAAAATTTAAAGTGTGATTACTTCAGACCTCAGATAATATCCCAAAGTTCCTGGAAGATAACTGGTATATTTTCTCTGTGCCTCTGTGATGTAGATTTTCTACCCCATCTTCTCTAGGATTTAAGAGCCATTCCTTGAAATGCAAACATTAGGGAGATATTTCTCATTAGAAGAAAAAAAAGGCAGGGGAGCAGGAAGGCATCTGGAAATTAGGCTAATGAAAAATCTCAGGGGTGCCTGGGTGGCTCAGTCAGTTAAGCCTCTGCCTTTGGCTCAGGTCATGATCCTGGGGATCGTGTCTGCATTGCGCTACCTGCTCAGTAGGGAGTCTGCTTCTCCCTCTACCCCTCCCCCCTGCTTTCTCTCTCTCTCTCTCTCTCTCTCTCTCTCTCTCACCCTCTCTTTCAAAGAAATAAAGAAAGATCTCAAGTTTCTTCTCCACAAATGTTAGTAGAAATGGCTTTAGACATCTGAGCAAGCAGACTTATTCCAACTGCCAAAAAACAAAACAAAAAAATATTAGATCCAACTATTCTTTTGAAACTGGTGAGTTTTGTGTTGTGCCTGACTCATGGCTAAAATTTTAAGGCAATAACTTGTGGAGGGTCTCTGTTGTGTCTGTATGTATCTCTCTCTCTCTCTCTCTCTTTCTACTGTGTGTGTGTGTGTGTGTGTGTGTGTGTATAGTGTGTGTGTGCATATGTGTGTAAAATTACATGTGTTATATTTTTCTACTCTGGATCATGTTACCAAAATTAATTTGTAAAGAGCTCTATTTAATTGGGTTAAAATTAAGTGCTTATAGATTAAATATTCCTAATGTTCTCAGAAATATAACAAACTGACCCAGTGTTTTTCCTGTTTACATGATCTGGAAATATATTTGGTATTAGAGCTAGTTTAAGTTCGTTGGTTTAATTAAAGTAGACATGTCCTTAGAGTTATCAGCATTGAATATAATGCAGACATACAAATTTTTTCCTGTCTGGGTTTACTAGTCTAATAAGTTTATGTTATATCTCTGTTTTAAAATTTGTCAGGAAGAAACAGCTTGGGATGATGGCAGATTTTGTCTAACGCTTCATGAGGTTTTCATGGAAAGTCTAAATTAATTGTTGGGAGCAAGTGATTTAGATAGATGTAAGTGGAATAAGAGTTTTTAGGTGAACTTGTCAGCAATAATTATATTGTATGGTATATATACTTAAAAATAGCTTTTGTTAACCTTAAAAGTTAAACTGCCAGTTATTTTACCAGCAAAAAATGGGTTTATTCAGGAATAGCAGAGAATTGCAATCCGGGACAAGCAAGCTGAGGGGAAACCATTGGCAACTCTGCCAAAAGAAAAGTAGAAGAATGCTTTTCAGTTGATTAAGTGTCTGCCTTCTGCTCAGGTCATGATCCCAGGGCCTGGGATGGAGCTCCCTGTTGGTCTCTCTGCCCGGAGGGGAGCCCCCTTCTCCCTCTACCCCTCCCCACTGCTTATGCACTCTTTCTCTCTCTTGCAAATAAATAAATAAAATCTTAAAAAAAGAAAAAGAAAAAGAGAGGAAAAAGAAAAAGGAAACGGGAAGTTTGGAAGGCTATTATCAAGAAAAAGTCCATTGCAGTAAACTGGGAGCTGGAGGTATAGTGGCTTTTCATTGGCCGAGTTGTGACCATCTCTCATTGGCTGGGCTGTAGCTGGGGCAATGAGGAAAGCCTTTCTCCCTCCTCTGGGATAATCAAGTAGTATCCAAAGTAGCATCCATGTGCAAGGTCTGTCTCTGGTTGCATTTGCAATTAAAGATGAGTGGTGCGGCATGAGAGCTCCCCCTGCCCAACTTCCCAACTCAAATTTAGTGAGGTTTCTCTTAAATCATTTTCACATTTTTTCCTTTTGATTGAGATCTTTTTTTTGGAAAGTATTGGTGACAAATAGTCATTTTAAAAAATTAATTAATTTTTGTATGTATGAGAGAGAGGGAGCAAGCTTGAGCACGAGTTGGGGGAGGGGAAGAGGGAAAAGCAGACTCTAGTGAACAGGGAGCCTGATGCAGGACTCAGTCCCAGGACCCTAGGATCATGACCTGAACAGAAGGCAGATGCTTAACCAACTGAGCCACCCAGGTGCCGAGTCGGGTTCTTTATAGTAGTGGTTTTTGTACCTCAGTGCCAGGAAGGACCTTTGCTGGTTGTCAGGTCCTATGTCAGAATGAAAGTGCTTAGCAGTTGGAAACTACTTAAGGTCATGTTTGAGTAAAGGGAAAGTTAGGAGGGAGAATCCTCAGGTGTTTCTCATCTAAAGGCTTTTTCTCAAGGTCATAAGTATTGGGGTTCATCCTGAAACACTAGCATCACCTTACTGGGTACATCTTTTAAAAAATCAACAGGCAACCAAAGGTGAAACTAAAAATAATTTTGCAAAATTTCTTGGGCATTGGGCTGGCTCAGTTGGAAAAACATGTGACTCTTGATCTTGGGGTTTTAAGTTCACCAAAAAGAAAACAAAAGAAGAGTTTCCCCCTTTCACAAGGGCTTGGGAAATACAGACAAGGGCCTTGTTTTTCCATGAAAGAGAAGCAGAAGCAACAGTGAGAAAAAGGCCTGGCCTGAACGTCTTGGGAAAGCTGCCTCAGATGTCATCTGCTTCAATTCCAGAAAATCTTTACTTTCAGGTCAGCAGGTGCGGTGCAGGTCCAGTCAGGGTTTGGCTCTTTCTTTACATGTGTCATGTGAATCCAAGAGTCTATTCCCTGGTGTTTGGCAGCACAAAGTTTGGTAAACAGTTCCTGGTAAAGGCCTCTCCAGTGACAATGAAGTGTCTTTCTAGAGATGTCTTTTTCCAGGTTGCAAGGCGTGATGCTTATTAACTCCCAAGAGTATGCTGTAAATACATCGCTGTACCAAAGAATGGTTATTTTTTAAAGATGGAACTGGGCCTTCATGCTATCGAAGTCTATTTCCTGTTATCAACTATGGATATAAGGAGGTGGGGACCAGGTATATTGGATGTCCTCTGACTCTCTCAAAGTCTGAGAGTCTACACATTCCAAGGGGGATGGATTTGAGATTTAAAGGACCAATAGCAGTGCTTCAGTCCATGGTAATTGGAGGGTTTCTGCAAATTTTGCCAGTTGAGTCTTAATAATGTCATTAGTACATTTGACCAACTCTGAAGACTGAGGCTAGTATGTGCAATGAAAGTGTCGTAAAGTAGCACAGACTTGTCAAGGCAGTTGACCAATCAGTGGGTTCCCTGATCACTATGTAGTTTGAGAGGGGTTCCCCAGGTGGGATAATTTTTTCTAAAGAATTTTAGCCGCAGAAGAGGTACTGGCTTGTCTAAAACAAAAATCTTCAGTCCAGTGATAAAACACACAAACCACGACTAAAATATATTTATACCCACGAGACGGGGGAAGCTGCATGAAATTCATATGCCAAATCTCAAATGGTCCATTGGGCAATTTAAAATACCCAGGAGTATTAAGGACATATTTCCCAGAACTGTACTTTGGATAGGTGGACAAGCAAAGGTAGGTACTTTCTGTGGTCTTATTAACTTTTCCAACCAACACTGATTCATGAATGTTAAATTTTGTCAGCAGACCAATAGTTTAATACATGTACAGTTGTAAGTACTGGGAATTTTAGGATTTCTGGTAGGGTCATATTGGTATTTGGATAGTTCTTCATTTTTATTGAATCAACAATTATTAGATTTCTATTAATGTTTCTCCTTTCTGGGGACAACTGCTGGGCAGCTGTGGTCAATTTGTCTAAATTGTCATTTAGGAGAACATCCTCTTGTACTGTGACAGAGGCTTCACTTGAGCGCAGCATTTTTAGTGGAAATATCAGTGAGTTGGATTATTCTGGCTTCCAGGGAGTTGAGTCTAGAATGTCCATGAATTTTTTTTTTTAAAGATTTTATTTATTTATTTGACAGAGAGAGATCACAAGTAGGCAGAGAGGCAGGCAGAGAGAGAGAGGAGGAAGCAGGCTCCCTGCCAAGCAGAGAGCCCAATGCGGGACTAGATCCCAGGACCCTGAGATCATGACCTGAGCAAAGGCAGAGGCTTAACCCACTGAGCCACCCAGGCGCCCCCATGAATGTTAATAATAGTTTGAGCCACTGGCAAAAGTATGGCATCTAATAAATTTTGGACATAGGAGCCATTTTTATTTTTAGTTTTTAAAAAAATTTTTTTTATTTTTAAAAAGATTTTATTTATTTGACAGAGAGAGAGAGCACAAGCGGGGGCAGTGGCAGGCAGAGGGAGAGGGAGAAGCAGGCTCCCTGCAGAGCAGGGGAAGCCCTATATGGGACTTGATCCCAGGACCCGGGATCATGACCTGAGCCGAAGGCAGTGGCTTAACCAGCTGAGCCACCTGGGTGCCCCAGGAGCCATTTTTAATCTTATTCCCATTGGAGGTAAGGAAATCTCATTTCCATAACATTCCAAATTCATGAGCTACTCCAAAGGTATACCCACTATCAGTATAACTGTTACTAGTTTTCCCCTTGGCTAAAGTACAAGCCTGAGTAAATGCATATAACTCAGCCTGTTGGGGTGGAAGTAGCCAAAGGTAAAGGTGCTGTGTCAATGACTTCAAAGGAAGTGGTAATAGTATCTCCAGCATGATGTTTGCCATTAAAAAAAAAATTATCTATATTTTTATGTTGGGGGAAGGAAGTAGAAAAGAAACCCCTATAATGGGCCCTACTCAGTTGCAGCTCCTTGTTCCAGAAGGTTAAAGACTTTGAGGAAGTAAAAGTTGCTTGGAAAAATCCAGGTGTAGTTGCTTTGTATGTCGTGATGGTAGAGGGATGAAGTGAAGAGTGAAGGCCCCTCATACCCTGCACCTTAATTCAGACTATGTGCTGGAAACCCGGGGCAGAGAAAGTGCCAACCTCATTCCTGCCTCTTGGGATTGTTAACAGCCACGTAGTGGTAGAGAATGACAAGCAGGAAGAGCGACATGCCCGGCATGTTGGCAAAGATGGCAAGATGGTGAGCAGCATGTCTGTGGTCCTCCTGATCAGCTGGGCTCCCCGCGATGCAGTCTGCAATCTGGCTTGATGTTTACCATTTTTATACTTTAAATAAGAATCCTTGGTAAACCATGCAAAATCTGTATTGGTTAGAAAATGTTCCATAATTATCATGAGGAGTCAAAAAGTAATCTGTCAGGGTTAAGCAGGTATCAGAGGTTTCATCTGGGGGCAAATGTAGTCCTATTCTGAGATCAGATCCCCTAAGTATCTAATCTGAGCTTGAGAAAGCTGCAATTTTTTCGGAGACTTTACATCCCTTCAAGGCCAAAAGGTTTAACAGGTAGATGTTGCCTCCTGTGAATAGATTTGAGAAGGAGAGCAGAGAAGCAAATCATTTATGTATTGTAACAAGGTAGATCCTGCATAAAACTTTTTATCCTCCAAATCAGCTTCTACATTTTGTGAAAAATAACAACTCTCTAGAACCCTGGGGGCATTATTGTCCACGTATTTTTCTGTCCTTCCCAAGTGAAACCAAAAAGATGTTGGCTCTCCTTATCAACTGGAATACCAAAAATGCATGGCACAGATCAATCACAGTGAAAAAGTTGCTTTCACTGGGAATGGATGTTAGTTGCACCTGGGGTTAGGAACAATAGAATACTAAGAGATAACTGTGGTTTATTGCTCAGAGGTTGTGGACAAACCTCCATCATCAGACATGGGGTTTTCTCACGGGTAAAATAAGAGTATTACAGGGACTAGTGCAGGGGATAATGAGGCCCTGAGACTTGTAATCTTCTATTATGGGCTTGATGCCCTAAAGGGCTTCTTTACCACAGGGCCTTGATGAATTCTGGGAAGAGGTTTTGAGGGATCTATTTGAATCTTGATGGGAGGTGCACTGTGGATTCTACCCACATCAGATGAAGATTTTGCCTATAAAGAGAATAGTAGCTGATCCAATAGGAACAAATGATGAGTGTCCCCACACTCCTCTATAATGCTATCAAAGATGGAGCATAGAAAAGATGCTGAAGGGACATTTAATTCTCCTGGTTGGTTATTTTGAATACTACTCTCAGATTCTAGAATTATTTCTCCCTTTTGGAGAAATTCTGGCATGGTGGTTTCTATAAAATTTCAGCCCAATAAATTAACTGGGATGGAAGAATTAAGGAGAAAAGTGATGAACGTCTGTCAAAAAGCCTAAACCAAAGGTAATAGTTTCAGAAACAGGAACCCGTTGAGGTTATTAGAGCCCTTCACTTGTTGAACTGCTTTAGCGCCCTGGGGCAGGAGCCGCTTTACAGGGGCAGAGTTGAGCACTGACAACAAGCTCCAGCGTCACTACAAACAGAGACTCATTCCCATTTTGAAGAATGGTTTCTCTAAGCTGATGAAGAGAAAGGACTGGGAAGAACCCATGGAGGGCACCTGGGTGTCTAAGTCAGTTGAGTGCCCCGTCCCACTCTTGATTTTGGCTCAGGTCATGATCTCAGAGTTGTGGAATCAAGCCCCGTGTGGGGCTCCACACTGAATGTGGAGTCACTTGAGATTCTTTCTTTCCCTCTTTCCCCTCTCAAATAAATAAATAAATAAATAAACAAACAAACAAAATCTAAAAAAAAAAATAGAATCCATGTAGTTCCTCAGAGCCACACCATTGAGAATTAGGATGACACTGGAAGACTGGCTAGAGGGCTGAGGACACCAAAGTGCTTCTTAAGTTTGTAACAGTCTTTTCCTCAGGCCCTGGCCCTTTGTAACAGCAACAAAAACGAGAAGGTTTTTGGTTTTGTTTGGGGGCCTTCATTTGCCAGAGCTGAAAATTGAGAATTTTAGTGGTCTTTCTTTTAGGTGAGTCATCTATCTAGTATGTGAGCAAGCTGGTTTGCCATATTAACTAAACCTGGAGTGGTCAATTTCCCATCCTGGTCCTTTTAACTAAAAGAGAAAGATCCCAGCTCAGCCCATTAGTAAACATAGAGTTAAATGCTGCCTGGGTGGATTCAACATTTAAAGGAGGATAGGAACATTCTTAAAAGAATTTAAACTGATTCTAATAGTCATGGACAGTTTCATTAGACTTTTGTGGGAAAGCCTGAATTTTGTTCCAGTCAGCAGGTGGAAAATGCTCCTGTAGTTCAGTGGAGACTTCCAGGGAATGTGCCAAAAGTTAGAGATCTATTTCTCTAACCCCCCTTTTGGATGTTTCCTTCAGGCTGGTTTCATCCATTATTTGACCTGGTCCTCACCAATAAGTGTGTGGACTAATTTAAATCTGAGAAACCAGCTTGTTAAGTTTGAATAACTGTGTTAAATTCTTCAGCAAACTTATGGGGGTCCTCGGGCACTTTAGGAAACCCCTTCACTATGGCCCACAATTTGGCCCTAGTCTAGGCAACATAAGAAATTTGAAGTTTATTTAGATCCTCGGAAGACTTAACTTTAAAAAGGCAGTTTGACTCGGCTTAGGAGAGGAGTGAGTGGGGAGAGATTCAGAGGAAAAAGTAAGTTCAGTAGACAAAACAGAACAAAATGGCACTGGAGGTGGGGCCTGAGCACAAGGTGGCCACCAGCTGTTTGCAGACAAAAAAGATGGAAAAGGGGAAAAAGGGGCCTTAGAAGCCATTTTTGCCTCTTTGAACTGTTTGCCTCAGTTAATTTAGAAATAGTCTTTTGCAAAAAGGAAATTTAGAATTCTGAAAACATTTGGAAGCCTTGAGATACCGTTTAAACTAGCCATCCTGGGCTGCTTGGTGACTCATCAGTTAAGTGTCAGAACTCTTGATTTCCACTTGGGTTATCATCTTGGGGTTGTGAGACTGAGTGGTGCTCTGGGCTCTGCATTGGGCCTGGAGCCTGCTTGGGATTCTCTCTCTCCTGCTCCCTCTGCTCCTCTTCTGCCAAACAAAGGTAAAGTAAAGAAAATATTTTTAAAAAGTAGTTATTGTATTCAGTATTTTTTTTTCCTTTTCTTATATTTTAAGGAACCATGGCTTTCGGATTCAGTTTTGAGTAAAACAAGTGTAGGGAGATCAAAAATTCCCCATAATAGCCATTGAAGTTTTAAATTACTTTTGGTTAAGTCAGTCCACTTAGTTATAAATATGCATATAGAGGGGACCGTGGTTTTTAAACATAAAACTGGCCAGAGTCCCAGGTAGGAGTGGGGGTGGGGAGGCATGATCAAGGCATTTTGATGACTGAAATCCCATGTCTTAGAGATTTTTCAGGAACAATCTGATTCTAGAAGGAATCAGACAAAAGGACAGCGCAATCCCAAGCAGGAGTTGGATGGAAGGCTAGCACACTTCCAATGGGCACAATTCCAAAGGGAATAGTCCAGTCCTCACAAGGAGTCAGATCAAAAGCTCCACAGTTCCATCAGGAACAGTCTGATTCCAAAGAAGAGTTGGACTAAAAGCCAAATGAGTACTCTCAGACATCAAAAAAACCCCAAAACAAAACAAAACAAAACAAAAAAAACCCCAAACCAAACCAACCAAACAAACAAAAAACAAAAAACAAAACAAAACAAAAAAGGCCTTGAACGGATCTCAAATAAAGCCTGGATAGCTCAGACACAAAGTGTGGAGCTCAAAATCTGGAAGAAAACTTACCCTCAAACCCAAGGTCGGCAAGAAAGCAGTAAGCCCAATTGGCTCTTGGGTACTGTAACCTGTTTGCTCAGCAGCCTCAGGGCTGTTGGGGGTCTTTTCTGGATCCCCAGATGGGCCAACAAGTAATGTTAACCTTAACCATCAAACTGCCAGTGATTTTACTAGCAAAAGATGGGTTTATTCAGGAATAGCAGAGAATTGCAATGCAGACAAGCAAGCTGTGATGAAATCATAGGCAAGTCCTCCGAAAAAGGAATGGAATGCTCTTTTATAGAGGAGAGCAAGAAGTTGGAAAAGAGATTATCAACAAAATGGAGTAAACTGGGAGCTGGAAGTATAGTGGCTTTTCATTGGATGAGTTGTGACCGTCTCTCATTGGCTGGTCTGTTGCTGGGGTGGGGGGCAGAATGGGGAATGCCTTTCTCTCTTCTGCTGGGATAGTAAAGTAGTATGCAAAGGAGCTTCCACATGCAAGCTCTGTCTATTCCAGTTGGATTTGTAACTGAGGATGAGTGGTAGGTAAGGCATAAGACCCCCCCCCCCCATCCCCACACGCCCCCTACCCGCCAAATCTCCTGATTCAAATTTGAAAGAGGTTTCTCGTAATTAATTTTTGCACTGTTCCAAAATCTTTTTGGTAAGTTGAAACTTTAGAGTTTTACTAAGTTAAATAATAGACATTCATTGAATAGAGCATTTCCAAATAAAATAGTGAAACATTAGTTACTGAACAAAGGTTTATCTACATTTGGCTTCCTTATTACAGAAAAACTAAAGATAAAAACGTCTTGTGCTTTATTGGAAGATTATGTAATGAAGTAGCACATGCCTCTAGAAATTATAAAATATTTCATAAATTTGCCAATCTAAAGAATACTGGTATAACAA
Source organism: Martes martes (assembly GCF_963455335.1). Classification (NCBI taxonomy): domain Eukaryota; kingdom Metazoa; phylum Chordata; class Mammalia; order Carnivora; family Mustelidae; genus Martes; species Martes martes. The sequence goes on along the minus strand of NC_137893.1, from coordinate 71,866,819 downwards.
ACAGTTTACAACTGTTTACTTCTTAGTTTTTGCTGGAAATTAAGGTTTCTGAGTTAAGAATTTAAATTAGTATATGTAACTAAAAATATTAGAAATATGAAGGGAAACGTCTCCATATGCAAGGAAATTAGGATGTGTGTTTTGAGTAAAGGAAAATATGAGAAATAAAAACACATTTTTATTGAAGGAAAAAAAAAGTAAATTTGTCCTAAAGTAAAACTGGTTATTTTTAAATGGGAAAGAAGAACATCATGGGATAAAATCTGAAAGTTCTAGGTTTTTGGAAGGAAATTCTTAGAAAGGAATTTTATGCATGCTCAGGACTGGGTCAGACTGGAATTAATTTAATTGAGTGAAAGAGTTTTAATATCAAAAGTAAACTAGTACAAAATTAGAATTCAGTTTTCTCTTTGTTAAAAGAACAACATTGCCTTGTATTATTGGTCTGCTTTTGATGAGAGATTAGAAAAGGTTTTATTTTATTTTTTTTACCTTTAAAGTAATCTGCCTAAAAAGCAAAGATTTTATTTTATCAAAATAATTCCCTGTGCTTCATGTTACCTTTATCATCAGGGCTTTAATTACTTATGTAAACCTAATTCTCTTGATATTAAAAGAGCTAAGCTTTGCTCAGAATAATGTAGACTCATTATATATTTACCTGTGAAGTCTTTGTTGCTTTGGTTACATAGATAACTTAGTGTTGTTTCACAGTGACCTATGTTCCTATTTATTCAAGTGTCCAAAACTTTTCATATTTTTGACAAGATTCCCAAAATAAATTCTCTCTTTTTAAAAAAGATTTTATTTATTTATTTTAAAGATAGAGAAGGTGAGAGCATGAGAGCAGGGGGAGGAGCAGAGGGAGAAGGACAAGTAGTCTCCCTGCTGAGTCCAGAGCCTGACATAGGGCTCAGTCCCATGACTATGAGATCATGACATGAACTGAAATCAAGAGTTGGCCACCCAACCAACTGAGCCACATAGGAACCCATCTAAAAATAAATTCTAAATGAAGTCTTTTTAGGGGCATCTGGGTGGCTCAGTGGGTTAAGACTCTGCCTTCGGCTCAGCTCATGATCTCAGGGTCCTGGGATCGAGCCCCGCATTGGGTTTCTCTGCTCAGCAGGGAGCCTGCTTTCCCCTCCCCCCCACCCTAGCCCCGCCACCTGCCTCTCTGCCTACTTGTGATTTCTGTCAAATAAATAAATAAAATCTTTAAATGAAGTCTTTTTAACCTAGAAAAAACTTTGTGATATTCTGGACTGTACTTGGAACATCTCAAAAAACCCCAAAACAAAAACCAAATAAGTAACAACAACAAAAACCTCTTGTTAAACTAATTAAGCTTATTTGGTATTTTAAACTACATGGAAAGCATTGTCAAGAAAGTGATACTAAACCTTCTTAGATTATATATTTATTTTATTTTATTTATTTATTTGAGAGAGAGAGATCACAAGTAGGCAGAGAGGTAGGCAGAGAGAGAGAGAGAGAGGAGGAAGCAGGCTCTCTGCTAAGCAGAGAGCCTGATGTGGGGCTTGATCCCAGGACCCTGAGATCATGACTTGAGCCAAAGGCAGAGACAACCCGCAGAGCCACCCAGGCGCCCCTAGATTATATTTTTATAGATATATATTAATAAGTGTTATAGAAGTGGTATGAAATTCCTAAAAATCTGCTATGTTCTGATATAATATTATCACTTGTAAGTCTAGTTATCTCAAAGTGCTGTGTGTCAAGGAAATAACCACATTTCCTTATCAACTGCATTGTAGATAATTCTCATTAGATCTTTAACCATGGCAATTTTTAAGTTTTTATCATTTACAGAGAGTTGTTATTTCACTCTGATGCTTTTTCAAAAGTGTTTGCAAAGTGCCTTATCTTCAAGGAGACTCATGGAAGGTCTTCTAGAATACAGGTTGCTGACAACTGTAAGATTATAAAACTGAACTGGGTAAGAATTTCCAGAATCAATGGTAAAATTGGGTCTAGGCAGAAAAAAAATTTACATGGGACTGAATGAACTAATGAAGATGATTGTAATTTTTGTGACTTTTTGTTGATTTTTAAAATGTTTTGTTTTTCCCAATTTTAGAAAAATTTTTCTCTTAAGCTGACTATAACTTACAGAAGTTTGGTAAAATACACCTTCATGAACAATCAAATATTTGTCTGTTTCTCCCTACCTTGTCCCTCCCCAGAATCTGGAACTTTCAGTGAGGACTCTTATATTTTCATGGTTGTATATTTATTTTCATAAGTTCAGTAAGAAGCTCTTCTCCCTGTATTAGGACACAATTGGAAACATCAGTTTTGTTATTGAGGCTTTATGGAATGTTGTATTTGAGAGAGACACGCTCTAAAGAATGAGACAGGAAAATTTAAGGAACTAAGATTGACTTTATGGAGCCAATAAAGCCCCTTGGAGAAACAGCCTGGTACCTTGTTTATAAGGTTTCTAGCTCCCTTACCAGATGAGGAAAGTCACTTCCTGGCAGGTGCAGGAAACTTTAGGATATTTTGGGGACCTCGAAAATGTTGGAATTCACCCAATCTATATGCATCGCATGCGTGTCTAACAGCAGATCCTTGGCTTGGCTTCCTGGCCTTGAGAGGCATTTAAGAGTTCAATCTGAGACTCCATAAGAAAAGTTCCAGAAAAACAGATTTAAAAAGGACCTATATAGACAGTTGCTATTCTTTTTTTTTTTTTTAATTTTTTATTAACATATAATGTATTATTAGCCCCAGGGGTACAGGTCTGTGAATCGCCAGGCTTACACACTTCACAACACTCACCATAACACTTACCCTCCCCAATGTCCATAAACCCCCCTCTCCCGACCACCCTCCCCGCCCCCCCCGCCCCCCCCCAACCCTCAGATTGTTTTGTGAGACTAAGAGTCTCTTATGGTTTGTTTCCCTCCCGATCCCACCTTGTTTCATTTATTCTTTTCCTACCCCCCAGAACTCCATGTTGCCTCTCAACTTTCTCATATCAGGGAGATCATATGATAAGACAATTGCTATTCTTACTGCAGGTACATAATCAGGCCAAGTTTACTGAAACTTAAATGTTTTGGCAAACAAATTCGTCTTAATTTGCCTATCTTTTTTGGAAATGAGGATGATTTTTTTTTATTTGTTTATTTTTTATAGTTCACAGATTTATTGTGAGAATTAAAAGGAGAGGGTAATAACATGTACTCAGCAAATATTAACATAGTAAACAAGAAATGAATTCCAATATTACAATTATGATGAGACAGTTGTAATATATGTATTACAAGTAACATGCATGCATACATAACATGAAATATTTAATATTCAGTAAAATTCTTACATATGTGTGTATATTCTTTTTTGTGTATGTATTCTTTTAAATTAAATATTCTTTTTTTAGATTTTATTTATTTTATTTGACAGAGAGAGAGACCACAAGAAAGGGGAACAGCAGGCAGAGGGAGAGGAGAAGCAGGCTCCCTGCTGAGCAGAAAGCCTGACGTGGGGCTTGATCCGAGGACCCTGGGATCATGACCTAAGTCAAAGGCAGACGCTTAACTGACTGAGCCACCCAGGCACCCCTAATTTAACAAATTTTTTTTTTAAAGATTTTATTTATTTATTTGACAGACAGATCACAAGTAGGCAGACAGAGAGAGAAGGGAGGAAGCAGGCTCCCTCCTGAGCAGAGAGCCCGATGCGGGGCTCGATCCGAGGACACTGGGATCATGACCTGAGCCGAAGGCAGAGGCTTTAACCCACTGAGCCACCCAGGCGCCCCTAATTTAACAAATTTTTAATTTAAATTCAATTTAGTTAACATACAGTGTATTATTAGTTTCAGGGACAAAAATACAAACTGGAGCAGCCACTCTGGAAAATGGTATGGAGTCTCCTCAGAAAGTTAAAAATAGAACTACCCTATGATGCAGCAATTGCACTTCTAGGTATTTATCCAAAGGCTATAAAAATTGTGATACGAAAGGGCACGTGCGAGCCAATGTTTATAGCTGCAATGTTAACAATAGCCAAAATGTGGAGAGAGCCCAGATATCTACCGACAAATGAATAGATAAAGAAGATGTTGTATAATATATATATATTATATAATTTAATTATTATATATACACACAATGGAATATTATATAATAATAATAATATATAACAATTATTATACATTCTATGGGATATTACTGAGCCATCAAAAAGAATGAAATCTTGCCATTTGAAAGGACATGGATGGAACTAGAGGGTGTTGTGCTAAGTGAAATAATTCAATCAGAGAAAGACAAATACCGTATGATTTCACTCATATGTGGAATTTAAGAAACAAAATAGATGAACATAGGGAAAGGGAAGGAAAAATAAAATAAGATAAAGAGAGAGGGAGGCAAATCATAAGAGACTCTTGGCTCTCGGAAACAAACAGGGTTGCTGGAGAAGAGGTGTGTAGGGGATGGGGTAACTGGGTGATGGGCATTAAGGAGCACGCTTGATGTAATGAGCACGCTAGGTGTTATACGCAACTGATGAATCAGGAAATGAGGGTGCTTTTAGAGAGAAAAATTATTTTAGTAACACACCTTTGTAGGTATTATATTCTAGTTCTGATGAATATCTTTAAGCATTTTTTGTTTGCCTATAAACCAAAGTGGACCTGGAATTCTTCTGGTTTCCTCAAATATCTATGCTTCTTCAAACTAATGTTTCCATTTTTTTCTCAGTCTTTTGATTTGGAACCAGTGAGAACTAAGCCTGCCCTTTTTCCTGGAGCTCTGCAAACTGAAGCTGGATGACTTGGTATGAGCTTCAGTGAAATCATCACAAGAGCTTATCTTTAGACAATCTGAGTGCTTGTTCCTGTGTGGGCCACTCAGAGTTTACCTGAACACCCAATGACATCATCAGAAACATTCAAACTGCAAATGATGCTTTGACCCTTACATCTGTCAATGGCATGTTCCGTTTCTGGCCTCAGTTCCTGAGCTCAGTCAAGAAAGACTTCAGAACCAAACTCTTAGGTAAGCAAGTGTTAATAGCAATTTAAGCAAAAGTACACCCTCAAGATAGGAAAGTGTGCAGGCCCAGAGGTGGGAGCTGCATGGCGGCAGGGAGTCAGTGTTGTCTTTTCTTTTTATGTTTGGATAGGTTATGACTTATAACTAGGGCAGTTTCTGACTCAGGTCACAGCCAAATCATATAAGGGACTTCCCCTACTAGTTGGGAGGGGGAGTTTTGGCCCTATATGGTCCTTGTCTGAACTGTCCTGGCAGCCATTTTCTGCAAGGTGGGTTAAAACCACAATGTGAATGTATTATATTGAAGCTATAGGTTACTATAGGGCAGTGGTCATACAGAAGAACCCACAAATATCCCTTGGGGTCTGTCCAGGCTGTTTGGAGCTTGGCCTCCACACCCTTTCATAGGCTGGAAAGCATTTTTTTCCTACTCATATCGAGCTAACTGCGTACTCTATCACATCTAGAAATCTCTTCTCTTGCCTGTCCTCAGGACTCAGACTGGGTTTATAGTCAACTCCATTCATTAACTTTTTGTTTTCTTTTGCTTCTACAGAAATACCTTATTAAATACCCAATTACTCACACAATATAGACCTAACTTTGGGAGTCTTTGCAAGGAAAAACCTGCAAGACCCACCTCCTGAAATGATACACAACCGTTACACTAAACTGACCTCTTCTTTGGAATAAGAGACTGGGTCAGTGAAATGTTCACTCTATCAACTTCACTTCTGGACTGTGAAACTTGTTGGGGAAATTTCAAAGTCAAGACCGTAGGGGAGTAGAATTTGCCACCTCCGAATATGTCCTTTTGGTGTAAGGATTGTGCTACGTGTTTTTTTGTTGTTTGTTTGTTTGTTTTTAGAATCTGTGAACACTGGAGAAGCTCTGAAAACCAAGTTATACTTCAGTAAGGGATATTTACATGTATGTATAAGGCAAATCTCCATTTGTAAAGGTGTCTCCCTTAGCTCTACCAGGAAGAGGGGGAGAAGGTCTCAGCCTGTAGAAACTCTTTTCAGTGGTGAAGGCAGTGACTTATGTCTGCAAAACAACCCTCCCCTCCTAACCGTGCTTTTCCTGGCAACCTCCTGTAACTGACTCTTCACCTCCAACATATTTTTTTTGCCTTTAGCTGAACATGATATTTAAGGTGATGGCTTTGGCCATTGGGGAGAGTTATTCAGTTTTTCTGGGTCTTGACCACATGTACATGTTACTAAACTTTTGTTAGTTTTTCTCTTGTTAACCTATCTAATATCAATTTAATTATGAAACCAGCCAAAGAACCTAGAAGGCAGGAAGGGAAGACTTTTTTACCCCTATGCTACTAATGTAATCTGAACTAATATAGCTTTCATTGCATCTTGTGCTCCATTATAACTCATTTTATTAGACCATAATACTTGGTAGGATATGTTTGTCTCCCATCCTGACTGTACTTGTCCTATAGACATAATCTCTATTAATGTTCCCCAATATCTGCTACAAAATATGTACTGTTTTAAAAATATGAAACTTAAATTTTATATGAGAGCCATGATTTACTATATTGGCCTTTTCTTGAATTATTTTTTGGGGGTAGGTTTCATAAAAACAAAAGGAATCCTCATAATTATAAGTAACTAGATTTTTTTGCGCATGAAATTCTCTTATTAGAAAACATATCAGGGAATGCCTGGCTGACTCAGTTAGTTGGTAGAGCATGCAACTCTTGATCTCATGGTTGGGTGTCCAAGCCCCATATTAGACGTAGAGCTTACTTAAAAATAGATGAATGAGCAAGTGAATGAATGCATAAATAAATAGAAAACATATCAGATGTAAGCAATCATATGTTTACCCAGTTACCACAGACATTTCCGTCTATTCAGAATGAGTAACAGATTTTCAAACTCAAATGTAGTTTTAAAATGTATAATTTGTTATTTGTATTTTCATTAGTTGTAAGTGACAGTAGTTTGTGCCAATTAATGCTCACAGTAGGAGTGTTTTAGTGCTATTGAATGTAACTGTGTGCAATTTGAAAGGTAATTCCATTATGGCAAACTCCCTGGGAAAAACAAGTGGCCTGACCATTAATAGGATTAGGAATAATACTTAGAAATTACAAGTTTATTAAATAATAAATATAGTAGTCATTTGGCCTTTAAAAGTGGAGTTTTGAATTATTGGTAAAAAAGAGGTAGTTTTATACAGTTCTTTTCATTACCTGCTTCTTCTTTTGTCTAAATTATCAAACCCTGGATTGGAAGTAAGAGTTGTGAAGGGAGCAAAAGGGTAATTGTTGTTGAAGTCAAAATAATAGCTCCTTTAGTTCTTTCTAAGCTTTCCCCTTCAATCCAGGGCAAAAAAGATATTTTCAAGCCAATTTAATTATAACAAATGATTGTTAAAATAATAGAGAACAGAAAATTCCTTTGTTATTCACAATTACTCTAGAAAGTAATTAGTACAAATAGAGTTAGGAAGTATTAGTTACTAAAATTTAATATGAAGATATATGAATATTATTGTTTTTTAGAATCTTTTATATTTTATCTTTAGAGTAAATCTCAATTTAAATTGGTAGTCATTTAGACTTCATAAGTCAAATATTTTAGTCTGAAGTTCAAAATGAAATTTCAGAATCTTTATTTACTTAGTGATTTACTTTATTTATTTATTTATTTATTTATTTATTTATCAGAGAGAACAGAGGAAGAGTGGGAGGGAAAAGCAGACTCCCTGCTGGTCCGAGAGCCTGATGTGGGACTTGATCCCAAGACCCTGAAGTCATGACCTGAGCCAAAGAAGAGACTTAACGGACTGAAATACCCGGGTGCCCCTACCTAGTGTTTAAAAAGAAAAAAAATGCATAGTCCTTTTTATGAAATTAATGCCAGTTACGATGGATTCATAGCTATTTACCAATGTAAATACAGGTTTTGATACATCAATAATTGAGTTTCTGTTATTATACATACTTGGAGTGGGTGCAATTACATTTCTTTTAAAATATCATAGAATTTTATAATTTTTTGCAATTTATTCATATATTTCTTCATTAAACAACAAGGGACAAGCAGACAGATTAACATTAACATTATGATTAACATTAAATCTTTCCTTGCTGGGAATAATATCTCTGTAAGTTAATATGTAAAGATTTGAAACAGAAGTTTCTAGTCAGACAGTGATCTGAATTGGTGTTCCTCCCTTCTATACCTACTCCATCCAAATTGTCTGTGTCTCTTGATTCAAATGGTTGCTGGAACCCATTGAACAGGTGGGTGGGGCAAGTTCCCAAGACTATTAAAGGAGCCTTGAACTAAACTGTTAAAATCCCTGGAATCTGTAGAGAGCATTGCCCTTAGAGATTAGTGGAAACATGGTAGAAGATCAACATATTTGTGGGCCTAATGGTCATTGGTTTCTAAAGAGGAAGACTTTCTTTTCTTTTTCTTTCTTTCTTTCTTTTTTTTTTTTTTTTTTAATAAAAGAGAATTGGACTCTCCTCAGACTTCTTCCATGTACTCAAGCCAGGGAGAGAACAACAGGTGCTTTAGCAATCACTTCTTAATGTCTGCTGGACTATAAGAGAGGCCGCCAATGTTTGTCCCCCTTTCTTCACTTTGGTATATTCCAATCAGCCTCGAGTGCCACTGAGCAGAAGAAAATGAAACAAGCCAAAAACTTCTAAAAAGTCCTGGTAACTAAAGAGAGGAAGATCACTCAGAACAAACAAAACATGTCAAAGGAAAATGAGCTTCTGGAAGAGGAAGACAATAGTTCGAACTGAAACACAGAATATTCAAGGAGATTGAAGTACTTCTCAAGACATCTTTTTGGGGAGTAAAAACAAACAAGCAAGCAAAAGTAAAATTCACTCCCTCCCCAAAAGAGATTTCCTCACCAAAGAATTTATCAGAAGAATTAAAAGAGTGGTAGGCTTTGGTGAAGATGACAGGACTGCTATGTATTCCATAAGACCCGGCCTCTCTTTGTTGTGGGCGTGTAAAGTAGTGTTAAGGAGGAAGAATTCTTTGCCCTTCAAGTTCGTTCTAGCTACACCAGGAATTATACTGATGTGAGACATTAGGAGAAAACTCTAGTTTAAAAGCATATGTACAGAGAATCCACACAGACATGGGAGCTGTAAAGATAGTGAGACAACATGATGCTTATATGAGCTAAGAAGTGGGGTAGGGGATCTGAAGGAAACAAAGGGGAGAAAGATCCTTAGTGGGAAAGTGAGAGAAGATGCTTGGAAAATAAAAGTTGCCACATTATGTACATAACTTTCCTAGATAAAGAGGAATTTGTTAATAGCTCTCTTCCTGCTATAAGCAGGCAATGGAGGGGAAGGTAATATAGCTTTTCCTGAATCTGCTGGGTTTTGATTGCCTTTAACTCAAAATTGTGTTCATGCCAAAATGGCACATCTTGGAACAACCTGACCTTGGTCCATACAGTAGATTTCATTCCTTAGCCATTTTTGTACTTACAAAGGCCCATACAGTCAAGTTCTTGCTAATGAAGACTGAGAATTAATGTGCAACAATTATAGAACTGACATGCCCACTTCTAATGGCGATCCCTCACTCTCCCTATATCTTAGCTGGAGGTAGATGCCTGTGGTGACCTGGGAAGCCCTATGTAGAAGGTGAGAAGTCTCCATCAGACCAGGTTGACTGATCAGAGCAGACTACCCCAATTTCACCATTTACACTTTATATGATTAAGAAATACAATGCTTAACTGTATTATGCAACTGAGTTTATCTGTTATGTTTCAAGAATAACTTAATGGATACAGTGAGCTGAAAAACAGTGATCTGAAAGGAAAGAAATATTCCAATGTATCGTTTATGAAAGTAGATTTATATTAATTATACAACATTTGTAAGATAACTATAAAATGTAAATAAATGGAGGGGCACCTGGGTGGCTTTGTTGACTCTTGGTTTTGGCTCAGGTCATGATCTCAGGGTCCTGGGATCAAGCCCCATATCAGGCTCTGCACTCTGCTGGGAGCCTGCTTGAAGAGTCTCTTCCTCTCCCTCAGCCCTTCCACCAACTCATGTGCTCTCTCTCTAAAATGAATAAATAAATCTTTTTAACAATGTAAACAAATTGAGTTCTAGAAGGAGAACAGAGAACAGAGAGAGCTAAGCAGGGTCAGGCCTGGTTAGTACTTGGATGGGAGAAATGATTAAACCAATAGTAGAAAAAGTCTCTGATGAAGAGACCCAAGAGAACTTAGCTATTTTCAAGTAGAATTGATGAGAAAAGACATGGACATAAAGATTTCATGGTAAAATGTTTAAAGAAAGATCCTTATAGGGCACCGGGGTGGCTCAGTGGGTTAAGCATCTGCCTTCAGCTCAGGTCATGATCCCAGGGTCCTGGGATTGAGCCCCACATCAGGGCTCCCAGCTCAGTGGGGAGCCTGCTTCTCCCTCTTCTCCCAGCTCATGCAGTCTCAGTATCTCTGTCTCTCTCTCTCAAATAAGTGAAATCTTTTTAAAAAGAGAGAAATATTCTTATAAGCCTCTATCCAAAAAAAGAAAATAATTCTTTTTTTTATAGATTTTATTTATTTATTTGACAGAGAGAGAGGTTGCGAGAGAGGGAACATAAGCAGGGAGAGTGGGAGAAGAAGAAGCAGGCTTCTTGCCAATCAGGGAGCCTGATGTGGGGCTGGATCCCAGGACCCTGGGATCATGACCTAAGCTGAAGGCAGACACTTGACCGACTGAGCCACCGAGGCGTCCCAAAGAAGGAAAATAATTCTTACATAGGAAAGAGGATTTGACTATCAATGGACTCCTCATCTGTAAGAGGTAAATATAGATGAGATGGAATAATATCTTGAAGGGAGAGAGGCTTCAAGCCAGGAATCCTAATGTACTCATAAAAGATATATTTCAGGGTGTGAGAAAAATACTTACGATTATGCAAGCCATGGGGTATATGCTGCATTAGAAGGAAATAATTGAGAAAACAATGTATTCAAACAATAGGTAAAATAGAAGAGAGACTTTGTGATGGAGACAATATTTAGCCATATAGCTAACCCTGTATGGATAAGAGTACCCTCCTGATTTGTAAATGTTAATTATGGAATCTTGAAACTAAAGGACATATGGGGACTGAATATTAGCCTACAACCCCAAATACTACATTATTTGAGCAAAACCAAAGAATTTGCAGTGGGTGGGAGAAGAGAAAAGTAAACACATTTAAAAAGCTTTGTCTGGAGCATGCAGAAGAGGGGAAAAACTAAGCATAGCTTATTTGGTGTGGGGTGTGGGTCTGAGGGTGTGTGTGTGTGTGTGTGTTTATGAGTAAGGGTAGAAAAGCAGGAACTATGATGGAATTACAGCATCTTGGTTGAAAAAAAACTTGCCATCTGATTTAAAAAATCTTATTATTAAATACTCATCCTTTATTTTAGGTAATAGAGAGATACAAATATGGCATGTGCATAAAAACTAAATTTGTGGGGTTTTTTTTAAGATTTTATTTTTAAGTAATTTCTTCACCCAATGTGGGGCTCGAATTTACAACCTTGAGAACAGGAGTTGCATGCTCTGCCCACTGAGCCAGACAGGTGCCCCAGACATTGGCTTTTTTAATAGGAGAAAGATAGGAAAGATATGTGTCTGATTAAGAGTCTCATTAATATAACCATTAAAAGGTGGAAAAAATAGATTAATTAACATGAATAAAAGCAGAAATAAGTTCATAATGTACCCAGCAAAACTAAGGAAAAGGAAAAAGAAGGAAAGAGAATATAAAAATAGTCAGTTCTATGACTCAACATATTCGTTTCCAAAATGACTGCCTTCTACAAAATCATAGAATTAAAAAACCACAAGGCTTATGGGAAAAATGGGGTGAGGACCACAACACTCAAAACCTTTATCAGCGATAATAAGAAGATTAGAACCTAATAAAAATGGGCAGGACAGCTTAACATGCCAAATTGTTAAAATAATACATAAATACTACAATAAATATCTCAAAGTACCTTGAAAAAGACTGCCATTTACTTGTGAAAGTGGGAGCTGGAATGGTTGCAGATTGAGTTTCTGTAAAGGGGTAGAAGGAGGGCTATCAACATTTGCAGTCTTTTGCAGCATTAAATCTGGAAGCATGTTTGTCTTTGAGATGTAGTTCCTTCAAGGCACGTGTTTATAATAGATAACTTGTTTCATCAATATTTAAAATTTTATCCAATGCCTGGCCTTCTCTTTGACTGACTTGGGTATCACTGCTGGACAGACACCATCTGTGGTTTCCTCATGTGCACTCACAGCTATACCAACAGGGAATGGTAGTGATGTTTAGAACCACCAAAACAGTTGCTAGTAGGATTAAAAGGAGCCAGCTCTGCAGGGTTTGGTGATTGAGGTCTTTGTATATAGTAAGTAATGCTTTCTCTTTGATTGTGAGAACTCATTGTTGTACTATTTGATCTTTAATTTATATGCTCAACAATCTTTCAATTTCTTCTTCTTCTTTTTTTAGGTCTTGTTCTTACTGACTTTCACAACACTTGGAGTCATTCCAGGCACAAATATTTATTCATTTATTTTTGGTTAAGGTCAACCAGTAGTTTTCTGCCTTTAAGGATATTACTCATGAAGTGATTCATAAGAAAACATGAAATTTATTTCCAAAGTTTTCCCTAACATGTCAATCATGTTGGAACAAATTCATATTTAAACAAAATCACCATACCAGAACTGACTATACATGATAAACAAGTAACATAAGGGATAAAATGTTCTATCTGTCATTGCATTAAATGTTAATTGACTGATAACTCCCTTTACAAGAAAGAGACCATCAAATTGAGACAAAAAAAGCACAGCTCTGTACTGACTTTACAGGAAACATGTTATAACAAAGGGATCAGTAGAGAGATATGACATAAATTCAAACAAATTAGGCAGGAGTAGTATTATAAATATCAGAAAAGCTGAAATTTAAGGATAATGACACTAATCAGAATAAGGACATTCTACAATAATAAAATTACTATTTATAAAGGAGATACACTGATACCTTTTATGTACCCAGCATGGCAACTAAATAGATAAACTAAAATCTATTAGAAACTAAATTAGATCCAGCAGAATTTATAACAAAATTTTAAGATAATGTTTTCAATCTTGAATAGGTCTGGTAGGGAATAAATAAAAATTGTTTTGAGTAAAACAGTATTGTATGTATATGTATATACATGTACATGTATGTGACCATAAATATAACATTTCTATATCCCTTAAGTAAAGGAAATATTATAGGTCAATCTTATGTTTTAACAAGTAAAAGAATGAAATATTAGAAAAAGAATTTTTATAATTTATCAATTAATACGCTATGATAAAAGTTTTATTTTACCAATGGGCAGTGATTTATTATCAGGAAATCTGCCACCAAAATTTAATCCGTGATTGAATATAAAACAAACTTAAAGAGAATAAACATGTTCATAACAACGGATGTTGAAAACAGCATTTAAAAAATTTATCAGGGGGGCGCCTGGGTGGCTCAGTGGGTTAAGCCTCTGCCTTCGGCTCAGGTCATGATCTCAGGGTCCTGGGATCAAGCCCCGCGTCAAGCGCTCTGCTCAGTGGGGAGCCTGCTTCCTCCTCTCTCTCTGCCTGCCTCTCTGCCTACTTGTAATCTCTGTCTGTCAAATAAATAAATTAAATATTTAAAAAAATTTTATTAGGGATTTCCAGTAAAACATTTAGAAAAAAACACATTACAATCATAAAGTGCATTTACCAAAAACATAGCTGAAACTTATTTCTTCCCTAAATGGTGAAAGGCTAAAAATCCCTGAAAAAGGGGGGCCTGGCTGTGAGTCTTGGTCTCCGCCCTGCATTTAAGCTCCACATTAGGTGTAGAGCTTACTTAAAAAAAGAAATAAAATAAAATGTTAAAAATCCCTGAAAAAATCATTGAAGGTATTGCTTCTAAATGAAAAAAAAAAAAAAATGGACAAAGGACATGAGTGGACAATTCATAGTACAGCAAATGCAAAATATCAGTGAATGAAATGATGATCAAACTCACTAAGAGTTGAAGATGCAAATTAAACTAACTGAGATGGCATTATAACCTGGTTAGATTGGCCTAAATTAACAAAAATAACAACAACAAAAAAACCACCAAAACACTGATATCTTCCTATTGCTTGTGGTGGAAAAGAGGAGTTTCAGAAATTGCTAGTGGATGTGTGAATTCTTAGTTTTGGGGGAAAAAAGATATCTAGTAACAACTATCATAATTAAAAAGAAAAAAAAACACCTCGTATTCCCTTTTACCTAGTAATTTCATCCTGGGTAGTTATGCCATAGAATTAAAGGCACCAATATATAAGTATAAATATGTAAAGATGATTGATTAAACTTGTTCATAGTATCACAAAAACAGGAAAAAAAGAGAGCTTGGGGGGCACAGTTGGTTAATAATCTGACTTGATCTCAGCTCAGGTCTTCATCTCAGGGTTGTAAGTTTGAGCCCACAATGGGCTCCATGCCTAAAAAATGGGGTGCTGGGTGGCATGTTCAACTCTTGGTTTCAGCTCAGGTCATGATCTCAGGGTCATGAGATCCAGCCCCGTTTGGGGCTCCACACTAAGCATTGTGTCTGCGTGAGATTTTCTCTTCCTCTCCTTCTGCTCCTGCTCCTGCTCTCTCTCTCTTTCTTTCTCTGTCTCTCAAATAAATAAATATTTTTTTAAAATCGGAAAAAAGTGAATATCCACTCTGATGGTTGAATTTTATTCATTATTCATTTGAATAATGAATTATTTTTCAGCTATTAAAAATGAATTAGAGCTAGATTGAGGTACTTTGCAGAATCTCTATAAGGTATTATTGGGTTAAAAGGAAAAGAATCAGAGAAGTATATGTAATAAGATTTTTTTGGCAGCAAATCATGAAAACAATCTCTATGCATGTGTATACTGAAAAATATGGTGGAATAGTACTACATTTTTAACATGATTTTCTTGGAGAAGAAAGAATAAATGTTGTGAAGAAGGGAAGGAGGGAAAGGTGGTATCAAGAACCAAGAAAAGGAGGGGCGCCTGGATGGCTTAGTCAGGTAAGCGTCTTCTTTCAGCTCAGATCATGATCCCAGGGTCCAGGGATTGAGCTCTGCATTGGGCTCCCTGCTCAGCAGAGAGCCTGCTTCTTCCTCTCCCTCTGCTGTTCCCCATGCTTGCGCGTGTGCTCTCTCTCCCTCTTTCTGTCAAATAAATAAATAAAATCTTTTAAAAAAAAGAGAACAAAGAAAAGGATAAACAAGCAATAACAGACTCTAAGGAACCAAAATGTCCAAGATATGATCACATTTATTCATCTATGTAAAGTAGTATTATTTGTTCTTATGCTTTCTGGAAGAAGAGAAAGATTGATATTTCACCATTAATAGGCTTATTTATAAATGCAATGAAAGCCCCAATAATGGACAGGCAGCTTTACTTTATGAGAATATCAGGCTCCAAAAATGTGGAATTAAATGGAAAATTTGGGTTTAAGAAGGGCGTGGTATGTCTAGGCTACATTTGTATCCTGCAGATCAGAGAGGGCATAGGCAAGATGCTGTCCTTATTTTGACATTACCTTACCTGGAACAGTAGTGATGAATGCAGGGCTTGGGTTTCTCCAAAGGGAGAAACTCTACACATTTCAAAAGGAACCAGCAAGATTGTATTTACATAAGGGTCTCATCATTCTGCTTTGCTTTCTCCATTGACAGCTGGAGCCAATTGTATGGAAGGCTGTGGCAAGCGGCCATCTGTATACAAGAATATAAAAAAATTTCTGCTTTGCGGAAAGTTTCCCTAGGTTTGAAAAAACATTTTGATGTCTGGGTCCCAAATGAAGAGATTCTGATTCAATTGGTATGTGATTGGGGCTGGGTTTTTAATATATAGTGGTAGAGAAATATAGAGATAAGAGGGAGAACTTAATTACCAGGTCATTTTATTGTTCAGATAGAATTGTAAAGTTGTAACCAATTTCAAATCTATCTAATTTTTCCGCTATTACACAGCATTACACATCTAGCTTAGTTTCTAGAAGGGCCAAGATCCAGTGAGGACTGCATCATTTAATGCTCTCTGGTCAGTAAACCAGGGCATGGGTTAAAGATGGATTAAAAGGGAATGGTGATGGTGATGTTTGTCATCAAGTTAGTATGTATGAGGCAGGACATGGACTAACATAAAAGAGCTGAACCTTTCATTGTGGTCAACGTTACATTACATTGGAATCACCTGGGGGACATTAACTACTACTGATGCTTCCCCTCCCCCAAGGTTCTGAGGCAATTGAACTGGGCAATTTTATTTTTTTCTTAAAAATTTGTTTATTTTAGAGAGAGAGAGAGCGAGCTCGCGAGGTGGGGAAATGGGCAGAAGGAGAGGGAGAGAGAGAATCTCAAGCAGATTCCCTGATAAGCATGGAGCCTGATGTGGGGACTTGATCTCAGGACGCTGAGGTCATGACCTGAGCTGAAATCAAGAGTCAGACACTTAACAAACGGAGCCACCCAGGTGCCCCGGTCTGGGCAATTTTAAAGGTTGCCAGTTGATTTTATTATGTAGCCAGGGTGAAAAGCCACTGATCTAAGAGAAAATAGCACTAAAAAAAAAAAAAAAAAAGTGTAAAGGTACACAGACACTTTGAGATGGATGCCATGCCATTCATTTATTTATTCCTGCAGTTTAGGCATTCAATTTAGTCATTCTTTTCATTACATTCAGTTAATTCAGTGTTAAGCACCTACTTTGTATTTGGCACTAAATTAAGGGCAGAGATTCTCCACTCAGTCGCCATGGAATGCCTAAAATGCAAATCTGTTTTCACTAATTCCTCTTGTGCCTGGAAGGTGTCTCTCATTCTGACTCCAGCTCTGTTAGAAAGAGAAGGAAATTTTCTGTTCTATTCTCTCCCTCACTCTCTCTCTCTCTTTCCCCCCCTTTCTCTTGTTTGGTTTTAGCAAAGTGGGCAGGACAGAGATAGGAAAAGAGACTAGGAAACTTCCAGTGAATATCTGTTTTACATTAGGAAAGGGTTAGCATTTCATAGTTGGAAACTCACAAATCTATGGAGGGATTATTAAATCCATCTTACAAATGAAGAAACTGACACTCAAAAAGTAAGTAACTTGTTGAAGGTCAAAAAGCCACCTTTCAAAAACTAATGATGTTCTGTACAGTGACTAAAGTAGCACAATAAAAAAAGGGGGGGGAAGCCACCTATTTGCAAAGGTGGATATAAACTGCAAAGCTCTTCTCAGAAAACTTTCAATTACACATCTCTAAAATCAGAAGAGTAAAATTATGTCTCCACTGGAAACCGTAAGAGTGTATTTGGGGGGTGTCTGGAAAGGTAGTTTCTTTGAAGTTTCTTCATGTATCTTGCATACTCATTTGGATTTTTATGTCATTCCTTATATGCTACTTAAAATATAAAGATTGTGGGGGCACCTGGGTGGCTCAGTCGGTTTAATGTCTGCCTTCAGCCCAGGTCATGATCCTGGGGTCCTGGGATGGAGCCCTGTGTCCTGCTGAGCGGGGAGCCTGCTTTTCCCTTTGCCTCTCCCCCTTCTTGTCTGTACACTTTTGCTCTCAAATAAATTCTTTAAAAAATTTAAAAAATAGAAATTATGTTTAATTTAGTATTAGGAAAAAAATCTTTAAGAATTTTTTTTTAGTATAATTGACACACAAAGAATAATCTTACATTTCTCCTTTAATGGGTACAATTCCATCAACTTTATCAATTTCAGAAAACTATGCTAAAGACAACTGACTGTATGTATAAACTTCAGTATCCAGGAAAATTGTTGTCCACTCTCTTGTGATCACTAAATTTCAGGATTTTGTACTAACATAAATCTGGGGATACAAATGGCAATAGGTCCTTTTTCACTGTTTTGAGACATCTTGCTGAAAGAGACTCTCAACTCTTAACCTGAATTGCAAAGGTCTTGGCATCCACTGACCCGTCTTGCTCTCTGATGATGCTCTTTACTCCTAACAGTGTAATTCTCATCTCATGAATCAAGAATCTCAAGTGACTCATGGTCCCTATTATTAACTCCCTTCATCCAATTAAAACTTCATTTGCTGTGTAGTGATCATGTATGTATTTCAACCACTCTGTTTGCAGCACTGTGAGCCTTTGTGATTATTCAGCTCTTGTAATTATCTGTTTAATTTGTACATTCCCTGCTGGTATAAGCTCCAGGAAGGTAGGAATTTTATCTGTATTTTTAACTAATGAAACTCCCACACTTAACATTTTGCCCTGTGCATATCAGACATTTTGTTGAGTGACTGCAGTATAGGCATTTCCAAATAACTTACTCCTAAAATTTACTTTTTACATGCCAACCTTCACTGAACTTGAAGAAAGCCTGAAGTAATTTTTAATTTCATTGCTTGTCCTATCCACTATTTTTTAATTGCATAATATCCTAACAATTTTTGAGAGATTTGTTTGAAATGTTGATATGTGAGTGATGACTTATTGCCTAGGAATTTTAAGAAACAAAATTCCACCCAACATTTGGGATTATTTATGTCTTTATATAAAAAAGTTAGACTATAACATCATCATATGAGCATCAAAGTTCACCAACATCGCTAGTATTAATAACTTCTGTGGACTATAAATTCACTCGTTTGGATTCTAGTAAGACCATCTCAAGGATATATCAATGAGAGCTGAGGGACAATGGACCAGATCACTATTCATTTCTGTTTTTTGGTATGTTTTTATTGGTTTCAGACATCTTTTTAAATGATTAAGATTCAGTGTTGCCTAAGGTCAAGTAAACCCATCCCAAATTGGAACCAGTCATAGACCTGCTCTTTTTGTCTGATGCTGTCCACTCTAATTTCAAAGTAGAGGCTCTTTTCCACTTTTTCCTATTGTAATTTGCAAGTTCTGGCAGAATGGAAGAAGCATAAAGAAAATGGCTCACTGCTTCCTCTGGTATATACTCTATCTTGTGAGAATTTATGGTAGGTAGTACTTGAGAACAGGGCCTGCATGGCAATTCGGACAGCATCTCTCCTGCTGTATATCATCCCATTTTCTTCTTTGCCACACTGTAAATCAGCTTTGCAAATAGCCACTCATGCAGGGAAGTAACCCTTCAGGCTGGATAGTATAGTACTTTCTAATCTTGTATATGCTTTAGTAAGCTGTGTCTGCTAAATATACCGTATTTTCTTATCATTGTCATCCCAAACCACAATTAATATTAACTGACAAGTGATGGCAGTCTCAAAACTTTTTGGGCAAAGAAACGATGTTATTGCACACCGCTTTGTTAGGCAGGGTGTTACGTGGGCAATTAATAATTTTAGGTTATCTAAATACCTATTCTAGAGGGTCGAGGTAGAAAAGCTTCACCAGGGGTGGGTGAAAAAGAAACAAAATAATGTGGTATGGTAAGATGCAGCTAAAATATAACCTTGGCATAAAGAATAACAGGCACAAAATACAAACTAGCTCTTTTCAGGAAAAGTTTTGCACTGATCCAACAGAGTTTAAAGTAGAGCTGCATGCCCAGGGTAAGGCTCTATAAAAAAAATTATCTGTGTATGTGTTTATGGTTTTCAAAGCCAGAACTAGTTCATGTGCCCACAGCTTTGATGGGTTCGAGGCGATGGGAAGCAGCGGGAGTTAGGAGGGTGTGTGGACTAGCCAGCGGCTCCTGGGCTCCTCAACTCCTCCGTGTTAGCTGAAGAGCTGGCCTAGCCTCTTGCCTGGGGCTGAGAAACTAGTCAGCCTAGATCAAGGTCCTAGGGAGGGACTGAGCAGGTGGTTTGATTTGAAAGATTTGAACTGGCACCAAGTCAAGTAGGTGAGCCAGGTGGGGCAGAGGCAAGCATGGCAAGAGCTCCATAACCCTGTGACTTTGAGAGGGGTATTTGACCTTGAAGATATTTTTGGTTAACGGCTGCTCTGTTTTTGCTTTTTCTGCTCCCCTGTGCACTGGGATTCTCATGTCTAAAAGGTTCAGAATGTTGGGAAAGAGACTTATTGTCTACAGTAGTATCGTATCCTTATTCCCAGGAAGAGTCTTCGTGTCCTGAATTAGAACTAGTTACCGATCTTTGGTCTCAGTGGTAAAATCATGGTGCTAGTGAAGGGGGAATTTTAAAGCCATGGATGTATCTGTGCTGCAGCGGTAAAATTCTAACCTGAGAGGATCCATAAAATCTGCAGCTCTCCTTACTTTGCCCTTGACTCTGTCAGCTCCCTTACTTAAAAAAAAGATGTGGGGCAGACTGATAAGATGGGTTCCCCAGAGTATATCTACCCCCTCTTCAACCTGTCTTGGGTTGACAGTTTATGTAACACTAACTCCGAATGTGTGGCACTGACAGTTGTCAAATTAATATTTATACAGAATTTGTTCCATATGCAAAAAGAGTCAGGCTCAAGTTTTTAAACAATGGACACCAGTTTTACAGTTTGGGATGCTTTAAATATCATCCCAGTAGGACTGAATCTTCACTTGGCATAGAAGTGTGGTACATAAGCGAATGCTGGGCCACTTATAGTGCTCGGTAATTACGTGTCTCTCACAAGATAACTTTATCATTATCCCTCAAGAGAACTGTGAGACTTTCAAAAGTATTCTTTTTCTCTCTTGTCTGACTCCAGTCACACACTGTCTCAGAAAGGAGCCTTAACTAAGTGTCCGTTTTCCCCATAACTTTTGTACAATGCCATCAAGGCTTCAGCATTTGGAACAAGCCCAAAAGCTTCCTTTAGGGCCATTCACTATCCAAAATATCTCTTTTCTACATTTACAAGATGGACAATAAGCTTACGGTATCATTATTCCAAGAAATTGCACAAGCTGAAAATATGTGCAGAATTAAAAGGTATATACTTAAAAATATTTTTATTTTTATTTTTTATTTTATTATTTTCTAAAGATTTTATTTACATATTTGACAGAGAGAGACACAGAAAGAGAGAGAACACAAGCAGGGGGAATGGGAGAGGGAAAAGCAGGCTTCCTGCCAAGGAGGGAGCCCGATGTGGGGGCTCGATCCCAGGACACTGGGATCATGACCTGAGTAAAAGGTAGACATTTAATGACTAAGCCACCCAGGCACCCCCTTAAAAATATTTTTAAAACAGTTAGACATGTCTAAGGAATGTCTCTATCACTTGAAAATCTTATGGAAGAACATTATTTTTATAACAGTTGAATGGTCAGAGCCAAACTCTATTATCTGGAGCCATGAAGATATTTGAGAAATAAGGGTTTGGTCAATGGATAGTCACTAGACAACTTCTGGGCTGGGAAATAAGACCAACAGGACTTCAGAGAATGTAATAAAATGGGGAAGGACCTCGTTCTTTCACTTTACCATCAGATACATAGGGAAAAATAACCTATGTATTTTTCCTTTATGACACTTAGCGAGTTTAGAATTATTCATTTAAGTTAATAAAGTCTACTTCCCAAATAAACTCTAAAATCCACAGGGGCAGGAACATTGCTCATTTTCCTCATCTTGAATCCTCCATGTACTGTACATAATGCACAGAGTGTGCACAAGGTGAGTACTCAATACATTTTTGTGAAAGCATAAATGAATGAATGGAAGAATGAACGAGTCTCATAGATAAGAAGAGGTTTAGACAATGAAGGGAGTTAAATCCAAGGATACTGTAGAGAGTCGGCAGATAGAATGATAGACTAAAGTTTCTGTGCCCTGGACCATTGTTTATAGCCTGTTGGGTAACAGTGGCTTGAGTACCCAGGTGCTGGCCATGGCCAGGGAGCCTTGTGACACCGGAGGTAACTCTTCTCTGTGATCATGATGATGGCAGCAAAGCTGTCTTCTCACCCTGGATTCGGATTACAGTGTATACAGTAATTGTGCAACAAGCCAGGTGAGCAGTAAGCAAAAGCTGTTTTCATTTCTTAAACTTCCTAGGCGATTCTTTAGCATAAGAGATGATAAAAAATTTTGGCGGACAATCAAATGTTTTAAACATTTTCAGGGTGGTTAAGAATATGTTGTTATTGTAATTCTTCAAATTTTTGGAATTTAATTGTATGTGCAATAGGAATAAATCCATGCTGACCTAAATAGTTGGTTGTGTAATAATTAATACACGTAATAAAGACATTGAAGGACCATCTTAGCTAATAATAGCAAGTTTATCTTCCTTAAATGGATTATTTTCTTCTAAAACAATTTGCCATGTAATTTATTTGGGCTACTTTGCATTCACAAAATTTCTTTATGTACTGTCTATTGGAAGCTATTTGTCTTCTTTTGTTAAAAGGCTTATAAATTTCAGTTTTAAAGCCAATTAAAAAGAAAATAACCAACTGAACTAACCCTAATTTATTTAGCTAACTGACAAGCTTTTGCATGTAAAGAATTTTTAAAATATATGTATTTTATGTTTTATTTTGTCTTAAAGGCTTTCATTGTACTTAAGACTTCAGTGGCTCTGATACATAATCTGAAGAATGGGGTGAGTCATTTAATGGTTACTCTCTTTTTATGGAGGTGTTGTATTATAAACGAAAGAGCATCAGTCATGAAATGCTGAAAACAAAGCTATATTAAGGGATTTGTTTACTATTTATTAAAACATTAAAAAAAGTCTAAATGGCCTCAGGAAACATTTATTTATTTGTTTGTTTGTTTGTTTATTTATTTATTAAGATTTTATTTATTTATTTGACAGAGATCGCAAGTAGGCAGAGAGGCAGGCAGAGAGAGAGAAGGGGAGGCAGGCTCCCTGCTCAGCAGAGAGCCCAATGCAGGGCTCGATCCCAGGACTCTGGGATCATGACCTGAGCTGGAGGCAGAGGCTTTAACCCACTGAGCCACCCAGGTGCCCCAGAAAACATTTATTTAAATCCAGGCTGGATATTGGGATATAGAGATGAAAAATGTAATCTTTGTTCTGCGGAAGCTCACTGTCTGGTAGGGAATATAGATAAGGCATATTTTTTTTTATCCTGAAAATAATTTATTTTGTTGTCAAAGAAGATTATCTAAAGGTGGTTATACTTGATGTGCTTCTTGAAGAAAAAGAAGATACCAGCCAGAAGGAAATTGTGTGTGTGTGTGTGTGTGTGTACACCAGCCTATGGTTTGGGTATTTCAAATAGAGAAAATAGCATGTGCAAAGATATTAAGGCATCAAATAGCTCTTTATCGCTTGTAGCTTTATGAAGTGTTAATGTTAATGATCATGGATGAGAAGCTGGGGGAGATAAACAGGAGCCAGATCATTGAGAACCTTATAAAACATGCTAATTCTAAGCTGAATGTGGAAGCACTGAAGAGTTTTATACAGTATAGTTTCTTTTTTCTTTCTTAAAAAAACACAAAAAAACAAAACGCACATGCCATGTTTCAATATACATAAGCATATGGCTTTCTTTAAAATATTTTGAGTTCAAAATAAAAATTATTACTGCAAACGGTATCATCTTATAATCTCCAATAAGATTTTCCAAATTGTCATAAACATGGTTTGTTTAATTAAAGAAGTCTTTCTTTTTTTCACCCGTCTTCTGTAACATTTGGATGGGATTATATGATTTCCTTCCAGTCACTCCATTAAGAGTAACAGCTCTAGCATCTGTGTGGCATGCAGATAAAGTTTCAGAATAAACTGGGAGGATCTGCTAGGACATCAGGTATTACAGGTAAGAAGTGATAAGTTCCTGAGCTACAGGAGCAGTGATAGGAGCTGAGAGATTGGGGTTGATTTAAGAAGGTTAGATTGGTAAGACTGGATGAGAGAGGGAGTGGGGGATGGAAAAGATAAAGTGGTTAAAGATGATTGCTCAGTTTCTGGCTTAACTTAATAGTTAGATGGTGACCCACATCAAAGTGTTTTGAAGGAGTGGGTATGGAAAACAAGTAGGAAAAATGGTGAGTTCAACTGGGGATCTATTGATTTAAAGATGAATGATGTGAAAGACATATGGGCACATGGGTTGGAGCTCAGGAGGGAGATCTGAGAGGCAAATATAGATTTGAGATTCATAGCTGAAATCAGAGACTTGACTAAGGTGCTCCAGGACACAGTATTAACTGGAATCAAAAGGGTACAAGTGAAGGAACTTGGGGAAAAACACATTTACAGGGAAGAGAGAAAGGCGAAATTTGAAAGAGACCGAGAAAGAGTATTATTTTTTTTTAAAGATTTTACTTATTTATTTGAGAGAGAATGAGAGAGAGTGCAGAGAGGGGGGTCAGAGGGAGAAGCAGACTCTCTGCTGAGCAGGGAGCCTGAATGTGGGACTCAGTCCCGGGACTCCAGTATCATGACCTGAGCCGAAGGCAGTTGCCCAACCAACTGAGCCACCCAGGCACCCCAGAGTATTATTGAAGTAGGAATTAAACCAAGACATTCAGAATCTTGGAACATGATTGAGGAAATAATTTCAAAGTAAAAGAAATAGTCACAGGGACAAAAGTGACTGTGAGGTCAAGGAAGACGAGGATCTACAAGTGTCCCTTCAAGTTAGGAGTTAAAAAATCATTGTTGGAAAAGCAGGATCAAATCTATAAATTCAGAGAATAAATTGATGGTTGCCAGAGGTGGGGGTAGGAATTGGGGGGATGGCCAAAATGGGTAAAGGGGAGTGAGAGATACAGACTTCCAGTTATGGAATGAGTAAGTCACAGGAATAAAAGGCACAGCATAGGAAATATTATGGTCAGTGATATTGTAGTAGTATTTAATGGTGATAGTTGGTAGCTATACTTGTGGAGAGCGTAGCATAATGTATAGAGCTGTTGAATCACTATGTTGTACACTTGAAACTAATGTAACATGTATCAACTATACTCAATAAAAATTTAAGAAAGTCATTGTTGCCTAGATTACTTCAATGTGAAAAGTCAAGTGACATTGTAACAATTTTTAAAGAAAAGGATTTCTCTTGAAAGGATAAAACCAACCAAACCAAACTAAAAATAGTTTGGTACCAGCAAATTATTTCTTTGTACTTATTTTTCTAAATGTTACAAGACGCTTTGGTCATTTGGTTGGGAAAAAAAGGGAGGGAGGAGTTATGTTTGCTGTACCAACATCTTTATTCATTCAATGTTGATTTTAATAAATCCGTATAATCAAAATGATGAAATTGGCCTCTCAGATTCTATTTCTTTTCATTATATTATTTGTATTTCTTTTCTAAATTTAAACCTGAATGTCATTTTCTAGAATACCATTAATGCTTTTAAATTTATAATGTAGGTATTATCAGGTGAATTTTTCCCCCAGCTTTTTAGAGATATAATTGACATATAACACTGTGTAAGTTATGGTATATGATGTGATGATTTGACATAAATATATATATTGTGAAATGATTACCACAATAAAGTTAGTTAACATATCTATCACATCACATAGTTAACTTTTTTTTTTATGGTGAGAACTTTTAAGATCTATTCTCGGAGCAACTTTCAAGTACACTATACAGTATTGTTAACTGTAGTCACCATGCTATATATTAGATCCTCAGAACTTAATCATGTTATAACTAGAAGTTTGTAACCTTTGACCAGCTTTACCCATTTTCCTGTCCCACTCTCTTCTGGCAACCACCAATCTACTCTGTTTCTTTTTCTTTTCTTTCTTTTTTTCTTAACTATTTATTTAAGAGAGAGAGAGAGAGAGAGGGAGGGAGAGAGAACACACACGCATGAGAGTGGGGTGAGTCAGAGAGAAAGGGAGAAGGAGGCTCCCCGCTGAGCAGGTAGCCAGATGTGGGTGTGATCCCAGGACCCTGGAATCATGACCTGTGCCAAAGGCAGATGTTTAACTGACTGAGCCACCCAGGTGCCCCTTACTCTCTGTTTCTATGAATTCATTTTTGTTTTTGTTTTTTAGATTCCTCATATAAGTGAGATTATACCGTATTTTACTCTTTCTGACTTATTTCACTTAGCACAATGTTCTCAAGGTCCATTCATGTCACCAATGGCAAGATTTCCTTCTTTTTTATGGTTGAATAATATTCCATTGTATATTTAGCACATCTTCCTAATCCATTCATTTATCAATGCGCACTTTGGTTGTTTCTATGTCTTGGCTATCTTAAATAATGCTACGATGAACACAAAAAGATGCAGACATCTTTTTGAAATAGTGATTTCATTTCTCAGAAGTAGGGATTGCTAGATCCTATGATAGGTATATTTTTTATTTTTTTTTAAGCTTTTATTTATTTGACAGAGAGCGAGAGAGGGAAGACAAGCAGGGGGAGTGGGAGAGGGAGAAGCAGGCTTCCTGCTGAGCAGGCAGCCCCATACAGGACTTGATTCCATAACCCTGGGATCATGACCTGAGCTGAACGCAGATGGTTAGCCATCTGAGCCACCCAGGTGCCCCTATTTTTAATTTTTTTGAGGAACGTTCCTACTGTTTTCTATAGTGGTTGCACCAAGTTGCATTTCTACCAAAGGTGAGGAAGGGTTCACTTTTCTCCACATACTTGCCAGTATTTGTTATTTCTTTTTGATAATAGCCATTCTAACAGAAGTGAGATGATATATATGGTGTGGAATTTAACACTAACTTTAGATGAAACTGAGAGAATTTAATTCTTTTCAAACCCATAGAATCTCTCAGGAAGAGGAGCTTTCCTAAGTTAATCAGTAAATTAAAAGCATCAAGGAAAATTTATGCCCAGGGCTAGTTTTCTCCCCAGCTCACTTAGGCTTTCAGTTAACTCTTAAATGTGGGAAACACTATACATCAAGTTTCAATCTGGTGACAATGAAGATAAGAAGAGGAAAAAAAATATAAAGACTTACCTGTATTACCTAGCAGTATTGTTTTAAGCAATAGACTAATTTCTATTTCAAAGTAAAATGATCACAAAAGCTCAGAATAGCCTTAGGCAATACAGGAGAGGTGAGAAAGCACTGAACTCAATGCCAAAGATGAAATCTCATGAGGAGAACAAGTTAAATGTTGCAGAAGGAGTAATATTTTGGACCTAGGAATGACTAGGATGTTTCCAAGAGGCTGCCTACTCCCTGAAAAAGGATTGTGTGAATTGTGTTTCCTAGATATACAGCGCCTGCAATGTAGATGTTTAGGCATTTTGGAGAAGTTGAATTGATTATTTATTTCATTCCAGGCCAATGTATATATTTCTCAATAAATAGAATGTCTCCAAAATTAACAAAGGAAAGTTCCAGAAAATGTGGCACTTCTTAAGCCAGGGTCTCCTTTGTGAATGAGAAGATGTATTTTTACTTCTGTCCTCTCTTATTCACGCAATGGGCAGACGCAAGACTAAAGAAGATCATTTTTATTCTCGTAAAAATCTAGTAGAGCTGGTTGAAGCTATTGGCCTTTGGAATATCCTCAGGGCTTTGATGTCCTCTAATCCAACTTGTGAGGGACAGAAGAGCTCTTGTCTCTTCAAGATCAGAGAGGTACTCTACTCTAGCCTTTAAGTGACAGTTAGAGGTACAAAACTTTCCAGAAATTCCCCATGAAACTATATTTGGAAGTAGGAATTTCCTTTTTAATTCTCATTGATTTAAAAAATTGTCTATGTAGAAACCAATTAGATCATTTTCCTAAATATTTCAATAATCTAGCACTGTGCATCTGACTTAGGATAACCCTTGAAAATCACTGCATATGTCCATATAAGTATATAGATCACATACAAATGAACATAAGATTTTCAAGGTGTGACCCAAGGAAATAACAGTTATTCTCTGTGATGGAAAATTTTGGTTTCTGATATTTAAATCTATAGAATAATTTCCATCTTGCTAGATTTGAGTAGAGAAATTTTACAAGAATGATGCAAAGTTACTTTAGAAAAAACACATACTACCTTAGAAAGACCATCAACCAAAAGATAACCAAAGGTTGCTTATCAACAAGGAACAGGTGATTGTTCAAATTTTTTGATCTTTTGAAATGTCATAGGAATAGCTAATTATTGCATAAAATTTATTACCAGTTTTAAATATGTGAGGGTTGCTAGAACTAAACAGTCTTAGAGTGTCAAACTCTCCATTTGGATGTTATGCCTGGATGGCTCAGTTAGTTGAGGGTTTGATTTTGGCTCAGGTCATAATTTCAGGGTCCTGGGATTGAGCCCTGTGTGGAGCTCCACACTTAGTGGGGAGTCTGCTTGTCTGTCTCTGCCTATCCCCCCACTGTGATCTCCCTCTCTCTCATTCTCAAATAAACAAAATAAGATCTCCCTTTGGGATGAATAAAATTTCCACTAAAAAGGTTGAGGTACTTCCTCAGCTGTTATTTGTCAAACCCTGGGTATAGAGGATGGCATCCTTCTGATATCAGATGCCTATAATTCCTGTTCAAAAATATTCAGTGATTGCATATTTGCTAGCAAATAACCCTTCCCCCAGTGTTACTTGACAAAAATCCTAATCATTTTAAGGTTCTTTCTTGAATGTCACCTCTTCATGAAGACTTTTCTGAATCTTTTCAAATGAGTATAATCTCTCCCTCCTCCGACTCTACCAACTGCCATGCTTTGTTAGAATTATTTAATCTGTTCATTTGTCACAATATTTTGTGGCAAATTTCCTTGAAGTCACAGAGTTTCTTCTTCAGCTTTGTATTGTCTATCTCCTTAGCCCAATATTAGATCGATGAAGTAGATAGATAGATAATAGATAGTTGATGTTTGAATATTTTATTTTCAATTGAAATTATATAGAGGAGAAACAGGCAGACAAAAAGGGATTTTGAAAGAGAAGACACGCTGTGGCCAAAAAGATCATCATCATCATCAGTATACGAATGGTCTGTAATTGAAAGTATTATGCCAGTCCATGTGGGAACTAGGTCATTTTTTGGTCAACCCATGGTTTTTACTCATGTCACAATAGCTTATTTATTATATTTTGATGTTAATTCACGTGCCTTATACTGCTGTGTCCTATAATGATCATGTCTCAATCTGACAAGAGGAGGAAAAGTTTAGGAGTTTATTTATGGAGTCCATCTTATTTTAGGTTTAGGTTCACCTCACTGCTGAACTTTTAAGAATTTTTAAAAAAGATTTTATTTACTTATTTGAGAGAGAGAGAGAGTGAGCAAGTGCATGTGTGCAAGAGCAGGAAGGTGGGTCAAAGGGAGAAGTAGACTCCCTGCTGAGCAGGGAGCCTCATACCGGGCTCCACCCCAGAACCCCGAGATCATGACCTGAGCAGAATGCAGATGCTTAACTGGCTGAGCAACCCAGGTACCCCACCCCTGAACTTTTAATCAACTATTTAGTTCATCTCAATCTTTGGCATTTGTATACTTTCAACTTCTGAAAGTAATGTTGCTTCTCACTTTGGATCCCATTTTAGGACCTGCAGTTCTGAGAGTTTTGGATCCCAAATCCCTCTTGGCTCTCTCAGTAACTCATAACCCTGGCATGATCTTTGTAAGGTTCTTCTTAGGTATTTTTATTAAAGAGAAAGGTAGGTAGGAAGATAGTACAGAAGAAAATAAATTTGATTGCCTTTAAGTGTTACCTAAATTCATGTGATTCTGGGGGCACCTGACTGCCTCAGTCAGGGGAGCACGTGACTCTTGATCTTGAAGTTGTGAATTTGGGCCCCACATTGGGTGTAGAGACTACTTAAAAATAAAATCTTAAAAAAAAATTTGTGTGATTATTGTCATGCTGTCTTTGCCCTTAATTTTGCCTGATCGTTGTTGCTATGCCAAGTGGTCCTGAAATCTTAGGGCCCCCTCTGCATCTATAATGATCTCCATAGATCAAATTCAGTCCAGAAGATTCAAAGCTTAGGGTTTCTATCTTCTTGATTCCTAATTGACTATAACTTCCAATACTCATAAGTAAAAATTCACAATCAAGTTATAAGCAATTAATTGATTCAATTTGGAGGACAGAATTTATTTCCATGGAATTTCAAAATCAAAGGAGATGAAATTTCAAAAAGCAGTATTTTGATCCTCAAAAATCCTCTGATTTTATATGCCCTTAAAGGTATATAGAAACTTGAGATATTCTCTGATGATCTATATCATAGCTTTTAGGAAATAAAGATATGAGTAAAAATAAATTGGAAAGACAGTAAATTAGGTATTTAAAAAACTTGAATATACATGGTAAAAATGATGATGTCCTTAATGTTACTTTGTTTGAATAAACAGAGTAAGTTAATTTTGGAATAATTCTACTTTTATAACTTCTAAAGCAAATTATAAAATTAATTATACCCTCAGGGTATGTGGGTGGCTCAGTCAGTTAAGCATCTGCCTTTGGTTCAGGTCATGATCCCAGGGTCCTAGGATCCAGCCTGGGGTCCAGCTCCTTTCTCAGTGGGGAGTCTGCTTCTCCCTCTCCCTCTGGCCATCTCCCTCCCCTCACTCATGCTCTCTCTCAAATAAGTAAAATCTTAAAAAAATTAATTATACCGTATAAAATAAATTTCTTTACAGTAAATCTTTTATTAAAAAATGATACCCTAATATCACACAGTTATAAATATTAAAGCTCAGATTTGAAGTATAATATTATATTCTTTCTACCATCATCAAAGAAGGATTACCTAAGTCTAAGGAAAAACACTCAAACACTTGTTGATGTATATTTGTGTGTGGACGTATGTGGGACAGAGAAGGGGAGAGGAGGAGAAGGAGAGAAATCCCAAGAAGCTTGAGTTTACATTTGGTTGTCCATGTTAGATTACCTTCACACTAATTATTTGTGCAGATCTGAAAGTCCTTTCCAAATTGCATATAAGGATATTTTTTAATTTTGTTGGCTGCTACTGCAAAGTCATAAATATATTTATAATTACTTTCAGAGTATTTAATAATTTAGAGTTCTAGGCAAATTTTGGTATAGATCCTCTTAGAATAGGAGGACCAGCCAGAATTTTTGTGACATTAATATTTAGTTCAAGGGAATTTTACTAAGATCCAGGTTAGAAAATTCCAAATCAAACCAATGGTGTGCAGAAACGATCCTGGAACAAAGAAAGAAATCTATTTGAACAAGAGAGTAGAAGTAGTAATTGGACCTGAAAATAACAGCCTAACAAACAACTACTAAGATTGTATTACAAAGACAAAATCAGCAATAAAAGAAAACAAACGGACATCTGGGTGGCTCAGTTGTTGGGTGTCTGACTCTTGATTTTTGGCTCAGGTCTTGATCTCAGGGTCATGAGATCGAGTCCTATATTGGGCTCCACACTTGGTGGGGAGTCTGCTTGAAATTTTCTCTCTCCCTTTCCTCCTCCCACCCCATGTGCTCTCTCTCTCTCTCCCCATCTCTCCCTCTGAAATAAATAAATGAATTGAAAAAGAAAGAAATGAATTCAAGAAAGAAAGAAAGAAAGAAAGAAAGAAAGAAGGGAAGGAAGGAAGAAAAGACAAAGACTGGTGACTATATCAAGGTCAAGTATGATAATGGTCATGAATCCGCATAATCAGCACCAAAGGTAGCCAGAAAGAGATGAGTAAATTGTTGCATGTTGTGGGTTACTTCAATCTCCTTCAATCTCCTTGCTTCTTCCTTTTTCCCCCTCCTTCCCTGCCTGACTTTCTTCCTCTCTCTCTCTCTCTCTCCCTTCTTACCTTCTCTCCTTTTTAAATCTCCTACCCTCTTTCCCTTCCTTTTAAAAGAATAACCTTGGAGCACCTAGGTGGTTCAGTCAGTTAAACATGTGACTCTTGGTTTCAGCTCAGGTTGTGATCTTTGGGATTGTGAGGATGAGCTCCATGTTAGGCTCTGTGCTCAGTGGGGGGTCTGCTGGAAGATTCTCTTCCTCTGCTCCTCCCGTCTCTTGCCCTCTCTCTCAAATAAATAAATGAATCTAAAAAAAAAAAAAAAAAAAGAAAAAGAACTTCTACTATGTGCACCATGCTAAGCACTTATTGTAATAATGAGTAAGATGTATTTCCTGCCTAAACAGAGCTCTTAGTTTTTTAATCTAATACTGAACACACGTCTTGTGTTGTAAAGAGTTACGTGTTTATGGGCAGAAACCCACCCCTGACCTTCAAACTGAAATGACTGTTTTGATTGATGTAATGCCTGTAGCTCATGATGTTATACAGTAGAATTCACATGTAATAGTGGAGCTGAGAGACTTTGATAATGGCTATATGTAGACTTGGTGATCAAATAAGAGAAATTCATAATGAACTTTTAAGTAAGGGTGCATGATTTTCTTGTAGTGCAGCTGAATCCTTCCTACTATAAGAAACATTAGGGTGAAATTTTATGGAATTACACAAAACATATTGAACTACCATTATAATATGAAGTATAATATCAAATCCATACTTGGATAGCATACATGCTTAGGCTTAAAATCATTGTATTTCAAGTTGAACTTCATGAAAGCTGAATAAGGGATAAGATATTGCTTTTTTTTTTTTTTTAAAGATTTTATTTATTTATTTGACAGAGATCACAAGCAGGCAGAGAGGCAGGCAGAGAGAGAGGAAGGGAAGCAGGCTCCCTGCAGAGCAGAGAGCCCGATGTGGGGCCTGATCCTAGGACCATGGGATCATGATCTGAGCCGAAGTCAGAGGCTTTAACTCACTGAGCCACCCAAGTGCCCCAGGATATTGCTTTTAATGAGCTAATTCCTTCCCAGTTTTGGGACTGATGAAAGATCAGTCCTTTCAGATTGTCCAGCACACACTTGTATGAAACCCTTATAAATCATCCCCGTGATGATTTATAGTTGCAAAGCAACCATAACACAACACTGTGTATCAAACTGAAAGTGCTTTCTAAAGTAGGGGAGAGAAGAGGAAATGTTCATAATGACAATATGCTAAGTGCATGATGAAATAGAAAATTTACTCTGGTAGTTTCTCATTGGACAAGGTATGGATAAAATAGAAAGTTATTCCCTATAATACCAAACCACGTAGAACACTTCTCATTTGGATGGAGAGATATGTGCCATCTGTTCAGTGCTGGTGTCCCTTCCTTTTGCTTTATCCCCAGATTTCAGAAAATGTATACTGTGTACAGCATGGCTATAATAGATCAGGTTTAGAGAGGGGTTGTCTGAGCATTAGAACATTTCTGAAAGTTGTTTGGAGAGATTGAAATATAGCAAGTGTCACACCTGAAACCTGTGCAGAATTAGGGATTAGGTAGCTGGTTTCGGTGGGTTACCAGAACTTAGAATCCACCTCCCAGCTTCAAAGGAGATTCAGAGATGTGTTTCTAACAAAATTGTAGTTAAAGGGGGATGGCAACGGGAGTATAAATTGCTACCATCTTTTTGAATGAAAAGTTATTATTAAACACTGGCTAGCATTAATTAGTACTTTCTATATGCCAGAAACTATGCTAAGTTATTTATATATAATTTTATTACTATGTGTCAGGAGTCTTAAAAGTGTTAATTTTCTTGACCTGGTATTTTTACATCGAGGAACTTATAGTAATAATTAATGATCCATATAAAGCATTGTGCACTAGAATGTTTGCTACAACATTATACAGCATGGAATGTGAAGCAAATGTCCAACAATGAAGAATGCTTAGGTAAAGTTACACAATGAGATAATATACATTCATTGAAATCATGTTTACAAAGAATATCTAATATAATTAGAAAATGGTCTCTATGCAGCATTAAGCAAAATTAAAGTAGGGTGCAAAATAATATATATAAGGTATCTTCTATGTTACAATAAACATGTATTTTTATGAAAAGGACTTATGGGGAATACACTGAAACATTAGTTATGGTTTTATCTGGGTGATAGGAATTCTGAATGACTTTTGGAGATCTTTTAAAATTCATTTCTGTAGTTTACAAATTTTCCACAAGTAATACATTAATTTATAATTAGAAAACGAAGCTTAGGAAATTTTCTGACAATATAATTCTTGGCTTCTCTGTAGTAAGATTCCCTTCACTTGTCTCCCTGCCCAACTACCTTGTCAATGGGAACTCCTTCTCATCTGATAATGTCTTTGAGGTAATTTTTGAATCTCAGGTTAGATTGATTTTCTTCTGGACTTTGAGTACTTAGTTTCTCTCCTCTTAAGAAACCATTCCCCATGGTATATTGTTGATGGTGGCACCTTCCTTTGGTGGAGGCCTCCTTCAGGTAAAAACTATCCCATTCTACCTTTAGTTACTCACTGACACCCTGGCTAGCTTCATGCTTTACTGATGGTACTCTGATAGGACTTCTGGGGATATAATGAGTGTCTTGAAAGGTACTTGAAATCTTGGGATACCTACAGGGGAAGTCTGGTGCTCCTCTGCCCTCAGAGGAGTGGTTGTACTTCTACACACCTACCAATCTATTTTGAAGACTTGGCTGGCAAAACAGCATATGAGAATGTTTTCATAAAAGTCCTTAAGTGTCCTAAGTAAATTAAGGATAAGAGACTTTCAGATTAAATGTCAGTGGCTGTTACAGATCTTGGAGCATTATGGGGACTCAAGAAATACATGACGAAGGAAGGAACATAGAAGAAGATAAAGGAGATAAGGGTAGCCTTTACTATAATAAATATTTTTATTAATAGGAAAAATATTGTTTTTCAGAAGATAGGATGTGGGGAAGACATATGAAGAAGGTAGGGAAATCATTCTAGGGTAGGAAAAGTTTAGGGACAGTGTCCTTTCTTGGGGTAAATACTCTGGATCGATAAGGGACAATGTAGGCTGGTACTATATAAATGTACATAGAGATGTTTGCTATCAACTCTTCATTAAGAGAAATCATAAATTGTTTCTTCTAAAGATAGAAAGAAGCAAAATTACTTATGACCCAGACCTTCTATGGCTGAGTGTAGCAGGCTGAATGATGGTCACTGAAAGATAGCGATCCTAATCTCTGGAATTTGTAAATCTTACTTTATTTGAAAAAAGGGATCTTTGTGGATGTGACTAAGTTAAGGACCTTGAGATGGAGAGATTTCCCTAAATTATCCAGTGGGTCCAAAAATACCATCACTAAAGTCCTTAAAGTTTTACAAGACAGAGGCAGAAGGAGAGTGTATACAGACACACCTAAAAGACAAGCAAAAGAGGAGGTAATGTGAGCCGGGAGGCAGAGATTGGAGTGATGCCATCACAATCCAAGAAAATGTTTAGAGCCACCAGAATGTGGAAGAGACAATGAAGGGTATTCCCCGGGAGGCTTTGGAGAGAACATAGTCCTGCTGACCTCCTGATTTCAGACTTGTGGCCTTCAGAACCCTGGGGGAATATAGTTCTGTTGTTTTAGACCACTAAATGTGAGGTACTTTGTTGCGCCCCTAGGAAATGGATACATAAAATAATTCTTACATTGGAGAACAGCCTCATTATGAGTGGTTGGTGAGGTACGGGATTCTAAATGTTGTGCTTGTGATATGCTGAATACTAAAATTGGTTCTTAAGAGCAGGTAGGCAGTGGGGGTAAGTATCTAGGAGTACAATGGCAGCAATGATGTCAGCTCTTGCAGAGAACTGGAGAGTGACAGGAAAGGAGAATAAGTAGGAAAGGGTCTCCTTTTTGAGTGCCCCAGTCTGTCTCTGACTTGAAACTTTAAATCTAACCACCTAGGTGAGCTGAAATTGCTCTAGTTACAATACCGGGGGATGGAAACTGAACGCTGATACTCTGTGGGTTATTTACCCAAATCCTGAATTATTTTTCAAAATTTCATAGCTGGGTAAATAGAAATTATGTTATCATTTATCACCATGGGAGCCAACGGAAGGAAAGTTGCCAGACTCATCTTTCTGGACTTGCAGAATAATCATTTTTAAGAAAATGGTTTAAAATACTTGTTTAAAAACAAAACAAAACAAAAAAAAAAGAGAATCATTGCTTCAGAACTCAAACCTGATCCACTCCAAAGCATTCTTTCCTCAAAACTACCTTGTGGCTGCCAGACCTAGTAAATTTACATTTGACAGACAAATAGAAAAGTTTTCCTTGTTACACAAAGGCAACATTATAATCCAGCTCCACTGATGCAGAGAGATGTGGGACAGATGAAGATAACTCAGGGAATCCACCTGCAGCCACGGTCTCAGGGAGCCTCCCTCAGTCAGTTGAAATCCCAAACGCTTATCACAAAAGCAAGAGAAATTTGATAAGGACCTGGCAGTTGTGACCAGACTTACCCTTGCTAGAACAAGAAAGTGATACGCAGAGATTGACATACTCTTAAAACGATCAAAAGAGTAAATGCAAAGGTTTTCTTTTCAGAGGTTCAAGTCACACTGAGTTTGGTCAGATAGTGTGAGGGGCCCAGTTAAGTCACTTGTTAGAGTATGTAAAATAAGTTGGGAAAGAAAGGACAAGATTGAAAAGAATGGGGTATTTATTTACTGAAAAGACCAATGAAATCAATCCCTTCTGAGTGGAAAAGGAGGAAGGGAGGGTACTCTGCTAGGTATTCAAAGTGTGTGGACTCAGGATTATTTTTAGAAGGCACTTAGTGGATATTTGCATGGTGTGCACTGAAGGTAATAGAATTAGGTCAACTATCACAAAATAATGGTTAAGAAATCAATATTAATGTTTGTTAATGAAAGTTTAATACATATCATTATTTAGGAATAAGGCAACAAGAGCCGTAATCAAGGTATATAACATGGAGGGTGACAGTCCCAAGCTCCTCTTCTTGAAGTCAGCTTGGTATACAAAATTCTAGAAGTTAGAGTTGATAAATTTGAAAATGTCATCCAGCCTATCCCCTTATTTTATAGTGGAAGAAAATGAGGCAGAAACAAAGCTACTGAGTTGTTGAAGTTTGCCAAGCTAATTAGAGAATGATCTTGGTTTGCACATATGTCACCTAAAGATACAAATGCTTTTTATTCAGCTGATTTTTCTCTTGAGCTACCAGGACACACATCCTAGATATTCTAAACCTCTTACTAGGTTGACTCAAACAAAGCAAAGAAAGAAATTAAACAAAACAAAACAAAACAAAAGGGACAAGACAGAAAAAGCTCAGGACAGCTGAAGAGAGCTTCCTAAAGTAATCAAATGAAGAGGTATTTTGTGATGGAATCATCAGTCTCAGTAAGTTGAAGAGGGTTCCATTCTTATTTTCAAACTAGAAGAAAAACATATATGCCAATATCCAGAACTTTCTTTGTTTGATGCAGAAGTATATTTTTAGCTTTTTTTCGAGGAAATCAGTCTCCAGTCTCTGCATCGTTTTGGCTGGTTTCTACATCCTGCTAATCTATCTTCTGCAGCTTCCCCAAAGCTGCTTATTTTATGGCAAATAATGTGAAAGAATTTTTGAATTTTCTCTGAGATATCAAAAAATTTACTAAGTGCTGATGCTTTTTCCTCAAAAATAATTCTCATGAATGTTCCTTTCTCTATTTCTGTATCTTATAAAAACCATATTTAATACTTAACCTTTCCTAGGGAGATTGTTTTCAGTACTCTGAAAATCAGTCCCAGAAAACTGATTAAATCATTTACGTATTCTTAGTCTGCACCGAAACCCTTTCTCTCTTAAGTGAGTTTCCATTTTTTTCATGATTTTATGATTTTTCAGTCTTTCAAAATAATAGAGCAGAAATACGGTCTACATAGCTTTCCCCCTTAAAGTGCCTATTAGAGTTTTCAAAATGCCCAAGGAATTGTTTACGAATGATATTCTAAAAATAGGTGTATTCACAGCGTGAATACATGTTTGTTTGTAGATGTATATAAGCAATGATAAATATGAAATTCACACATTTTTGAATAGGGAAGAAGCTTAGACTTTGAGCCATATTCATTTGGGATCAAATGTTGGCTCTTCCACTTGCTAGCTGTGTGATCTTGGGCAGTCGCTAAGCTCCTGCAGCTTACTCATTTAAAACATGAAAATAACAAGGACTGTTTGGAAGCATTATTACCAGAATTAAATATGTTAAAGAAATAACGGGTATGATACAATGTCTGGTATCTGGTGGGTGTCAGCAAATGGAGATTAGCATTATTTTCTCGTAAGTCATATTACATTTTCAAGAAATTAAGCAATATTACCTGAAAATATCCAGGCAATTTTCTCACCAATATCTATCCTTTAGAAAATGCTGCTGCTTTGAAGATCATTCGTAGATCATAGCTTCTGCAGTCATTCTCGAACTTAAGGTTTCTCCTCTGCTCCACTCCAACAAAAATAGCTGCTCTGCTATCACTTTCTGGCTCTTCTACTTGATCATGCATTGTTTCAGACGGCCTGTAACATGTTCTAGAACCATCAGAGGGATTCTGCCCTCTGCAATTGCCTTAGAATCAACTTCTCCCACAATTGGTTGTCACTTGTAACATTTGTTATCAGTTGACCAAAATGCTCAGTAGAACACAGATTAGGTTGTCATGCCTCTGGTGTGTCTGAGGTTCAGAACTTTTTACTGGACACATTCTCTTGTCACTTGATGCTAAGAGGAACATGTCAATAGTAAAACTTATCTGGAAGTTGAATATGATGTTACTGATAGAGTTAGGTGTCACATTATATAGTAGGCAGTAGTGTTGCCTGATAGAACATTGTTTGACTTTGTGCCAAAAGCACATTGGGTTCACTATAACTGTCTAGCTCCTCACATGTCAGTATGTCATTTGCTAGCATGCTAAAAATGTAGCAAGTGGCCAGGATTATTTTTAGTTGGAAAAGCTTCATTTACTTCTTATAGGCTAAATAGATCTTTAATGAATAGCTTCTGTAATTTAACCTTGTTTTTAACAGATGAAAAGGGAATAAATATTCAGTGATTTGAATGATGGGTTCTACATAACAATGAAATATTTAAATGCTCTTACCAGGAGCATTAATGGACCATAACGTTTCTTTTGACAACAACAAGTATTTTCTATTAACTGAGAGTGATCTTTTTTAAGCTGAACATAAAATCACAAACACAGAGAGCTACATTTTGAACTTTTTATTACTTTGAAGTGAGCTTTTACTCAGGTTGCTCAAGAAGATGTTTTCCTTAACTGGTGCATGCATGAAGATCTCTTCTAAATCAGCATTAGTTTCGTGATTAACTTTGAAACAAAACCCTAAATTTTAGTCACTGGTATGAAATGTTTCTTGGAGCAGGAAACTGGAATTTGCTTTCCTCTAGCACTAACTCACTCATCATTTAGTGCCCTCTGATATTAAATGTCATATTTTCAATAATATAAAATGATGCATGATTTATAAAATATTTCAATTTTATTGTTATAACACCAGGTACAATAGGCTGAATATAGTAGCATGAGCTCACTGGTAAAGAGTTTGATGAGATTAATTGAAACCAAAGTGAGATCTGTCTGTGGAGTTTTTCCTGACTTAGAGTAAGAACCCAAGTGATGGTTCATTCATTCATTTCAAGCTTTGAGTTTATGCTCCTGTGGTGAACTACTTTTCCTCCAATTCCTATTAACCAAAATAAAATGTTTTTGAATAATTCCTTATAGTAAATTAAGAATAGCCCTTCTATTTCCCATAAAAGTAGCCCTTTTAGTAGATCATTATGTAGCAAAAACCCTGATCTCTGGCTTCACCAGAAGGGTGATTTTGTTGTTTATTTCTTTGTGTTTTTACTTTCTAAAGGGTTAATTCTTCGTCATTTTTTGGGACATACCAAAGTTGTGGTATTTTCCTGTATTACAGATTTCTGCCAGAAGATCAGAATTCTCTCTAGATAACTTGAACAGGTAGGGGTTTGTCCCAGGAATTACAGGCATAACCATTGTTAGGGCTGGCTAGTGAAAGTAAGGGAAGCCAACCTGCTGGTCTGTGTGACTGGTAGACCTAGAGAGGATTCTCAAGAGTTCATTTGGATGTTACTATGAATTTTAAGACTCTCCAAAACATGACTACTAATGTTTCTGTTACCTGAGGTGCCTGAAGTGGATGATTTGGAAGTCCTCACTATGTCTCATGTTGTCTGCTCATCTTTTTAAAATTGTTGTCAGAAAAGAATGCTACTTTCTTTTCTGCTCCTTTCTGCATCTTAATGCTTGCTCACCATTTGCCGACTAACCTGGAACCATTCAGTTAAAGGGGGCCTGGGTCTGGGAAATGGAGTTTCGGGTTCTCCTCTTTTGAAGCACACTGGAAAATAAAATACTGTCTTAGATGGGGTTGCTATAACAAAAATACCGTAGATTTGGTGACTCAAACTGCAAACATTGATTTCTCACAGTTTGGGAGGCTGGGAAGTCCAAGAATAAGGTGCTGGCAGAACCAGTGTTTGGTGAGTGAGCTTTTCCTGGTTTACAGATGGTTATCTCTGTGCTGTGTCCTTACATGACAGGGAGACAGGGAGATAGCTCTTATGTCTCTGACTCTTTTTACAAGGGCCCTACTCTCATAACCTAATATAATTCTAATTCTTTCCCAGAGACTGTATCTTCAAATACTATCACATTGCAGATTAGGATTTCAACATATAAATTTCTGGTGGACACAAATGTTCAGGCCATAGCAAACAGGCACAGAAGAGATGCGAAGTTAAACATAAATCTGGTTTAGTTCATCATTTGTCACCTCTGTATCTACTTATGCCCTTTTACCCATATGTTACCTTCAAAAATAACAGCCATCTGACCTCAGGTTTCCTCATGATACGAAGTAAATCTGCATTATATAGCTACATATGCATATGGCCATATACAACTCACTCTTTCATCAAAAGGGTAGACTCACAATTCCATGAATCACTGTATCTCTGGGTGATGTCCATTCTTTTTCAAACTTGGTTTGAATTTTCCTTTGATCTCTTATATCTTTATTCTGAACTGTAAGGTTAATCTCTACTGTTGTACTTTATATTAGAGGAAGAGGAAGCTTGGAAAACAAACTGGTTGATATACACAAATATATATATCATAAAGCAGAAAAGGAAATGAGCTTACTTTCTACACGCCTGATTTCTGCAAGTGAATAAGAAGCCATAACTGGTATTTATAATTTTCTTCTCTCACTATCCATTTCATTTGCCTTCAGGAAGCTCCTTAGCTGGCCATGGTTCTTTACCTGATGTGGGGATACAACACTTCCTTTTCAAAGGACTGGAGTACTTAGTGGCCCTGTTTATTTGGGTTACTCCATTCTTTTATTAACCATTTTCACTGGACCTATAAGTACTAAGATGCAACCCAAAGGATCCCTTGAATACTTGTTACTTTCAGTATATAGCAACAACTCTATTTATTCTTGATAATCATTATAAATCATTCCAGCTGGTACAGCAAACACTTCTTTGCCTATTGACTTAGTGGTGTGAAGAGTTCAAAGTGACAGAGGGTAGTTTAAACTTCAAGTTCAGTGGAATCATTGTCAGGTCCACTAGAGCCAATAACGGCAAATGGGAAGAAATGATTTTGTGATTGGGTCCCTAAGGATAACAGTGAGAGGAACTAACCACTCCCATTCCCACTTCTTAGTTCCTTGATTCATGTCTTCTAGTTATAAGAAAAATGGCACAATATCAGTTGCTGGTTCAAAACATACACAAAATCTTGCAGAACAGCACTTAGCTGGTCCAGGTATTATTAGCTGGTACACTAACTGGGTCTTCAATAGGGTATTCCACTGTCATATCAGGTAAAGAAACTTGAAGTGATGTTGTACATGATAAGATCAATAGATTCCATGGGGTTGAAATTTTTCCCATACTTTGCTGGCAAACACATTGTTTGGTCCAAAGCAAAGTTTTGGGGGATTCAGGATAGAGAACCAGAAATTCCATTAACCTTTGGGTAGTGGTGCTTCAAAGAAGGGCAGATAGTAAAGGCATAACCATATCTTTTGCATTTATTCCTATGAAACATGTTGCTTCCTCTTCCATGAAGAGGTAGAGTAGTCATCCTTGCTAGTTGATCCCCTTGCGTATGGTGTCATAAAGGAAATCAGCATCAGACTCAGCTTATAGCATGCTAGATATTTAGCAATAATGGTAGCCAGAATAGTCTTGTTGAAGGTAAGACCAAGTTTTTAAACCCATGCGTAGCCTCTATCCCTGATGCTTGATAATTTTGCTCATGAGCCCATTGACAAGCTAGAGTGGCTGGGGAAAGAGGGTGTCTAG
The DNA here is from genome assembly GCF_963455335.1 of Martes martes. Classification (NCBI taxonomy): domain Eukaryota; kingdom Metazoa; phylum Chordata; class Mammalia; order Carnivora; family Mustelidae; genus Martes; species Martes martes. Next base: position 71,824,706 of record NC_137893.1, on the reverse strand, counting down.
TATCCACAGAAAGTGTTATCTTCTTCACTATCAGTAAAGTGAAGAAAAATTATTCAGAATATTCTTTACAGTTGTTGCCTTTTTGTGAACACTTCCTCAAGATACAAATAATTTCACTCCTACACATTGCCAGAAGTTTACCACTTTTTATTCTGATCTTGCTATCAATCCATTATTTTGTTTCTTTCAAAGTGTAGAGCAGTGGAAAAAGTGTTATCCATTTGCCATGATATAGATCTGTCGTCTCAAGGAAAGTAAAAAATTGAATGCATTAATTTATATATAAAATTCATCCATTTTTGGAGAATATGGTATATAATTTGATAAATTTTAGCAGATGTGTACATTGTAACCTCCCCCAAACCCAAAATACAGAATATTTCCTTCATTCAAAAATAACCTTGTGCCTCTTTATAATCAATAACTCTACTTATTCCTTTTCCCAAACAAATACTGACTTGCTTTCCAAATTAGTTTTGACTATTCTAGAATTTCATATCAATGAAATCATGCATTAGTTTTGACTATTCTAGAATAGTCATATTAGTCTATAGTCTATATTCTAGTCTATATTCTATATTCTAGAATTTCATATCAATGAAATCATGTGGTATATAATATTCAGTGTCTGGTTTCATTTCCTCTGTAGTAGTTCTGAAATCCATGCATGTTGCTGCATGTATCAGTAGTTGGTTCTGTTTCACTGCTGAGTAATATTCCATTCTATGAATATATCTTATCTTCTTTCCCCATCACCTTGATGTTTTCTTTTTTTAAGATTTTTATTTATTTATTTATTTGACAGACAGAGATCACAAGTAGGCAGAGAAGCAGGCGGGGGTGGGGGCGGAACAGGCTCCCCGCTGAGCAGAGAGCCTGATGCAGGGCTCTATCCAGGACCCTGGGATCATGACCTGAGCCCAAGGCAGAGGCTTTAACCCACTGAGCCACCCAGGCACCCCACCATGATGGATTTTTATAAGCATTTGTTATTCATTCTCATGGGTAAATACTTATGAATGGAATTAATGATTCGAATGTCAAGTGCATATTTCACCTTATAAGAAACTCTCAAAATATTTTCCAAATGGTTGTAGAATTTTTATTCCCACCAGCAATATATGAGTGTTACCATTGCTACATATTCTTGCCTGTACTATCTATTGTCTGACTTTTTAATTTTATTGATTGGTTTTGGGCATTGATTGGTTTTAAGTTGCATTTCCTAATAATTAGTGATTATTATATTGGGCATTGATTGGTTTTAAGTTGCATTTCCTAATAATTAGTGATTATTATATTATTTTTTAAGATTTTTATTTATTTTAGAGATAGAGTGTGAGCAGGGGTAGGAGCAGAGGGAGAGGGAGAATCAGACTCCCTCCTGAGCATGGAGACTGACACAGGGCTGGTTCATACAACTCTGAGAACATGACCTGAGTTGAAATCAAGAGTTAGAAGTTTAACCAACTGAGCACACAGGCACCCTGATTAGTGATTTTTCAGATGCTTATTGGCAATTTATGTATCCTGTTTTGTAAAGCATCAATTCAAATATTTTGTTCCTTTATAATTTTGTTATTTTTCTTATTATTGAATTGTAAGTTGCCTTTATATATTCTGGAAGCAAGTCCTTTGTCAGATATGTGTATTTTGAATGTTTTCTCCTAGGCTATGGCTTACTTTTTTATTTTTGTAAAGGTCTCCCCAAAGACAGTCATCTTTAATCTTGATGAAGTACAAATACCAATTTTTTTATGGTCTAGCTTTTATGTACCACCTAAAAATAGTACATAGAAATGGTAAAAATAGTACTCCAAGTTCACAAAGACTTTTTCATGTTTTATCCAAGAGTTTTATACTCTTAACTTTTACAGTTAGGGCCATGATCTATTTCAAGTTAATTTTTATATATGGTTTGAGGTAAGGGTTGAGGCTTATTTGTACATTGTAGTGTTCATCTCCAGTTTGGTTTAGGTATTTTTCATATTACCCACATCTCTGTTTAAAATGTTCAGTCTTTCCCATGGTTATATGAACATGTGGGTCATATTACAACACATAATTGTGGTAACTGTTTTAATGTCCTTGTTTATAAATTCTGTCATCTTTATAATTTTGAGTGAGTTTTGATATTTTTCTCCTCATTATGAGTCTTATTTTTCTGTTCTTTTTATTTTTGGAGAACAGATTTTATGAATTTTACTGTGTTGAATGCTGGACATTTTTATATTACCATAAATGTTTTTGAGCTTTGTTCTAAGACACATTAAGTTATATGGAAACAAGTTGGTTCTTTTAGGTCTTGAGTTTATTCTTTGGTAGATGGGATAAGAGCAGCTGATTTTGCCACACTGCTAAGGGAAAACCATTATGGGTATTCTGCCCAGTGCCCTATTTTCCACTGTCGTTCATGAGAGGATAATTCCTGACCGTATGAGAGCCTAGTGACTTTTCCCCTCAAATCCTTGTGGGTTGTTCTGTTTCCTCACACATTTGTACTCACCAGGACTCAGCCAAGGACTCGAGGGAAGGGAGATCCTCTGAAGATACTGAATATCTCTCTGGGTGCAACTGTCTCCAGTCTGGCACCCTGACCAGCAAAATGTAGCCTTCTCCAAAGAGACCTGAGGAATTTGTCAAGGATTTGAGTACACTTGTTCTGAAATTATGGGAGATGAAATGCTGTTGTGGCTATCCAGTCAGTTTTAGGGCCATTTCTTATGCAGGGGTGAAAGTTCTTATCGGCTGACTAGAAGTCCTCTCTCTTGGGGATAGTGCTAGAAAGCCCCTGTGACTCTGGTCCTCAGTCTCCTTTGCCTTTGCTGCATGTGGACATACTTTGCTTGATAAACCCTCTTTCTTTAGTGATAATTTTATAGCTCTCTTTGAATTAGTCACATTGCAATCTTGTTAAGTAGCCATCTGACTTGGGGTTTCCAGAACTCTTTACATATATATACTGATAGTCACATGAGTCATCGCCATAAATGAGTAATTCAGTAGTTATGTGTTGGTTTTTAACAGTTTTCCTTTCAGAGATTAATTCCATTGTAAAGACTGTGACTACAATTATTGTGAATTAAGAATCTGGGAACATATTCCCGATTAAAAAAAAAACAAAACTTTGCTGGGGCCTTCTATCTAATTTGTATGAACTCCTTTATGATCTAGATTTTTTGGGGGGAGGTATCATTTATTTGTTAACATTTTGTGGTTTGCTGTTTCCCTTTTTGTTTCAATTATATTTCATTATTTACAAAATTTAAATTCTTATACAGTGAAAGTTATTAATCTTTACATTTATATCATTTCCTTCCCTCATTTCAATGCATATGAATGAATTAATCTCTAATCCAGAGAGCTGATAATCATTAAATACTATTTTCTCCTAGATTGGCAGACATTTTAGAGCGCTCTCTCATCTAGCGTATTTCCCTCTGTAATGAGGCCAGTTCCTTCCTTCCTGGCTGTCCCCACCCCACATTTGGGTAATCTGTAACATCATTGGGATGGGTCCATGAGAGCCATGTTGGCACAATATGGTTCTTTTTTTTGTTGATCGTATATTATAACACAGCTCTAAAATTAAAATTGGAAACAGGGGGAACCACTTGAATGGATATAATATATTCCTAGGATGCTGCAAAATGGACATCTTTCTGCACTGTATCTTTGAGGCCTTTAATGAAAAATGAATGGATGAAGTTAGTTCTTAGTGAGAAGCAAAGGAGAGAGGAGAAGAAAGGGAATTTTCCGGGTTTTTGATGTCTTCCCCTTTTCTATTTCATTTTTTCTCCAAAGCCAACCTATATTTCTGTCCTTAGGCATTAATGAAATGCAGCTGTATCTTTATAATAAATTCTCTTTCTCATTTGCTTGCTTTATCTAGCTAAACTTATAGTGCTAATAACACAGGAGTTCCACTAATAAACTATTCAAACTTTTTTTTCAGTAATTATTTTGATATAAGCTGTCAGATGTATTATCCAACATCCACCATAAGAGTAGAAGCTGTGCAAACCATATGCCATCTTCTGGGCAGCACGTGAAGGCAATTTGCAGAGGAAGGACTAAGGTCAAGTCAGAGCCTGGTTATGAAGAAATCTATCAGATTCTATAGTTTCTAAGAAAAAGAAGATTGTACTTGAGCTGAGTTAAACAAACAAACAAACAAACAAACAAAAAACAAAAAAGCACCACCCAAAACTTCTGTGTGGGTAGTTTAAGTACCAGGATTTTATAGCTGGAGAAGGGACAGGAGCAAAATATAAGGGTAGTAAGAGAAGGCTGGAAGTATCATTTAGTAAAATGAGGTAATCCACACAGGATCAGTCTAGGATGCATCTCAAGGATACAGAGTTTAGTTTAACCACTTATTTTTTTCACTGAGCAGCTTTGAATGCATAAGACATTGGATATTTCACACAAACCAACAGATACCGCCCTTTCCTTATGGAGCTCATATTCTTGAGGGGATTGAAAAGGGAGATCTTAAATAATTAATTTCTTAATTATTTACTTCATTGTTATTATGATGAGTGCTATTCAGAGAATCATTAAGAGAAGGAATTTGACTAGGGCTGCATGATATGAAATGATTTTTTGAGGAACTAAAATAAAGTGTTTTTGTATATATTTTCTAAGCCAGATGCTAAAGTGCCAGACTTGTTCCAATGGGCCTGCGGATTAAAAAAAAAAAAAAAAAAAAAAACGTTTTATAATTTCTTGTAACAAAAAAGTGGCAGAAATGTAAAAGTGTATGAGTATAAATTTCTGAATTCTTTTTTTGTGCTTTTGACATTAATTTTCTTCTTGAAATAAGTGTTAGTCTTGTGACATAAAATGCAGAGAATAATACACTTTATCTAGTTTTGTCAGAAGCAAGTAGTGAATGCAAAGACTTATCCTGCCTTAGAAATCTGCCATTCTAAGTAGAAAGGCTTGGACTATCAAATAAATACAATACTGGTTATATATATTTCCTTACATTGTTTTAGTAAGACTTGTTTCTTTCTGCTGTACAACTGACATTGCTCAGACTTCTCCCCAAAACATCAGGCACTGGAAAGAGAAAGAGGACAGGAGAACTAATCAGATTTTAAGCATGAATTATGTGCCATCTTGTAGAGGAGAGGTTGGCCATTTTTGGCTGTTTCCTTATCCTTAGAAATCCATTCTTTTATTCACCAATCTAATCATATTGAATCATATCTAGTCATATCTAATGCCAACAGAACAGAACTATTTTTCCCAAGGCCATGGATCTTTGGAGTTTGTGTTTAGGCTTCAAGGAGTCGGTGAATACTTGGAAATTGTATACATAATTGCAAGTGTATTTTGGAGTGAGGATTGGACAAGAAAAATGAGTCCATAATATTTACCAGTTTTAAGAGAAAGCAGTGAGTCAAAATTGTTAGGCAGCCATTCCCAAAAAACCTTGTTCGTCTCTGAAAACTCTATCCCACATTGATCTCATTCTGGAAGCAGTTCTGAAAGATGTAATGTGCTTAAACATAAACTGATGCTTGTGCTTCTTACTGGTTTGAGAAATGAATATTTTCTCTTGCAGATCAGACAGAGAGTTCCTAAAGATATAGTTTTTATGTATTTTGTAACTTTCTTAGCTTCTAGCACAGGGATTTAATCTTAAAGAGTAATTAAAATTTCTTTTAAAAATAACAAATCCTTGCTTCTCAAAATTTAAAAAAAAATTTTAGTGAAAATTTATCTACCATCATATATTTCTACATTTCTGTAATTTACAATTGCATTCAATTATTTTTATAGAAATATTTTTATTTGTAAAAATATCAATAAAAATGTTTAATGAAAAATACACATACAGTTAGTTGGCTTTGTTATTACCTAATATAATTGCGTTATTTTGAAAAGAGATCTTATAAATGTCAATCTTTTCCTATTAGGCCTAACTTTAAAAAATGGTATAGTTAGTAATTGTTTACTCAGTATATGGTAAGCAGAATAGTAGCGTCCCAGTGATACACACCAGCTAATCCTCAGTAGTCTGTGAATAAATTATGTTGAAACAATTTCACAGTAAGGGAGAACGAGATCACAGATTGAATTAAATCTAATAATCAAATAACTTTAGGATAAGGAAATTCGTTGGGGTACATGGGTGGCTCAGTTGGTTAAGTGACTAACTCTTGATTTCAGCTTAGCTCATGATCTCAGGGTCCTAGGATCAAGAGGAGTTTAGATTCACCACTCAGCAGGTAGACTGCTTTTCTCTCTCTACCTCTTCCTCTCCCCTGACACACGTGCATGCACACACACCCCCCCCTTTCTCTCTCTCTCTCTAAAATAAAAAAATAAATCTTAAAAAATAAAAAAAAATCATAAGGAAAATATTGGATATTTTCAAGGTGGGTACAGTGTAATCACGAAGGCCCTTAAATGTGGAAGAAGAAGGCAGAAGGATCAGAGTCAGAGTGATTTGATATGAGAAACTCAGTAGTCTGTCATTGGCTATGAAGATGGAGAGGGACCATGAGCCAAGGAATGCAGGTGGCCCCTAAAAGTTGGCAAAGGCATGAAAATGGATTCTTCCCTAGAGCCCCCAGATAGAATAGAGTCCTACTGACACCTTGATTTGAGCCCAGTGAGACCCATTTTGAACTTCTGACCTCCAGAACTGTAAGATAGTAAATTTGTATAATAAAAATGGTAAAATTAGTGATAATTTTCTACAGAAAGAACAGAAAACTGAATACACACTATCTGGTAGGGATAATAACATTAGGTTATGTTACTTCTATATACTATGCAGAGAATAATTACTTAAATACTTAATATACTTTTTTTTTATTAGACTTTTACAGCAGTGGGAAAAAGTAAGTTTTGTATCAAGCTCTGACTCCAGAGGCTATGGTCTTAACCACTATGCTATACAATCTTCTTTTTACAAATCATTGAGTGAATGACAGAGATATGTAACACCAACTTGCGTATATATGGAGCACATAATGAACTGTTCAGAAAATGCTTGTGAATAACTAATGTTATAATTAATAAAGTGAATTTTCTATTAGAATCCAATTCTTAATGTTCTAAAGAGAAGTACTTTCATCAGTAGAATATTCAGGAGGCTGGAATTATTCTACCTTCCTGGACAGAGGTGTCAGTGGTTGGAGCACCTTTGAGCTTGGCTATTTCTATCTTAGCTGTTCATTACATCAGTCATTGAGAGATACTCAAAGCTTTGAGAGCTCATTTCTTATAATTTTGAGAATAAGAAGATATATGAATGTCCTAAGCACACCTTGGTGAATCATATTAATCTGGGTGTTTCCCTCAAGGTGTTCCAAACAGACATTTTTAACAGTATGAGAAAGTGAAAGCATATCGAACGTAGGCCAAGTTGTAGATTCCCTACAGGTAGGCATCATATAAAACAAGCAATCCATTTTTTCTTCAACTTTCCAAACTTGTTTTTATCCATTTGCTTGAAATGTTTCTCTCTTGCTCTATAAGTACGTTACGTGTAGTGCCTGATTCTCCCTATGGTATTTGTTTTCCATTAACTTCCTATTGATTTTCGGTTATGTGTACATAGCACTGAACGAACATAAACTGCAAACACCAGACTTAAAGAAGTTCTGCACTGTAACTGTTTTATCTTGGTGACAGAGCACTACAGCATGAATATTGTCTGTGCCCGCTTTAAAAAAAAAATGTATTTGATGAAAATTGTGACAGGTAGGGTCAAGTCTAGCCAAGTGATGATGTCTGTAAGTTATAGTGGGAAGAAATTTGGCATGTGGGATGAAGGATGTTCATGTAAAAAGGACAAATCAGAGTAGATAAAGATGACCTGTTGAAAATATAGCATTATGGAAGGTGAGGTACAGTATAAATCATGATGAAAAGAAAGGTATACAAACACAGGAAAAGTGAGGAGGAGTGGTAAGGAAGAAATACATAGCAAGTCGAGATGACACCTAGAAGGGAACACAGTTTTGAGACAAGTGAAATTTTAACAGTTATTTTGACTTAAAATGATTAATCATGACTTTCACATTTTAAAAGCATTTATATTTTTGGTGTTTTGCCTGAGAATCTCAAACACAATCACGATACTTTGAAATCAGAGAGATGGAGCTCTATGTTGGGCAAAATACTTAACTTCTTGGGGCGCCTGGGTGCCTCAGTGGGTTAAAGCCTCTGCCTTCGGCTCAGGTCATGATCTCAGGGTCCCCGGATCGAGCCCCGCGAGCCCCACATCGGGCTCTCTGCTCAGCAGGAGCCTGCTTCCCCCTCCCCCTGCCGCTCTCTGCCTGCCTCTCTGCCTACTTGTGATCTCTCTATCTCTGTCAAATAAATAGATAAGATCTTTAAAAAAAGATACTTAACTTCTTTATTAGTTTCAATTATATCATTTGTAAAATGGTGATAAATATTAACTCAGGGTTATTGAATGGCTTTTGCTGTATTAAAGAAACTGGAAAAGTGCCTATGAAACTTTTATATTCTTAAAACATAATAGAAACAACCAACACGCATATTGATATTGAAGCAGATTGAAATAAACAGTAAATGGAACAGAAAACACTAGCCATAAATACAAGAGATTGAAATCATCAAGCAGAAAAGCAATTTTCTTTTAAAAATTTGAAAGAAATTTTAAAACCTTTAAAATGGTTTTAAAGGTTTTAACAAAAGTCCACGATTCTAATTAAATGTATATCTCCATTAGTGGGCATTAATAGAGCAGAAGAAATAAACTAAGGAGACTGATGGTAGAGATGGGATTTTTTAAAGCTGATCTGTTGTGGAAATGATCTGAAATTTAAAAATTGTATGAAATTCCTATATATTATAATCTCATGTTTCAAGAGTTTATGAATGTATCACTGCATTAAATTGAGGATTTTTTCTCTATCGAACCAATAACAAGTAATTTTCTAGAATTCTAAGATTGTATTCCACTTTTAGATAGTATTTTTAGTATTTATTATGTGTGTATTTGTTTTTTAAATACTTTATTTATTTATTTGAGAGAAAGAGCATAAAGGGGGAAGGGTCAGAGGGAGAAGCAGACTCCCTGCTGAACAGAGAGCCATTTGAGGGGCTCAATCCCAGGACTCTGAAATCATGACCTGAGAACCAAAGGCAGATGCTCAATTGACTGAGCCAGCCAGGCACCCTTTAGATAGTATTTTTAGAAATGGAACCTAGGGACATATGGGTGGCTCAATTGGTTAAGCTACTGCCTTCGGCTCGGGTTATGATCCGGGAGTCCTGGGATCGAGTCCCATACTGGGCTTCCCCTGCTTTGTGGGTAGCCTGCTTCTCCCTCTCCCTCATCTTCTCACCCCGCTTGCGCTCTCTCTCTGTCTCTCTGTCAAATAAATAAGTAAAATTAAAAAAAAAAAAAAGAAATGGAACCTAAATTATAAGAAAATTTTTATCATATTTCTAAAAACTGTTTACATAAGAGACCTGTATTGTATAAAGAACATTTAAACAATATTCATCTACATGAACACGATGTCTCCTCTGAAACATTTTTCTTATTAAACAAGGGAATAAAAAATGTGGGTTTTTTTGGAAGAAAGATAAGCTGGCTGTTTTATCTTAGCATTACGCCTTCTTTCTTGCATATCATTTGTACAAATAAGAATTTCTATTTATCTTTTTTTAATTATTTGAAACACTATTTTGGTTTTTTGTAGCATATTTTGTTTGAAGAGTTCAAGATTCTAAAGCAAGAAGCTTGGTTACTGAATATTTTATATTGATCTTGTTTTTTCCCTTTCCATCAAAAGTACTTACAAATACTTCAAGTGTAGGAAATAATACTTTGATGTTTTTCTCCTTTGGACTGGTTGAGTTGGACCAGAGTGGGTTACTGGAATATAATTGACAGAATGACTTTTTCTTGCAGAATGACTTCTTGGACTGCTAACTAATTTGTAAAAACTTAATCAAATGTTCCTGGCCCTACTGCAAACTTAACTCAATTAAATATTCCTTATACAAATTATTAAAAAAGGAAAAATAGTGTCTGTTGAATGCCTATTTACACATTCTTACCTTTCTCAGAAATACCCTCCTAGTTCAGACAAACATTGGATCTTGTTAGGCTACTTTATTTTGGTATGTAAAGCCTTCTTCTGGACCATGGCTCAGTCTTGTAAGTCACCATTTTTTCCTGACTGGGGAGGAAGGAAGCTGGGTTTCAAAGTGCCTTGGAAGAGAAGATGTGGATGTACCCCCCGACTGTGGCTGTCCAATTATATGATTAGGCTTTAGATCTTTTAAAAGTATCTACTTCCAGCAAGACTTCTTAATGTGGCCTCTCATGCTAACTGATTCCCCTTCTCCAAAACTGTTACATCAAAGAAGAGCGCAGAGAAACTTGGAATTTGGGTGAGTTTTGCATGCATTAAGAAAGGGTGCCTAATTCTTTTTGGCTTGTTTCCTCATAATTCAGTCAAAATTTGTATATGATGGCATTGTTCTATTTGTTTATCTACTTTATATTTCTTTGGGAAACAAGATTAAGAAATCAGAACATTCTACTGAGTTCTCTTTCCCAAATTTATCTTTGAATTGTCCTAATTTAGAACCACAACATAGTTACTCTTTGAACACAGCAATTTGGTGTATTTTTAGCTTCTGTTTTCCAAGGTGAGAAAAACCAAAGAGTAAAATTCCCACTTGAAGCCAATTCATTTACGAACTGGAACTTCAAGCCTGTATCACCTAACGAACATACTGACAAAAAATACTCCTGATCGAGATTTTGTTTCACATTGGGGTATTCCTAGGGCACCAGTTCCAGATTCGGAAAGCATGCAGATAAAGCAACTGAATTTACTCTTTTCAGACCAATCCTTGCCTTTTTAGTCACATAAATCTTGGTTCTCTCACTGTGTTCATAATGTCAGCCCTTTGTGTTAGAAATTTAAAGTGGGAGTAGGGACATTATAATACATCCAACTCTTTCTTCCGTGCCTTCTATGTGGAAGCATGGTGACATGTGCAGCTAGCACTGAACAAAAGTTTTAATGGGAGGAGAAACTAGTACAGAAATAGGAACAGAACAATAATACACATAACCATCAGTCCCTCAAGTTGTATTTATATTTGCTTTAGTCAACACTTTCTGTGTTTTAGGCAGACCACTGATATTTTAAGGTGGAGGAGAGAAGAAAGTAGAGATGATACAGGAAGAGTTTTGAGAAAGTTTATTGCAGAGTCAATGTGCAATAAATATTTGGCATGTTAACAATACAACCTTCATTATGAACTTCAAAAATTAGACTCTACATTTTTATGATAAAAAGAAGATGGCCCTGAGACTTGAGCTCGGAGAAAGATGTTCAGCAGGCTACTGACCCAGAGGACAGCTTTTGCCTTAGTGTGATCATCACCATTATCAGTTCTGCCCTGTGGCCTTTCAGGCAGGGATTCCCGATCCATCACACATCAAGAACAGACCAGTCTCCAGCAGTGAACTCATTTTGACCAAACATACAGAAAATGTGTATAAAATTAGATTCATTAAGGCCACATCTTATAGAGTGTTCATTATTCATTATCCAAGACTGTGGAAAGCATAGAATGGCTACCTCTTAGTTGCTTTCCCTTCCACCTGAGACTGCAGATATCAGTTGGAAATTACTACACTCTTCAGCTAAGGACGTTTTACCAGATGTTCTGCTTTCAACTTTCTACTGTATTCCTCTATGAACATGTTTTCTCTCATCTAGTTCTACTCTTCCCATATTATGCTTCTTCCCACCCCCCCCCTTTTTGGAGAATCTCTTTGTATCGATGTTTTTAATCAAATGTTTGATTGGACATTCATATCAACTTTTCCTTTGGATGTTGCCTCTCGAGTGACTAATTTTTCTTTTCAAACACTTCAATACAATCCCTGTACCCATCTTGGGCTCTCTGGATACTATATCCTAGTGCATAACCAGAGACTTAGGAGTCTACCTGTCTGGAAAGGAGAGTTAGTTATATAATGTGATGTTTAATGGCATCTGACAAAAAGAACCTGATACATCCATCTGCACAATAGTGATGCACCTGTTATTGGAATTGGATAGGCCGCATCTTTGGGCCATAACTCCCTTCCTAAAAAATACCTACATGAGCACTTCTATTATTTACCTCTGAGACACTTACTTTTCTAGGATTATAGTCCTAACAATCCTCACCTCAGATGGACCTCCCCCTCCCTTTTTGGTGTAATAATACCTTCAATTAAGTGACTGTCAGAGCTGGCCAATTTTGGCATTATTCTCTTTTTGGTTAGCTTTCATCACTGTGCTTAAATCAGTTGTGTGTTGGCTTATAGTTATTCTCAGGTGGCAGTTTTTTCTCTTACTTCTAACATCTTGATGGGGTATGTCATTATTATTCCTATATATCCCCCATATTATATTATACACTGGTAACTGAATATGGGTTCCATGTATAGAAAACACCACCTATATCCATTTGCTAAACAAATGATTGAGATTCCACTGTATGCCAAGCACTAAAACAATTTGTTAATATACTAATTTATTCCTTTAAAGTATGCAGCATTTATTGAGCATGTACTACTGTATATTGGGAATTATGTTAAAAGCTTAGTATTCCACAGTGAACAAGTTGGACATAGTATTTACTCTCAAAGTGTTTACAGAACAGCTGGGAAATCAAGTGAATAAAATCACAATACTGGTTGTAAGAGAGAACACAGAGCAAGTAATAGGGTCTTATGGGAGCAATGATGCATAAATATAGTAGTTTTTACACTGTAAAATTTAGTGATGATGTAATTTGAACAAAGCATACAAAGTGACCCAAATCAATGAAGTAGGAAATTAAAATATTAGCTAATAGTAAAAGAATTAAATAGTTTAAGTCTACTAATGACATTTGCTGGGCTGGAAATTTTGTAACGTCTTTTTGAATGCAAGGAGAAAAAATAAGCTTAATTTAGGTTTTGTTTGCTAAGAAAAGGGAAACCAAATCTAACAATAATCTGAGACATAAAAAATCAGTGAAGAATAAGGCTACAAATTACCTTCTAACATTGATAAGTAAAAGTGGAAACGTGGAAATCAACAGAAGTTTGGCAGAAAGACAAATATAAAAATTGTAAACTAAGAGAAAAATGAAGCCTAAATCTTCATGATACTAAGCATTAAAGGGAAAAGTTAATGTTAGAAAACCACACAAAAGCCTGAAAGCTTAGAATGTTCATATCTCTAAAGAAATAAGGACACCATCATACAGACTTTATATGGCATTTTATTTTCACAATAGCTGGTACTGAACATTATTTTTTTCCCAAAGAGAGTCTACCATATAACAACTAGTAAAACAGCAAGAACAACAGGTAAAATTGGATAAAAGACTCCATCTTCTAGCAGTCCAGGTCTTTACCCTGTAATTTGTCTTAAAGTTTTTTACTTAGCCTGTTTCTGAGCATCTCATATAACAATTGGTTTGTAGATTATCCCATCATTGAGTCGTTTGACTGTTTCTGAATCATAGGCTGAAAAGGCTTATAGAGAGTCTATTTTCTTGACTCCAGGCCCAACAGCATTCTAACTTAAAAACATCACTCTTGGTTCTTTTGTGAAAGAGAGACCACAGTCTTCCCTTTATAGGCTCTATGGAAAGCGTCTAATTGGTAGGCTATTTTAAGATACATTTTCAAAGATTATGCTTTTTCCAAGGCTTTTCTCAATATAGTACTGGTGCAGGATGCCAACAGCCTATGCTAGTATCATGTCATTTTAGCCCTTTAACGAATAGACCCTGGGAGGAGGAACGAGTTTATCCCTTGGAAATGATAAATAGATTTCCTTTCTTAGTTTTATCTAGAGTGTAAACTTATATCTCCAGATCATGTCATTTCTTTTATATTCTACAAAACACCCTCTTTGGCTTTAGACAATGTTTAGAAAAAAAATAATGAGGAAAGATATTTAAAACAGTAGTAGACTTAAAGTTGAATGAGAGACTTCGGGGTGAGTTGAAGGGTTTTGAGTAAGTAGTTGCTCAAATAAGAAGGAAGGATAGGAGGCATCTTGGAGAGGGAGACTAGTGTCTTTAGTCAGAGAACATTCTGGACCAGGTGAACCGAGAGCATCAATTCAGACTGGTACAGGACTTTGAACGTAGCTGTGATTACCTAATTTGTAAATTGACATAGCTTTGCTTTTTCCACTGTCCTTAGAAAGTTGACATTATATTTTAAAATACTTATCTGAATATATCTGCTACTCTTGCTACTCTAGAACCCATTACCTTTTTCTCTTTTACATTGTTTTTACCTCTCTCTCCCTTTGGGAAACTAGCTTGCTCTCACTTTTCGGGCTTGTATTTTGAAAGCGATGACCAGTAACTTTGATCTGGAAATGGCTGTGATCCAGACATAGACAATTATTCAATCTCTGTGCCTACAGAACATGGTTGGGGTAGGGTAGGGAATGAGGGTTTCACATTTATCAGAACTATTCAACTATTGAAGAGGAGGAGCTATTTCCACTGTGATTGCTAAAGGTAGAAAATAGGCTGGGGCTGCTAGCTGCCTTCTTGCTATTCCCTAAGATAGTCTTGACTGCACAAAGGCCACACAGAGAAAAGCAGACCTGAGATAGGAAGAGAGACCAAGTCCTTATTGATATAACTTGAGCCACTGGATCTGGTATCTTCTGAATGTTCAGACTCTTGACCCTGGAGATTACCACCCTTTATCTTCACAAGACACCGTAACTTGCATGATTATGTTTCTCATAACTAGAACAGTCCTAGGTAATAAAATGTGTTTTGTTTCCACACTCATAAAGCACCTTGGGTGCTTCTATATTACAAATGCTGAGAACTCAACACAGAATCCACTTTCTATCTGTATTGCTTCACCATCTGAAGAGAAGACAGTGAAGGCAGCATAAGTGGTCAGCCAGCCAGGCACACTCTACAGATTGCTGCCATGGGTCATTTCTTTTATGCTGATAGTATAATAAAAAATATTTGCCTCCCTGTTAGCAAACAAGGTAGGTTTATCTTCAACTAGAATTTTTTTTCCTGTAATGAATAGCAATGAAATCTGATATTTTAAAAGAGATCACCATCAACACCCTTTGGTAGAGCACAGGAGGCTGCAAGAAGATGTAAACAACACAACACTTCTATTCTCCAGTGTGCTCAGCTGGATTCTACTGTTGAAATTGTTGCCTTATAACTGGCTCTTCCCATCCAGCAAGGTTAGTGTTACAGGGGATCATGGGCACCAGTCGTTCATACTTGCTAACTTTCAAGGACATGGATGAGGGAATGAAACAGCTCCCACTGAAAAGGTCTAAAATATCTGTTGCTGAGTTTTTTCCTTGGAGAAGAGTGTTAGATACTCTTGGAATATTATAATTCTATTCTGGTGGCTTAAAGAAAAATGAATAGATTTGTACCATTACATATTAATTATATTAGAAGATACATCTCATTTGTAATACTAGGATAGAAAAAAGAGCCTTATTTTCCTTATTAATTTTCACATTGTTGAATCATTTCTTTTTTCTTCTCAAGACTGATGGCCATTTCTGTACTGACAGATAAAATGACAAGTTAAGAAGGCTCTGAGTCATGTGATGGTAGAGAAAGTGTTGGGTTTTTAACTTAGCAGCTGATTTTATCTTATTATTTTTAGAAAACACACATATGTATCATGTAAATTAAAGGTTGCACAAATTATAAGTGGAGAACTTGATGAATTCTCACAGAGTGAATATGCCAGTGTAACAAACACCCAAATGTAGCACCCCCAAACCCTCTATTCACTCACTGTTTACCCACTTCTCTATCATCATGACTTCTAACACTGTAAATTAGTTTTTGGTAGAGATTTGGATAGACAAAATGTCCTACTGAAATGTGAGGAGAGTTCCACTGATGGTTTAAACCTAAAACTGTATGAATATTTTTTTACAACAGTACCTATTTTCCTCCAACCCACATAGGAACCTAGTGATACCTACTCCACATTTCCTCTGGGGCATATCTGATACCAAGTTTTAAGTCTTTCAGTTGACTGATGTAAGAGGCTTTGTCATAAAGAGCTATATAACATTGACTAAGGTTGCCACAGGGGCTCTCTGCATTAAGCAAGCACCTGTAATAGTCACTGGGGGAAAGGGCTAAGAAAGAGACATCCTGTCCTTTTTTCCTCCCTCGTAACTATCATGGTTTATTCTTTAAATAAAAGAAAAAGGAAAAGAAATAAAAGTGCCATTTGAAGAGTTTCAGCTTAAATCTTTAGCTTCATTCCTACAATCTACTTAATCTCTCCTGGTTTCTACTTTAAGGAGTACAAATCTCTTGGCTCACTCTACTTTCCTTTGATGCACCACAATTGGACACAAGCTAACAGGTTGAAAAATAGTCCGTGAGTGCTGGCCAGTGTGTGCCCTGTAAGGCTGGGCTAAGTGACGTGAAAAGGTGACGTCCTTTGGGGAAGAGTAATGGTCATCCCAACATCCTACTGACTGTCTTGAGTTTCAAAGTGTGGTATTCTGTGTTCAGCTAAACTGATCTCTTGATCATTTGCTGCTGAGAATACTGAATGTTTAGTAGAACTAGTATAAATTCAAGTTTACTCTCCACAAACTAATAGGTGTTACTCATCACACTGGGATATTGGAGCAATTTGACTTTTAGAAGCACAGAAACATGATTTGGTTTAAAACTAGAGACACTGGATTACACAGTTACTCATAGCATTAAGCAAATTCAGAATTAAGACGATGTGCCTGAAATGATATTTTATTCTTTTCAATGAACAATAATCTCAGTAACACTGACAGTGAGAATCTATGGATTTAGCAATTTGCAGAGCAGTTATTTTAATTAGATTTAAAAGGGATATTATACTGTATGAAAACCCTCAAAACATTTTTATGTAGTAGTGCTATGGTTTATTATGTAGAACTCATTTAAAGATACACATGCAACACATTATATTAATTTTTTATAATCCTGTATATTATATGTATTTCTTCCTGCAATGAGTAATTGTTGAGGAATAATGAGAACTGTTGAGAGGGTGATTTTAAGAGTTTAACAAAGACAGTCTCCAACCTTAGAAGCTTGTAGTCTTCTTGAAGGTGAGGACTCTGAGTCTGTGCTTTGGTTCAGTGTCTGTTGTCTGAAATAACATGTGGAAAACAATAATGGGAATGAATAGAGTGTATTTGAAGATGGAGTAGACAGGTCAGTCCATCTGAATGCTGTGTGTGTGTATGTGTTTGTGAACCAAGTGTAAAAAAATTGGAGTCACAAAACTTGGCACATTATAGTCTTTCATAGTGACAGACATAATTACATTCAATAAATGTTGAATGAATGAATGAAAAAGAGCCTTAATACTTAATGGGGGATTTGAGTCTTCATTCTGTAGTTACCAGGGAGATGGTATGTTTCCCTGTTTGTGACCAGAAATGTTAGAGTTCTTTTGACAGACCAAGCAAACTTGCTAGTAAGATGGATGGGAACTGACACAACTTTTCAGGTTTAAAGAGAAAATCCTTCCCAACACTGTACATATTTAAATTTATGTGATGTTTGCCCACAGGCTTTGGAGGGAGTTAGTCAAATAAATGATAAAGAAACTTCAAAACATCTTGTACTTGGATATAAATTTGGTGGTTCAGTATCCTATGAACTATAACCAATCCATCTTTCTCAGACCTAATAGCACCTTTTTTTTCCTGTGACATTAAAAGCCTTTAAATTATAACAGCAAGAGTTGTGACAATATCAAGTGCTACTAGAATAATAAAAACAAAATGCCGTATATATATACATATATATATATACACACACTGACATATATATACAGTAACATATGTGCATATACTAACACATATATACACTAACATGTCAATGTCATACACACATATATATATACTATTAATTAGGTTTTTAAAAATTCCATGCGATAAAATTTAGAAAACTTTATTTATTTATTTATTTAAAAGATTTTTATTTATTTGCCAGAGAGAGAGAGTACACACAAGCAGGCAGAGAGGCAGGCAGAAGCAGCAAGAGAAGCAGGCTCCCCGCTGAGCAAGGAGTCCGATGCGGGCCTCGATCCCAGGACCCCGGGATCATGACCTGAACCGAAGGCAGCGGCCCAACCCACCGAGCCACCCAGGTGTCCCGAAATTTAGAAAACTTTAAAAAAAATTAGCTCATTAGAGTCTCTGATAGAAATTCAAGTTTTTAAAGTATTTCCTTAAAGTTAGATTCATGACTTTTAAAATATAAACTGGTTTGTTTTATTTTGTTTGGTTTGTTTTATTAAGATTTCATTTTTAGTAATGAGCTTTAACAAAATAATCCACTTGGTTGTGCTCATACAAAGCTGATGTCAGCCTATTACTCGCCAGATATAGATGAGGTATCTTGATCTCTGGTCCCGTATCCATCAACACTGTTACTAAACATGAGATGGTCAATGTGAGTCAATTATATTCTGACCATTATCATCTACATAATTGAGTTACCTCCTAGATACAGTCTTTGTAAATAGTCTTGGGTTCTGAAAACCAGAGTGACAAATAGCATATGGGGAAACATTCACCAGTATTATGCAAGTACATAACAGACACTAGTATTAAGAGGACTTGGAAGTTTCTGAGATCAGCATGACATTTTGCTCACAAGTTCCCAACATAATACAGAACTAAAAATGGGTAAGGAAAAGAAAGCTTCCAGAGTGTTTTCAGCCGTTTGGGGGGAACAAATGAAAGAATCTGGTTATCGTTGCATTTGGCATCTTTGGATTATTTTAATGGATTGTGTCCCAGATGGGTATTAGCATATTGGTAGGGCATGGTCAAAATTTAAAAAAAAACAACTGCCACTGGATTGGCTTGAATGGTTTCCTTAAAATGGCAGATTAGTTTTAGTAGTGGTGTTTTTAATACAGCCTCACAGCAAAGCAGATTTGTGTAATTTGGCCACCTGCTATAAACATCAATTTTAATCAATCACATATATCTTTGCCAATATAGTTTATCAGTGGTAAAATGTTTGAAGATTTTGAAATAAATTTCATGATAAAATTAAGCAACCATCTGGAATTATAATACAGGTTTTTTTCTAAGTGATTTGCAAGGCATAAATTTGAAATGTTGTATACAGAGAATATACACACATAAGTATACATCTACTTTGACCCTGTTTACAATGCAGTCTGTGAGGACATTTTATTGGGAATCATACAGAAAATCTACCTACTAACCAGGACCTATAAACAGCCACGGGCAGGAAGATTCTTGGGTTCTGCTGGTCTAGCTCGTGTGCTTTGATAATGAATCCATCTGCTCTACCAAGGTCTCAGTGCTTATGATCCAATCTCTACAGCTTTTCAGTCAGTGTAAAATTATTGCAAAACACAAAATCTGCTTTCTGGTATTTATTTCAAGTGATGTTGGTTTAATAACGTGGCCCGAATCCAAATATAATTTATAGGAAAAATACTGTATTTGTCCTGCATAGGCAAGTTAGATTTGCACCCTCAACTCCCTTTCTCTATAGTAGAAACTTCCGAAATTTTTCACGAAATATACATTCGAAGAATTTGCATAAAGATTATATTACAATCTGGATCTGTGAAACCAAAGATATTGAATATTTAAATTAGTAGTAATGTCTGCATGTAACCCCTCAATCCACTTATTTCAGGGACTTTTTTTTTTTAGATTTTCTTATCTTAGGCTTATTTTAGGTTTAGTGATTTATTCATCACTAGTGGAGGGGAAGGTGGGGGTTGGTTTTCATAGCCTCTGTTTTATCCCTCTTTTTATGTTCCTTTTATTACTCATTTTAGCATTCCACCTGTGGGGGTTTCTCCCTGAAATAACTAGTGTTCCTCCAGCTATGAACATATTTTATTAGCTTTATAGCTTTAACTGCCTTTTATTCAAAATCATAGGCCTTGAAAAAGATGAGATAGAAAATTAAAAATGTAAAATCTGAACAAAAGTATTTTTAAAAAAGACTTGGGGTTGCCTATGAAAGACTTATGATTAGCACTGAAAAAATGAACTATTTTAAAGTCATTAGAGATGACATGTTTTACTTTTGATTTCTGTGACAATATAGTCAACATATGGGATATAGAATCCCTACTTCGTAGAGATTAATGTTGAACATGTAAATAAACCAAACCTCATATAACCACTCTTGTGCATTCTCTTTTCCATTATTTTTAATATTTGAAGTATCTCCTTAAGTTATCACCTCAAAAATAGAGGGAGGTGAAAAATTTTTAAATCATTTATCCATTTAATGAAACATAATGGGCTGGTTACTTCACCTACATCAGCTGGTGTGGAAATCCTGTGAACTAACTGAGGCTGACTCTGCATGGCTAGCTATTGTCAGTATACCACAGACCTCTTCTGTAAACAAATATCCATGACCCAACTTGCATGGCATAATAATTATGAATAAATACTGTTTTGAGAACAGGAGGAAGCTACTAATTCTTCTTGAATGGTAGATAATAATTTCACAGAGGAAGCAACATTTATACTAGGCTTTGTGGGATGCATAAGAGTTTACCAGGCAACGAAGAACATTCCAACAGAAAAAAAAAAATAGTATGAAATAATAGAGTGAGTTAAGAGAAGGCTGGGAAGGGGCGCCTGGGTGGCTCAGAGATTTAGGCCTCTGCCTTCAGCTCAGGTCATGATCTCAGGGTCCTGGGATCGAGCCCCACGTTGGGGGGGGGGTCTCTGCTCAGCGGGGAGCCTGCTTCCCATTCTCTCTCTGCCTACTTGTGATCTCTCTGTCAAATAAATAAAATCTTTAAAAAAAAAAAAAAAGAAGGCTGGGAAGTTGAAGCCCGTGGAATTGAATAATTTGGAACAAGACAGTGAAGAAGTAGAATAAAGGGTGTAGAATTCATCTAAGATCAAATTAAGGATATTTTTGCCATGGTAAGGAATTATTCTGTAGGCATGGAGAGCTAGCTAATATCTTAAAAGCAGAGGACTGACATAAATTGATAGATTTTTGTAAATAGATTATAAAATGATGGTGTGGAGGTTGTACTAAACAGGAACAGACTGGTAGAAGAGACAATTATACAGAAATGGTAGTGATATGAGATTTTTTTTTTTTTTAAAGCAGGAAACAAAACCATGTGTTTTTCTTAGGAAGAAAGTTGCTATTTCTCTCTAAAACTGACCTATACTAACACTGGTTTTACTGCTAGATTATAAGATGTATGAAGATTAAAGATTACTGTGCACTCCTAATTTTTAAAAGTTTATCATTCTATGATGAACTTTGTATATCTTTAAATTTTTTTTGCAAGTTTTTGAAATGTTTTCATATGTCCAAATTGTTATTTTACATGTTGCTAGAGAGGTCCATCAGGTTGATGAATTAACTCCGTTATAACCTAAAAACCTATTTTTTAAAGTAAATATGTGTTTCTGTTATCAGTGTTTTGTCCATGGCCAAGGGCAAAACCAATTGGTTTGTGTTTTGTCTCTTTTACTTGACTGTTCTTCAAAAGCAGACATAATGTAAATTATTAGATAAATATCCAACAAGCAGCTGGCTGTAGAAAAAGGAAAAATATGTGAATAAGGAACATATCAAAAGATAATTTACTTCTTCTATAACTGAAACTTGAAAAGACAAGATGTCATGGGGTTTGGAACATAGGGACTCCTGTTATAATTAGTATTATTGCTATATACAATGTCTTTATTTTATTTTTTTTAAGATTTTATTTATTTATTTGACAGACAGAGATCACAAGTAGCCAGAGAGGCAGGTAGAGAGAGAGGGGGGGGAAGCAGGCTCCCTGCGGAGTGGAGAGCCTGATGTGGGGCTCGATCCCAGGACCCTGGGATCATGACCTGAGCCGAAGGCAGAGGCTCAACCCACTGAGCCACCCAGGTACCCCTGTCTTTATTTTTTACTCTTATTTACACTGTTCAAAATCCCTACTATAATGGGTTATGAAATAAGATTCACATGTGTATGATTGTTTGTCCATGTCAAGTATTATTTGATGGTTTTGACTTGATTTGACAGGTCAAATCAATCAAGACAATGAAACAAGCCTCTACACTCTATCCAGTCTAATTATACTGTCAACACATAGATGTTTCATAATAGTAAGGCATATTAATTGTTTGCTGCAAGAAGTTTAGGATCCTTAGCTGCACTTCTAGCATGTAAAATGTTGTTCACTTTAGCAAATATGTAAAGGACTAGCTGGATTAAATTTTTAGCAAAGCAATTTATTTCCTTACTTAATGTGAGACTAGTACTAATGATTCTTGTAACAATTGTCATAAAGATGATTCATATTTTTCTATGTGGCTTTATAAATGCACCATCTAGTGTAAGATAGAAGATTCTAGTTTAATTGCTAACATTTATCTTTTTGGGTCTCATTTTCCCCCTGGAGTAACATTTCTACAATGATAAAAAATAAATCATTACTTAAAGGATTGGGCTTTAAAATGGAATTCAAAGTTATTAGATAAAAGTGTTCATGGATGGTAGTGGTGGTGCATGTATTATTCTAGTTTACATTATTTTGTCTTGAGGCCATAGATACAATTAAAGCGTTAATTGTTGTAATTGTCACTTGGAGGGTCAAAATTCAGGTAAAAATTTAAGAGCAGTAGACATTCGTTGTAAGATTATCCTGTTGGATAATACCTTAAATGGGTAAGTCTTTCTATGTCTTTTTCCCTCTCTTGCCCTCTGCCTGTCATCTGTCATTTCCTCTTTCCTTCTTTTCCACTCACACATATTTACTGAGAGCTTTCTGAGTATAAAATGTATTAATGTAATGACAAATATATTGCCATGTAAACAAATGCAAGTATTTCTTAGATTAAAAGTACTGTTAAGATTAGTTTTGAACGGGGGCGCCTGGGTGGCTCAGTGGGTTAAAGCCTCTGCTTTCGGCTCAGGTTATGATCCCAGGGTCCTGGGATTGAGCCCCATATAGGGCTCTCTGCTCAGCAGGGAGCCTGCTTCTTCCTCTCTCTCTGTCTGCCTCTCTGCCTACTTGTGATCTCTGTCTGTCAAATAAATAAATAAACTCTTAAAATAAGACTAGTTTTGAACAATATTTGAGGAAGGGAAGAGCCATACATTTGGAGGGGTAGTATCATAAGTGGGCAGTGACTAAATCAGGGCAAAATTGGCTATTTAGGATCAAGTCCAAAATAGATCTGCTCTCTAGGTCTAGCTGGCAAGAAGTCAAGTTCCAGCTAGCAGAGGGAGGATCAATTAGACCATGACTCAGGTAAGGAAATTACAAACAAATCACACTTTTATGTGGCCTTTTAGCAGATCCTTATGAGAGAAAGTGCACGGTGCAGAAAAAGAGCATGGATGGTCAAAAGAAGGAAGACACAATTAGTGACTTGGGTCTTTAAGGAAAACAAATTCACTATAAGAAACCAAATCCTTTCGTCTTCATCAGTGGGCATTAGCTGGATCATGGTGGAGTTGACTGAACAGGGTGGGCACTTGTCAACAGCATCAATTTAAATTGATGACTAGGGGTTCCTGGGTGGTGCAGTCAGTTAAGTGTCTTACTTTCGGTTTCTGTTCAGGTCATGATCTCAGTATTGTGAGATGAAGCCATGTGTGGGGCTCCATGCTTAGGGTGAAGTCTGTTTTGAGATTCTCTCTTTCCCTCTGCCCCTCTGCTTGTGCTCTCTCTCTCTAAAATAAATAAGTAAATTAAAAAATAAATCAATTGATTGGGTGTGATGGACTTTGAAGTCAAACTACCTGGATTCAGACTGCAGCTTTACTGCTTATAAATTATGTGACTTTGGGCAAATTATTCCACTTCTTTGTGTCCCAGTATTCTTATTTTTAATGTGAAGAAAATAATGGTACACCTCATAGAATTATAATACGGGTCAATTGAAATAATATTTGTAAAGTGCTTAGAATAATGCCTGGCTGATAGTAAATGGTTGTTAAATATATTTTAAAATTAAAGACTATATGCATAAATTGTTCATAACAGAAATGGTAAGTACTACCATTATAAACAAAAGCAAATGCTTGGTTATTGGGGTTTGGATTAGAAGTGTGGTTTGCGGTAGGTAAGGGAAGGTGTAGATCTAGAATTTATTTTCTCTAGTTTTATGAGGCCAATCCAGTTCTTGCCCAAGCATGCCAAATTAGTCTGGATATCTTGTAAGCTCAGGCATGTAATTGTTAAAAGAACCTAAGATTTCAAATTCTTATATGGAGGCACAAGAATTGTTGTGACCCCCAATCCACTCTTGAGTTAGCAAAATTCGGACAGAGCTTCTCATTCCAGGAGACTTACTAATCTTCAGGTGTAGAAACTTTGGGACTTCTGATAAAAATACCATACCACACAGTCCACATGGGTCCATAGATTAGACAAACAGGCCAAACACAACAGCTAAAAGGATTTTAAAGCCGTTTCAGTGGCTGATACACATGTTTGACTCATTAATGCATAGTTGACTCTTGTGATTTGTATGGCTTTTGTGGGTAGCACCTGGAAGTCCCTTTTTGACATTTGAAAGTCTCATTCTATCTTTGAGTCTATGATATATCCATTGGAGAGTCCTAAAAATGTGAATATATTTTGTTGAAGTTAGAGAATGATGCAGATTAAGAAATGATAAATTGTCCTGTTGAAAGGTTAGTTCATATATTCTGTTATTCTAGGGGGAGAGTTCTATTGGATGACAAAAATGTGAATTTTTCTCTATGTCATTTTGTTCAGTCTATGGAGAGCAAAGGATTATTTTTTACAGTATGTTTTCAAATAATTTGTCCAAACTAATTTTGTATTCCAGAGTCACATATTGCTCTTGGGTTTTTCTCCCCACATTTGCCCCTAGTGGATTATTTATACTTTCAACAAAATGATGAATGGTTCTTTGTATATTTTAAATGTGTTTATTTCCTCTGGAGAATCTGAGTGAAACAAGTATAGTCTTGCAGAAGAAACCTAATATGGTTACCTATTCCTTTGAAATTTGCTTTATCTTTGATTCTACGAATTCTCTACAAATTGGATGCTGTATATTAAAAAGCTACAATATTTCATATTTTTAATAGCAAAGACAAGATTGTAGAAACAAGTTATAATAGAAAAAGGATTTTAGTTTCTTTTAGAGAGGAGTATTTCATAACATAAAATAAATCCATTAGGGATTTAAAAACATATTTTCTTTACATGTTACTATGAAACTTTTAAAGACAAAATTATTTTTCTCCTTCCTGGAGATCTTTTCTCTCTTTCTGATTTCCTTCTCTAGCCCTCATCGCATTTTTGTACTTTGGCACATAAGCATTTTACTACAATTTTGACTTCAGAGATATATCCATTTGTTTTCACACTGAGGACGTGCACACATACACACACACACATACACACACACACACATATGGCTGATTCTGGAGAAGAAAGAGTAAGGCTAAGTGAAGCTATGGAACAACTTAAGGCACAGAATTCTCCAGAGGATTGCTTCACCTTTTTTTTCTTTCCTATGTAATCAAAGTGTTATAAAAATTATATTTGTGTTTTTGGAATTTCCCAAATTGAAGTGAAATTAAATATCATTTGGAGATTCTTAAAAGTATATTTGTGAACACACGTATATTTGCAGGAGGTAGCATGAGTAGAAAAATGTAGAAGTTTAGTTGTTAATCTTATTGAAAATTTTTTTAAGAAGGACTTCAATAAGCTACAGATTTTTGATTTTTTTAAATGTTAAGCTCTAATCAAGACATTGTGGCACTTATATGGAAACCTACACTTGTTCACAACATTACCCTCCAAGGATTTATAATCTAGTTGAAGAGAAAAACAGCTAATACCATGAAGATATAAGCTAGTTTGTGAATGGCACAGAAGACTAGAGGTATTTTTGACTCTCGGATATTGGGCAGATGTGGATATGCATTGTTCTCTGTAAAAAGAAGTCTTACATTCCTTTAGTTTTTCCTCAGCTTTAAAATCGTGATTGCTCTCATTGTTTGGGGAGCTTTTGGAATAATCAGGGATGGCCTTCTAGAGGAAGTAAGATAAATGTGGGACGTAAATGTAGTGTAAGATGCCCATAGGTAGGGATGTATACAGAAGAAAAGGGAGCATTCTATGAGAGGTCAAGAGTATGAATGGTTGATAGAAGGCAGGAGAGTGTAAAATAAATTTGTTCAGAAATGATGAGTAGACAGCCAAGTTGCATTAGAGCTGAATTAATTGGGCCAAATTATAGAAGGCTTTGGCTTCCAATAAGACATATTGGTAGAATGGGAACTTTAAATATTTTTGAAAGTAGAAATTGTGGTGTATAAAACAGATTGGAAAGTGAAAAGAGATGAAGTTGTTTTTTTTTTTTTAACATAGCATATATAAGTGTATAAAAGATTTAATATGAGGAAGAAAAAGAAGAAACAAGGATAAAAGAGAATGATAAGGAAAAAAAAAACTTGCAAGGACTTTTCAACTAGATGTACATGGATATAGAAGCTATAAATACATTCCTTCATCCCAACAACAACAACAACAAAATGGCAGAGCTCCTGTCTTATGAGCCAGGCACTGTTCTAGGAACTTGAAATAAATCAGTGGATAGAACAAGGTTACTGCTTCTGAGATGTTTCCATTATAGGGAATGATAGGAAATCCTTAGTGAATGGAGCAGTTATGGTGGCACAAAATATTAGCTGTGAAAGGGAAAACTGTTACAAAATAGTGGAGCAATTTCAAAATTTTATGCTAAAACAATAGGCAAGAAATTTGTTCATTGGAGTTTGAAAGAGATGTATTATTTGCTGTTAATATTCCACTTGAACTAAAGAATAAAGTAACACAAGAATATTCATATTAAACACTTCAGAATCTCAAGATGAGTCCCAAAGGTAGACCAGGTAGAAAAGGGCAGGTAGAAGAAACTGTAAGACAAATGAATCAAAGAGGTGTAAAGTATAGAACGCTAAGGAAATTGCAAACTAAATGGCAGAATGTTGGCAGAATTGTCAACAGTCATGACACAGTCCTAGAGTGTGGCAAAAGCTAGCTCATGAAAGGCCTTTCACACCAGCACATGTTAGAGAGCATCCTGAAGCAGAGTCCTTCAGGCCCTGTGATATCCGGAGAGATAATGCTAGCATTGAAATCTCCAAACATAATACGTCAAGCAATAACACAAATCTATGAAGTATTGTGAAATAGGAAGGAAGGTGTAGTCTAATGTAGAGCCAGTGGTGTAGAATGGTGTAGAACAAATCCAGATTCTCTGGGTTAAAGGAGAGTCAGACCATAATCAGATAAAGGACATTTCATGAGCTTCCAAAAGGCAGTCTTCACCTAGTCAGAATATAAAAGAGAATCACAGAAAGAATAACACTAATTTATTAATTTATCCAATAAATATTTATTAACTGGCCATAACATATCACTGTGGGAGATGAGAGTTCCGCTCTTGAGGAGTTTATAAGATACCACAAACATTATAATCTTTGAGTCTGAAGAGCTAAAGTAATAGAATCTACTGAGTGATGTTGTGGCTAGTTCCTGCCCCCCGGGTATCTTGAGTGAATTATGTTGCTGATCTTCAAAGATTAGGAAGGTTAATGGACAATTGCATTTCTTAATGTGCTTGTAAGTGCTTCTTTTGTGAACTGAATGTTAGCCTATTTATAAGACATGCCACAAAGTGGTCTAGTGGGAACTCTTTAAGCTGGTGCTACAAACTCGGGGCTGTGAAAAATAAGTCAGTACTTAAGTATATAATGAAAGTAAGAGAGAAAAGAATGCATGAGCAGAACAAAAAAGGTAGTATTAGAAACCGTGACAGACAGTGTTGGTTGGTGGTCTCCATGCTCTGCATGCACTGGTTTTGTTCATGCTCTGTCCAGGGAGGTTGAGCATCAGGAGAATTTGGCTTCCTCCCCAGCTCTAGGGGTGAAGCTTGATTAGTCCAAGCCAATTATGGTAATTCCATACCCCTGCCAAGTGATTCATTCTGGCAGGGGCATGTGACAGAATTTTGGCAAGTGAGATGCAAAAGGAAATCAGTTGGACAGCTTCTGGGACAGTTTTAGCCCTTCTTATTTAAGGATATAAGGAAGAGAATATGTCCCATCTTTACTCTGTCTTTTTGGATATTATTGTGAGAGGATGTAATGTTTGAAGCTACTGCAGACATCTTGCTATCCTAAAAGGACAAGCCCAAGGACATATGTCTACGTTCTAATGATGGCAGTATGGGAAAGAACCCAAGGTCTTTGTGGTATAATGGATTCTTGAATTAACCAACTAACCACAGCTGTGAACTCACATATACCATAACAAATGTCTTTACTAATAAGTCGGTTGTTTTAGTGGCTTTTTTTTTTCTTGCAGCCAAAAGCATTGCTGAGGAGGAAAAACTTCCTCTACCCTTTTAGGATCAGAGTTTGAGGGGCCTGTGAATTAAAATGACAAAAAACAGATTAACAGGAGGAAAGGCATACGTTATTTGACATTAATGTCTTCTGTATATGCAGCCCCACAGAAAAATAGTGAAAACATAAAAAGACAGTTAGATTTGGGCCATCTATACCATTTTATTTTTTTATTTTTTTTATTTTTTTAAAGATTTTATTTACTTATTTGACAGACAGAGATCACAAGTAGGCAGAGAGGCAGGCAGAGAGAGAGAGGAAGGGAAGCAGGCTCCGTGCTGAGCAGGGAGCCCGATGCGGGGCTCGATCCCAGGACCCTGGGATCATGACCTGAGCTAAAGGCAGAGGCTTTAACCCACTGAGCCACCCAGGTGCCCCCATCTATACCATTTTAACAAGGAGTAATAAACTGCAGAGAAGTGATTAGACAAAGGTAAAGGGATTTGGGGCTACCAGGGGCAATAAATTGTGGGAAGTTGACCAGGAAATGTATAGTAGATAAGGATTGTTTGAGTATGGTTTCATATTCAGATAAGAGTTCTTTTCCTCTTCTTGGAAAGGGGAGCATATCTATAAATAGGAATTTTTGACACATTTACAAAAGGAAATTTATGCTCCACCTTTAGGCAGAAAGGGGGAGGGCAGAATGTTCTTCCCAAACCTGCTGCTTCTCAATTACCTTTAGCTCAAAATAATCCTTATGTCAAGTAACATATTTGGAATGGTATATTCTGAACCCTTTCAATGTCCTACCTAATATGGCAATTATTTCATGTTATGACTGAATGTTGTGTCTCCCCAGATTTCTTATGTTGAACCCCTACCCTTCAAAGTGATGTATTAGGGACTGGGGACTTGGGAGGTAATTAGAATTAGAAGAGGTCATGAAGGTAGAGCCCTTAAAAGTGAGATTGGTACCCTTAAAACAGTCAAAAGAGAGGCCACTTCCCTGTCTGCTTTCCTTGTGAGGATATAGCAATAAGTCTGTAACCCAGGAGAGGGCTCTTACCAGAACACAGCCATTTTGGCACCCTCTTCCTGGACTTCCAGTGTCCAGAATTGTAAGAAATAGATTTCTGTTGTTTATAAGCTTATGGTAGTTTGTTATAGCAGCCTGATCTAAAACATCCTGTCTTGTGTTCTCAGAGGTTGAACTTGAGCCTCTTGTTTAGGCTCGTGGGTACATTTTGTACTTCTTCAGGAGCTAAAGCAAATTGGATGGGGGGGATTAGTTTTCATGTTAGACATATTTATAATAATTTTTATGTCTGCAGTAAAACCAATTTTAATTATCAGAGTGAAGATGGAAGTGATAAATGAGAAATTAAAAAAATTGAAACAATTTATAGGCAGGTTTTAAGCTAAGTAACAATTTACTATTCAGGCATTTTTCTTATTTTTATGACTACTAAGAGTGAAAACAGATAAAAAAGCAGGTGACCAAGAACTAGCAATGGATGGGGAAGACAGCTATTTTTCAGGTATAAAATAAATGCAGTCTGTAGAGAAGTTAAAGGAACTGGATGACCATTCGGCCCCCCCCCCCCGCCCCAACTAACCCTTAAAACAGACATATACATGGGACAAATTTTAACCCTTAATGAATACAGCCTGGGTATAAGGAAATTCAGATTTGAATCATATGATCAATAAGATGTCTCTTTTTACATCACTATTGATACATTTGTGTAGGAGTTTGAATGACATTTAAGAACCTCTTGGTCATATGAAATTGAATTTCAGTGAAACTAGGCCTTATTTTGTGAAGTATCTGACTTAGCATTTTTTCTTTAGAAGATATCATTTTAATTAGTGTATTTGAAGATTGGTTGAGAGTTTTATCCTTTCAAAGTAGTGATTTTCTTTACAGACTTCAATTCTATGTCATATATTACTGACCTTTAAAATGTCTCTGAATTACTGCTGTTTTCCCTTCTTAAATTAGGAGAACTTTATTCCCAATTGAGAAGCAAGAACTGAAAATGTCACTTCTCCCTTTAAGGTATGAGGTGTGGAGGAAATCTTTTAGAAATGTTCAGTTTTCTAGTTCCACCAAGTGCAACTTATACTTGTACCGAATGTTAGGTCAAGCTTTTGTATTTATTGGTATTTTTCATATTTAAGCAAGAGGACTTGATGTCAATGTGAAAACAAGAGGTAGAAATCTCTCTCTCTCTCTCTCTCTCACACACACACACACACACACACACACACACATCTCCACCTATTTTAGGGAATTCAGTACCCTTTGAGAGCAATTACTGGCAATATTGGCAAGAGATGTCAGAGTTCAAATGTCCAGTCTGTTCACTTTTTACTTTACTGGTTCTGTGATACTGGCTTAAGAAGGATCCTTCTAGAAGGAAGATTATGAACTCTTGTGGATTAACAGAAGTCATGGCTCCTATAATATGTATCATGGCTCTAGATTAAGAGAAAATTATTCACTCACTTGTAAAATGTTGTAAGTGTAGGATTTGATGTCCTGAAATTCATCAAATGTTTACTGTGTGATTGGCCTAACAAATGATCGTAACACTTTAAAAATTGTTCTAACAGCTTCCTAGATTACGTGGAGAAAAACTTCACTTCCTCAACAATTTATTGGATACCACCACAGGAGAGAGGCTTGTACTAGGTTCTTGATGGCTGCAGTATTAAGAATATACAGACTAGTAGAAAGAAATAGTTGTGTACATGCAGCCACATCTAAGTGTATCAAGGAATTGCAGGCGATACAGTTGAAGTATAATTAGATGAAGGGACAAAGATTAGATACCATTTGATGAATAGAAAATCATGCACCCATTCATGCACCAAGTATTTATCATGCCAGGGACCATGCTTTGTGGAGAGTGAAGATATAAACAGACATATGGAGATTATTTTTGTATGGCAAGAGATTAATTAAAACATCTCACTAACATTTAATTACTAACTAGTTTAAGTATTGTGGTTGAAATGTACTGCTGGGTACAGGTTGGGTTATATACAGGGCAGAGAATTTAACTCTTACATTGTTTAATGAGCTGGGAACCATGAGATGTATTCCAAGATTTAGCCATGTAACCCTTTGGTGCTTTAATTTCTTCAACTTCTTCAAAACCAGGAGAAGTTATATTTATCTTATCTCACAGAGAATATGAACATAAGTGAAGCAGCCTTGAAAAATTGAAAACATTATAGACTGAAGTTGTATTCTGTTATAGAATAATGGTTAAAAGTTCTAACTAAGGAAAAGAACATTTTTTGCTGAACAAGATTGTCATAAAAAATTAATTATGCAGTGTTGATAGACGTAATTTTTTGTTGTTGCAAGTATTTCACAAAAACATTTTACAGTGCCTAGCTGATTTTTGAGAACAGAGTCAGTAGAATACTAGATATAGAAATAGATTGTAGTGGTTTCAGGAGAAAAAATCAGTAGGGAAGAGATACAAAGTAGGGTTAAAAGTGAAAGTCCTTATTCAATTCCCTTTGTAGAGGCATAAGGCAGTGAAGATATCCTTCTTTTAAGTTTTGATCTGTTTCCTCAGGGAGAAATTCTTCCTTCTCAACTCTCTTCCTCAGTTCCCTCCTCTTTTTGACCAGCAATGTCCTGTCTCCAGTGGGCGATTATGTCGTCTCTGTAAGCTAAATTGTGAAAGACCTGTGTCTGGAGTCCTTGTAGGTTTAGGTTTTGCTCCTTCTTCCTTTTTTTAAACAGAGTACTCTACACTGATATCTATTCCATTATGTTTTTCTTCATAGTTTCCTGATTTATATTATTCCCACATTGTTCTTCTAAAAATAAATTTTTTAAAGATTAAATTCTATAGATCTTATGCTTCCTTTAACCTAAGTCCATGGCCCACTCTAACCAGATTTGATATTGCATATTTTTGACACCTTCTATGTAGTCATCACAAGTACCTACTAACAAAAACATAACAAATCAATAGAAGAGGTAACTTATGGTTTTCTGTCATTCTCAAGCCACTCAAAATTATGATCTATTTCAGGGAGGAAAAAAAACTCATATAGCTCTCTGTTATATTCTTTTGTGTCAGATAAGCAAGCTCTGACATCCTAGGTTTTTAAGGAACATATCATATAGAATTGATAGTTTTTTTTTTTTTAAGATTTTATTTATTTATTTGACAGAGAGATCACAAGTAGTCAGAAAAGCAGGCAGAGAGAGAGGGGGAAGCAGGCTCCCCGCTGAGCAGAGAGCCTGATGCGGGTCTCGATTCCAGGACCCTGAGATTATGACCTGAGCCAAAGGCAGTGGCTTAACCCACGGAGCCACCCAGGTGGCCCAGAATTGATAGTTTTTTTAAAATAGAATTGCCAACTGTGATTTTTATTTCATACCTACATATCACTCTCAGCAGGTCAAAAATAATTGTATTATGAACATCTAATTTGGTTCTTTAATATATTTGTATCAACAGTAACATCTCCTGAAAAGCAATACCCCAATTCCACGTATATGAGGGCGATTTGGCACTGACATCTATCATTCCATTCATCACTGAGAGAGATTTGACTCAATTAATTTGTTTTCTGATTAACCCTTTTCTCCTCTACTGTTCCATTTCTGTTCTTTTCTAAGTCAAGATCTCGGACAGTATAAAGATACTTCCTTAGAAAAAGGATTGTTATGAAAATCAGTTACATAAACTTAACATCAGTGCTGTGTAGTTCCCAACTATAAAGCATCATTGGACATAAGAAAAGCTTTTTGTCTCCCTCTCTATAACAGCACTTGAAATTTATGAGCACTTCCTCAGGCACTTAGTGACAGGCAATTTTATGCCCAGTGCTCTTTGTAAGGTGGACACTGGGGCTGGAGTCTCGGGATGGCTAGTGGATGGGAACATAGGTATGGACACACACACACAGAGGGCATGTTTAGGCCTTTTAAATTCTGTATCAGCTGGCTGTATTTCTATGGAACTGTGAAGGATTTTTTTTCTAAATCTTCTTTTGTGGGGTGTGGTCTGTCACCAAATAGGGTGGATTATTTTCTCTTTTGTACTTGCAACAATCTCCTTCGTAGTTGATACTGTCCCTGCACGTCGGGTGCTTGCTTCCCAGCGGTTTCACTCCTGGGATAACCCCATCTCTTTTCTGTGTTCATGACCATTTTCTCTTTTCAGGGATAATTGGAAGAAAGTAGAACAGGATAGGTCTGTGTTATTTTGTGCTCTTTGTAATATCTCATTTTTTTTTTTTTGGTATTTTTTCTGCACTACTTAAAAAAACAAAACAAAACAAAAATCCTTTGTCCATACTTTTCCTTCTCTCCTGAATACCTTTTTTTCATTTTTCTTTCCTCTCCTTTGTCCTTCTTGTCTTAGTTAACAGTAAAAGCCTTCTAATTTTTCTAAAACTATTTTTCAAAGGAGTCTTATTATGTTTGTATAAAATTTCTCCTCATTCCCCATTGTCTCATCTTCTGTAAGACTTTAATGTAATCTCTGCCCAAATGACTAGAACAAATATCACTATTATTTCTGCACACATTGCATAGCATTAAAAAGACTGTCCTTGTATTTCCCATCTGAAAACACTTATCTGTATTGTAATTCACCTTTAAGTGCCTAAAAAGTGTGCATAGAACCTTATTTTAGCAGTATTGCTTATTTATCCTAATTCTTTATTTGAGTAGGGAATCCTTGTGACTTCTTTCAGGGCATGGAGACATTAAAAGACTAATTATTTAGGTGTCAGCTGGAAAAAAGTGAAGAATCAAGTGTTGACATTTGGATTTCTGGAGAAGGGGCTTTATTTTTATGAAAAGATGATGGTGCTAAGTAAGATTTTGTATGTGTTGATTCATTTCACAAATAAAAATCTAGAGGAAAGCCCCAAATGAAGGTTTTAGTGAAAGTGATCAGAGGAAGTGATCAGAGGTAAGGCAGCCAAAACAAAACAAATCAAAACAAAACAAAACAAAAAAACAACCAGGGAAGGGGGAAGAAAGAATGAAAACTGAAGTTAGCACTATATATTCTACACTGGAAATTGGAAATGGGATAAAGTAAATGAAGAGGAAATAACTTAATTTCAACTCTAATCTCCTCATTTGAAAATACATATGATTTGATTACATATTTCCTAATCTTGATAAAATGACACCAATGTACATTTTACCCCAACATTACCAATATTATCATTATCGTCTTCATCAGCATTATTATCATTATCATTGAGCACCCACTTCATACAAAGCAAGATACTCTGTGTTTGTGCTATGACCAGATTAGACAACAGCTCTGTTTGCAAGGATGCTATGATCCAGGAGTAGAAACAGTAGATATACAATGCAATGAAGGAATGCTAAGCAAAGTCATTAGACTTTCTAGAAGAGTGCTGAGAATTTTGCCCTGATTTTGATTTTCTCTTTACACTATTATATATAATTCTTCTATCTTTCATAATTTGGTTGACATTGGATGTTAAAAAATCTGGTTCATATGAAGAAAAGTTGTAATTCCAATATGATTTGTTCTTTTTACCAAACTAATCTAGTATGAATTATATTTGATGCTCTAGAGAATATAGTGATTCTCAAAATTATTGATACCTATTTGCATTGATGAATGTAATTAATGCTTATTACTGGAACAAGTAATCTTATAAACTCATACTTCTTTTTCTTTTTTTTAAAGTAGGCTCCATGCTCAGTGTAGGGCTTGAACCCTAAGATTGAGAGTTGTATGTTCAACCCTCTGAGCCAGTCAAGCACCCTGCAAATCTCAGACTTTTAACATGAGGTCTGATGGGGTTTTGGGTAGAGATCTTTCCTGGACTGCACCAGGGATGTAGGTTCCTTTAATTATGTAGCTCTGCCATCTTGGAGTTTATCACTTCCTGCCTCAAAAGAATGAGAAAGAATGAACTATCAAATGAGATTTTTAAAGAATATATCACTTCTGTCAGTGTTTTAGGTCTGAATTTAATAGATTGGCTTCAACTGTATAGTAAAGGTGGCCCAAGAAGTGTGGTCTTCTTGTGGGACCTCCAAAAGAGAGAATGGGCTTGGTAAATCCATAGCATTGCCTCTGTCACACTGTGGAATATCTAATAAAATGACAATAGGCATTTGGAAACTAGGAACTTAGGAGAGAGGACAGAATGATATAGTTTTGGAAGACAGTGACAATGATATAGGGTTGATTAGTTTGATGTTAGATAATGAAAGCCATTATCCAAAGAAAGATCAACATAGCAAATGATTAAAAAGGGATGTGAAGAGTGCCTGGCTGACTCAGTTGGTAGAGCATGCAACTTGAGATCAGGGTCATGACTTTCAGCCCCACATTGGGTGAGGATCCTACTTTGAAAAAAAAAAAAAAAAGAAGGATTTAAAGAATGCTTTTAAAAATGAAAGACAAAGACAAAAATGAAAGTCTGCAGCATAGACTTTTAATTGCCTCTTAATTGTCCATTTGTTCCTCTTTTGTAACAAAACTGATTTACTGCCCATGTAAGTGACTATTTTCTGTTTCCTTATAATTAAGTATGACCATGTGACTATTTCTTTCCATTGATATATAAGTGGAAATGTTCTGTGAGATTTCTGCAAGGTCTCCTTTAAAAAAGGAATTATGCTCTTCATCTTTTTTCTTTTTTGAATTATGAGCTGACCTTTGGGATGGGAAGCACATGTGGGGATACTGAAAGAAGTCTTGGTCTTTGAAAGCTCTGCCTTCTTTCAGAATCCTCTTACAGGAGAGAAAATTGTACTATTATTTTATTCAAGCCACTATTAATTTTTGTTTTCTGTCTCATGCAGCTGGTCCAAATCCTAAATAGTACACCAAGGAATATCAACATTTAAAACAAAACAAAAAAATGGCACAATGAAACTAGATATACTTCATATTTCTGATTTTTCCAGATAAGCATCAAAATTCCATGATTGCAAAAGCACACACACACACACACACACACACACACACACACACAACATAGAAAATGTAACCTCTGTTTTTTGTCATTCTCATTCTACTCAAAATTATAATCTATTTTATCAAGAAAATTTTTTAAAAAATCAAGAGCTTCCTGTTATCTTTCTTTCTGTAAGAGCAACAACCTCTCTGACTTTCTAGGTATTTAAGGAACTGATATCTTCAGAAAATCATCACCTAGGACTTTTTCTAAGTTCTATTTTTAGATTTTTATGTCTATATGAAATATAGAGATTCTATGAAAGGTGAAATAAAAAGAGTATGTGATCATAAAAAAACTTAATCGATTTTGGTAAACCTGTTCTTCCTATAGGCTAGAACATTTTCAAAAATTTAGAGGGCAATGGAATCAATAGGCGGTAAATAACATAGTCTTATAAAGGATAAATCATGTTGAAATTGGTAGTTCATGTAGAATTACAAACTTTGAGAATAGCTAAAAAACAGTAGATTGAATATGTACTTCCTGGAATTTAATAAACCATTAGAAGTACCTGAAGAAATATTTGAGAAATTAATTTGAATTGTTACTTTCGTTTTGGCTGAGAAATGAGTGGCATTGTATAAACTGAACACTGTCGTATGGGTAATAAATGCATGGTAAGATTAGTGACATTGCACTGAATTTTGGCAGAGCTATCTAGAAACAAGTCAGTGCTATGATTCTCTCTCTTCTTTATCTCTCTCAGCACATTTTTGTTAGTCTTCTGAAATGATAGTATCATGTCATATTCTAACCAATTAATAAATCTATATTGTATCCTGGACTGTTGTGCTAACCAAGAATTTTGGTTAATTATTATTAACTTATGAGTTGATCATATACTGGTTGTTTTGCTTTATTTCAATGTATTTGGTTTCCATGAAGCTGCATTTTATAAATGTGCTGGTTGCAAGGTTCCTTTACAAACTCCTGATCTGTTTTCTTTATTTTTAAAAACTTTTAAAGAGGACACAACTTAGTTCAAGAACTTCCTTCTTTCCCTTTTTACTTGAATGGTCCCTTCCACCTACCCCACTGTTTATCCTTTACTACTTCTTTCTTTGGTTCTGGTACTATCACTAAGATATGAGATTTTAAAGTGTTCATTAGTGTAAATGAGTAATAACATATTAGGATTGCAAAGTACAAAAATGTTGTTTTTCTAGATTCAAGGTCTAGATCTTCACACTAGATCTGGTTTAAAATCGTTCATATTAATTGAGTAATCTTGGGCAGTTTATCTAAGAGCTTTAAGCATTTTTTATCTTAAAAAATTAGTATATAAATACATCTGTTACAAGCATGCTATGGAACTGAAATGATAGGACACATATAAAAATAGTTAATGGAAAGAGGTAAAGGTACAAACTTCCAGTTTTAAAATAAGTAAGACATGGGGATATAAAGAGTACAGCATAGGCAATGTAAGCAATAATATTGTAATAACTATATGGTGACATAGATGGTAACTATATTTATTATGGTGAGCATTTTGTAATGTGTATAATAATCGAATTACTATGTTTACACATGAAACTAATATTAATATTGTATGTCAGCTATACTTCGATTAAAATTTTAAAAATGTAAAAACAAGACAAAAAATTGTCAGTGGGTACATCTTATAGAGTCTCTATGGTTTTTCCTTCTGTCCTCATTTCTTATGTCTCTCTGTCCTTCCAGCTTCCCTCTTCCCCTTCATTTCTCTAAAATAACATATTTGAAGGGAATCTTGGCTCTTTCCACAGTTTGGCTATTGTGGACATTGCTGCTATGAACATCAGGATGCATATGGTCCTTCTTTTCACTACATCTGGATCATAGCGTAGTTCTATTTTTAATTTTTTGAGGAACCTTCATACTATTTTCCAAAGTGGCTGCCCCAACTTGCATTCCCACCAACAGTGTAAGAGGGTTCCCCTTTCTCCACAACTTCTCCAACATTTGTCATTTCTTACCTTGTCAATTTTTGCCATTCTAACTGGCATCAGTTGGTATCTCAATGTGCTTTTGATATGAGTTTCCCTGATGGCTAATGATGATGAACACTTTTTCATGAGTCTGTTAGCCATTTGTATGTCTTCTTTGGAGAAGTGTCTGTTCATGTCTTCTGCCCATTTTTTGACTTGATTATTTGTTTTTTTGGGTATTGAGTTTGAGAAGTTCTTTATAGATCTTGGATATCAGCCCTTTGTCTGTAGTATCATTTGCAAATATCTTCTCCCATTCTTTGGGTTGCCTCTTTGTTTTGCTGACTGTTCCCTTTGCTGTGTAGAAGCTTTTTATAATAGCCAAACGGTGGAAAGAGCCAAGATGCCCTTCAACAGACAAATGGATAAAGAATATATGGTCTATATAGAATATTACTCAGCTATCAGAAAGGATGAATATCCAACTTTTGCACCAACATGGATGGGACTGGAGATTATGCTGAGTGAAATAAGTCAAACAGAGAATGTCAATTACCATGTGGTTTTACTTATTTGTGGAACATAAGGAATAGCATGGAGGACATTAGGAGAAGGAAGGGAAAAATGAAGGGGGAGAAATTGAAGTGGGAGATGAACCATGAGAGACTATGGACTCCAGGAAACAAATGGAGGGTTTTAGAAGGGAAGGGGGTGGGGAGATGGGGGAGCCAGGTGATGGGTATTAAGGAGGGCATGGATTGCATGGAGCACTGGGTGTTATATGCAAACAATGAATCATGGAACACTACATCAAAAACTAATGTTGCACCGTATGGTGACTAACATAACATAATAAAAAAAATAACGTATTCATACTTTAACAGACAACAGTATCCTAATCTAAGCTTTAACTTAAAGTACACTTCTTAACTCACACTTTGCCAAATTTTTATTCAAATCACTGGAGACTCAATGATTTCTATACAAAAACAAAGGAGCAAACAAAGTATTTCTGACTATGGGTATTTTTATACTGGCATGTTCAGTGTGAACTTAGGGGAAATGTTAGCGTTTGCTCTTTCTGTATCATCTCAGGAATATTTTCTCATTCCACTCTTGATTTCACTCGCCTACACATCCTGATTAACGTCATAGTGGTGGCAAGCATGTAGATGCCTAAAAATGTATAAATAGTAAGTAAGAGGCTGTTTTAAGGCAGGCTTTTGAAGTGGCTCTTTTTGTGGGAGTTAACTTTATCTCTCTCTTAACAAAGTTCAAGACTTCCGTGATAGGTCATAGTCATGAAACATCCCACTAGTGAAAAAATAACATCATGGACAATGATTGCTCCTAATGCAATCCTCCTCCCTGATACTGTAGAAACTCCTAGTCCTTCCCCATAATGTCTCTTCCTTTCCCTCACTTTCCTTTATACTGAGTGGACAACCTTTATTTGAAATGTTAAGCACTGACTCAGTGTCCCTCTCACCGTCCTCTGTTTGCTTCCTTCCCTTCTGAAGAAGCACATTCTAACACTAAATTATTATGCAACTGAAGGATATGATTTTTTAATGTGTGTGTTTTTTTTAAGTAAACTCTACACCCAACATGGGGCTTAAACTCACAACTCCAAAATCAAGGGTCATATGCTCTACCAACTGAGCTAGCCAGGCATCCCCTGATGCATACAATCTTAAAGCTGATGAATTAGTTCATATTTTCTTAAGAAGTGAAACTGTTACAGGTTGACCTGTTATGTAGAAGTAAAAGCTACTCAAAAGAGGGCAACTTATGGTTATAGAAACTGTGTGCCTAGTGAGAAGTTTCTACTTAAGTGACCACTTTGGAAAAGAGGCACAGGAGTGTGGTTGACAATCCCAAGGAAATGTAGATCCATTTGTGTTGAATGTGTGGCTGCAGATATCATTTTGAATATCTGTATTATGAGTCAGTAGAGCAAATACAAAGACACATCCACACTCTGTATGGAATTAAGGGAACAAGCAATTTGTTTTCCTAAATCTGTGAACAGACCCTATAACACATCAGAAACAACAAATTTACAAACACAAAATTGACAGAAATATATAAAACTTTTCCAGTGGTTCACTTCTGAATATATTATAAGATATGACAGAACACAGTAAATTTCATGTCATTTTATTCACTAAAGGAAG
The DNA here is from genome assembly GCF_963455335.1 of Martes martes. Classification (NCBI taxonomy): domain Eukaryota; kingdom Metazoa; phylum Chordata; class Mammalia; order Carnivora; family Mustelidae; genus Martes; species Martes martes. Next base: position 71,784,205 of record NC_137893.1, on the reverse strand, counting down.
TGCTATGTTTATAAATCCTAGAATATCATCAAACTGTGTTTTGAACTTCATCTCTTTTTGAACTAGAATTTTAAAAGATTATGTATTTTCTTGAAGAAAATGTTCATCCACTTGCTAATAATGATGCTGAAGGAATGGAAATGTAATTTCTAGAAATTACTTACCACTTTTTAAAGTTTTATAGTTCATGAACAGGGATACTGAAGATTGAAGTTTGATTTAATATTTAGTGGAAAGAGGAGAGTTTATTATTTATATCTCTGATAATATTATTTGAGGTTTCTGTTACCAAACTTCATGAAATATATTTTATAAAAATGATTCCTAAATCAGGTTTTAGAGTGGGAAAAAAAAAGATTCACTGGAAGAAATTAGATCTCTAACACTATAGCTGACCTAAACAAGTTGGAGAGTGTTCTCAAACAGTTTTGTTTCATTTTCCCATCAATAAAGAGAGTGATAATAACACTTAATAATTAATTGCACAGGAGTCTTGCAATAATTAATGTTTTAAAGTACTTTGAAGATGAAAACAATTTTATAGGCTTCAGTATTAAAGGTAAATTTTTATGGTAAGTATTATCCAACCAAAGTCATGCATTTGGTCTCCTCAATTTATTTTTTAGTGCTTCATTTGGATCCTTATGTTAATTAGGAACTTAAAAAATAACACTTAAGAAAAGGATGCGAAATCTTGTTTTGGATCTTGATGTTAGACTGTGAAATCATATGTAACTTGCTTTTGTGAATTTTGTTTTTCTCATATTCATAAGCCTGTCGTATCTCAGCAAGTGAGCAAGTATTATTCCCAGTTCCCTATTATAAAAACATATCTGTCATGTCAGAGTTTCTAAGATTTATCTTTTTCTAAAGCCCTTCACTTAATGCAAAGACAAAGTAACTATATGATGGCAATTCTGCATAAGAAAAAACATTATTAATTCATTTAAAAATATTTATTGAACATATGCTATAGCCTACAAAAGCTATGTCACCAGGTACGTTGGGAAATATAGAATGTTTCATTCTCATGACATTTTCATCTACTGAAAGAATTCAAGTAATTAAATTTAAGGTGGAAAGTGATAGGTTAAAATTCAATATTATAATGGCTGTGAAAAGGAAAGACATCCTATATGGTTTCAGGAAACACAAAATTTCTGTAAAGGTAATATCTTAGAAATGCCTTTATATTTAATAAGAGGATTAATAACAGTGGTTCTTAACAAGGAACCTGGCTCCTCCTCTCCCCCTCCACCCCATTCCCCTGGGATATTTAGCAATATTTGGAGACATTTTTGGTTGTCACAGCGGGGGAAATGCTACTGGTATGTAATGGAATGCTGCTAAATATCCTACAACGCACAGGACAGCCCTCTGTGACAAAGACTTATATGACCTTAGTGTCAATAGGGCCAAACTTGAGAAATTCTGTTCATGATAGAGAACTATCAAAACTACCAGATGGAAAAAGTATAGGATATGTATTGGGAGTAGAGAAATAGAGCTAGATAGTATTGAAAATGAAAATGAATAATTTTAATTAATTTGTTCTTTCACTTACTCATTCAGTAAATATTTTTATCTCAGGCAACGTGGACAAAGAGATGCAAGACAGAATTCCTGCTCTGGAGTTTACGGCATAACTGGAGAGTCAGGTAAACCAGCCATTGCATGTTCGGTGAATCTTTGCCTGGTGATTTCTATGAAACACCAATTCTAAGTGTGTTTTTGAAAGAGTTCCATTAAGAGTGAAGTTCTGAAAAGACTGTATACTACATCCTTCTGCATACCTTGGGACATAAAAGGGGTATATAGCTCTCTCTCTGTCTCTCTGTGTATATATGTCTCTCTGTGTCTCAGTCTCTCTCTGTATATCTGTTTGGCTTTATCTCAACCAGCCGTTATTTTGCTATTGCACCTTTTCTCTCTTTTTCTATAACAACTATTAGCAACCTCTGATGTGCTGGCCCACTTTCACTGGTTGGCCCTTCCAGATTCACTCTCCACTCCTCTACACTCTTCGATGCCCAGGATGCTGACCTTTGTGGATTGCATGCTTGAGAGCCCCTGTGTTTGGCTCAACTGGGACATTTGCAACCACAGGAGAGGAGAGTGAAAGGAAAGAGCAGTTAGGATGTGTCTTCCTCGACTTCCTCTTCCAAGAAACCAGGTCACCACAGATTTTCTACATCCTTAACTCCTATCAAATGGCCTTTCTCATAGAGCCACCCTCTCTGGGTTCTTGTAACTGTTCCCTCTCTTTACCCCTTCAGACCTAGGGCTGGCAATGCTCCACACCTTGTATAAGCCTTATGATTCTATACTATCCCTCTTTATGAGCCTGTCTACTTATTAAAAAGTCCTTTATTACGTCCTCCTCAAATTACCCATCTAGGACCTCATTGTTATGTATGGAACACATAACTTAGAAAATGTTCATGTGGTAGCTGCATAGCAGCTGCCTAAGGTCTGCATAGCAAGGAGTCCAGCAAAGTTTAAATTTTATATCATGACCCGTGAGAAGCTATTGAAGAATTTACCTCTTTATTTTTTGGCTTAGTTTTAATGTGGCACAGCTCTGGGGCTTGGCTGTTCTACAGAACCATTTTGATATTGTCTATGTAATTCTACTTTTGCTATATTTGGTTTTAGAAAAAATTTAAGGTTTTGAAAAGTGATGTGAGCTCCAAAAAGCTATGCTTTATTCTAGTGGATGTATTGTAAAGGAGAGAAGGAGTTACTGAGGCAAGGAGAGCAACAAAGATACGTAGTCAATACTGAGTAATTAATATTTTATTCCTCTAGTTTCCCTTTCCTTTTTTAATTCTCAAGAAATAAAGATAATACTTTAAAAAGTCAAGATAAGGACTCAGTAGGATAAGTAGGGAAAGGTGGTAATGAAATTTTAAAATTTAAAATTTAAAACATGATGCAAAGAAACAAACTCCTCTGAATGCTGTATTTATAAGCTACCAATTGTATCTATCTCATATGAATATTGAGGTTAGAATTTTATTGAGATAAAGTTTAGGACACTGGGTCCTCATAATAATGCTTTAGGTAAATAGAGACTCAATTAATGGTGAAAGAGATTCCTAGTGTGAATTAACTGGAGAAAAAGTGATTCTTTTTGCAAGAAACTGCAACTTCAAAGGCATACCCTGAATAGACTGTATCAGGGACTCTGTTTCCCTCTTTTGATCTTCAAAGTGTCTCTACAGGAATGTCTGGGTGGCTTACTCAGTTAAGTGTCTGCCTTCGGCTCAGGTCATGAACCCAGTGTCCTGGGATCAAGTCCTGCAACGGGCTCCTTGCTGAGTGAGGAGCCTACTTCTACCCTCTACCTGCTGCTCCCCCTACTTGTGCTCTCTCTCTGACAAATAAATAAAAAGAACCTTAAAATTTTTTTTAAAAAGTATCTCTACATCAAGAAGAACCTATGGTAGTTTGCATGGACTACATGCAAAGAGACTTAAGAAAATATCATTGTCTTAGGGTCCCACTAGGATGAAGTAAGTCTTTACTCTCTAGGGGTGGGGGGCAGAAGTATTTAGCTGAACCAAAGGTACACCTTGTATTTTCTTTTTTGTTCAGCTGAGTTAATTTACACTTACTGGACGATATACTTGCAAATCACTGTCATCAATTCTAGAGATACACACATGGGGGCGCCTGGGTGGCTCAGCGGGTTAAAGCCTCTGCCTTCGGCTCGGGTCATGATCCCAGGGTCTTGGGATCGAGCCCCATGTCGGGCTCTCTGCTCAGCAGGGAGCCTGCTTCCTCCTCTCTCTCTCTCTCTCTGCCTGCTTCTCTGCCTACTTGTGATTTCTGACTGTCAAATAAATAAATAAAATCTTTAAAAAAAATAGAGATACACACATGAATAAGAATATGGTCTCTGCTTTCAAGCAGTTGTTAATAATCTTCTTTCCAACTGTTCTCAACTATGCTATGGGGAACCAAAGAACAGTTTATTTATCCAACTTGATAAAAGGGAGAATCCTCCTTGATTAGCATGGTGGTAGTAGCAGTAAGCTGTAAGAAAATCAAAGACCAGTATGAGTCTCAGAACAAAGTGAGTATGGTTGGTGTGATACAGTGATTCTTGCTCATCAAGGGATACTCTCTGAGGACCAACCTTGGAGCATCTCTCTCTTTTTTTTTTTTCCTGTTAAAGAGGGAGGTATTTCCTTTTAGTTAATGCTGTGTCCTGAGGGATTATAGTTATGGTTGTATAACAAAGTTACTGTCAGGCCAATGTCTATTTTAGTTACAGAATTTTAAAGATTATTAACATTTTTAGTCTGAATGATATATTTCTTTTTTTTTTTTTAAGATTTTATTTATTTATTTGTCAGAGAGAGTGAGCACAGGCAGACAGAGAGGCAGGCAGAGGCAGAGGGAGAAGCAGGCTCCCCGCTGAGCAAGGAGCCCGACACAGGACTCGATCCCAGGACCCTGGGATCATGACCCGAGGCGAAGGCAGCCACTTAACCAACTGAGCCACCCAGGCGTCCCTGAATGATATATTTCTGATTAAAATGTCTGTTAGTCACTTACTTTTTTCTTGAAAGTTGAAAGCAACAACATTTTTATTGTGTATCATATCTGATATACTCAAATAAATATAATTGACCTTTGAACAATGCTCTGTTAGGGACTCACTCAAGAATCCACATATAACTTGATTCCCTGAAGTCTTTACTAATAGCTTATTGTTGACTAGAAGCCTTACCAATAACATAATTATTATATACTGTATTCTTACAATAAGGTAAGCTAGAGAAAAGAAAATGTTACTAAAAAATCATAAGAGAAAATACATTTATAGTGTAAAGTTTTGCAGGCGAGGTAAACACCATCAGGCGAGGTACACGCAAGGCAAGATTTATTAAAGGCACTGTCTGGCAAAGTTTTGGGGCTCAGGAGAAGGGGAGCCAGGAAAGTCGCACCGGGAGGAGGTAGGCACCCTTGGGCGAGGTTCCGGGACTCCAGAGAGGAGTCGGGGAAGTTGCCCTGGGAGGGAGTCGGCGGGGTCTTTTATCCGGCCAAGGCAGGGCATGGGCTCACATCCATATATGGTAAGGTATTTGGTGATCAGAGGGTATGGGGTGGGGGCTCCTGATACTCCTGTTTCCTGCATAAGTATTGGGTTACCTATGGAGACGTGACCTGGGCATACATCCTTTTGGCGGGAGAGTCAAGGGTTATGGAAGTGGGGGAGGGGGCTGGCAGACGGCAGCCCCAGCGGTTATTTCTATTGTGCCTCCTGCATTCCCGAAGCTGCCGACCCAACATATATTACTGTATTTATTGCAAAAATTTTGTAGTAAGCAGACCTGTGCAGCTTACACCTGTATTGTTCGACAGTCAACTGAATTTGAGGAATTGGAATTATAATTTATTTTTGAAGATATGCATTTGATCATCTCCAAGTTCTTTTTCAGTTACTGTCTCAACCCTTCTTCCCCTCTATTCACCAGCACCACCAAATACCATCTCCCTTTCCCAGTGATGTACATATCCCCTCATATGTTAACAGCTTCATTGGAGTATAATTTACATACCACAAAATTCACCATTTAAAGCGTATAATTTGGACACCTGGGTGGCTCAGTTGGGTAAACATCTGCCTTTGGCTCAGGTCATGATCTCAGGGTCCTGGGATTGAGTCCCTCATCAGGTTCTCTGCTCAGCAGGGAGTTTGCTTCTCCCTCCCTCTCCCTCTGTGCACTCCTCCTCTCTTTCTCAAATAAATAAATAAAATCATTTAAAAAATAAATAAAGTATATAATTCAATGAAGCTTAGTAAATTTATATCATTACACAACCATCACCACAATCTGGTTTTATAACATTTCACTTTAAAAAAAAAATTTCTCTTGTATCCCTTTGTAGTTACCTCCTGCTCCTACCCTAGCCCCAATCACTGATCTTGTTTTCTGTATAATTTTGCCTATTCTAGAAATTTATTTAAATTTTAATTTAAAAATGCACTGTGTACTCTTTTGTTTCTAGTTTCTTCATACAGTGTTTTTGAAGTTCATCCATATTGCTTCGTGTGTTAATATTTTGTTCTTTTAATTGCTGAGTAATGAATGTACTATATTTTCCTTATCCATTGACCAGTTGATCGGTATTTGGATTGTTATTTTTTGCCCATTATGAATTATTCTAAATAAGTGTTTACAAATAATGCTTATTTACACACAAGTATTTTTGTAAATGTATGTTTTCTTTTTTCTTGGCTTGACACCCAGGACTGGAATTTCTGGGTTATACAGTAAGTATGTGTTCAACTTTTTGAGAAACTACCAAACTACCATTTTTTCAAAGTACTATACCATTGTATGTCTCTACCAGCAATGTATCTCCATATGGTTACCAATTCTTAGTATTGTCAGTTGTTTTAAATACTCTAGTGGATGTGCAGTGGTATCACATTTTATTTTATCCATTTTATTTAATTGGGGGGTCAGGAAGAGAGAATCTTAAGCAGGCTCCATGTCTAGAGGAAGCCTGATGTAGGACTTGGTTTCAAAATCCTGAGATTATGACCTGAGCCCAAATTAAGAGTCAGTTGCTAAACCAACTGGGCTACCCAGGTGCCCCTCACATTGTATTTTATTTTATTTATTTATTTAAAAATATTTTATTTATTTAGTTGAGAGAGAGAGAGAACATGAGTTGGGGGTGAGGGGCAGCTGGAGAAAGAGAGGGAGAAGCAGACTCTCCATTGAGCAGGAGGCCTGAGGAGGTGGGGCTCAGTCCCAAGACTGTGAGATCATGTTCTGAGCCAAAGTTTGATACTTAACTGACTGAGCCACCCAGGTGCCCCTGCATTGTATTTTAATATGTATTTTCCTAATGGCTACATATATTGAACTTTTTTCATGTGCTTATTGAATGTTTGCCTATCTTTTTTATGAGTATCCATATACATCTTTTGCTCATCTATAAAATAATTTGTTGTTAACTTCTAGAAAGATGGTAGAGTAGGAGGATCCTAAGGTCACCTTATCCCATGGACATGCCTACATACAACAGCTACATCAGTGCATGGAACTCAAAAAACAATGAGAAGATTGACAGAGGAGACTTGCCACCATTAATATAGGAGAGGAGGACACATATAAAAAGATAGGAGGGATGGAGATGTGATCAGGAACCAAACTGCAGGAAAGACTAACCACAAATGGGAGGGCCCCATAGGCATGGAGAAGAGAGAGGAGCAGACCCCATACCAGGTACTCTAGACATGGGGGACCTGCACTGGGAAGATGAGTTCCCATAAAATTTGGCTTTGAAACCCCATGCAGCTTAAGATAAAAAATATTAATATATATGAAATAGTAAATATTAAAAATTAATATAGATAAATATAAAGTATACATAATATATACAAAATTTTAACTGGCTTAACACCAGGTACTTAAAAAATCAGTGGGATTAGCTCTGAGAGAGCCAGAGGGTGATAGGAAATGGAGTCCTTGCCCTAAAGAGACAGTGTAACAAAAACAAACAAAACAAAACAAACAAAAAAGCCACCACCAAGACACAGCATAGAGGCAGCGGTTTGAAAAGCATCTGGGGTATACTTGAAGAAAACTTATTTGCTAATCTTAGAATGCATGGTGGAGGAGCTGGAATCTTTAGGAGATTCTCCAAGAATGAAAGAGCTAACAGGGGCCTTTTTTTCTCCCCTACTTACCCCACTCCCAGCCTAGATAGCTGAACCTGAAGGAAACATTGCAAACACTCTCCACCTAACTTGATAATGCTGGGTAGGAGACCCTCCAAAGCCTTTCATCTTGCAAGCAGTCCTGGTAGGGACTGTGCTACTCCAAAGTGACTCTTGCCCTGGGGAGAGAGGAAGATAACCACACACACTGGTACACTCACAGTTACAGCAGCTGAACATTATAACTCCCAGTGCAGAGAGTCCCCAGACAATCAGTGTGTCTACAGCCCTGGCAGGCATCTGGCATGACTCTTGGCCCCACCCACCAACAAAAGCCTCTCAGGGGACTACAGGGAGCGAGTTCTTTGTGGTCAAGTATGACCATAGCCCTGGCAAATGGGCTGAAGGCAGGCATTTGATCTAACTGCTGACACCATCCAACTAAAATCCCTTGGTGGCCCCAAACTGGTCCCTTAACAGCACAGGGACCAAACCCCGCAAACAGGCAAAGTGGGCCAATTGCTGTTCCATGAACTGAAGGCAAACAAGGCTCAGCCATAACAGTAGGGCACACACAACTGATATAAGAGATACCCCTTAAGCACTTGGTTCTGGTGAACAGGGGACATTACACCAAAGGACACCACAGGACCTCTTCTTCAAAAGGCTACTACTTTCAAGATCAGAAGATGTAACTGTATTCCTAATACACAGGAACAATCACAGAGGGTTAGACAAAATGAGGACACAGAGAAATATGTCTCAAATGAAAGAATTTGAAGTGGCAGTCATAAAGACATTCACTGTGCCTGAGAAAAGAGTGGAGCATCCCAGTGAGACCTTCAACAAAGAGACAGAAAATATAAGAAAGAACAAATTGAGATGAAGAAGTCAATAACTGAAATTAAAAATGCATTAAAAGGAATCAATAGTAGACTGGAGGAGACAGAAGAACTGGTCAGCAAGCTAGAAGACGAGTATTGGAAAGCAACCAAGCTGAATGACAAATACAAACAAACAATAAAAAACCAGAAAAGAATAATAAAAAAATTAGAATAGGTTAAGGGAACTCAGCAACATCAACAAGAATAATAACATTTGCATTATAGGGATTCCAGAAGGAGAAGAGAAGAAAAAAGGGACAGAAATTTTATTTGAAGAAATTGTAACTGAAAACTTTCCTAATCTGGGGACAGAAACAGACATCCAGATCCAGGAGGCAGAGAGAGTCCCCAACAAAATCAACCTAAAGTGGTCTACGCTAAGACAAATAATAATCAAAATGGCAAAAGGTAGTGATAGAGAATTTTAAAAGCAGCAAGAGAAAATAGTTACATGTAGGGGAAATCCTACAGGACTATCAGCTGATTTTTCAGCAGAAACTTTGTCGGCCAGAACAAAGTGGCATGATATATTCAAAGTGGTGAAAGGAAAAAGCCTACAAGCAAGAATACTCTACCCAGCAAGGCTATTATTCAAAATGGAAGGAGAGACAGAGTTTCCCAGACAAACAAAATTTAAAACCATTTAAACAGTCTTATAGGAAACATTGAAGGGAATTCTTTGAGTGGAAAGAAATTTTCAGGCTTAAGAAAACTAGGAAAGGAAAAAAATTCACTGGCAAATACAAACATAATAAAAGTACTAGATAAATCACTTATAAAACCAGTACAGAGATTAAAGCACAAAAGCAGTGAAGCCAGTTATATTCATAAATATCAGTCAAGGAATTCACAACGAATGTGCAGTATGATATATGCAGAGAATTTGGATGGTTGGAGAAAAATTTTAGTGCTTTTAGAATGGGTCCAAACATAAGCAGCTATCAATTTAATATAACTGCCAGATGCATAAGCTATTATATCCAACCCTAATGGTAACTGACAAATGAAAAACTAGTAATAGATATGCAAAAAAGAAAAAAAGGAGAGAAAAGAATCCAAGTATATCACTGAAGAAAGTCAGCAAACCACAAGTGAAGAGAGCCAGAGAAGAAAGGGATGGAGAACTGTAAAAACCATAAAACAAGTAACAAAACAGCAATAAATACATGTCTGTCAATAATTACTTTGAATGTAAATGGTTTAAATATTCCAATCAAAGGACATAGTGTGACTAAATGGATAAAAAAGCTAGATGCATCTGTGTTCTCTCTACAAGAGATTCATTTCAGGCCTAAAGACACATGCAGATTGAAAGAGAAAGGGTAGAAAAATGCATGCAAATGAAAGCAAAAGGAAATTTGTGGTAGCAATATTTATACTGAACAAAAGAGACATTATAACAAAGCCTATAGCAAGAGACAAAAAGCACTACATAATGATAAAGGGAATAATCCAACAGGAGGATATGATAAGTGTAAATATGCATCCAACATAGGATCATCTAAATACATAAATCAAATCTTAACAGACAAAGGGAAAAATTGACAGTAATACAATGACAGCAGGGGATTTTAACAGCACACTTACAACAATGGATGAATCATCCAGAAAGAAAATCAAGGATACAGTGGCTTTATTTTTTTATTCTCAAAGATTTCATTTATTCATTTATTTGAGAGAGAATGAGAGAGAGAGAGAGTGCAGGTGGGGGGAGGAGTGGAGAGAAGGGGACAAGCAGACTCTGGGCTGAGTGTGTAGCCCAATGTGGGGCTCAATCTCATGATCCCCAGATCACGACCTGAGCCAAAACCAAGAGTTGGATGCCCAACCAACCGAGCCACCTAGGTTCCCTGAAACAGTGGCTTTAAGTGACACATTGGACTAGACTGAGCTAACAGATATATTCAGAACTTTACATCCAAAAACAGTAGAATACACATTCTTTTCAAAGGCACATGAAACATTCTCCAGAATAGATCACATGTTAGGTCACAAAACAAATCTCAATAAATTCAAAAACACAGAAATCATATCATATGTCTTCTCTGACCACAATAGAATGAAACTAGAAATCAGTCACAAGGAAAAACCTGGATAGAGCATGAACACATGGAAGCTAAGTAGCATGCTGCTAAACAATGAATGAGTCAACTAAGAAATCAAAGAAGAAATAAAATATTTGGAGAAAAATGAAAATGAAAACCCAATGGTGCAAAATCTTTGGGATACTGCAAAGTTTGCTCTAAGAGGGAAGATTATAGTAACGCAAGAAGCAAGAAAATTCTCAAACAACAGGAAGAAATGGAATAGAGACTAAAAGAATAATAGAACAGATCAATGAAATCAGGAACTAGTTTTTTGCTGAGATAAATAAAATGGGATAAACCTTTAGTTAGACCCATCAAAAAATAGAGGACTCAAAGAAATCAGAAATGTAGGAGGAGAGGGGAGCCTGGGTGGCTCAGTCAGTTAAGTGTCTGCCTTTGGCTCAGGTTATGATCTCAGGGTCCTGGGATTGAGCCCCACATTGGGCTCCCTGCTCAGCGGGGAGTCTGCTTTTCCCTCTGCCCCTCCCCCTTGTTTGTACTCTCTCCCTCTCTCTCTCAAATAAATAAAATCTTTTTTAAATTTCTTAAAAAAGATTTTATTTATTCATTTGACAGACCGAGAGGGAGCACAAGCAGGGGGAGCAGCAGGCAGAGGTAGAGGGCGAAGCAGGCTTCCTGCTGAGCGTGTTCCCTGTAGAGGGAACATGATGTGGGTCTCGATCGCAGGACCCTGGGGTCATGACCTGAGCCAAAGGCAGATGTTCAACTGACTGAGCCACACAGGCACCCCTCAAATAAATAAAATCTTTAAAAAAAAAAAGAAATGTAGGAGGAGAAATGACAATTGACACAACAAAAATACAAAGGATTAAAGAGATTATGAAAAACTGTATGCCAACAAATTGGACAAACTAAAAGAAATAGATAAATTCTTAGAAACATACAACTTGCCAAAACTGAAGTAAGAAGAAATAGAAAATTTGAACAGACTGATTACTAGCAGTTACATTGAATCAGTAATGAAAAAAACTCCCAAGAAACAAAAGTCCAGGACTAGGGGACTTCGCAAGTGACTTCTACTGAGGAAGAGTTCATACCTATTCTTCTCAAACTATTAAAAAAAATAGAAGAGGAAGGAGAGCTTCCAAATTCTGTTTTTTTTAAAGATTATTTATTTATTTATTTGACAGACAGAGATCACAAGTAGGCAGAGAGGCAGGCAGAGAGAGGAAGGGAAGCAGGCTCTCCGCTGAGCAGAGAGCTCGATGCGGGGCTTGATCCCAGGACCCTGGGATCATGACTCGAGCCGAAGGCAGAGGCTTTAACCCACTGAGCCACCCAGGCACCCCGAGCTTCCAAATTCTTTAGACAAGGCCAGCATTATCCTGATACCAAAACCAGATAAAAAACAGTACAGAAAATAGTAACTACAGGCCAACATCTCTGATGAACATAGACACAGATATCCCTAACAAAATATTAGCAAACAGAATCCAAGAATACATTAAAAAAAATCATTTATCATGATCAAGTGGGATTTATTCCTTGGATGCAAGGTAGTTCAATATTTGCAAATCAATTAGTGTGATACATCACATTAACAAGAGAAATGATAAAAATGATATGATCATCTCAGTTGATGCAGAAAAAGCATTTGACAAAGTACAACATCCATTCATGGTAACAACTCTCAGCAAGGTAGGTTTAGAGGGAACATACCTCCAGTATGATAAAGGCCATATATGTGAAACTCAACTAACATCATACTCAGTGGTGAAAAAACAAACATTTTCAAAATCAAGAAAAAGATAAGGATGTTCACTCTCACCATTTTATTCAGTATTATATGGGATGCCCTCACCACAGCAGTCAGACCAGAAAAAGAAATAAAAGACATCCAAATTGGTAAGGAAGAAGTAAAACTTTTAGTATTTGCAGATGTCATGATACTATAAGTGGAAAACTCTAAAGATTCCATCAAAAAACTACCAGAACTGTAAATCAATTCAGTAGAGTTGCAGGATACAAAATTAACATTCATAAATCTGTTGTATTTATATACACCAATAATGAAATAGCAGAAAGAGAAACTAAGAAAGCAATCCCATTTCAAATTGCATCAAAAAGAATAAAATGCTTAGGAATAAACTTAACCAAGGAGGTGAATGACCTTTAGTCTCCAAACTGTAAAATACTCGTGAAAGAAATTTAAGATGACCCCCAAAATGAAAAGAAATTCTGTGCTAATGGACTAAAAGTGCCAACATTGTTAAAATGTTCATATTAACCAAAGCAATCTACAGATTTAATGCAATTCCCATCAAAATACCAACATTTTTCACAAAACTAGAACAAAGAATCCTAAAATTTGTATGAAAACACAAAAGACCTTGAGTACCCAAAGCAAACTTTAAAAAGAGAAACAAAGTTGAAGGTATTGCAATTTCAGATGTCAAGATATACTACAAAGCTGCAGTAACCAAAATGGCATGGTACTTGAACAAAAATACACACAGACACATCAAAAGAACAGAATAGAGTCCAGAAATAAACCCACCTGTTTATGGTCAGTCTATGGCAAAAGAGGCAAGAATACACAATGAGAAAAAGACTGCCCCCTCAACAAAGGGTGCTGGGAAAACGGGGTACCTATATGCCAAATAATAAAACTGGACATCTTTCTTATACCATACACAAAAATAAACTCAAACTGGATTAAAGCTCCAATGTGAGACTTCTAGAAGAAAGCATAAGCAGCCTGTGGCTTGTCTCTTTCTTTTCTTAAGGGTGCCTTTAAAGCCCTGTTAGGTTAATATGTGTATCTATAAGCAATATATGGAGGGATTATTTGGCCTTTTTGGTTTCGTTAAATTAGAATCTGAATCTACATCCATTTTAGCATCTCAATTATTTCACTCAACGTTACCTTATAGAAACTCTTCTCCTGGTCCTAATTCATTATTTTTAATGACTGTATACTGTTCTTTGGTATGCATTCCTCTGTTGATGAGTTTTCAATTTATTTTTTTCTCCACAATAGGTTTATTTTTTTCCTCCACAATAGCCAGTGAAGCCACAACCATATTCATATCCGTATCCGTATATTCTGAGAAGTTGTGCCTTTCTTTCTATTACTTGGAGCTCAGGAGTTCGAAATTTGGCTCAAAGACAGTAGATAATTTTTATTTTGATAGATATTGCTGGATTGATTTCTGAAAAGGATATGATAATTCACTTTTCTACTAGGTGGTTGGGCATCCTTTATCCCTTATTCACATGAGTCAGGAAGATGTTCATTTGAAAATGTTTGCCAGTCAGAAAAGTAAAATGTGCCTGGACATTTGAATTTCTATGATGACTATGAAATTTGGGCATTTCTCATGTCTGCTGCTTGTCAGGATTTGCTCATCTTTTAACTTCCGTTTAAACCTTCATGCATATTTCCATTGGTTGTTTGCCTTATTCTTTTCAGAATAAGTGTGTTTGGATATTACACATATGATTTTTTACCATTTGAATTACAGATATCTCTTCCAGTCATATTGTCTGACTGTTGGTTTTGCTTTTGGTGTTCCTGGCTGTAAGAATTTTAAAATTTTATAGCTCTTGGTCTTGCTTAAGAAAATCTTCATCTCTACACTCATGTAGTTCTTTAAAATACTTGTATTCTCTCATAATACATTTTCAAATCCTTTTCTAATATTTTGAGGTGGGTAGTAAGTTCCTTTATTTGTGCATTTCTCCTTTAATAATAAAGTAGTGCTATGGAAGTAGTGACATCCCACTAGCAGATGCTTAGAGCATAGACCTTGGTTTCTGAAAACCACTGACTTCTGGAAGGAACAAAAGGCCCTTGGAGAAATGTCTGATTATAGATTGTGACCAGGAAAATACAATCAAGTCCTGATTATTGTATGGTACAATAAAGTGAGAAGTTGTTCAGAAACTAATGAGCTCATATCAAAAGACGGGAATCACATTGAAGTCTCTCCCACTGATCTAATTTGAAAAAAATTGAATATTAAAAATAGAGAACAAATAGCAATGATCATAAATGCTTATAAAATATTTGAATAAAAAATTTCCATGAGTCAATAGATATATTCCAAAAAAGAAAGAAAAGACAGAGAGAGAGAAACTAATGTAGGGGAAAAAAGGTAGATTTAAAAAGCACCAATATCATATCTGATTTAAGCAGAAAGATCAAGGGAAGCGAAAACCTGTGGCCCATAGATTGTTGGGGAGGATGATAGTTTCTTAGTGATAAAGTATCACTCCATAGGTTTCTTACTAATTGTGAAGGAGAAAATGTACCTTTATTATAGAAAGATCTGGCTGTCACTATTCCATCCAAGTAGGCAGTCTCAGCATTTGCTAATTATAGGACCACTTGACAGTTTCGATTTCTTCTGCTATGCAATGTAAAGTATATAAATCATTACCA
Source organism: Martes martes (assembly GCF_963455335.1). NCBI lineage: Eukaryota > Metazoa > Chordata > Mammalia > Carnivora > Mustelidae > Martes > Martes martes. Next base: position 71,769,145 of record NC_137893.1, on the reverse strand, counting down.
ATACAGTAGTCTTGACAAAAATGTTTCTTCTGAATAAAGCATATACTTAACTTGTAGTTTACAAGTATTGGAATTAGAGAAACAAGTTAAATGACATCATTTTGAAATAATCAGATAAATCCATAATTTGGGACATTCTCAAAGCCAACTGTCTGGACTTTGAAAGAAAGTCAAAGTCAAGAGAAAAGAAAATTTGCTCTCTAAAAGAGTAGGAAGACTCTCTGGATTAAAAGTGATTTCAGATCTTGCCATTTGCGACGACGTGGATGGAACTAGAGGGTATTATGCTTAGCGAAATAAGTCAATCAGAGAAAGACAATTATATAATCTCCCTGATATGAGGAAGTTGATATGCAACGTGGGGGGGTTGGAGGGTAGGAAAAGAGTAAATGAAACAAGACTGGATCTGGGAGGGGGGAGACAAACCATAAGAGACTCTTAATCTCACAAAAGAAACCAAAGGTTGCCAGGGGGAGGGGGTAGGGAGAGGGTGGTGGGGTTATGAACATTGGGGAAGGTATGTGCTATGGTGAGTGCTGTGAAGTGTAAACCTGGCAATTCACAGACCTGTACCCCTGGGGCTAATAATACATTATATGTTAATAAGAAAAAAATTTAAAATTATAAAAAAAATAAAAAATAAAAGTGATTTCAGAGACATAAGAATCTTTCTTGCAATATATGACTTTTTAAATGGATACTGGAGTTTAAAAAAAAACTATGAAATATTTTTTGAGTGTAATTGGGGAAATCTGGGTAACAACCAAATGAGATGACATTGAAATTATTAGTTTTTTCCGTTGTGATAGTAGAAGCACGTCCTTATTAGGTTATGTGAGCTGAAATGTTTTAAACGTAGGTTTTACAAAATGTACAAAAATGTGGGTTTTAAATGCTGCCAAAGTCTTCATATAGAATGAAAATCTTTTAAATACTACTTACTGTTCTTCATTATGCCACCTGGTGCTCAACAACAAAAAAATCCTGTTTTTGTTACCAACAAAATAATTAAAACATATACATATAAGAGAGAATTATTAAAAAAATTGGTTATCCTGATACTATTATATTATATGCTGCTGTGGCACACACCACTTAAAATGCATGAGTCTTTCTAACACATATGTCTAGATAGAAGTCAGGCAAGTCAACTGTTTTCTACCATTTAGATGTCATTATGTTGCAATCACTTAAATAAAGATTTATTTGTATAATCTGCAAAAATAATTTATTCTAAAATGTTTCTTGAAGTGTGTGTATATATATACACACACACACACAGGATGTATTTTATATAAGTATATGTATTATGTAATATATATCACATTTTTATAAAAGAATATGGTCTGAAAATGTACTTGAATTTGCCATTTTGTACCTGATATGCATTGCAGGAATTTCAAGGACATACAAAAAAAAATGTATATTATCTTGAGTAACTCTCTCCACTTCTTACTCTATCTTTCCTTTGGCAAAAAGAATGATCTGGTGGCGAGTGGCAAGTGTGGAATACCATTGCTCCATATTGCTGGGTGTTAAAAGTCACTCACCCATGTGGACTCTATCTTTGCAACACACATTGTGTTTGAAGTATCCTGCATCCAGCTGTCTGGGTAGGATTGTCTATTCCCATAGACTTAAATTATCCTTTGGAGGAGCGTCTCAAAACCTGCACTTAGGTGGGAGTACCAGGAAGCCCATGGAATTATATGTTTAAAATGAATCCTCCAATCTAGCATTGTGAACAGCAATGCTGATATTTTAATATCCATCTCTTTGATACTTTCTTCTATTTCTGAATTGTTTAGCACTTGAAGAGAGAGAGAAAATTTAATTTAGTGCCCACATCACAATCTTCAGCACTTAGTAGTGCATAGATATTGTGTATTTTAAGCATGTATGATCATAGCCAAAGGGAAGCCAGAATAGTGCTGTTTATTTGCATTTTAATTTGACTCCAGAATTGTTTATGTTAGGCCCTTTGGTCCAATGCTAATTTAAATCACTTTCAATAGACATTAATTTCTTCCCTTGGTGCTTTATAGCCCTAAATAATAAAAGAGATCATAATTTACTTTCAAGTCCATATTTATTCTACAGGTATGATTTTTTAGCTTCATGAGGGCTTGGAAGACTGATAAATGGTAGCAATATGGTAGTTTTAGAAGCATTTGGATGAGAACTTAGTTTTAAATCCCAATTCTGCCTTAGAGCAATTGTGTGAGTAGGTTATATTTACTTCATATCTCAGTTTACTTATATGTAAAATAAGAATTGCAGTAGTATATACCTCATAGAGTAGTTGGAAGGATTAAATGAGCTAAGGCATGTGTAGTGCTGACCGTGTAAGTGCCCTATAATCCTAAAGAATTTAGCACCTATTGGGGTGCCTAGGTGGCTCAGTTGGTTAAGCGTCTGCCTTTGGCTCAGGTCATGATCCCAGCGTCCTGGGATTGAGCCCCACATCAGGCTCCTGGCTCAGCAGGGAGTCTACTTCTCCCTATCCCTCTGCCTCTCCTCTTGCTCATGCTCTCTCTCTCTCTGTCTGTCTCTGTCTCAAATAAATAAATAAAATCCTTAAAAAATTGTTTAAAAAATGTAGCACCTGTTATGTACACATATTTGATAAGTAGGTAAAGAAGTGGTTGGGGAAGTTGGGAGTTCATTCTTGCCATAATTGCAGTGAATGATGGTCCATTTTCAAAGCTTATGAAGAAACCTGAGGATAGACTTATTCTAAAATAAGGACAGGCAACAGTCATGATCTTTATCCTAGAGAACTGAAAACAAGTAGAATGACACTCTGTAAAAAATAAAGACATCAAAATATCAAGGACAGATTTCTGTGATGAAGGAAAAAGAGAAGAGTTAAATTATCAGTTATGGGTGAGGGGAGAAGCTCAAAAGAAGAAATCTCCAAAAAAGGAACTAAAAAAATAAAAAGTGATTATTCTGAATTGATCCACCCACCAATATGCTAATTGAATAGCATCTGTAAGACTGCAAATTGAAGTATGTATTTTTTCTGACCATTATTTACATAGACATTTCTTAACTTAATGGTAGCAACAACAGGCAACTGGAAAATGTCAATTAGCCAGCATGCCCAGCTGGATCTTCCTTGATGTTCATGATGAAAGCTTCATCTATGGAGAGACTTCATATTTTATTCTAGATACCAGACTGACAACAGAGGTAAGACATGAATATTCTTTGGAGTTTGTAGTTTCCTATCTAATTATGATAATAATAATAGTTATTATTATTATTCTTTGGTTGGTACTTCTTAGATTTGGAGAGAAAAAGTTTGGTGAGAAAAACATTAATGTGCACATGTATTAAGATTTGGCTGCTAACTTTCATATTTAAAAAAAGATTCTTCACTTTTAAGCTATATTCCTTCAGGTGTGATCTGTTGTATCTATAGCATCATTAGTGGTATTTAAATGTCTCTAGGCCTGACAGTTCACTTGGACAAATGCAGAGCACAATGAGCAGTAGTTTCTAAGAAGTTAGTAATTTACATAGCAAATTTACTTAATTTTAGTTTATAATAATCTAACATTTGGGGAAGATTAATTTATTTGGATATTACAATGACATTTCTTAGGAAAACATGCTTATTTTTGGAGACATATGGATGTGATATACAGGAGTCTGATATATATAACCATGGATGAAGTTAACATTGAAAGTTTTAAGTCCTTTTTTTCAGAATTGGGATTTCTATTTTCTTTCTCTATAGCAAGCTAACCTTGAGATATGTGTGAAAAGTAAAGGGTGGTTGGCAAAATAGAATGTTATAATGTGAAGGGAAATTTGATGAAAGTATAATTGATTCAGAGATCTTTTTGTTGAACAAATGAAACCAAAGATTTTTTCCCCCAATATTGCAAACTAATTGCATTTCTTTCTGATTTCCTTGGAGACACATGTAGAATAAAATGTAATAAATACTGCACTTGTGTGTTTACTTACCAGAATGTTCTCCTCAGAAAAAGTAATGATACCCTTTCATTGACATCATCCAAGTGATAATATACTTTTGTTTCTATCATTGGAGTAATAATAACCTTTCAACCACATCACCACACGGTGCTTCTTTCTTTTATTGTACATAATGCATAAAAATAAAAAGGCTATATTATTTCTTAAGGAGAAAGATTGTTATTTAAATAAATTCACAGACATCTGAAAACTATAGTTTCTTTTTAACAAGTACTAAAATTTCTATAGATACTTGTAACTTTGTACAAGAATTTAATTTTAATACTCTTTCAATTATCACATTGTGCTTCAGATCTCTGCTATTACACATCTCAAAAATATGACTTAAAATGAGTTTTAGTTGCTTATATCAAAATTATAAGGAATTGGATTTTTTTTTGGCCAAATACTTTTTTTGGCCAAATACTTCTTAAGCTGTTTCGAAGTTTGACTTGCATGAAATATTATTGATAAGTAAATTGTAGGTTACTAGAGAATAGATATCATGTCCAAGTTTTATGTTGATGGATGAATTCAATGTAATTTGATAAGGGTTGATACTACTCATGGTGAAAATTTAAATTTTTTCTGTTAGGTTGTTTTAATCACTTAAATTAACTCACAGTTTTAAGGTAAAACAATATGTGTTTAATGGAGTCCTTTATGAGTTGATGCCTATCATAATAAATTGCATACAGTATAAAGTAAATTATAACTTTGATATCTTTACCTAGTATTTCTTAAGAATAAACATAAATTCTTTCTGGTTTTGCTTAATTTTGCTTCACTTTATCATAAATTGTAAAACTGTGATTTTTCGTGGATGACGGAAACTCAAATAGCATTACTCTATGTAATAAGAAAAGCAAACCACATATTAAATACTTCAAATAAAAAACTCATTTTAATAGTCATAAATGAAACAGAATGCTTCCTCATGCAGACAAGAATCTCAGAAAATAGGCTAAGGGAACTTTATAGCAATTAATTTTAAAAATTTACATCATTAAATATAGGTTTACTAAATAAGTGCCTGTTTCTGGTCTTAGTCTATACCCTAAAATGCTGCATCTGAGCTGAATAACTCTGGTTTGAAGGCACACTTACAAACGGAGGATAGAAATATTACCATCGTTTCTGGATTTCTGCAACTGCAAATACTCTCTCGGTTAAAGTCTAAATTGCTTGTTGGATTTCATTGGAATAAAGGTAACCCAGTTAAAGCTTTTCCAAAATTCATATTTATTTAGGAGAGCAAGAAAACAACCTCAAGACTGTTTTTAGTTGTTTTAGAGGTCAGCTTTTGGTTTTCTTTTGGAAGCAGAAGGATTGTTCACCACATTGGTGATAATAGTGCTGGAATGACAGTGTTATTTAGTTGGTGTGACTTAACATGCCAGGTCCCTTTTGGGGACTACTAAAAGTGATGTGTTATTTTCAGCAGTTATTAACATTTTTTTTGGTAGTAGCTTTATTGACATAAAATTCACCCACTTATGGTGTACAGTGCAATGTTTTCTATATATTCAGAGTATGTAACCATTGCTGCAATCAATTTTAGAACATTTTCATCACCCCAGAAGGAAATCCCATTCTCCTTTACAGTGACTTCCTACTTCCTCTCAGCTACCATCCTACTGCCCCAGTTTTAGGCAACCACTAATTTACCTTCTGTCTTTATGGATTTGCCTATTCTGGACATTTCAAAATCGCAATCAGATAATCACAATCAACCAATTTGTGATGGTTTCTTTCTCTTAGCATAATGTTTTCAAGGTCATCCACATTGTAATATGTATCAGTACTTTATTGCTTTTTTAAAAAATTATTTTCAAATTTTTCCAAACAAAGTTCTCACATATTTATGAATGAACCAACCTACTGGTGCAGAAACATAGTAACATAGAAAAATCATTTCCCCAATAAAACATATCAATTATTCAGTTAGTAGTGATATTTATAGAGTGATAGGATACAAGCTCTTGACCTTCATGAAGCATCAATATATATGTGTGCCATTTCATGTGTGATTCCTTATAGACCCAGCTTGGTTCTTATCCAATGCCTCTTTCTGGAGTTGTGACTGATTTTACTATAGCTTTTCATCTAAATTCACTGAGGAATGGGGTGATTCTGTTTTTGTTTCTTGGCCAGAAAACATTTGACCCTGAAAGTCTTTTGAGAAGACATGGCAAAGAACAGTTAATTTCACACACTATGTTGGCAGAGAAAAGGTTTAATGCCTTTTAATACCGAATAAGATTTTCTTACACCGGTATACCATATTATTGTTCATCAGTTGAAGGGCAGTTAGGTTGTTTCCATCCTTTGGCTATTATGAATAATGCTGCTATGAGCATTCCTCTACAGTTTTTAAGTGGGTATATATTTTTACTTAAGAGTGGAATTGCTAGATTATATGGTAACTCTATGAATAATCATTTGAGGATTTGCCAGACTGTTTTCCAAAGAGGTTGTGCCATTTTATATTCCTACCAGTGGTGTATGGATGTTCTGATTTCAATGCTACCTTGCCAACACTTGTTATTTTCTGTCTTTTTGGTTGTGGTCATCCTAGTGTGGGTAAAGGGTATCTTATTGTGGCTTTGATGTGTATTGCCCTGATGATGTCGAACAACTTCTTGATGCCTTTTGGCCATTTGTATATTTTCTAGGAAAAGTATCTATTCAGGGCCTTTGCCTGTTTAAGCAATTATTAGTATTTTTATTATTTTAAAAATTCTTTATATATTAATAATTTTACTTTCAGCAGTTTATTAAAATGAATACCTTAAGAGTGTGTGTGTGTGTGTGTGTGTCTATAATAAGTTCTATTATTAGTGAAACATATATAATTTTTGGTCAACATGACATAGAAAAACTAATTTGATTTTTCTTTCAATTATACTGGAGTCTGTTTGACTACCAAACTTTGTGGATTTTAATATGTTACCCAGAGCACAGCTTATAAAATAAAGGATGTATTGATTGGAAATTAAATTCAGAAAAATAAATTATCTGTTGTGGGTCTTAGAAAGATATAATATGAGAGAAAAGTAAATTTTCATAGAATTATATATTTTTCTAATGCATTTAAGTTTTTTTAAGAGGAACAAAAAATTTTAGCATTTGAGCAGTCTTCTTTCAAAATTTTTTCAGAATCCTTTCCTTGTATATGTTATTACTTTTAGGCCATAAATTAAAAGAATTTAAATTAAATTTAAAAGTATTTTTATATTTCGGGCGCCTGGGTGGCTCAGTGGGTTAAAGCCTCTGCCTTCGGCTCAGGTCCTGATCCCAGGATCCTGGGATCGAGCCCCACATCAGGTTCTCTGCTCGGCAGGGAGCCTGCTTCCCTTCCTCTCTCTCTGCCTGCTTCTCTGCCTACTTGTGATCTCTGTCTGTCAGATAAATAAATAAAATCTTAAAAAAAATAAAAAAAAATAAAAAAAAAAAAGTATTTTTATATTTCAACAAAAACAATCACCTCCACTCCTCACTTCCTTATCTTCAATTGAACAAGTAAGGGAAAGAGTAAAATTCATGGTTTCCCCATTGATGTGGCTTATCTGGCCCATGTGGCCCAGATAGTATAAGCCTAACTTACATGGAAGGGCACTTAAGAACAACTGAAGCTTGGAGAGGAAACCAGCTGCCACAACTATGTCCAAGTATGAAGTATTCCTGCATATGTACCTGAAGGAAATGGACAAGACAGCAGAGTGCTCATGATGAGACCCAGGTTCCCTGGCATTTGAAAGAAGGGTGAAAGGTACTAATGATCCTTTCCTTTGGGTGTCTTTCCTTGGGTGAGGGATGTAGTATGAAATTTGTTTTAAGTAACTGGACAAAAAGAATGTGTAGCTCAACAGATACGTGACTTCCCTTTTATGAAAGGAAGATTTTGAAAGGTGTAATTGAAAATTATTTCAATTTGCAAACTCACTGGACTGCATGAATTTCTTTTAGGACCTTAATATATTTTGATCAATAACAAGTTTTTACCATGAAAACAAAAATGAAATAGATGAAAAAACTGAGCAGACTGGACTTGGTCATAAATTTGAAAATTTGGATATACACAGGGAATCAGCATTTAAAGTATAATCCCAGGGGTGCATGGGTGGCTCAGTCAATTAAGCCTCTGACTCTTGATTTTTGCTTAGGTCATGGTCTTAGGGTTGTGGGATAGAGACCCATGTGGGACACTGCATGCAACAGAGAGTATGCTTAGGATTTTTTCTCTCTCTCTCTCTGTGTCTCCTTCTGCCCCTCTACGCATCCCACTCATATGCACGTACTCTCTCTTGCTCTCTAAACAAAAAATAAATTAATTAATTAAGTATAATCTCTATTTGAAGTGGTCTTTGAGATAAAGCAGGGTATGAGTGTATGGTATAATTTGAAGATAAAATAAATTCATGTGTAACTCTTGCTCAGAGATAGGTGAAATTCTAAATACTGACAAGTGCAACAAACAAGAACATGCTGACTGTAAGTCATGATCCAGGAGCTGGATATAGGGATAACACTGGCACCTCGTTTGAGTAATAGCTTTTTACACCAGGTGCCAGCCGCAGCATCTTCTGAGCTTCTCTTTCTCCTGCCTACCCTTCTTTACTTTAGCCTATAGACATGCAAGTGGAATTTTGCTGTTTAACAACCAAGTTCTACGACAAGATAAGTCACAATCTAGTGATGTGAAGGTGGAGAAGAGCATGTGTTAGGCCAGGAGAGATGCAAACTGTCCATACAGAAGAAAAAAGCAAAAAGGAAGTAAGAAGGAAAGAAGGAGTAAGAGAAAGAAAACCTTAAGGGCAAGAACTTTGTATTTACAAATATGCTTTCCTTTAGCTGTGGCTTTTGCAAGTGTGTGCCTGCATTTTGTGGTCTTCGTAAATCATGGCTATTTAACCACAAGTTTAAAGTTATTAAATTACCAACAGCCAATCCCTTAAAACTTATGTGCATGAAAAGATGTAAAAATAAAATAAAACAAAGAAATTTCCTATTTAAAATTTAATGCTGATGTGATTAAAAACATATATCAACAGCTTAAAGGCTATCAGACTTCATAATCAAGGAGTGGGCTTGTTATAATAAAAACAAGCTTCATTGTCATTTCTGGGTGCAGATTTAATTTATTCTTATTTTTTTAAAAGCCAAAAATGGTAGGAGGTGATTCATTTATTTGGATGGAAAACTACATCTGGGTCAGAGTTAATAGCCTTCTAAAAGTAAAGTATTATTTGAGAAGGCTTGTGGGTATGCCTGGAGCTTTTTACTTTTATATCATTTGCTAATAAGCTAGTTATCTGGAAGCTATTAAATTAGAATATTTGATTTTGCTGAGATTAAAAAGAAATATTGGACTCATAATAATTGGTACAGAAAGCTTCCGTTACATTCTGCGACTTTTTAAAATCCAATGTCATGGTTTGTTTCTTCTGTTATAGGGTTTTTTGTATTGTTTTGTTTTACTTTAGGAAATATTTCTCTATTTGTATATAAAATAAAATAAGTATGACAATTGAATAAGATAATATTCTTAGCTGATGTTTTACAAGGCTTCAGACTTTAGAACTATGCCTGATTTAAAGAATTTCATGGTTAATATTTGTGCTGTATAAATTCACCGGTTTTTACTAGCAGGTAGTAAATTCCCAAAGCCTATCTTTGAAGGATAATTTGTTTTACTCAAAGCATTTTTTCTTCTGACTCTAATGGGAACATAGGTATAGTGTAGGAAAATGTGAGACTATTTGCAAACTACTCCCAAACTAAAATTGAGAAAAAAATTAGAAACGAGAGAAATGTCATAGCCAACACTTGTATTTAGCAAGTGTTATAAGGTTTTTAGATTGTAATTTTTAATATTTGGTTTTTCCTTTTTAAATTCTTCTTTCCCTTCTCAATTCTTTGTTTCTTTTCTTTTTTTATTCTACCAAAATTACTTTTAGCTACAAATAAGATATTTCCACTCTGGAAAATATTTTGGAATGTCAGTGATCTTCCATTTAGTTTTGCAGGCTCATGATGTGTGTGTGTGTGTGTGTGTGTTTGTGTGTGTGTATTAGAGAAGTTTTTATTCTAAGAAAATTTGAAATATAAATTTATTATCTTTCTCTTTGCTTAACACTTTATATAAATTCTACATAGTTTGGAAACAAAGCTGTAGTAAATAGTTCAGAATCTCTGTGGTCATATTCTTTCCTTAAAATTTTATACTAGAAATTCCTTTATTGACTTATTTTAACTTGAAATATAGTCACAGGTAGACCTCCCTATAATACTTTTTTTTTTTTAAGATTTTTATTTATTTGAGAGAGAGAGCATGAGCAGGGCGGAGGGGAAGAGGGAGAGGGAAAGGCAGGCTCCCCGCCGAGCAGGGAACCTGATGCAGGACTCGATCCCAGGCCGCTGGGATCATGACCTGAGCTCCAGGCAGAGACTTAACCAACTGAGCCACCCAGGTGCCCCCTATCATACCTTTCTCAAGGTTCCAGCTATGCAACTGCAAATATAAAGATATCATAATTAATTTCTCCAAGTGTTTATTAAACATAGTCTTCAAAGATCACCTTCACAGGGAGTTATTGATTTATGAATGAGATTTTTAAAATTTCACTGATAAGATTATTGCTTAGAGATCTTGGAAATCATTTTCCCACTGCAATGATATTAAAAGGATGGGACTTGGTCCAAGAATGATCCTGAAACTGGTTTATCTATCTCATAATGAAATCTGGACCTTAACTTCAATGTATTATTTGCAAGAAAAAAAAAAATGGGTTGAACGCTTTTGATTCTCTGCTTTACCAGGGTTGTACTCTGCCTCTGTAATCTGACTCTGATCCCTGGCTGCACAACTCCATGTGGACAGAACCAGGAATTGCTCATTCGGGCTCACCACAATTTCATGCTAATTTTAACCGAGTCCATAGCTCTTCCTTGTAAATGTGTCTCTTATTGGGTCGCTAGCTAAATATTCCCAAGAGTACCTGCCATGGAGGTTTTATCTTTCCCCTTTTCTTTCTAATTCCATATTCCCCCTTTCCTCAGGCTTCATCTGATTCCTCACAAATGATTATTCTTCCTACTTAATCTGAAAACATTCAGAGATTGAGGGCACTTTTTCAGTTTGTCAGTTTGTGATTTGCTTCAGTTTTAGAGAAAGCAATGATTCTATTATAAAAGCAACCTGGCTCTTTGTCCTTGACCTAGCTCTTTCTGTTTCAGAAGGGGTACTATTCTTGTAGATATTCTTTTCTAGTCTAGAATCTCACACCCTGCTTAACATACACATTTATTCCCACATCCCTCTCTTGCTACTGTCTTCTTTCCTCTTTCCCTTTATTGCAAAACATCTTCAATGTTGCTTTCATCTCTCTCTATGTGACCTTAAATTCATTTAATTGTTTTCTCTTCTTCCCATTCTACTGGGAGACCTACTCATTGTCAGCTCTAACTGGCATTTATTCATTCTCAATCTGCTTAATTCTTTAATGCATTTCACCCCTGAAAATTGCTCTTTCTCAATTTCTTTTTTTTTAAAGATTTTAAAAAATATTTATTTGTTTATTTATTTGACAGGCAGAGATCACAAGTAGGCAGAGAGGCAGACAGACAGAGAGAGAGGAGGAAGCAGGCTCCCTGCTGAGCAGAGAGCCCGATGCGGGGCTCGATCCCAGGACCCTGGGATCATGACCTGAGCCGAAGGCAGAGGCTTTAACCCACTGAGCCACCCAGGTGCTCAGAAATTTCTCAATTTCTAGGAAAGCACTGCAATACTCAAATTCCTCTTCTTTTCTTATCTTTTAAATGCTGTCTTTTTCAAATATTCTTATTCACTCCTCTTTTCTTGATATTAAACACTACATGTCAGGGATCTCATCTCCCCCAGGAATGCAACTCTCCCTTCTGTGTAAAATAATCTTAAAGTAACAATTGTTGCCTCTTTTCAAAGGGTTTTTGCTTGGATAATTATATTTAATCTCCAGTACAAATCTGTGCGGTAGATCTTACACTCATTTTACAGACTACAAGATTTTTATTTTTCAGCTTCAAACTACCTGGCCACATTCCAAAACTTAACTAGCTATATATGGCACTTAGGCATTCAACACAAAGCAGTAACATATTCAGGATTAAAATTATAATCTTTTTCCTGTCCAGTGTCCTCCCTCCCCAACATCCCTATTGGAGTTAATAATATAACTACTAGCCAAGTCATTTAGTTCAAAATCTGGACTTATGTTCCCTTTCAAATAGTTGGGGCTTCCAATGGGATTAATCTGGATCATCATCTCTTCATCCCAACTATGATTCGTTTCTACCCACAGGATTCCTGACATTACATCTGTGGGTTTTCTGCACCAAACAGTTCTCCCATTCTCTGTGGACTCAGCTAAGTGTCCTACAATCTAATTCAATTAAAACATTAAGTACCTGCAGTTAATGCAGATCCCACAGATTAAGGGCCCAGTCCCACAAGATTGTCCCTCCACTACAGATGACAGTCATATGTAAAGGGTTCTCAGGTTACTCACATTTTTGTTCAACATGACTACAGATCAAAGGTTCTTACAAGTCCCTCCTCAGGTTGTTATAATGGCTCACAGAACTCAGGGAAACACTTTACTTATTATTACCAGTTTATTGTGAAGGATATATGTATATATGTATGTGTACACACACACACACAATCCTGGCAGGAAAAACAGCAGAGAACACAGCTGCTGGTTGTTAGGTAAGAAGGTGTTTACTCTTCCTCCTCCACTGTCACTCCCATACTCCAACACCAAAGAAGAAGGTGCTATCAAGGAGGAAGAGGTGATATTCCAGTATCTAATACTCTATATTCCTGGGATATAAAGGATATTTTAAAGGATACAAATGAACGGCCAGATAAAGAGACACACAGGGTAGGGTCCCCATGGAGTTTGGGATGCACCACCCTCCTGGCATGTGTATACATTCACCAACGTAGAAGCTCTCCAAACCCTTCCATTTAGAGTTTTTATGAAGACTCCATTGCATAGGTATTATTGATTAAATCATTGGCCATTGGTGCTTGAATCATCCTCCAGTCCCTCATCCTTCTGAAGAGGGAGGTCAGGGAGTGGGGCTGAAGGTAGTTTCCAACCCTCTAGTCATATGGTTGGTTCCTCTGGCAACCAGCCACCATTCTGAAGCTATTTAGGGGCCCACTAAGAGTCATCAAGAGCCTTTCTTCACATGAACACAGATATCATTGAAAGGGGCTTATTATAAATCACAAGATACCCCTCTCACTCTAGCATTCAGGAAATTCCAAGGGTTTTAGGAGCTCTGTGCCAGGAACCAGGGATGAAGACTAAAGATGCATTTCTCATTGTCCCACATGATCACAGTGGCCTTCTCCACTACCTATCAACTCATCCTTTAAAAGCCCATTCAAACTTTTATTCCTTCATGCTATCCTAACATTCCCAGGAACGGCTCATAACTCTCTTCTGTGGCACTTGTTTGCCCCCGTCCTGATATTGCTGAATGATGTGGCTGTCAGAGCTCAAGATCTTGGGTCAGCCAGGCCTGCTCCAATCCTCATGGTGCTGCTTACAAGCCAGATGACTTTGTTGCAAGCCACTTAACTTTTTGAAGCTTCATTGTTCCATAGTGGTGAACAATGTCGATAATAATAATGCCCATTTGTGTGATGTTTAAAATGATTAAATGAGATATTGCACATAGCTGGAACATCATAATTGCTCCAAAAGTTACTGACTAACTCATCTACAGCATATTATGAGAATATGCCAAATGTGAGATTTGAAAATCTAGTTACCAGTTTTGTACCCTTTGGCTTTATAGTACTATGATCTGGTCATGATAACTAAACTCATAGTACTTTTATTACCTGTGCTACAAAGTGGGATGGGTTATGATGTAAATAAATATTTGTGGGATGATAAATTTTTCTGTAAGGATATTCATAAGCTAAGATTATTGGTAAAATATAAACATTGACTAAAATGAACACTTGAACAGAGGAATCAGGTTTTGTATATCTTCATATTTTGTTGATTAGATGAACAAACATCAGTTACATAAACAAACATGAATAATAGAGTGACTTATACATAAAAAGCCTTTGATTGTTGATCAAATTAATTTTGATATCAGTTCTCCATTTCTCAAATACAGATACTTTCCAAATTCTGTTGATTAAGAAAAAACCTCTTCTCTTTATTATTTTCCCCTGTAACCCAAAGCCACTGTCCTCATCAGGCCCTGGTCTCCTTTGAGAATAACTGTTAAGTACCGCCTACTTGGCTGCCTTGCCTCCAGCCTTTAACTCTATTCATCCATTCATTACCAGGATGTAGAAAAATCCTCCTTAAACACTCATTTGGCCATACCATTCCCTTGTTCAAGAACCTTCAATGGCTTATTTTTTTCCTAGCAGAAGAAAGCTAAACTTCTCCCCTGAATTTTAAAATCCTCCATCTGTTTCTGCTCTTCTTAGGCAATATTATTTTCCATTATTCCTTAACAAGCTTCCACTGCCCTACTGAGACAGGTATATTTTTTGTCTCTAGTAAACGAGGCCCTGAAGATAAAAATTTGCATAAAATATTCAGTAGCATGTTCCGTATTTTTCTCTTACCTTCTATGCCTCTATGAATGCCATTTAAGTCTCCTGGAATGCCTTCTTCTCTCCCATCACCTTACATAAATCTACCCAAACTCTATGAGCCAACAAATGTTTTTATTCCTCTATTAATCTCCCCCCTTTCTTAATAGCATTACATAGTCTTTTAAAATAGTCTGAACTAGATGATTTAGTCACACGGTATATGAAGCTTCTGTTCCTCAGTGACTACCCATTTCTCAGCTCCCAGAGACATTTTATGTATAAATAATATTATATATGGACTCCCCTCGTCTCTTTTCCACGCCTCTTTTGAGTACAAATAACAAAGGGAATGTTAAAACTGTCCCTAAAGGGGTCATATTCTAACAGAAACATGAATGAAGCAATTGAGCATGTTGGGTGAAGATCTGGGGAAGGAATATCCCAGGTAAAACAAACCACAATTGTGAAGTCCTTCATGTGACAGCAAGCTTGCTGTGCTTTAGGAGAAGCAGGGTGGCCAGTGTGGTCTGCTGAGGAGAGTGCAGATGAGGTCATGGGAGTGGGGCTGCCGGGGAGGTATATGGCTAAATCAAGGAGAGTGACCTAAGCCATGGTAAAGAGTTTAGCATTTATTCTCAACTTATTGAAAATCTTTTGCAGGATTTCGAGCAGACCATGCTATGAACTATTCACATTTTAAAATGACTGTTATGGATAGTCTGTTGAGATTTGACAACAGACAAGTACATAAGAAGCAGGGAAGATATTTATTGGTTTCAGCTGAAAGGAAGCTGTAAAAATACTTTCTTAAATGGGTTTTGATATTGCAAATCAACTGAAATTCCAGAAGACATTAATGACATTACTATGTATTGAAACCTAAAAGACACAGGCAAAGTGGAACTTGGGGAGTAATTCATAATAATAAAAGCATCTATTTAAAATGTTGAAAGTGAACTGAACATTTAGCTAAGCAAGAGTTAGATTAAGAAAGTAGGATAACATAATTTAGGTGGGAAGGACGGAGAAAGAAATAAGCAGGAATTAAATATAAACAAAAGAAGACTAAAAACTGGTTCCCAGAAAGGATAAGTGAGAAGGAGAAATTGGAAAGCTTGAAGAAGAAGACACATTAACTCCTGTTACAGGTAACTTTTGTGAGGCCTGCTCACCTTACAATTCTACCTTTTCTAGGATTGGCCTCCACCATAGAGTGATCGATTCTTGGTGGCCTCAACCATGGCTTGTGCTGCCTTTCATTGAGCAAGGACTAGAGAACTCCCCTGAGCTGGACCATTTATTTTTTTTTTCCTCCCCTCCTGGAAATTTAGCACTTAAAATTATGAGAGGTATGGGGCACTTAGCTCAGTCTGGGGAACATAACTCTTGATCTTGGGATCATGAATTTGAGCCCCATGTTGGGCATAGAGTTTACTTTAAAAAACTTAAAAATAAAATCTTGAAAAAAAATAAAATTTTGAGAGAGACTGAGCATTACGCTTTCCTTATTTTTATTTTCATGATAGCCTTTTTCTTTTCCAAAAAAAAAAAAAAAAAGATATATACCTCATTCAGTGATGAACTGCATCAATGTGTAAAAACCACCAAAGTGCCAAGCAAAGAACTTTAGAAATATTAATGCTGGTTTTGAGAAAGTAAATACCTAATAATTGGATAACAAATGCTCTTGCAAATCAGGGAATTACTTTTTCATTGAATTAAACAAAATTTAAGAAAAATCTAATAGAATTTCCATTGATAAATCATTAAGAATAATTTTTAAAGATATATCAGTAAGTCATTTTTGTCATATAACCAATAATGAGTTCAAAGAACTAAATAACTTCACTGTACGAAAACTCCTTCTTAGACCAGTTATGAATGTATGTGAATAAGCTTTCTCAGCACTTATATCTATGAAAATGAAAATAGGGATAATATGAAACTTGAGCCCTATCTCATTTGAGTAATAATAACACTCATCACTGAATTTATGAATTAATAAAAATGGAAAAAAAAAACAAAACAGAAAACCTTTAGTCTCATCCCTTTCACTAAGAAATGCAATTTTAAAGTTTACATTTTATGATTGATAATTGCCCAAACTTGTAAATTTGTTGTTTAAATCAATTGAGAGCAACTAGTAATTATATGGTAATAATTTAAAAAATTGTTTAACACTTAGAAACTCAGAGTCATGGAGTGCCTGGGTGGCTCAGTGGGTTAAAGCCTCTGCCTTCAGCTCAGGTCATGATCTCAGGGTCCTGGGATTGAGTCCCCGCATCGGGTTCTCTGCTCAGTGGGGAGTCTGCTTCCTCCTCCCTCTCTCTCTCTCTGCCGGACTCTCTGCCTACTTGTGATCTCTGTCTGTCAAATAAATAAATAAAATCTTTTAAAAAATTTTAAAAATTTAAAAAATTAAAAAAAGAAACCCACAGTCAAAGGAAATTAAACATTAAACTTATAAGCATAGTTTTCTTGTAAAAAAATATTAAAAGCTAATAAAAGATACTTAAGCATAAAAATATATATCACCTTGGTATAAAGTTTTATGGGATTAAGTGAAATAACAAAAGGGAAGAAAAGGAATAATGTAAAATGTTTTACTTATAACAGCTTTTAAAAAAAATGGTTTGTGGCAGGTGTCATATCATGATGGTATTTGGATTTCCTGGGTACCTTTTAAAGTGATAGAACGATTTCATTTTTCAAGTTCCATATTTACAGTATATACCTACAATTATCTTTTTGCAATTACTTGAGTTTACAATGTAAAATCTTAATTTTCAATTTAAAAATTCTTTACAAATATCACATCATGATGTTGTACACCTGCAACTAATGTTATATATCAACTGTATCTTATAAAAAAGTTCTTATGGAGATATGTAAGCAAAAGTTTGATGACCTCTCTTTTAGAAAGAAGACCTAACCCTGGAACCTATGCTATAGAGGTCTGGGGAAAGCCTCTTCCTTTCACAAAGTAAGTTACATCTGCAATGAAAAGAGCCTTAACAGGTGCCAGATTTTTATACTGTCCAGGTTAAGGACCTATAAACATTGAGCTTGAACCCTCAATAGGCTACTTGCTTTCTGTATATTGGACAAGTCAATATTTATTGATTCCTCAGTATCTTCGCTGAAAGTTGAGAAAAATTACAATGCCTATCTCAAAAGCTGTTGTAGGAATACAGTGCCTGACATACAGGAAGAATCTGAAATATCAGTGGTTAATATAATGAAAAAATGGGCTCTAATTAAGGTTATAGAAGGCAATATTAGAATATTTTAAACAAGTGATTGAAAAAGTAATTGTGAAAAACTGAATTGGATTTTGTCTTTAAGAAAATATACTTTGCTAACTTGTACCTGTAGAAAGTAGGAAGCCTGAACAGATTAACAATGATAGAAGAAACTCCTACCTGAAAAGATACTGGGATTTGATTAATTTGATAAACAATTCTTTTAACTTGTATAAGATGTTTATGTTTTTAAAAACTGGCTCCAAAAACAGGACAAGATAGGGGTGGGGGTTCAGTTGGTGGAGCGTGTGACTCTTAATCTTGGGGTTGTGAGTTCAGACCCATACTGGGTGGGTGGGATTACTTAAAAATTAAAAAAAAAAATCTTAAAAAAATAAAACAGGACATAATGGAAATTGCTATATTGATACCAGCATGATACTGATAGCAAAACCCATCACACAAAGAACTCATTTACACATGCACACAAACACAACAAATCCCACTTATAAAATATGATTTACAAATCAACGTTTACTCTAGGAAGACAACCGTACTGACATGTTAGAGAAACTGGTGCTCTCATGGGACTAAGAAAAACAGAAAGCCAAATACTTATATTGAGAACTGCTGATGTGAGAAATAGCAACATATAGGATATTCCTGGATAGGAAAGCTCAATTTTCCTTAAGTTAATCCTAAAATGGAGTGTAATTCAAATACAATTTCAGTGTAATCATGATTTCAAATTTTATCTGAATTAAATTTATCAATGTATGCAAAGAAATGAGCATATTTGGACCCTCTTGGTGGAAGTGCTATTTGCTACAGTATTTTGAGGAGGGTAATATGGTATTACATATATGTAGGTGAATAATGTGCACAGTCTTTGAACTAGCAGTGAGGTAGATGTTAACTGATTGGTAAGGATCTTAGTAAGGGAAGAAAGCAAATGAAAACTATGTCTAATGTCATCTCATTTCACTAAAAATCCATATTTATATATTTAGATGTATTTGGATATACAGAGGAAAATATCTCAAAAGATACACATCCGAATGTTAACTCATGAGACATTGAGAACTCTCTACTACCTATTGCATACAGTTCTATAACATTAGTTCTGTTTTTTGTTCTTTTTTTAACAACAAGCACACAATTTTTGATAATTAAAATAAGTCAGGTCTTGGGAAAAATCATAGGTTGACAGTGGCTATTGGATAAACATGTTACTTCGCTTGGAATTATAGTCAGAGAGATATAGATCAATGGGGATAAGCCAAAGTCAGAAAAATTAGCTTCTCACGTCCTCTTTCCATGTAGTAATTAGAGACAGATCTGTGTTAGAAACTGATTCATTCTCACTTCATGTAAACCATACTATACCTTCTGCAGTCAAATATTTAGACCTAAGTATAAGACTTCATATTGGTCTTATTTCATGTTACCTGGTCAATTAAAACTATTCTCCTCGCCTTAATCCAGATGGTTTGGGAACTTTGGGTAAATCAAAACAACATATTTTTCTTTCTAGTTTTATGACAAAATACATATTTATCTATATTATTGCTGAAATGGTTTCACTATGTAGAACTGTTTCACTATGTAGAACAGAATATACTCAGAGTTTTAGTGTTAAAAGTCTTGTTTCTTTGGGTAATTACTTGATCATATAGTAACTGATTTTCAGTTTTTTGAGGAAACCCCATAACTATTTCCCACAATGGCTATACCAATTAGCATTCCCACCAACAGTATCTGCGTGTTCCTTTTTTTCCATATCCTTGCCAATACTTGTTATTTCTTATCTTTTTTGATACCAGCCATTCTGACTGGTATGAGGTAACATCTCATTATGGTTTTGATTTGCTTTTCCCTGATCATTAGTGGTACTGATCATTTTTTTTTTAAGATTTTATTTATTTATTTGACAGAGAGAGATCACAAGTAGGCAGAGAGGAAGGCAGAGAGAAAGAGGAGGAGGAATAGGCTCCCTGCTGAGCAGACAGCCCAATGCAGGACTCGATCCCAGGATCCTGAGATGATGACCTGAGCCGAAGGCAGAGGCTTAACTCACTGAGCCACCCAGGCACCCAGTGGTACTGATCATCTTTTTATGTGTCTGTTGGTCATCTGTATGTCTTCTTTGGAAAAATATCTATTCAGGTCCTCTGTTCATTTTTTAATCAGATTGTTCTTTTGGTGTTGAGTTGTAGAAGTTCTTTTTTATATATTGGATATTAATCCCATCAGTAGACAAATGGATGAGGAAGATGTGAGATACACATACATAATACATATTATGCTGTCATAACAAAGGATGAGATTGTGTCATTTGTGACAACATGGATGGACATAGAGGGTGTTATGCCAAGTGAAATAAGTCAGACAGAGAAAGACTTATGATTTCTCTCATATATGAAATCTAAAAAAACCCAAATGAATAAACAAGCAAAAAGCAGAATCAGAGATAAATACAGAGAACAAACATGGTTGCCAGAAGGGAGGGTGGTGGGGGGGAATAGATAAAATGGATGAAGAGGAGTGGGAGATACAGGCTTCCAGTTATGGAATAAAAAATCAGAGAAATAAAAGGCACAACATAAAGAATACAGTCAATGATAGCATTGTATGGTGACAGATGGTAGCTATACTTGTGGTGAACATAGCATAATGTATAAACTTGTCAAATCGCTATACTGTACACCTGAAACTAATGTAACATTGTGTGTCAACTATACTCATATAATAAGAAAAAATTCTTGTTTCAATTATATTTTTAAAAGAAAGTCACACTTAGGCAAAACTGTGATGTCAGCCATTTACCCTTGAGATTTTCCCACATTACAGTCTTTCCTTTTGTTGCTTTCTCTTCTAGTCATATGATAAAATAAAATGTTCTGTTTCCATCCAGAAGCATTGTCCTCTCCATTCTTCCCCAATTTTTCCCCATAGCTATTTCTGCTTCCTGACACAGCCCTTAGATATGGACCTCACCTTCTGTCATATTGCTCCCCCATCTATCATTGATCTATCTTTCATTTGTTTTCTTTTTTTTCCAATACAGGAAGCTGTCCTTAGTTTTCACATGGAATATGATAAACACTTTTCTTTTAACAGCTTTACATGTTATCTCTCCCAGGAGGTCTAAATTTGAACAAAGAATTTAACTGCAAATCTTTCCATAGAGATATTTCAAATAAAAAAGTAAGATCTGTATAAACCAAAGGACTTAGGAAAATAGCCTAAAACACCCCAGCAAATACTAAATTTATTTGAAGCCCCATGGTTTATAATTTAAGCATTGTTGAGTTCTACCTCATAATATATGTTTATTTTAATATGAAATTATGGCTTCAAATATAAAATAAAATGAAGCATTTATTCCACAAAATCTTTAATAAAACTGACTCACCATCCCCAAGATGTATTCTGTTAATACCATCACTTCCTTCCACACCACCTTCTCAAAGCAGAGTATTTACTACTTTCGTTTTATGTACATTTGTGTTTGGGAGTATATGTGTGTGTGTGTAAGTAGGGTATTATTTTGTATTATTAATTGGCAAGGAAAGATCGCCTTCCCAATGTCTCTGAGGGGCCCCCAATGCTTATGTGTAGGAGTTATATGCAAAGAAAGCAAAATGTATGTTTAAGCTCCTTCCTAGGATTCTGTGCACTTTTGAAAGCTGCATTTCAAAGAGGCCATTTCAGTGTCTTAGGAAATTAGTCACTGGAAGGAATTGATGCAGATTTAAAAGAAATGGAAGTTCCCAGAGAGTGCTAATGCTCTGCTAGAATGAGCTTCAGTAGGCAGGTAAATCAGTCAGACAAAATGAAATTATGTATGCACCTATTAAAGATTACCTTCTTGCTAAATAAATGAAAAATTTTATGACAGACACATTGCTTGTAATTGAAAGTCCCTGATTGCGGGGGCATAATGACAGCTAAAACTTGCAACAACCTGTTTGAATGAATTCCTTTTATAAAAATACTGAAAACACAGATTAAGAAAGGGCATTTTACTTTCTTCCAAATGTTTAAAATCACAGAGATAAAAGGAATAAAATAAATCTTTTAGTACTAAGTCATCTCAGAGAGTAGTCTTGTTTTTGTTAATACAAATACAATTCTTTCAAAGTATTATTTTAAATAATTTAGCATGTGTGATCTAAATAATTTATAGTTACGAGTTAGATAACAGATGTTTACTGGGGAACCATTTATGTGAAACAAAAAAGGCATATCTTTTTGGATAAAGGTGAGGGGGCACGTGCAGGGTAAAGCCAGAAGATGTAAGTGAAAATCAAAAGGAAAATCCACTTTGAACAAAATTGAGGGACTTTGATAAAGCTCGAGGGTTTTAAATGACTAACAGAAATAGTTTGCTGGTAGAACTGGCACTCAGAAAGCTTAAGATGCTGGCTGTAAAGATCTCGCTGAGCAGAAGGTTGTCTTTCCATGGAATCATTAGAACAAAGCAAAAGAAGGAATCTGTGTCTTAAGAATTAGTTCAAATGTGTTGGATGGCTGATGGCTGAGGTACCAGCAGTCACTGGTGATAGCTGCAGTTATCTTGTCCTTTTAAGTTCTATGGCCCATATTACATTGGCCATTTCATCACCATATTTGGTTTCCTTCTCATTCCTTGCTTTTCCCATCATTCTTTTATTTTTTCCTTGTTAAGCCCATAGGAGTGAAGGGAAGTGGCAGAGCTGTCCTCAGCACAAACTTTGCCGAGGCAATCTTCTGTCATGTGGCACCTGAAACTCAAAAGGAGACCATTACATGTCTAATTTCTGCTTACTCTGTGCTGGTGCCAAGCCAGCTCTAGTCAAGAGCCTTCGTAAATAACAGCAATAAAACTTCTCAGCAAAGAACTTCATGGCTTTCTTACACGCTATATTTTTTTCTCCAGGAACAATTCCTCCTCACTTACAAGATTTCCCTGTCCCAGCATGTCCTCTTTTCACCAAATCTTCCTCTGGTTGAGTGACAATGAGTTCACATGAGGCAGTAAGTCACCTTTGACCCCTCATTTCACTTCATTTTGTCACAAGTGACAGATGTTTAAGTCAAACTATTTCCCTTTTTCTGCAGGACTGGTGACCTTGAGTTTGTGGAAGGTGAATTTTTCTATGCAAACACTAGTGCGGAAGTAAATGATTCTCTCCAGATTTCCTTCCTCAATACTTCACGTGGGTCTAATGCTGTGGCTTCGGTATAATTTGTCATCTTCAGTGCAACTGGGCTTAATGTTTAGGTGAATGTTTTACTTTTTCCTTGGCCGGTTCTCTCTTTGCTCATTCAAATGAAGCTTGTGCCTTTTCCTCTTATTTTTTTCTTTTCTGATTCGTACACTTGCCATCACTGAAAGGGAGTGCAGGAGGTGATGGGTTGTTTGAAAGATTTTCCTAAAGGATTTTAGTAATATCTTCAATGATAGTGATTTTATGTGTCTACAGACAGTTAAGGTAAGTGAATTAGGTATTTTGATTTGTTTTTGCCTTATAACGTGTGCCATTGAATTCTTCCCCACATCTTTGGAGCTTTCTGGTTTTACATGAATTTGGTTTCTAAAGGCCAACACTAGGGGTCACCCTTCCTTATTTTAAGGTTTTAGTCATTGCCTAGAACCCACTGACAGCCCATTAATCTCAGAGGAAAGTAAGCAATCTTGTAAAGGAAAGTGAAACTCTTTTGGCTCTAATATTAGTAATTTTGCTTTTTGTTCTTCCTCTGTCATGGAGCCCAGATTTGCAACAGAGTTTTATGAATGAGAGAATGCTATTGAGTTTTTTTTTTTAATTTTATTTATTTATTTGACAGACAGAAATCACAAGTAGGCAGAGAGGCAGGCAGAGAGAGAGGGGTAGGCAGGCTCCCTGCTGAGCAGAGAGCCTGATGCGGGGTTCGATCCCAGGACCCTGAGATCAAGACCCGAGCTGAAGGCAGAGGCTTAACCCACTGAGCCACACAGGCACCCCTATTGAGTTTTTTCTGGCAACAAATACTTTTTTGAGCGTAAGAATTAACTCAGTTGATTTGAAGTAGGACCCTATAGACAATAAACATTTTAGGCATAATATTTAAGGTTTCACTTGAAATCATTAAATTTAAAAATGAGTTCTAAATTTGATACTTATGACAATAATTTTGCTTCATGAAACAGTACAAATATCTTTATAAAATAAAATGAAAAATGGGTGGAGTTAGGTAAATTAATGATTATGCATATCCTAACTGTAGGTTTCTAAAAATTACATAAGAATGAAATTGTAGATAAAAGTATACACTGAATTGTATCATGTTACTTGGTCACGCTTTCTTAAGTCTGTTTGTGTGTCTGACTGAGGGAGTACTTCCATCTACAATAATGCTAAGATTGTGTAGATTTGCAGTCAGTAGTTCATAGATTCAATTTTGAGGATAGGTCTTACAGTTTTATTAGGAAGCTTGTATCTCTCAGTACCTATTTCTTCTCAGTCGGAATATTTCACACATAATGTGACTCTAAAAAAGATTGCTTAGCATCGGAGAGAGTACTTCTTCCTGGAATTTTGTATAACAACCTTAAATTCTTTTTTCTTTCCTTTATAACTCTTACCTCTGCCTGCTTCTCCCTTATGTTTCTTCCTGGTTGTGAACTGACTCCCACTGATCTTTCGTTTCAGACATCTAGCTAATAAAGACAATATGTTCCATTATTAAATGCGTATTATGTGCTAGGCATGAAGTCTTCACATCTTTATGTTATAGGTCGAGAAGCAGAGGCTCAGCGGTGTAAGAGAATGGGGATCAGGGGCACCTGGGTGGCTCAGTGGGTTAAGCCTCTGCCTTCGGTTCAGGTCATGATCCCGGCGTTCTGGGATCGAGCCCCATATCAGGCTCTCTGCTCGCTCGGCGGGAAGACTGCTTCTCCCTCTACCACTCCCCCTGCTTGTATTCCCTCTCTCGCTGTGTCTCTCTCTGTCAAATAAATAAAATCTTAAAAAAAAAAAAAAAAGAGAGAATGGGGTTCAGCTCTGAACTGGGACTGACTGGCTGCAGAAAACATCTCCTAAGCTTTAGACTGTGCCAAATCTGCCCGCTGACCACACGACTGTGTTATCAGTCACACATATAGAAATACGCAAAGAGCACGTAGCGACCCATTAGGTGGCACATTTAAGATTATCTGTAACCCTCTTAAGATAGTGAGGCCATTTCAAAGGAATAATTCCAGCTGGGGGATCTTGGACCTAGTAGTGGGATGAATAGGGCATCTAGCTATTTGAGGACAATGGAGATCACACCACACCCTAGGCTTTTTCCACATCAACTTAGAGGAACGAGTCTGTCTGGTTCAGGTGTTGACAAGAGGAATAGCTTCCATAGCAATAACCAGGTGCAGATTCTGTTGCTTGTTTGCAGCGATGGTCCAGTGTGTTGAACAGTAAGAAGGGAGTGGTTAAATGAAGATTTAATGACATTTCATTGGTTCTTTAGTTAATTTTTTCCCTCTGGGTAGGCTTTCCCAAATCCAGAGGAAGAACAAATGTCTCCTTCCTCTGGGGTCCTATACTAATGTGTGTATATATATATTTACTGTAATTTTCTCATTACCTCATAATTATGTCTTTAGTTTCCTATTCCTGCTCTTAATCTAACTTACTGAAGCTGAGACAATGTCTTATTCTTTCGACATTCCTGACATGTTTCATAATGTCAGACATATGAGAAACTCAAAACAATGGGTATGAAGAAATGAACTCCCCATTTTTAAAGGATTCTTTGCCATGTTTTGCAACATGAAACTAAAGTATTGCTGAACACTAAAATGTGGTTTGGGGCTGGGGTGCGTGTGAGCATGCAAATGTAGCAGGCTGTGGGTAATTGGGAGAGAGACAAGGAGAGAGAGCAAACCCAAATTAAGTTTTCAGAAAGGGAAGGTAAGTGGTGAGGCCCGTCCCATTCCTGGGCCAAGGTAGCTATTCTGTTAATTTCTAGATGTCAGTCTCTATATTGTACTTGAAAGGTTAAAATAATCTTTTGCCAAATTGAGTTTGATATAAGTGATGAAATTTTCCTCACTTCATTTTCAGAGTTGACTGAAACTCGCTGTGGGGGCTGAGGAAGCATTGCTTTGCCATCTGATACCTATTGAGGCACCTCTGTCACTGTATCCACACGCACTGCTTCTGTTCTTTTGCACTGATCTACCCATGAAATCGGCCAATTTGCCATATTTGCCACAAAATTTCCCCTCACACTCAGTATTTTTTTAGTTTAGAAATTCTCTTCAGGACTGATGAGGCCATCAAGACCAGTCACATGCCCGCTCTATTTTGGCTATACTCTCTCCAACAAACCCAGTCTGTTTCTCTCCTCTTTCCTCTAACTCCTTCTCTCTGCCTCGTGTGGTCTTGGCACTAGCAGGTGGAGCAAAGAGAAGAATTGAACAGGAAAAAATTTGATATGGCTAATGTTTCCATGAGCTGACAGTGAGTTCCCTGGGACCTGATGTGGTTTCAAACTACCTTTTCCCTAGAAGGCACTTTTCGGGGTTCCTCATAGACCCCCCACCTTTCACTTCACATTGCTGAGGGTCCCACACCTGTAGTTTTCTTGTGAGGGAGAGTTCATTGCTCACCTTTACATTTAAACAGACAAAACCCTCTAAACGGTTTCTTTAAAGGCATCCTCTGGTTTTGACATAAAGACAAAAGAATCCCCAATTCCCTTTCCCTTGGGTTGAGGAGAAGTGCAGCAAACCAACTCTGCAAAAATTCACCACTAAGTTTCTCCAACTCTTTTATACACTCAGTATGGGTGAGGAAAGACCCCCCCCCCCCAACCCCCCCCCCCCCAAAAAACAATTCCTCTCAGCACTTTCTGCCAATCTCCTTTTGGAGAGGTAAGTCTTGCACCTGACTTTGATAGGTGGTCTCAGGGCCTTGGCAAAAAATTGAGATTAAGACAGTTCAGTTAACATTCTATTAATCAAGTTATGGCTTATGCTAATATGCTGAAAAAGAACTAAACCTCCACGTGGTTGAAATGTTTGCCCAGTGTTACTGTCCTATAAATGGAACAATCTACTTATTTTTATTCTGGTACAATATGCATAATGTAAAATTTGTCATTCTAAACATTTTTAAGTGTAAAATTCAGTGGCATTAAGTATATTCACACTATTGTGTATTGAATATACTTCCAATCAAGGTCTTTCTACTCCCAGGGTGTGTGCATGTTTTGTGACCAGAGATTTTTGTTCTGTTTATGGCTTGCTACACTTCATGAGAAGTTCATGAGGCTCTTCAAATACCCTCTCCTTCTTTCTCCAATCCTTCTCTTATATTCAAGCATCTCCTCTATATCTAATGGGTTTTCTTGTATAAATATTTCACTTTTAAGTTCTACTCAAAACCTCGGTTCATTCAAAAATACTTATTGAGTCCCAAGTACTGGTTGAGGCACTGGCATTAAAAAAAATGAATGTGATAGATAAAAATGTCAGACCTCCCAGAATTTCATTCTATCACACTTCTTGTGCAAATCCTTTGGCTCAATAACTATACTTCTAGAAATTTATTGTATAGGGAAGTTTGCTGGAGTGCACCAAGTTTTATGTGAGACGCTATTGATTGTGGTACTGTTAGTCATGTGAAAAGTCAGAAACAAGCTAAAAGTTCATCAATATAGAACTGGCTGTATAAGTTATGATATTCATTGTGTAAAAGTTTCCTGTAGCTATTAAAAATAACAGGGTAGGTTGGAGTCTGTATGTTTAGGCATAAAAGATTATTTATCAATGTATATACATATTTGCATAGGAGAAATTCTGGCGGCATATACATAAAAATGGTTTCCTCTGGAGGTGGAATTATGACAGTCTGTCCTTTCCTTGTATACTCCTATGTGATATGACTATGTTTCTAAAGGGTGCATTTTGTTTGTATCATCAGTTTTAGAAATGTACAACCTTATTAGTAATACTAAAAATTCAATTTAAACAACATGAAATATCACTGTCTTTTAGATCGATTTGAAAAAGGAAAAGAAGAAATAGCAATGTTGGCAGAGGTGTGGGGAGATAGACACTCTAGTACATGGATGTCCTGTTGACATCACTTTTTCTAGGGAGCAGTCCTTAGGCAGGGTTCCTTAAGACAGTCAAGCTAGCTTGTGGCTTTAGGCAATAGTGCCCCCTAGCGGTTGTCATTGTCTGGTCAGGCAAACTTGCTGAGTTCCAAGGCACTGAAAGTAGGAACTTACGTAGGAGTCTAGGCATGGAGTCCATGCGTGGGGCATGCTTGACCATCCACTAAGCCACCAGTCTGTCCACCCCCATTCCTGCCTGTTATCTGAGAAAAAGGCCAGTGAAATGAAGGGAGAGAACGATGTTATTAGGCACCCAATGTGGAAGAGCAAGCCTCTAGAAAGAGAGAACTTTCCTTGTTGGCTAAATGAAAAAAGCACCAGTATTCAGAGATCCAGGAATGGGCAGTGTATGGGTAGCTGAGGGGCTGTGGGAAAGAGAGGGAGGACTGGAAGACTGGAGGACCACTACCAGGGTACCACAGAACTGGCTATAGATCCCTCCACTCCTCTAGCCCAGCTGTTATAGGAAGAATAGTTAGGAGAGTAAAACTCCCTCCTAACTTGTGTTATCACACTATATTAGACACATTTGTATTTGCAACAGGGAGGCCAGTGTAAAAGATCCACATATCAAAGGCCAAAAAACATATCTGTTTACCTAAAACCTCCACTTCCAGGAATTCATGCTAAGGAGAAGTACTTGGTATCCCCACAGATTTAAGCACAAAAATGATCATTACAAATAGCAGAAACTGTCTAAAATCCAATACTAAGGGATTGCTGAACTATATTTATATCTTTATCATGTGACTGGATACTGGGTAGCTTTAATAATCACCATGAAGAATACTTATTGTCAAGGTAAAATATTCAAATATTTTTATTAGGCAAAAAAGGTTACAAAATAATACATAACCAATTTTGTAAGAAATATAAAAACATGTGTATATTCATGTAATTGAGAGGATACTGTATATGTACCAAAATGTTAACAATGGTTTCCCTGGATAGATGGGATTTTTTAAATGATTGGTAATTTCTTCCTTATACTTTTATGTGTTTCTAAATTTTAAAAATAGACATATATTACCTTTATGGTTAGAAAATATTTAATCTCGGGAAGTATCGATTTATGTACAATTCACATGCTTCTTTTCATGCAGTTGTCCTCATAATAGTTTTTTACTGGTGTAATTTAAGAGTCAGTGACTTTAGAGCCTAGTATGTGTCTTTGAGATTATCTCCTTATTATTTAATCAGAAAGAATGAAATGATATATGTCATATGTTTTACAAAATGTATTTTAGTCTTTTGTTTTTTAATTAAGAAGAGTGGCACGTGTAGGCTGGGGAAGTATTCTTCTCTATAAAGTGGAACTAATGCCACTATCTATCCTTTTGGTTCTTTGAGAAGTAAATGGAATTGATTCATGGAAAAGGCCTGGCTCATAGTTAATGCTTTGTAATTATTACCTACCAAGAAACAATAATATAATAGACATGGTATCCTGTATGCTATATGATATTCTAAAAGCATGTCTTTTATAGTATTGTCTCTTCCACTGCTTTTAGTGTTTAGCCCTGGTCATGTTTGCAGAGAGTTTCAGAGTTATTTTCTTAGTGTGCCCCCAACTGGTTGGGTAGAGACTGATGAACAATGTGTCCACCATTTAATGATTATTATTTCCCATCTTTCTTTCTCCATCAGATAAATCTGTTACCAAAATCCATATGGAGGCAAGGCTATTAAATTCTGTTTGGCTCTACATTTGACTTCATTTTAATCAGTAGCTGAAGGAAAGTAGCATCTTCTTGGCAAAAGATTCTAAGATCTGTTGATTTTTGTTCTTTAATGAGCTTGCTTCTTGACGTATCAAACTTTGCTCAAATTCATCAACTGAGTGAACAACGTAGGAAGCACTTCTGAGTGGTTCTATATTCTCAGATTTGCAGAGTGAGTAACATTGGGGGACAGATAAATTAAGGAAGAGATGAGCAAATACAAAAGGCAGAGATAACTTCATGTTCACGGTAGAGCTTTCTCAAATCCACATAAATTTGGTCGAATGTGGTTTTCTATTGAGATTGTCATTTGTGTTTACTCCTTTGATTTGAGACAAGGTTATCTTACATTAATATTCAATTATCCTTATGGTAAAGTCAAACTGGATATATGTGTGTATGTGTTTAAGATACTGCCGACTATGACTTGCTGATATTAGAATTTTTGAAAGAAAATTTTTGCAAATATGCTTGTGAACAATATTGGTATTTAATTTTCCTTTTTCCTAACTGTCTTAGACCAGTCTTAGTATCAGAATTATACTCTTAAAGTAGTTGCAGGGTATTCTATCTTAGAAATGTTTTGTTCCTTGAATTTTTACTGGAAGTCACCTTGTTGGATGGAAAATGAGTAGGTAAATATGTGTGTGTGTGTGTGTGTGAGAGAGAGAGAGTATACATATATGTATATATATATATTTTTTTTTTTCTTCTTGTAGAATAAAGTTCTTTGTTACTGGTTTCTTCAGTTTTTCTACTTATTATTGAGTTATTACAGCAAAAACGGTTATTTCTTGTGTTCAGATAAGAAGTGATGGTTATTTTAAAAAATATTTTATTTATTTATTCCTGAGAAACAGAGAGAGAGAGAAAGGCAGAGGGAGAAGCAGGCTCCCCACAGATCCCCTGGGATCACGACCCAACTCAAAGGCAGATGCTTCACCTAGTAAGCCACCCAGGTGCCCCAAAAGTGATGACTATTTTAAAGGGAGAAGAGAAAAATTAATTTGAGGAAAATTAATTTGTATGACAACCTTCTTTATTCCTATTAATGTTTTTTGCTTACAATTCTATTTTCACTGATATCAGTATCAATATTGCTTCAACATCTTTGTATCTGTTACTATTTGTGATATAGCTTTTTTACTCCTTTATTTTCAAACTTTCTGTGTTGCTTTGTAGCCTAGAATACAGATCAACAGTGTTCAAATATATATATATATATATTTGTTTAAATTTTCTTGTATGGATTTAGAAGTTAATTTTTTGTTTAATCCTAAATTAAAATAAATAAGTACAATTTTTATTCAAATCTGTTTTCTTTCTAGTATTTGTCTTTTCCCACCACAAAATAATAAAGATCTTAGCATGATTTGCTCATTGAACAATCTCTGAAACTTCCTTATCTTGTTATTTAAGCAAAGAATTTTAATTCCCCACGTTAAAACACAAAATTATTATTTTTCAAGTGTAGTTAATTGAAATTGATACGGTATTTTATCAATTTCAATGCTGACCATTTTTTTCTATTTTCTCTACCTTACCTCCTTGTTCACTTTTCTTCTGATAATATACATGGTTTGAATTTCTTTCAAAATATGGCTAGAGTAGATAAATGAACTTAGATACTTTATGTCTAGAAACACCTTAATTTCACCCTCGCTCTTGAGTAACAGTTTGATTAAGTTGACAGTTTTCTAATTTTTTTTCTTCTTTCTGTCCTCAGCTATAATTATTCCACAGAATTTTGAAATGCATTGTTGCAGATGAGAAGTATGTCTTCTCTCTGACTGTCATTTGTAAGTAATTTGGCCTTTTTGCTCTGGTAGTTTTCAAGAGTGTCACCTTATCCCCGACGTTCTGCAGTGTCAGTACATTCAGTCTGTGTATGGAAGTTATCAACAAATCAGAGTGTACTTTTGGTCTGAAGGCTCATGCTTTTTTTCCATTCTGGAGAATTCTGAAGTACTTATCTCTTCCAATATTATGTGTCTGTCAGTTTCCCCAATTGGACAAGTGGTTTAAGCCTTTCAGTCTCGTCTATATTCTTCACTGCTTTGTCATTTTTATTCCTCCTTTTTGGAATTGTGTTCTTGATGAGTTCCTTCCTTTATGTTTATTTTCCTAATCACTCCATAGTTGTTTCCATTTCTATTTTAATCACACATATTGCATTTTATTTTAATGACATTATTTTTTCACTTTTGTATGTTTAAATGATCGTTTTATATTCACAATTTATTTCTTAAGGATTTCTAAGTTTTGCAATTTGTTAAGTTTAAAGGGAACTAGGTCTCCTTTTTCTGTTGCAAATATTCAACATATTTATTTTAAAACTCTTGTCCCAATTTTTTAAAAGAGACTGAAATTAATTGGAATGAATTTACATTCTAATCACTGATGTCCTTGGCTGTCTTTTAATGTTATATTTCTTTATGTGTTTTAGAATTTTCACTGTCTCTCCCCATCTCTCTTTTTCCCCTCCCTCCCTTACTTCCTCTCTTCTCTTTTTCCCACTTAGTCACACTACCCTGCCAAGCATTTTTTCATTTACTTCTAGCCGGTTCTCTGATCCTCTATTTCAGAAGTGGGTCAGGTAATGACAATTAGTAGTTCATGGCCGATGGTGAAATTGACCATATCAGATCTATTCACAAAGCCAGTGATTAGTTTGGTTCAGCTTCCTGGAACAAGGTATTTTTATTTTGTTTATTTTTCTAGTTCTAAAACATCAGCTTCTCACACTGTTTCACATTTATATTCTATTTCTGGTCGATGGAAATATTTATTTTGAATTTGAAAGTGGCTATCTCATTTTGGATCTCTATGCTTTGTCATTGTCATGCATGAGGGAAGTTTATGAAAGGTGTACCCTTTGTACTTTTTTGACCTGGGTATTTGTTTATTCAACTTAATATTCATTTTTTCATCATTCTTTCCTGTTCTGACCCATATTCTGTCTTCTTGGGATTTTGATCATTTTTGAAAGTTGACTACAGGTCTTCCAAGCTTCTTTTAAATTTGTTACACATCTGGCTATTGAATTATGAGCCACTACTACCCTCTTTTTTTTTTTAATTAAGATTTTATTTATTTGACAGAGATCACAAGTAGGCAGAGAGGCAGGCAGAGAGAGAGAGAGAGGAAGGGGAGCAGGCTCCCCGCTGAGCAGAGAGCCCGATGCGGGGCTCGATCCCAGGACCCTGAGATCATGACCTGAGCCGAAGGCAGAGGCCTTAACCCACTGAGCCACCCAGGTGCCCCGCCACTACCACCCTCTTAACAGTCCTTCGTATAGTGTTAAAGCTGCTATTCTACCCACTGCCCTCGGCCCCAGCCGGTCCTTTGCACTTCACTTTGTGCCATGTTCTGTTCTTCTCTTGTGCTTTTTTGCTATGTTCTGCATATTCTCTGAAATGTAGCATTTAAAAAATTTTTCTATTAATCACCGAAATATAGATCTTATTTTAAGGACTTTCCGTTTTAGCCACCTGACAACAGGGCCCTTGATTTTATGGGATGTGTTCTTGTTAAGTGTGACTAGATCACATCTCTGTTATTCTAACCTTGGCTCATCTACATGCTCTTGGAATTTACTCTAAATGCGGAGGTTTGCTTTTTGTAAATGTACATGACTCTCCCCTTGCAGGCATTTTATGTGTTGTGGTAGCTTGCTTGGCCCCAATTCCCCACGTACCAAAAGTGCTCGAGTGTCAATGTCTCCAGATGCAGTTCTCAAAAACACTGGATGAGGTGATAGGGAGCTTTGACAGGTTCCTTGCTTCTCGTTTGGGATGACTCTGAAGCATGTTCTATACCCTCTCCCCTAGTGCATTAGTAAGATTTGGTTTCTTAGTAGGATTTTGTTTGCCCATAGTGGTAATTTACTTGTATTGCATCTTTTGTTGTCAAATTACTTATATTCTAACCCTTCTGCCTGTGTTTGCTTCTGGGATAATTCAAATTCAGATATCAACTAAATGTCTACATACTCTATGTTCATCCATTCCTATTTGATCTCATAGCAGATATTGGCGGCACATTTTGACTATCTCTTCGAATGTTTTAGTTTGCCCTTTATACACATGTCTGCTTTTTCTATATACTGAACTATTTACCTACTCCTTAAAAGAAATCCTCTTATTTTTGCAAAATGTGCAGGATCCTAGCAGTGATATTTAGTAAAATTCCCCCTTACCGACCCCTAGGGCCTGATGAAGAGTCTCTCTTTGATCAAACTTTAGTCAGGCTCCTTTGAATCCTTTTCTCAAATGGGCCTTCACTTAGACTTTTGTGTTCTTTGCATTGCCCAATTTTAGCAAGAATTATACTAAGTTCATTTAGCCAAAACCCCTCTACCCTTGATATCTGATTAGGTTTTTCAGCCTCGCCACCCCCCAGGGGAAGTCTGATTACCCTGGCCTGATTTCAACAAAAATTCTGTTAGGTCAGTTCAGTTAGACTCCTCCCTTATGTAACCCTCATGTTTCCTCTTAGTAATTTTCCATCCAGAGAATCCCCTTTCCCACTGTTTATTATTCCTGCTATTTACTTTTCTTTGTTGTATTTAGAACTGAGCCCAGTTCTATACTGAGGTTTTTTTTCTCTATATTGCAATAGTCCTGAATAAAACCTGCTGCCTAGCTCTGGTTTTCTTCGAAATTCTTTGAAAGGGCTCTTCATTTAGGTCTTTCTTATTTTTCTTTCAAAACACTGAAAAGCTCCTAAAAAGCAAAAAAAGCTCAATTCACAGTGTGGTCTTTGCAACCAGTGTTGCAGTTTGGAGCAGGCATAGGCAAGTTTTTAAAGTTCTCTTCCAAAATGGATTCTATGAGTTGGTTCACTTTTTGTCAGCAAAGGTATAATTTCACAGTGTGTTTAGGGGATAGAAGACTAAACCTGTTCGATTGACTTGAGAAATTAAAAGAATAGAGAGCGAATGGGATGATTGAATGCTTGGCTTATAGGGTTCAGAGGCAGTGGTATCTTATTGGATTACTATTTCTCTTTCTCCTTTTTCTCCTCCTTATCTTGTATAGTGATAGGACAGTTGTTTAATGAGTAAAATGATAAATCTTTGTGAATGTGTTCTGCAGACATAACCAACTTTTATAATGCCACAACTGGCAGGAACTTTCTAGTTTCCTCTGTTTTGTTTTGTGTTGGTCTCTGTTTTTTCTATTTCTTTTGGCAGGGAAGTCACATTGATTTCTGCCATAGAAAGAAGGCTAGATACTGTCACTAACTGCACTACAAGGCAATGTTCTCTCAATAATCAGCTAGCTGAATGGATATCCTTCAAAGGCAAAGATGCCACCAAACAAATTCAGAAGCATTTAAACCCAACTTACTTTTAATCTTTCCTCAGTCTGCAATAGGCAAATATTGACACTGGCCACTAAAATCTGTAAGGCAGAGAGAATAATTTTCATGACTTTTGAAAAAAATCCCTGGAATAACTTTGTCAATTGTTGTTTCTTTTTATCTCTTTGAATTGGCTTATTGTTTTAGGTTTTGTCCTTCGCTCAGGCAATTTTTACAGAAAAGAGGCTTTCATTTGCATATTCTGTTGAAGAATTCAAAGCATGTTTCCTTGGAAACTTCCTTGTCTGGAACAGTTATTTACATAAACAATGTTTTCATCAAAGTTAATGTTTCCAAAGGAAGGAAGTTATTAATAGTTTGTCCCAGTTAAAGCATGAATTAAAATTAAAATATTTTTATACTGAGGTTCATCATGATTAGCAAAATTTGGTTACCTTCATCAGCAACATAAAATAATTTAAGAAAAAAATGACTTTCCAAGTTAAGTATTAGGTTACGTGTTCTCTACCTTGTATAATGATATCCCTCCTACTCAATTCAGGACTCGTAGGTGAAAGTTAATTGAAATACTTGTTTAGTTTAAAGTGGATATAAGAAAAAAAAATAGACACATATTTTAACATTTCACTTTAAAATTAAAACAAATGGGGAGCCTGGGTGGCATAGTCAGTTAAGTGTTTTGGTTTTGGTTCAGGTCATGATCTCAGGGTCATGAGATTGAGCCCTACCTTGAGCTCTGCACTTAGCTTGGAGTCTGCTGAAGATTCTCCTTCCCTCTCCCTCTGTCTCTCCTGCTCACACTTTCTCTCTCTCAAATAAACAAATCTTCAAAATATAAAATAAAATAAATTAAACAAGTGAATTTGTATTCATTTGGTAATCTGTTGATGGAGATCCAAGACTTTTACTTT
The DNA here is from genome assembly GCF_963455335.1 of Martes martes. Taxonomy (NCBI): domain Eukaryota; kingdom Metazoa; phylum Chordata; class Mammalia; order Carnivora; family Mustelidae; genus Martes; species Martes martes. Next base: position 71,733,195 of record NC_137893.1, on the reverse strand, counting down.
TCATGGGTCTGCTGAGAGAAGTTTTACTTTTTCTTTCTTATATAAATACGCCTATAACGTGCTCTGTGATTTCCAATTTTGGTTCCTTACACTTAGAATGAGAGCTCATGTACTTGCAAAAAAATTGAGTACAAATGCCTTCTAGATTTTTTTTCAAGTCTGTCAACTTTTTACAGTTTTCTTGTCTATACTTCCTACAGCACAAAATTTATGTTAGTGACTCACAATTATGAAACCTTTCAAAGTATTTAACTTACTTTACATGGCAAACACTTCATCAGTCATATTTCATCAATTTGCATAAATTTTAATTACATAATTGTAGTAACAAGTACAACTGGCATAAACAACTTAGGAAATCCAAGTGAATCTTGGTAAGCATACAGCAAGCTACTGTTGAGAGCATATGCACTTAAAGAAATTTGCTGATTACTACAGGGGAGAAAAACTTTTATACCCTTTTACATTCTGAGCCTAGACCTAAGAATTAAACTGACATAGATTAACAGTAAAAGAACACACACATTTTATGTAATACTTTTACATGAACATAGGAGTTTTCAAAAGAAAAACGAAAGCTTAAACAAGCTGTTAGGCCCAAGTCTTATATACCTTTTTAAATGAGAAAAGTAATTTGGGAAACATGACATGACAATGGGGCTTGAGCTAAGGGCAGGTAGGACAGCAATATGACCCAGGAAATTCGTGGGGGAAATTAATGGAAGAAAAGGGTTTTCTAGTAGGTTCTTAAGTAGGTCTTTTTTTTTTTTTTTTTTTTTCCCGGAAGATTTTTTTATTTATTTGAGAGAGAGAGAGAGAGCAGGGGGAGGGATGGAGGGAGAGGGGGAAAATCTCAAACAGACTCCCCACTGGTCAGGAAGCCAGACACAGGGCTTGATCCCATAACCCTGAGATGATGACCTGGGCAGAAATCAAGAGTCAGGCACTTAACCAATTGAGCCACCCAGGTGTCCCTATGCAGGTCATTTTTTTGGTTCAACTCCTAGTTTCTGGTGACAGGACTGTTTTTCTCTTCCCATCACAAAGAGGGCATCTTTCTCATGGGAGATTTTATGACCTGCTTTTATAGAAAGTGGGAGGTTAGCGAGCCCTTCCTTTATGTGCTGTTTCTCAAGTGCTTTAACTCACAAAAATCAGTATGCCACAGTGGCATGTTTTGAGGTGGTATGTTCTGAACCCCTTCTGTACTTAGGGGTACTGAGCTCTGTACTTTGTCCTGGTGATACAAGAGTGAATAAAACAGATGAGAATCCCTGTCAGCCTGAAGAGATTGATTAGTAAGTAAATAAATACATAGTTTAGTAAATAACTATTGCCTCTCTTATGACAAATTGGGATGTTCTCTGCCTGAATACCTTCACACATTCACAACATGCCTGTAGTCCTTTCCCTGCCTGAGATCCCTGATGTTGAAATGAAAGGTTATTGCAATGGCCCTTCCCACATTCAATGGATTCAAAGGACTCTTCTCCATTTTAACTCTCTGAAGTTGAAAAAGATGATCTAGCTGAAGATGTGACCAGTCTTTTCATTTGCCTTCTCTATCCACCATGACCTTTTTTTTTTTTTTTTTTAGCATTTTGAGCAACATAGGTAGGTATGTTCGTTAATGCTTTTCTCCAGCATGAGCTCTTTGAACAGAAGTATAAGGGGACTTAAAGAACAGTTGACAGCATTCAAGATGTCGTGGACATTAGTTGGTATTTTTATAGTAGGAATAACAAGAATAATTTACTCTTTTGAGTCAGTCAAATGGACCAAATCTTCCTCATGTATTTGTTATTACATTATGATTTTTGAGCATAGGAATACAATTAAGAATGCTATCATTATTTTTTTTCTGACTGGTACACTGAAAACATTTTCTTCTACAAAATATAAATGCTGCTTTTATCTTCTTTTGATATATTAATATTATTTTAATCAAAAAGCAATATATATATATATATATATATATTTTTTTTTTTTAGAGACTGTGTGCATGCGCAATTGGGGGGATGGGCCAGAGGCAAAGGGACAGACAGAATCTTAAGCAGGCTCCACACTCAGAATGTAGCCCAACGTGGGGCTTGATCTCACAACCCTGAGATCATGCCCTGGGGGAAAGCAAGAGTTGGATATTCAACCAACCAAGCCATATTTTAAAAATAAGGAATATATTTACTTACTACTATTTTTGTCAGGGCTACAAACCAACTGTCCAAAACTTTTATTTTCTATGACTTGTTTTTTAAATCTATTCAGTACTTTTTCTTTTATAGCATATTAGGTCATAATACTTCATAGTACTTCAGAAATAAGATTTAAAGAAATTTAGAAAAAATTATATTTGGTCTATTTTACCTTATGAAGAAACAAGAGGACTGGGGCTCTTTTGAAATAAACACAAACACTAAACATATATAATGTGGTAATGTATCCATTAGAATACTCCCCCTCTGTCAGTAAACAGAACACTATTTTTCAACTTTACCTTTTCTTATTTTTCTTTTTACCAAAACAAACTCAGCTGAATTGCAGTTTTTCCTTTTGTTGCTATTGTGTTTTCTTATGGAGCAGTTTTAGGCACAGCAGAATCAGTTTATGGATGGGAATTAAGTGGTGGAGTGAGTTTAGATCCAAAAGAAACAGATATAACATGCTGGGTGGGGTTGCTTGATTTTTTTGGTGGGTTTGGGGAATGACTTCGGCCAGTTTTAATTTTCCTGGCTTTCAGAAAGTAGTTTTGACAGTGTTTTCCAGTTGGAGCTAAACTTTTTATTCATTCTTTCAGTGTTTACTAAACACTAAGAGGCAGGCATGAGTCTAAGCATTTAGGATATCCCAGTGAATAAAACAGTCAAGATTCCTGGCCTCTCAAAGTTCACCTTCTAGCTGGAAAGATGTAAACATTAAAAAGCAAACCTTAGAAGTAAATAAACAATCGTGTGTTAGATGATAAGCCGCATGTAGAAGGAAGCAAAGGAGAGTAAGAAGGATTGGTAGTTTGGGGAACACTAGATTGAGAGTAAGTCCCATTTGGAAGGTGATGCTTGAGCAAAACTCTGAAAGAGGTGGGGGGTAAGTATGGTGTGGCGAGGAAACTGCTAGAGTTTCTGAGTACAAATCTACCTGGGATGATGGAGGGTAGCAAGGGAACCAAGAGGCAGAGCTGAATACCGAAGGAAGTATTAGAAAGAGAGAAGTCAGAGCAGTAGAGTCCTATGATCTCAACATTTCAAGAGGATCACTCTGGTTGCTGTGCTGAGAATAAAGTGTATGTGGCCAAAGAATGAAGTGGAAAGAACAGTTGGGAGGCTGTGAGAAATAAAAGAGATGAGAAATGTTGGTGATCCAAACCCTAGGTTTTTACATGGTGGAATTCTGAATATATTTTGAAGGCAGAACCCTCAAAATTTTTATCATTATTTTTTTAGAAGTATTCTGTTTTGTTTTCTGTATGTTAATTTTGTATCCTGCAACTTTTTATAAAAATGTTATAAAATAACCAAGTCATGGGGATATAATGTACAGCATAGGGAATATAGTCAATAATATTGTAATAACTTCATATGATGACATTTGGTAACTGGACTAAGATAGAGAACATTTTGTAATGTATAAAAATACCAAATCCCGGTGGTTTAGGGGTCAAGATGGCGGAGAAGTAGCAGGCTGAGACGACATCGGGTAGCAGGAGATCAGCTAGATAGCTTATCTAACCATTGTGAACACCTACAAATCCAATGGGAAATTGAAGAGAAGAAGAGCAACAATTCTAGAAACAGAAAATCGATCACTTTCTGAAAGGAAGGACCTGTGGAGAAGTGAATCCAAAGCGACAGGAAGATAGACCCTGGGGGGGAGGGGCCGGCTCCCGGCAAGCGGCGGAGCAACGGAGCATAAAATCAGGACTTTTAAAAGTCTGCTCCACTGGGAGACATCGCTCCAGAGGCTAAACCGGGGGGAAACCCAGGCGGGGTAAGCATAACATCAGGTCCCGCAGGGTCACAGAAGGACCGCTGGTGTCTGAGTGCTGCAGAGCTCCCAGGTATTAGAGCAGGGAAGCCGGCTACAGCTACAAAGCTGAGGAGTGAGCTCTCAGCCCGGGGTTACCTTGTGCCGGTCGCAGGCTGGGTGGGCTCGGAGCGTGGCCGGAGGCCACGGAGACGGAAGCGTCCGGGCGCTTTTCTCCACATTCCAGCAATTGACTGCTTTTCTCAAGGCGCGACCGCAGGCCAGGGAGGCAGGGCGGTTGGGCGCTTCTCTCTGAGGGCGCACTGAGGAGCAGACCCCAAGCTCTCGGCTCCTCTGGGCCGAGAGATTGGGAGGCCACCATCTTCATTCCCGTCCCCCGGAACTCTACGGAAAGCGCTCAGGGAACAAAAGCTCCCGAAAGCAAACCCGAGCGGATTACTTAGCCCGGCCCCTGGCAAGGGCGGTGCAATTCCGCCTGCGGCAGAGACACTTGAGAATCACTACAACAGGCCCCTCCCCGCAGAAGATCAACAAGAAACCCATCCAAAACCAACTTCACTCACCAAGAACAGCGGAATTCCACAGCAGAAGAAAGCAAATCTTATCTGGACAAAATGACAAGGTGGAAAAACTCACCTCAAAAAAAAGAACAAGAGGCCGTACCGAAGGCTGCAGACCTAATCAATATGGACATTAGTAACATGACAGCTCTAGAGTTCAGAATGACAATTCTCAAGGTTCTAGCCAGGCTCGAAAAAGGCATAGAAGATATTAGAGAAACCCTCTCCGGAGAGAAAAAAGCCCTTTCTGGAGAAATAAAAGAACTAAAATCTAACCAAGTTGAAATCAAAAAAGCTATTAATGAGGTGCAATCAAAAATGGAAGATCTCACTGCTAGGATAAATGAGGCAGAAGAAAGAATTAGTGACATAGAAGACCAAATGACAGAGAATAAAGAAGCTGAGCAAAAGAGAGACAGACAAATACTGGGCCACGAGGAGAGAATTCGAGAGATAAGCAACACCATAAGAGGACACAACATTAGAATAATTGGGATTCCAGAAGAAGAAGAAAGAGAGAGGGGAGCAGAAGGTATATTGGAGACAATTATTGGAGAGAATTTCCCTAATATGGCAAAGGGAACAAACATCAAAATCCAGGAGATGCTAAGAACACCCCTCAAAATAAAAAAAAATAGGTCCACACCTCGTCACCTGATAGTAAAATTTACAACTCTTAGCAACAAAGAGAAAATCCTGAAAGCAGCCCGGGAAAAGAAGTCGGTAACATACAAGGGTAAAAACATTAGATTGGCAGCGGACCTATCCACAGAGACCTGGCAGGCCAGAAAGAACTGGCATGATATATTCAGAGCACTAAACGAGAAAAACATGCAGCCAAGAATACTATATTCAGCTAGGCTATCATTGAAAATAGAAGGAGAGATAAAGAGCTTCCAGGACAAACAAAAGCTGAAAGAATTTGCAAACACCAAACCAGCTCTACAGGAAATATTGAAAGGGGTCCTCTAAGCAAAGAGAGACCCTAAAAGTAGTAGATCAAAAAGAAACAGAGACAATATACAGTAACAGTCACCCTACAGGCAATACAATTGCACTAAATTCATATCTCTCAATAGTTACCTTGAATGTTAATGGGCTAAATGCCCCAATCAAAAGACACAGGGTATCAGAATGGATAAAAAACCAAAACCCATCAATATGCTGTCTACAAGAAACTCATTTTAGACCCGAAGACACCTCCAGATTGAAAGTGAGGGGGTGGAAAACAATGTACCATGCTAATGGACATCAGAAGAAAGCTGGGGTGGCAATCCTTATATCAGATCAATTAGATTTTAGGCCAAAGACTATAATAAGAGATGAGGAAGGACACTATATCATACTCAAAGGGTCTGTCCAACAAGAAGACCTAACAATCTTAAATATCTATGCCCCTAACATGGGAGCAGACAACTATATAAACCAATTAATAACAAAATCAAAGAAATACATCGACAGTAATGCAATAATAGCAGGGGACTTTAACACTCCCCTCACTGACATGGACAGATCATCTAAGCAAAAGATCAATAAGGAAATAAAGGCCTTAAATGACACACTGGACCAGATGGACATCACAGATATATTCAGAACATTCCATCCCAAAGCAACAGAATATACATTCTTCTCTAGTGCACATGGAACATTCTCCAGAATAGACCACATCCTGGGTCATAAATCAGGTCTCAATCGGTACCAAAAGATTGAAATCATTCCCTGCATATTTTCAGACCACAATGCTCTGAAGCTAGAACTCAATCACAAGAGGAAATTTGGAAAGAACCCAAATACATGGAGACTAAACAGCATCCTTCTAAAAAACGAATGTGTCAACCAGGAATTTAAAGAAGAATTGAAAAAATTCATGGAAGCAAATGATAATGAAAACACAACGGTTGAAAATCTTTGGGACACAACAAAGGCAGTCCTGAGAGGAAAATATATAGTGGTGCAAGCCTTTCTCAAGAAACAAGAAAGGTCTCATATTCACAACCTAACCCTACACCTAAAGGAGCTGGAGAGAGAACAACAAAGAAAGCCTAAACCCAGCAGGAGAAGAGAAATCATAAAGATCAGAGCAGAAATCAATGATATAGAAACTAAAAAAACAATAGAACAAATCAACAAAACTAGGAGCTGGTTCTTCGAAAGAATTAATAAGATTGACAAACCCCTGGCCAGACTTATCAAAAAGAAAAGAGAAAGGACCCAAATAAATAAAATCATGAATGAAAGAGGAGAGATCACAACCAACACCAAAGAAATACAAACAATTATAAGAACATACTACGAGCAACTCTACGCCAACAAATTTGACAATCTGGAAGAAATGGATACATTTCTAGAGACATATAAACTACCACAACTGAGCCAGGAAGAAATAGATAACCTGAACAGACCCATAACCAGTAAGGAGATTGAAACAGTCATCAAAAATCTCCAAACAAACAAAAGTCCAGGACCAGATGGCTTCCCAGGGGAATTCTACCAAACATTTAAAGAGGAATTAATTCCTATTCTCCTCAAACTGTTCCAAAAAATAGAAATGGAAGGAAAACTTCCAAACTCATTCTATGATGCCAGCATCACCTTGATCCCAAAACCAGACAAGGATCCCACCAAAAAAGAGAATTACAGACCCATATCCTTGATGAACACAAATGCGAAAATTCTCACCAAAATACTGGCCACTAGGATCCAACAGTACATTAAAAGGATTATTCACCACGACCAAGTGGGATTTATTCCAGGGCTGCAAGTTTGGTTCAACGTCCACAAATCCATCAACGTGATACAATACATTAATAAAAGAAAGACTAAGAACCATATGATACTCTCAATAGATGCTGAAAAAGCATTTTACAAAGTGCAGCATCCCTTCCTGATTAAAACTCTTCAAAGTATAGGGATAGAAGGCACATACCTCAATATTATCAAAGCCATCTATGAAAAACCCACTGCAAATATCATTCTCAATGGAGAAAAACTGAAAACTTTTCTGCTAAGGTCAGGAACACGGCAGGAATGTCTGTTATCACCACTGCTGTTCAACATAGTACTAGAAGTCCTAGCCTCAGCAATCAGACAACAAAAAGGAATTAAAGGCATCCAATTGGCAAAGAAGAAGTCAAACTATCACTCTTTGCAGATGATATGATACTATATGTGGAAAATCCAAAAGGCTCCACTCCAAAACTGCTAGAACTTATACAGGAATTCAGTAAAGTGTCAGGATATAAAGTCAATGCACAGAAATCAGTTGCATTTCTTTACACTAACAAGAAGACAGAAGAAAGAGAAATTGAGGAGTCAGTCCCATTTACAATCGCACCCAAAACCATAAGACACCTAGGAATAAATCTAACCAAAGAGGCAAAGAATCTATACTCAGAAAACTATAAAGTACTCATGAAAGAAATTGAGGAAGACACAAAGAAATGGAAAAATATTTCATGCTCATGGATTGGAAGAACAAATATTGTGAAAATATCTATTCTACCTAAAGCAATCTACACATTTAATGCAATCCCTATCAAAATCCCATCCATTTTTTTTAAAGAAATAGAACAAATAATCCTAAAATTTATATGGAACCAGAAAAGACCTTGAATAGCCAAAGGAATATTGAAAAAGAAAGCCAAAGTCGGTGGCATCACCATTCCAGACGTCAAGCTCTATTACAAATCTGTCATCATCAAGACAGTATGGTACTGGCACAAAAACAGACATATAGACCAATGGAACAGAATAGAGAGCCCAGAAATAGACCCTCGACTCTATGGTCAACTAATCTTCGCCAAAGCAGAAAAGAATATCCAATGGAAAAAAGACAGCCTCTTCAACAAATGGTGCTGGAAAAATTGGACAGCCACATGCGGAAAAATGAAATTGGACTATTTCCTTACACCACACACGAAAATAGACTCAAAGTGGATGAAGGACCTCAATGTGAGAAAGGAATCCATCAAAATCCTTGAGGAGAATGCAGGCAGCAACCTCTTTGACCTCAACCGCAGCAACTTCTCCTTAGGAACATCACCAAAGGCAACAGAAGCAAGGGCAAAAATGAACTATTGGGATTTCATCAAGATCAAAAGCTTTTGCACAGCAAAGGAAACAGTTAACAAAACCAAAAGACAACTGACAGAATCGGAGAAGATATTTACAAAGGACATATCAGATAAAGGGCTAGTATCCAAAATCTATAAAGAGCTTAGCAAACTCAGTACTCAACGAACAAATAATCCAATCAAGAAATGGGCAAAGGACATGAACAGACATTTCTGCAAAGAAGACATCCAGATGGCCAACAGACACATGAAAAACTGCTCCACATCACTCGGCATCAGGGAAATACAAATCAAAACCACAATGAGATACCACCTCACACCAGTCAGAATGGCTAAAATTAACAAGTCAAGAAATGACAGATGCTGGCGAGGATGCGGAGAGAGGGGAACCCTCCTACACTGCTGGTGGGAATGCAAGCTGGTGCAACCACTCTGGAAAACAGTGTGGAGGTTCCTCAAAAAACTGAAAATAGAGCTACCCTATGACCCAGCGATTGCACTACTGGGTATATATATCCTAAAGATACAAACGTGGTGCTCCAAAGGGGCACATGCACCCAAATGTTTATAGCGGCAATGTCCACAATAGCCAAACTATGGAAAGAACCTAGATGTCCATCAACAGATGAATGGATAAAGAAGATGTGGTATATATATATACAATGGAATACTATGCAGCCATCAAAAGACATGAAATCTTGCCATTTGCGACGACGTGGATGGAACTAGAGGGTATCATGCTTAGCAAAATAAGTCAATCGGAGAAAGACAACTATCATATCATCTCTTTGATATGAGGAAGTGGAGATGCAATGCGGGGGGGTTGGGGGGAGGTAGGAAAAGAAAAAATGAAAAGATGGGATTGGGAGGGAGACAAACCATAAGAGACTCAATCTCAAAAAACAGACTGAGGGTTGCTGGGGGGAGGGGGGACGGGAGAGGGTGGTGGGGAAATGGACATTGGGGAGGGTATGTGCTATGATGAGTGCTGTGAAATGTGTAAACCTGGCGATTCACAGACCTGTACCCCTGGGGATAAAAATACATTATATGTTTATTAAAATAAAATTAAAAAAATTTAAAAAAAAATCAAATCCCTATGATGTACACCTGAAACTAATAAAGATATTGAATGCCGATTATACTCCAATTAAAAAAAGTATTCCCTTTCTGTGCATAGGATGGAAATCATATCTTGAAAACTTTCTGTTAATGCTTAGTAGTATTTCTAGACACAATTTATTACTCTTCCTTAACATGAAAAAGATTTGGAAGTTTATGTGGCTTATGCTCATACACAGAAATGTCATTTTGTAAGTGGGAATGATAAATGATTAGAGATATATTTCACAGACTGCACATGGATTAGTTTTTAAGATGAACTTGGCTCTCCCATGATATATAATTTCTCAGCACCCTAAGCATAAACATATCTACTAATTATGGAAATACTATAATTCATTTTAAATTATAACTTAAAATTTATTTTCAAAATCAACATCAGAGTTTAAAAAGTTGATATATATTGTATAAAAATGTGTGATATATGCATATATCACACATATATTTTATTTTTTTTAATGGACCTTCCTAAACAAATAATAACTTTATTTCTTCTCTTTTATCACCAACTTATTCGAAATGAGGAGGCTGACGTTTTGAAGGTTCTGCAGATGATCTTACATTTTTCCCTTTTCTCTAGTGCCAGTTCTGGTCAGATATTGAAAAACAAATCAAGTATCACCAACCTATTTAACATTGTTGTCAAAATCATTCAACTTCACATATAGTTGCTCTCTAGATCTTTGACTCACAATTATGAGAAGGTATCTAGTGTTTTCTTTTTCATTTTTTTACACTAATCTCTATTTTAGCAGCTTATTTTCTTTCCAAACAATTGAAAATTATGTTGTAAGCAGCTTATTGCCTTCTACTGACATAAAGACATATTGAAAAATTTTTGAGGTTGTAAGAAGTGATGTGATAATGGAAAAACAGAAATGGAAATGATTAAAGTGTATATAAAAATAGAAAGTGGATGCACCATAGTGATAAAATCCAGTCATTCTAGATAGAAGTCTGACCGTATCAAACATCTTTCACATCAGCTTGAGTTTGACAGCCTGAGTCTTAAAGACAGTTAAAAAATATGTGTTGAGGATTTTAAAATTTCTTCAGTTTGAGTACTGATAAGCTTGCTTCTTCTAGCAAAACCAGTATTCTCTTTATTGGAATTTAGGCAATTAGCTCTTCATGGACAACGTAGCCTTAAAATGATGACAGAAACAAAGAAAAAAAAAAGATCTTGCAGTAAATATTCTCAGTTTGGTTCCATGCACTTAGAAGATAGTCTTAATGTTTTATTTAGATCAATTTTGTTGTCAGACACCACTCACAAATTTCTCTCTCTCGCCAGATCTTTCCCCTGAATATCTTCCTGTATATCTGTCTGCCTACAATTAATGAATTTCCAACTGAACTCCCAATCTGGTCTTCCTTCACCTTTCTCTACCCAAACGCCATTAAAGTCATATATGTCTTAATTGATAGCACTTAATCCTTTTAATTTCTCTTGCCCCTAAATTTGGATTTATCCCCAATTCCCCTTTCCTTTATCCTACATCCAGTTACCAGGAAACTGTTTGCAATAATTTCAAAGTATATAATCACTTCTCTGAGATTAGATTGCAACTGGACTGCACATGAGGTGTCGACTTCTTAATGGACTTGCTACTTCCTGTCTTGCTTTTTTACATTTTATTTCCATTGCAACAACCAAATGATGCATTTAAAACATAACTTTCATATCATTTCTTTGCTGGAAACCTCCCCCATTGGTTCACTTCTTTGATTGGATAAGAAGCTGAAATTCTTATAATGGTCCATAAGTACCTACACGACCTGGCCTACCCTTATGTCTCTTACACAGTAATAATATTCAAGATCTACCATGAGATGGAGCACTAGAAAACCTAGATCTTAGATGGAGACCCTGAAGGGCTCACCGTAGGAGTGAGTAAAAATCAGAAGGGTCTGGACAAAATGTAATCTAGACCCTATTTAGTTCAGCCTCTGATTAGATTATGATGATAACTACCCAACCCAATGCTACTTGGTAAACAAAGAGAAGAGGAAAAACACTTTTGGAGGAACTCAGTGTTATCCGAAGCCACTACATTTTTTTTTTTTTTTTTTTACACACAGTTTGTGCTACTTCACTAACACTAGGCATGTTATAAGATAGGATCATATGATCATACGAGAAAAAAAGTAGTCAATAGAAGGATATTCATAGTTGATCTGGTTTTAAAGTTAGCAGATAGGAACACTAACATAACTACAAATAATATGTTCAATAAACTAGAGGAAAATGTGTGTGACAAGATGAAAAGTTAGAGAATATTACTGTAGAATTAGAAACTGAGAAAAATGGTATTTTGGACTAAAATTAAGATAGGATTCAATGAAAATAATCTGATTTGAATCCTTGAAAGAGAAAGAACAACAGAAATATATAGTACACATGGATGCAGTCTGGAGTTTTAGCAGGAGAGAAAATATGTGGCGGAGGCAATATTCGACTAGATAATGAGTTTTCTAAAATTGATGGAAGACTTAAGGAAAAGACTCAAAGAGTCTACTAAAGAAAAAGAAAAGAGTCTACTGAAAATCTCTAGCAGAATAGATACAAAGAAAACATGGCCAGGCATATTACAGCAAAACCATGAGAACTGAAGACAAAGAAGGAATCTCAAAAGCAGCAAAAGTAAAAAAGATACTTCATGTTCAAAGACTTACAGCTAATTGCTCAGTGGAAATGTGGGAAGCCAGAAATCAATAAATGGTATCTTAAAAATGCCAGGTAGGAGGGAAAATGCCTACATGAATTTTATATCAAGCAAAATAATCCTTAAGGTAGACAAACTAATAACATTTTTAAATCAACAAAGAGTGAAAAGGTCCTACCAGTCTATCTGAATGTACAGAAATATTTGGAAGTAAAAGAATTCCAGATAGAAATATTTTTCAGGAGATAACAATAAGTGGGTAAGTTCCAACATACGCTGTTCATAAAAATAAAAGTAATGATTAATGATACTTAGAAAATGTGAAGAATTAAAATATACAATAATAAAAAATATAAGAGGGGGTAATAATCAACTTATATGGTTAACATTCTGACTTTTCTAATCTCTTTCTCTAGAGCTACAAGCTAGATGACTTCCAACAAATTGATACTGACAGTTTTACCAAATATTTTACCATTGGGTGATACAGTCCTCCATCTTTTTCACTTCTAATATCAGTTTCCTTACTATTGCCTGATCACTAAGCCAATGAATGCCACTTTTGGGGAGGAAGAATTCCTATCTCCTCAAAGGACCTTCTAGATAGACTAAGAATCAAGTTAACATGAGGCAGATAAACAGGACAAAATAAAAATTAGTAGTGTAGGGACGCCTGGGTGGCTCAGTTGGTTAAGCGGCTGCCTTCGGCTCAGGTCATGATCCCGGCATCCTGGGATCGAGTCCCACGTTGGGCTCCTTGCTCGGTGGGGAGCCTGCTTCTCCCTCTGCCTCTGCCTGCCACTCTGTCTGCCTGTGCTCACTCACTCTCTCTCTAGCAAATAAATAAATTAAAAAAAAATTAGTAGTGTACATATGGGGAATCCACTTAGGCATGGAAATTCCAAAGACAGTGAAGCCCATTGATGCTTATATAAGCTAGGGAGAGGGTAGGAATCTGGGGATACAAAGGGGAGAAGGACCATTAACAGTAAGATGAGAGCAGATGTTTGGAATACAAAGGTTGCCTTATCATTACGCAGGTTAATTTCTTAGGTAAAGAGGAATCTGTTAATAGCTCTTTCCCTGGTACAGGCATACAGTTGTGGAGGAGGGGGAGAGTTGAAGAGTCTTTCCTGCACCTGCTGGATTTTGATTGCTTTTAAGTCAAAAATAGTGTTGATGCCCAAGTGACCCATGTTGGGGCAGCCTACCTTTTGGCCCCTATACCCTACATACAAGGTATTTTTTAACGGAAGCATCCCACTTCAAATTACTAATATCTATGTTAAGATAATAGCAGACACTAAATACAATTAATAAACAAAACATATGCAAAACAAAATTTTGTTGGATTTATGTAACTGAAAGTTTTTTTGCTTAAGTAATATTCAATACAAGCACTTTCTTTCTTTTTTTTTTTTTTTTCTAGAAAGGTATTCCCTTTCTCTCTCCCTCTTTTTTAAGGTTTTATTTATTTATTTGACAGACAGAGATCACAAGTAGGTGGAGAGGCAGGCAGAGAGAGAGGAGGAAGCAGGCTCCCCGCTGAGCAGAGAGCCCCATGTGGGGCTTGAGCCCAGGACCCTGGTATCATGACCCGAGCCAAAGGCAGAGGCTTAACCCACTGAGCCGCCCAGGCGCCCCAATACAAGCACTTTCAATTGATAATTCGTCTTGTATCAAGTGATTCATGACCTCAGGCTCCTTTCATCTTATGTTTCTAACACCCTTTAGAACTTCAAAGTCCTCTACATTTAGTTGGCAAATAGGAAAAAAGAGTGTGCATAAAGCAGAGCTGTTTCTCAGCCTGAGGAGACATCACTTTGACTCACATTACATTGCTGTCACTGCCTGAAGGTGGCAAAGAATTGGAATTGAGGACTTTGGATAGACAATAGACTTCCCATAGTGACTCCTACATTAGTAAAGACAGATCATACATTTTCATTGGGCGTTTAACCAGTTCTATCACAGAAGGCTTTTGAATGGATAACTAACAGAGGGATTATGAATTTATAAACAAAGCTGACCTCCTATTTGTGTAACTTTATACCACTTTCATAATTAAATAGACTTGATGAGGTATCCATACCATGGGGATGGAAATGCTATATATTTTGTGCCATTATGAGAAAATTCAGTTAAATCACTTGTCTAGGAGTATCTATCACTAAAATGTTAACCATATGTTGAATACAATAATGTAATCAATTACATATCTGTCAGAAAATACATACATTTTACCTGAAAGAAATATTTTGGTCTTTAAACCTATCTACAATTTATTTAATTTAATGAGTTAGAGATACCAGAAATAAAGAAAAGGTGCTGGTGAGAGTGTTTTATATGTGGATCTCGTGTGAATCCTCCTTGAATTCTGCCTGCAAGGAAAAAGAATCCTTGTTATACAAACTTTTAAGATTTAAATTAGCCTTTCAAAACTCACTCCTCTTAAATATGGGATGGTACACAACAAATAAAAATGTGCATAATTAAGGAGATTGTGCAGAAACGCTTAATTTCTCAAAATCACTCATACTTTAACACTAAAAGAAACAAATGGTAATTATGGTCCTCTCATCTGTGACCCAAGCCCATACCTCCAGAGGAGAGAGATGACTATTTTGACAATGTAAATTCAAACTTACAGGCTATTTGCATATATTAGATACATGCTGCAGTATCAAGCCCAATTAATTGGAGAACATATTTTCTGAGATACAATAACAATATAGCACTCAGAAATGTGTCTTATAGCATTAAATCTAAATTAAATATCAACTCTTGATTATTCATACTAACCATTTAATACAGAAGAACTACTTTTTAGATTTTAATTTACAAATAGAAACATTTAAAACAATTACATTCATCCATGGATATATTTATTTGCAGCTCAGAATCAAATGAGATGGCTGTTTAGAAACTGCTCAATCTTATATACTGAGCTTATACCTCCTATTAATTTGCTCAACCCATTTAGCTTTAATGAAAACCTCTCACCAGCTATCCATTTTCAATATCCTTATTAAATTAGTGCTGAAAAATTGTGTCTATAAAGCATGAGTTCATTCACTTGAATTGAGTTCTTGTTCAAAAGGCACCTTCCGGTATGACATAATAAAGACACCATTAAAAAGTTTTAAACATCATATTAAATGCTAATTAGATCTGATCAAATACATATTAAATTTTTATTGTGGTTCATTTTGTCCTTGATTTATTATTGAATATAGCAGTTGCATTTTTTTATACTTGGTAGTGGATGAATTGATTTAAACTTTATAATAATCATTAAGACTGCAATCAACCTGTTGATTTTTCTTTTGTTTGACACAGGATTTTAATTTGGAGTTCACAATGGAGTTTTCTGAAAAGACACAGTGGATGAAGACCTACCTGTGAGGTATGCATTTATGTATTTATCTGTATATTTATTTATTGAACAAATTTGATATGTAACATTATATAAATTTAAGTGTATAGCCTGTTATATTAATACACTTATATACTGTAATGACTGTTATAGCAATATTTATCAAATTACATAATTGTAGTGCAATATTGTCTATATTCATTATGCTGTGCATTAGATTTTTATTGTTCATCTATTATTCATTGCAAGTTTGTACCCTTAAGCCCTATCAATCTTAGATTTAGATTTACATACATATAAGTGATAGTATATAGTATTTGTTTTCTCTGTCTGACTTATCTTACTTAGTATAATGTGCTCAAGGTCCATCATGTTGTCACAAATAACAAGATATCATTCTTCCTTATGGTTGAATATATATATATATGCATATATATAAATAATATGTTATATATAACATATTTTTAATCCATTCATCTGTTGATAGGTGTTTGGGTTGTTTTCATATTTGACTCTTGTGAATAATGCAATATAACTGGGAGTGCATATTCCTTGTCGAAATCTTTTGGGTTTATACCCATAAGTGTATTGCTGGATCATATGATAGATCTATTTTTAATTTTTTGAGGAAGTACCATATTGTTTTTGATAGCTGTTAGATCACTTAACATTCCCACCAATAGTGTATAAGAATTGCCTTTTTTACCACATCCTTGCCAATATTTGTTGTCTCTTGTCTTTTTGATGATAGCCATTTAACAGGTGTGAGGTGATATCTCATTATAATTTTCATTTGCATTTCCTTGTTGATCAATGAAGTTGAACATCTTTTCATATGCCTGATGGCCATTTTGATGACCTCTTTGGAAAAATATCTATTTAATCATATAATTTCACTCATATGTGGAGTTTAATAAACAAAACAGAGGATCATAGGGGAAGCAAGGGAAAAATAAACAATATGAAATCAGAGAAAGAAAAAACCACAAGAAACTCTTAGCTGTAGGAAACAAACTGAGGGTTGCTGCAGGGAAGATGGGTGGGGGGATGGGGTAACTGGGTGATGGGCATTAAGGAGGCACTAGATATAATGAGCACTTGGTAGTATATGCAACTGATGAATCACTAAACTTTACCTCTGAAACTAATAATACACTATATGTTAATCATTGAATTTGAATTATTCAATTCAATATTGAATTATTGAATTATTGAATTTAAATAAAATAAAAAATGCCCAAGACCATACTACAATTTTCAAGAAATATACAGAAAAGTTTAAAACTTGCTGTATTAGGGGCACCTGGGTGGCTCGGTGGGTTGGGCCTCTGCCTTAGGCTCTGGTCGTGGTCCCAGAGTCCTGGGGTCCGGCCCCATGTCGGGTTCTTTGCTCGGCGGGGAAACTGCTTCCTCCTCTCTCTCTGCCTGCCTCTCTGCCTAGTTGTGATCTCTGTCTGTCAAATAAATAAATAAATAAATAAATCTTTAAAAATTGCTGTATTAATACTTAATAAGCAGTGATTCACAAAAGAAATGTCAACTTAGTTCTTCTGCCTACCTTTTAATCAGATTTTTTGGTTTTTATGTTGTATGAGTTTTTAAATATGATTTGGATGTTAACTCCTTATATGATAAGTGGTTTGCAAAACTTCTCACATTCTGTAGGTTGTCTTTTCATTTTGTTAACTTTTTAAAAACTAAGTAATTGGTTTATTATAAAAGGATATAACTCAGGAACAGCTAGATGGAAGAAACACAGACAGCAAGATGTGTGTTTGCTAATTTTGCTATGCAAAAGCTTTTGAGTTTGATGAGTCCCATTGTTGATTTTTGCTTTTATTTGTGCTTTTGGCATCATGTTCAAAAATCACTGCCAAGACCAGTAACAATGAGTTCTTTCCTGTGTGTGTGTATGTGTGTGTGTGTGTGATATTTGTTTTGTCCTCAAGGCTAACACTGGAAAACAATGTGTACATTTCATTACCAGAATTAAAAAAAAATTGATCATTTGTAAAAATTACACATTACTTGAGGGCAATGACTCTGTCTTGGATTTTTTTTTATACCTAGACTATAGCTAAATAGTTCCATAGCTTACAGCTTTACTAAGGAAATGAGGGGAAGGCAGGGAGACAGAAATGGAATCTCATTTATCACCAGAACCAGGGAGACAAATGAGAAATGCCTTGTAGTGGCCTGTCACAAAATCAATCTCCTCCATGAACATAGACTATCTTTCTGTTTGTTTTCCTTAATTTATCTCAGATTACTTTTCAGAATGTAGGACTGGCTTATTTTATCTTGAATGTCTTCCCAAGTATTTATGTTCTTTAATGCCTATATGAATATATTTTCTTCCTTTCTTCCTTCTTTCCTTTCTTCCTTCCTTTTCTTTTAAGTTTTATTTATTTATTTATTTATATTTTATTTTTATTTTTTATTTTTTTAATTTATTTTTATTTATTTATTTATTTATTTTTTAAATTTTTTTTATTTTAATAAACATATAATGTATTTTTATCCCCAGGGGTACAGGTCTGTGAATCGCCAGGTTTACACATTTCACAGCACTCATCATAGCCCATACCCTCCCCAATGTCCATTTCCCCACCACCCTCTCCCGTCCCCCCTCCCCCCGCAACCCTCAGTCTGTTTCTTGAGATTGAGTCTTTTATGGTTTGTCTCCCTCCCAATCCCATCTTTTCATTTTTTCTTTTCCTACAATGAGATACCACCTCACACCAGTCAGAATGGCTAAAATTAACAAGTCAAGAAATGACAGATGCTGGCGAGGATGCGGAGAGAGGGAACCCTCCTACACTGCTGGTGGGAATGCAAGCTGGTGCAACCACTCTGGAAAACAGTGTGGAGGTTCCTCAAAAAACTGAAAATAGAGCTACCCTACGACCCAGCAATTGCACTACTGGGTATATATCCTAAAGATACAAACGTGGTGCTCCGAAGGGGCACGTGCACCCGAATGTTTATAGCAGCAATGTCCACAATAGCCAAACTGTGGAAAGAGCCTAGATGTCCATCAACAGATGAATGGATAAAGAAGATGTGGTATATATTTTTATTTTTTAAAGATTTTATTTATTTATTTGACACACAGAGAAATCACAAGTAGGCAGAGAGGCAGGCAGAGAGAGAGGGGGAAGCAGGCTCTCCACTGAGCAGAGGAGATCTCAGGACCCTGAGATCATGACCTGAGCCGAAGGCAGAGGCTTAACCCACCGAGCCACCCAGGCACACTTAAGTTTTATTTAAATTCTACTTGGTTAACATACAGTGTAATATCTGTTTCAGGAGTAGAATTTAGTGATTCATCACTTATATACAACACCCAGTGCATAAATGTATTTTTGAAAGTTTCTTTTCACAATTGCTTGTTGCATATATAGAAAAATAGAACTGATTTTTTATATTGACTTTGTATTCTATGACCTTTTTAAATTCACTTAATCATTATAGTAGTTTGTTTCCTTAATTTAAATTTCTGTATATAGTGATATAATCTGTGAATAAACATAATTTTACCTCTTGTTTTCATATCTTTATTTAAATTTTTTTTTCTTGCCTTATTATACCTCCTAAGACTCCCAGTAAAATTTTGGGTAGAAGTGTCGAAAGTGGGCATCTTTGCCTTATTTCATATATTAAGTGAAAGCATTTGATATTTTACAAAATCAGCTATGGTTTATTGTATGTATCCTTCATCAGATTGAAGTTGTCTTTTATTTCTGGTTGCTGTGGATTTTTATTATGAATGGGCATTAAATTTTGTCAGTTTTTTTTTTACATCTATATGCTTTTCTGCATCTATGATTATATGGCTTAATTTGTTAATGTGGAATTACATGGATAAATGTTCAAATATTAAACCACCTTTGCATTCTTGTGTCAAACCCCAGTTAGTCAGGACTTATTATCTTTGTGTGTATTCCTGGATTAGGTTTGCTAATATTTTGTTAAGGATTTTTGCACCCATATTCATGAAAGATACTGTTCTATAATTTTCTTTGCTTTTAATGTGCATGTTCCAGCAAGGCTTTGGAAACCCTGCACCCCAAAACGCATAAGACTGCATGAATTCTGTTTCACACTCTTCTTTCACTACTACTTTTCAATAAAATTCAAGGAGTTGTGGGACAAATTGTCTAGCACATGAACTTATTTTTTGCATCTTGGGTGCTTTCAGATTTCAGTCCTCTCTGCCAGGATAAATTGTTCTTAAAAGCTAAGCTGGTTTCTCCTCATTTCTGCGATCTTTCCATCTATGACAGACCCACTTACTGCCTATTTGTACCCAGACAAGTCATGTGCCTTCAGGCATAGAAGCTGTCTTGGCTTGCTACTTCTCTATGTATGTATAGTTCATTTCTTGCCGGGATTCTGCTTCTCAAATCTTCCATGAATCTATCAACCTTTGATAGTCTCATAAAATATTAGGTACAGGTTTATTATCTTTCACCTTTTCTTGTTGCTACCATGAAAAGTATATATTGTTTGACATCCTTCTACATCCTACTCAGAAGCAGAAATTCTTTCAAATATCTTATATTGTGTTTCCTGTTGGTTCAGATACAGAATTCTTATTATCTCTTTGTTGATAGACCAGCATTTTTTTCCTACTAAACCTTTTCACCATTCAGTCCTGCAATGGTCCAGCATCTGGTTATGTCCATAATCTTGTCTCTTATTTTCATCTGTGCCTTAAAATCCAAGACATTCACTCATTAAAATCAATAAATATTTCATGAAGACTCATCATTAGGTCTTAGCATACCAAGCGCGTTGTCAGTGTTTTCTCTTTTCCTTTCTTTCTGCTCTCACTCACTCTCTTAGCAACCGTTGGGAATTGCCTTACCCTTGCCAACTAAACTCTGCTTATAGATGCTTGTTTTCTATACGTTATCCAAGTGCTCTGTGGTTGGACAGTATCAAGTGTGCTATACTGATGGAAAACATAAGTCACTTCTTAGGCTTTCAGTAGTTTTTAACCTTTAACCCACACAATATAGAAATACTAATTTTCCTCCTCTGAAACCCACCAGTACTTTTCGTTCTCCTTTTATGACACTTAACATGTTCTGTCCTGTATCATTCTGTATTATTGCTAGTTTGCATGCTTGTCCTACCTGCACTACAAGAATAAAAGTTCAATGAAAGAAGAGATTTTTCCTACATTCTTTAGATCAGTGTGCACGCCTGACACCATACACTGCACGCACTTCTCACTCAATGGAGGAACTGATGTATGGAGAGTGTAATAATGTGGATAATTTCCACAAAGAGAAAGCAAAAACATTTCTGTCAGCCAGGTAAAATACTGAAGCTTTTTTCCCCCATAAGAATAAATCATGAGGCAAGAAGACAATGGACAGTGGCCCTTTTCTCAAACCACTTACCCCGAAGTCATGTTGTTTTTATACCATGGTTACCAGATTTACTAAATAATAGTATAATAATAAACATACAGTTAAATTTGAATTTCAGGTAACAAAGAATAATGTTTTAATATAACTATGTCTCAAATTGCAAATTTGCTCACATTTAACTAGGTGTCCCTCTTTTACTTGGCAGTTCTATTCCAATTTACAACTAGATATCCAGAGTCCCTTTGTTGAACACTTCTAAGTATAGCTTCCTTGGACTGTAACGAAGATCTTCCCTTGAACCCCACTTCTCTTATGAGGACGGTTTCCTCTGTATTCTTCTTCCTGTTTCTCAAGATGACAATTAGCAAATTGACAAAACTAAGCTGTGTTATAAGTGAATAATAGGGAGTTAATTTTGGAATGTTCAACTCTCATGAAACATGTGCCCAAGATAATTGTGGTGTTTTAGAGTCAGTATCATAATCCAAAATATGTGATTCTATTAATGGAAATTTCAAACTGAGATAGGTATTTTTATTTTTTTATTTTATTTTTTTTTAAAGATTTTATTTATTTATTTGACAGACAGAGATCACAAGTAGGCAGAGAGGCAGGCAGAGAGAGAGACAGAGAGTGAGGAGGAAGCAGGCTCCCTGCTGAGCAGAGAGCCCGATGCGGGGCTCGATCCCAGGATCCTGAGATCATGACCTGAGCTGAAGGCAGAGGCTTAACCCACTGAGCCACCCAGGCACCCCTGAGATAGGTATTTTTAAAAAGCAAAGAAGAAGTTTGTTGTCTTCAAAACAACCTAGTAACATGGCTGTTAATGACACCTATGTTAGGAGGAGCACTTCCTCCTTGTTGGGCTCAATAACATATAGACTTTGTGATTATTGGCTACCTGGTCCTAATAAAATTAAGAGGGGGAGTGTTATTATTTAAAAATATTTTAAAGAATTTTCTTGGAATACTTTAAAATGTCAAATGATCCCTTGCAGTCTAGGTTTTAAAAATTAAGTGAAAATTTATTATAAAAACTCAGTTGAAGCTGGTAACTAAACCCACACAATTACTCACATGACCAGTGTTTTTTTCTCTCCAGATCATATATACTTATTGAATAGCAAAATTTCCTCATTATTAAATTAAGTAGAAAATCAGAACATAAGATACAATACAATTAGAATCAAGAAGAAATAAACTGCTATCTAACATTCATCTAACTAGATGAATTTTTGCATTTGGACCTAAAGTGAACCCTTTCATTTAGCAATTTAGATTTAGGTTGATTCTCTCAGAAAGTATTATTATTACAAGAGAGGATAAAAAAAGAAATTATGAAATATTTTCAAGTAAAATAAGAAGAATTTTTATGAGTGTTTTAAGAACACACTTTATTTTTATGGGCTAATATAGATTCTAAATTATAGTAAAAACAATTGTTATATTGAAGATAAGGAAATACTTGTATTTGGAGTCTATAAATCAGCAAAGATAGCTGTGGACACTTTTCAGAAGAACATTAATAGTCATCACTCCGGTATGGATATCTTCTTGATGATTTTGTACATTATAAAGCCTCATCTGTGATTCATTTCTTTACAACAAATCCAATGGTAGAGTTAAAAGGGATTATTTTTCCTGTGATCCTCAACCATGTCTCCCCTACTCAACATAGTTGATGGAAATGGTGAAAGGTCCCTAGTGGCTGCAAGTTCAGCATCTTTTAAAATTTTTTTTTAAGGGCATATATTTGAGTTTATTAGAAACTGCCAATTTTCTTTTTTCTTTTCTTTTTTTTTTCTGGAGTAGAATTCAGTGGTTCATCATTAACATACAACAGTCAGTGCTCATGATAACAAGTGCTCTCCTTAATACCCATCACCCATCTAGCCCATTCTCCACTCACCTCCCTCTGTCAACCCTCAGTTTATTCTCTATCATTGTCTCTTATAGCTTGTATCCCTCTCTCCATGTTTTCTTTTCTCCCTTCCTATATGTTCATCTGTTTTCTTTCTTAAATTCCACTTATGAGTGAGGAGATCTTATGAGTGAGGAGATATGTATTTGTTTTTCTCTGATTGACTTATTTCACTTAGCATAATACACTCTAGCTCCATCCACATCTTTGCAAATGGCAAGATTTCATACCTTTTTGATGGCTGAGTAACATTCCGTTGTGTACATACACACACGCACACACACACCCCACATCTTCTTTCACAGTTCACCAGTTGATGGACATTTGGACATTTGGGCTTTCTCCGTAGTTTGGCTATTGTTGGTTATGCTACTATAAACATTGAGATGCATGTACCCCTTCAAATCAGTATTTTTGTATCCTCTGGGCAAATAACTAGTAGTGCAATTGCTGGATCATAGAGTAGTTCTATTTTTAACATTTTGAGGAAACTCCATACTGTTCTGCAGAGTGACTGTACCAGTTTGCATTTTCATCAACAGTGCAAAATTGTCCTCCTTTCTCTGCATCCTCACCAACACCTGTTGATTCTTATGTCATTCATTTTAGCTACCCTGACAGGTATGAGATCATATCTCATTGGGGTTTGATTTATATTTTCCTGATGATGAGTGATATTGAGCATCTTCTCATGTGTCTGTTAGACATTTAGATGTCTTTTTTGGAAAGTGTCTATTCATGTCTTCTGCCTATTTCTTAACTAAGTTATTTGTTTTTTGGGGGGGGTGAGTTTGATAAGTTCTTTATAAATTTTAGATACTAACCCTTTATCAGATATGCCATTTGCAACTGCCTTTTCCCATTCCCTAAGCTGCCTTTTAGTTTTATCGATTGTTTCCTTTGCTGTGCAGAAGTTTTTATATCTTGATGAAGTCCCAATAGTTCATTTTTGCATTCATTTCCCTTGCCTGTGGTAATGGGTCTATTAGGAAGTTGCTACAGCCAAGGTCAAAGAGGTTGCTGCCTGTGTTGTCCTCTAGGATTTTTATAGTTTTCTGTCACATTTAGGTCTTTCATCCATTTTTGAGTCTATTTTTGTGTATGGTGTAAGAAAGTGGTCCAGTTTCATTCTTCTGCATGTTGCTATCTAGTGTTCCCAACACCATTTGTTAAAGGGACTGTCTTTTTTCCCATTGGATATTCTTTTTTGCTTTGTCAAAATTAGTTGACCATAGAGTTGAGGGTCCATTCTGGGTTCTTTATTCTATTCCTTTGATCTATATGTCTGTTTTTGTGCCAGAACTATACTGTCTTGATGACTATAGCTTTGTAATATAGCTTGAAATCTGGAATTGTGATGCCTCTGATCTTGTTTTTCTTTTTTCTTTTTCTTTCTTTTTTTTTTTTAAAGATTTTATTTATTTATTTGACAGAGAGAGTGAGTGTGCATGCAAGTGTGTGCGAGCAGAGGGAGAGTCAGAGAGAGGGAGAAGGAGGCAGAGGGAGATGGAAAAGGAGGCTCCTGGCTGAGCAAGGAGCCCAATGTAGGACTTGATCCCAGGACCCTGGGATCATGACCTGAGCTGAAGGCAGATGCTTCACCAACTCAGCCACCTATGCACCCTGTTTTTCTTTTTCAAGGTTGCTTTGGCTATTTGGGTCTTTTGTGGATCCATACAAATTTTAGGATAGTTTGTTCTAGATCTGTGAGAAATGCTGTGATATTTTGATGGGGATTAAATTAAATGTGTAGATTGCTTTGGGTAGTATAGACATTTTAAAAGTGTTTGTTCTTCTAATCCATGAACATGGAATGCCTTTCCATTTTTGTGTCCTCTTCAATTTCTTTTGTAAATGTTCTATAGTTTACAGAGTATAGGTCTTTGACTTCCTTAGCTAGATTTATTCCTAAGTATCTTATTGTTTTTGGTCAATTACAAATGGGATCAATTGTTTCATTTCTTTTTCTGTGGCTTTGCTCTTGGTGTATAGAAATGCAGCAGAATTTTGCACATTGATTTAATAACCTGTGACTTTGCTGAATTCATGAATCAGTTCTAGCAATTTTTTGGTGGATTCTTTCAGGTTTTCTACATAAAGTATCATGTCTGCAAATAGTGAAAGTCTGAGTTCTTCCTGGCCAATTTGGATGACTTATTTCTCTTTGTTGTCTGATTTCTGAGGCTATGACTTCCAATACTGTGTTAAATAGTAATGGTAAGAGTGGACATATTTGTCTTATTCCTGACCATAGGGGAAGAGCTCTCAGTATTTCTCCACAGAGGCTGACATTAATTGTGAGCCTTTCGTATATGACCTTTATGATGTTGAGGTATGTTTCATCTATCTCTACTTTGTTGGGGGCAAGTTCATCAACTTAGTGAAGGACTGAGAGACTACAGAGAGGCATGGCTAGTTTGACTGAGTTCTCTAAAAAATTTTGATATCATTTTCCTCCCTTAAGGATCTTGTTTTGGGGGCACCTGGGTGGCTCAGTGGGTTAAGGCCTCTGCCTTTGGTTCAGATCATGATCCCAGGGTCCTGGGATCAAGCCCCACATTGGGCTCTGCTCCATAGGGAGCCTGCTTCCTCCTCTCTCTGCCTGCCTCTCTGCCTACTTGTGATCTCTGTCTGTCAAATAAAAAAGTAAAATCTTTAAAAAAAAAAGGATCTTGTTTCTAATGTAATTTTTTTTTAATGAAGCAATTGAGTTGTCTGACAATGTCTAAAAAATTAAGCAAGAAGTTAGAATTGGAACCCATGTCTCTCATTTTCAAATGTAGAGCACTTACTAATGTATCATGTTTTAATGTACCCCTCTTCAAATTATGTTAGTGTCAGTAATGATTTATCACTTCAGTTCACAAATACCTATGAATTCTTTGACCTCCTTTTAAAAAACAAACAAACCTGATTTACCTTAACTCATAAAACAGAAGGTCTCTGGCAGAGAAATACTCAAATATGAATTGTTGAGTTATTCTGAGTTTGATGCTTCCTGACAAACCTGGATGTGTCAATACAATTTTAACAGTCTTTAAGCAGATTTTATCTTCTTTTATCATTTTAGGTTTTGAACATATTGTTAGAATGTTTAATCAAAGATGAAAAATGTCAGAGCTCTTGCCCTAATGACTAACTTTGATTAACTCATCCAACCAGTCTGGTTTGCATTTCCATACTGTGGTTTCACTAATTTCATAAATTCAGACAGTACTATAACTAGAAGGATAATTTTAGGGGACAGCAGACAGCGAGGATTACATTACTTTTCTGGTGCTAGGCACAAGTAGGTGACAAGAGGCATCCTTACGCAGCTGCAATCTGTCAGTGCCTGCTCCAGGTACCTGCTCCTTGGATGAATCTCTAGGAGCTTCAATTCACAAGCAATTGAGTTGGATCAAAATGAATCTTCCTTTCATTCATATACTCACCATGTGAATTCTCTCATGTCCTTCAATTTAACATCTGAGCTTTGAATGATACTCTTTTTTGTTATATCTTTAACTTCATTTTTATCTCCTAAATTTGTATGTACATAAATGCTTATCAGATTATATTCTTTTAGTAGAGACTCATTCATTTATTAAAATAAAAAAATCACTGAGTGCTTATTATGTGCCAGACATCCTAGAGCAGTTATTATTATTAACTGCCAGAGCAGTTAATAAGACAAAATCTTTGTTCTCATGAAACTTATAGTCTGTTTGGAGCTTTGAATTTTATACTGCAGTTGGTAAAGATTTTAGGTACACACACACATATGCACACATATATCACATGTATATTTCTATAAACATATATATGCATATCTACATACATAGGTAGATGCATATATATGTGTATGTTTGGTGATACATGCTATGAAAAATAAAGTGAGTAAGGGGACAGAGAAATTCACAAGGATACTATTTTAGTTGGTCAGAGATAGACTCCCTGATGAAGTAGCAATTCAGCAGAAATATAGATTAAGTGAAGGAGTAAGCCAGGGTGATATTTGAAGGAAGAGTATTTCAGGCCAAGAGAGGAGCTTGCTTTGTCTGAATGACGGTTTAGAAAGTAGGAGTGTGGCTAGAACAGTGTGAGTGTAGACTATAAAGAGATGAAGTCTGAGATGTGAAGAGCCAGGTCATTTGGGGGCTTTGTTGGCCTTAATAATTTTTTTGGTTTTATTCTTATTCATTGGCCATATACTGGAAGATTTTGCATTGAGGAAGAACATAATCTGGTTTATGTTTAAAAAAATGTAATGTATGTGGTATAAAGAAAAGACTGTAGTGAAATTAGCATAGAATCAGGCAAACACATTAGGAGGCTGTCAAAATAATACAGGCAAAAAATGATGGTACTTGGACCTATATAGGATCTGTAGAGGAGTTAGATTTTCAGTATATTTCCAAGGTAGAACCAACAGGCTCTGCTGATGTCTTGGGTATGAAATCCAAGAAGAAGAAGAACTAAGACAACTTCATGATTTTAGCCAAAGATTCCCAAAGAATAAACATAGCCATTTTATTGAGAGGTAAAAATAGTATTAGGTAAGTAATGATTTCTAGAAACTTTCCTAGTAGATTAACAGTTCCTGCTGGATATAAGTAAAAATGCTTCCAAAAGACTGAATTGGTTGAATACCTCTTTATGTTACTTCCCGAGCATTTTTCACCCTTGCTAATGAAACCTCAGGTTGGCAGCCAAGATAAAAATGATTGGTGGAGCTATTAGGGAAATATTCACAGAGGCTAACAACTATCTTGCTTGACAGGTAGAAATGATGACTACTTAAGTGGCTTTAGGGGCTGGGAGTGACCTAAAAAAAAAAAGAGGAATGTCAATCTTACCACAGAATTCATTACTTCATTATCTATTTGCTAATATGAAAGAAATTAGGGATGTTCCCCACCTTCTGTAGTTGGATTTTATATCAATACTAAATGTTTAAATGCTGGAAATGAAATCAATTTAATTTTTACTTTTTAATTAGCAGGAGAATATTTGTTGTTCATTCAGTCCTGAAAGTAGAAAGGAGAAATCTAGGAATACTAGATATTCTGATGATAATCAGACTGACAGAAAAATAATTATTAGACAAAAAGCATGACTAGAAAAAGATACTTAGCAGAAAATTAAAAATAATATGTAAAATCATTCTTCAAATTTGTAAAATGGACTTTTTTCACTGGATGTATGCTTTTTGATTTGTATGTCTGCATTTCATAAAATCCAGGACATTTTTTGTTGTTGTTAGGGGAAAAGATGATTTTCAAATGGATGTAGTAATTTAAAAAATACAATAGTGTACCAAAATTCAAACATTTCCAGTTTTGATACAATATTTTGTGTACTATGTTAATATACTACATGAGGGGCTCCAATAGCAATTTCTTATTTTTCTGAAAGAATGGTGTTATGCTATCAGATATTTGAAAACAAATCTACCACTTATTTAAGAAAAAAAGTCACAAATCAAGAATTTCCAGCTTCCTAAAAGCAGGAATGTCTCCAAATTTTTTAAAAATGTTATTATAAACTCATTTGTGAAATATCTAATTTTTCACTGAGAATTTATCACTTAGTTCACATTGTTACCAGAAAGCAGTACTGTTCTCTTTCAGCTACAAACCATTATTTCTTTTGCACCATGTGGAATGCCCTGCTGCTTTTGAAACCTTTACCATGACTCCTAGCCATGTTCCTCATTGCTTTCATGATCAGGCTTTCCAGTGTTTCCTTTCCATTCATTGAATGGATGACAGTTTTTGGCTTTATGCTGTAGTCCTTGGTGATTGCAGCAAACATGGGTGATTTTTGCAGTAGTATAACCTCTGTTTTTTTTTTTTTTTTAAACCATTATATTACCTCCTACTTTTTTTTTTTTTTAAGATTTTATTTATTTATTTGACAGACAGAGATCACAAGTAGGCAGAGAGGCAGGCAGAGAGCCCGATGTGGGGCTCGATCCCAGGACCCTGAGCCAAAGGCAGAGGCTTTAACCCACTGAGCCACCCAGGAGCCCCTAACCTCTGTTTCTTAATGTTCTCATCTCTACTTTTCTTCATTCCCTCAAATATCCTAGACATTTATAACTCCCAGGACTTACCCATCTCTTAATATTCAACCCCAAATTCCAGTTTCTGTCCACAGTCTCTTCTCATTGAGCCCCTCCAGCATACATTTTCTTTGCCTTCCCTGGGATCTCCCACATTTGGACCTTTTCGTTTTCCTTCACTGCCTGCTCCTGCCTTCAAGTGCTTTCTTACTTAGTGTAGATATCTTGGTGATTATTCATGATCTTTCAAATACTTTTATCTTGTATCAAATTCTTCTTCCACCCTATTTGCTGGGCGAACCATGATGATACATATGCCTCAGGAATCCCAGTTATAAGAAACAGAAACTTCTGGATCATTACAGCAGAAAATAATTTATTGAAAGGATACTGAATAACTTACAAATTGGTGGGAAGACAGGTGAACAGGTCACAGAAAATGGGTGGGCACTGGTGGAGACTCTAAAATGAGCTCTCAAGCAAGGGCAGGTTACAGGGACATCTGGTTAGGATGCTGATGGGGTTCAGGACATGCTATCCAAAATATGCAAGATGGCAAATAAATACCTTAAACTGAAGGAGTCTGAGAAGCAGTGTGGTCTTTCTGAAACTTCCATCTATTGCCTTTCTTTCCTGAAAACAGGAGATAAATTTTACATGTGAAAGTTACCCTCCCTGTAGCAGAAGAGAGACATTTTATCACCAGAGAGAATTTAGGCTGGCAAGACATCTGTATAACAAACCTTGTTAAACTAAGTCTTATCTTCCTAGTTACTTCTTCACCATTTACTACCCTTAGACCAATCTCTTTTGTCCTGTGAATTCATCACAAATTTATTGTTTCTTTGTTTAAAAGGTATAAAAGCTTCCTGCCTTGTTAATTTCTTCAGGTCTTCATTCTCTTGTGAAGGATCCCACGTGATATAGGAAGACTCCCATGTGATGTAGGATGTTAGGATTCAAAGCCAATGTCTGAGAAAGAATTCTTGAGATGTCTTTGGTGCAAAAAAGTGATTTTATAAAAGCATGGAGACAGGACCCTTGATAAGAAAGAGTTGCACTGGGGTCAGGAGGAATGGTGCATTATAAACATGTAAGTTGGGAGGTGATTAGGATAGTGTTAAGTCTCTAAGGAATTTTGGAAGCAAAGTTTCCAGGACCTTGAGGGAGCTAGCTATTGTTGGGAAAAGGTCATTTATTATTGTGTAATAAAACCTGAGTCATGAGACCCTTCATATGTATATCAGTGGGTCATATGCTTGGGGGATGATTGCTGAAATGTATCTTGGGGGATAGAGATAAAGGAAGTTTATAGAGATAAAGGATCCTGGGGGTTGGGCTAAAATTGCCTTTTGCCCTTAGCAAAATATTAACATCGAGGCCTCTGAGTTCCTAAAGGAATGCCTCTGTGCCTATTTCAAGGACTTGTCAAAGGGCTATAAGTAGTAAGGAAATATTATAATTTTTCTTCTGTCTTTGTTTCCTACATTATCATGTACATGTACAAATTTAGTAATGTAAAAATTTAGTAAAATTTGAATGCTTTCCTCCTATTAATCTGTCTTTGTTAGTGTAAATCTCGGACCCAGCCAGACCTTAAGCCAGCCAGACCTTAAGCCAGCCATACCTTAAGATGGTTGAAGATAACTTTTCCTCCCCTACAATGTTGACTTTGAAACTGCCAGCCACACTGATGTGACTGCCTCGGAATGGTGCTGCTATAGTACCCCAATATTGATACTGGTGGATTATCAGAGGTGTGTTGCTGCCATACACAATTTCTAAACTGGGTTTAAGCCTTTGCATCACTTACTCAAGATTCAAAGAATTGATTTAGTTTTGAGTAGTATTAGAGCTGGGGTCCAGAGCTAATGGGCAAGAAAGAATTCTTGAGACATTTTGGAGCAAAAAGGTGATTTTATTAAGACACAGGTACAGGACCCATGGGCAGAAAGAGCTGTTGCACTAGGGTTGTGAGGAATGATTGATTATATATATAGGGTTGGGGGAGGTGAAGACAAAGGGAGGTGTCCAAAAGGACTTTTCATATGCTCAGGATACTGCAGGCCTCATTATTTTCACATTAAGGTTGTTTTTCCTTCTAGTAAGGGATTAACAATAAGACAGTTGGGAGCTTCCTGGAGAAACGTTATATTCTGTCTATTTCAAGTATTTGTCAATAGGCTGCAGGTTATAAGAAAATTTAATTTTATTTAAATTCCTTTCTGCCTTTGTTTCCCACATCAGAGTGACCCTGGTTCAAATGTTTATATTCTGATTTTAACAGTTGTAAATATGAAGTTCTTTCATCTTTATCTTTTGTACTGGGAGGTGAGGCAGGACATCCTATCAATTACACAAGATGAGAATTTTCTCCCAAATAGTAAATAAAAGTGTTTGGAAGCCAGATGACCAAGACCTGAGG
Organism: Martes martes; assembly: GCF_963455335.1. Taxonomy (NCBI): domain Eukaryota; kingdom Metazoa; phylum Chordata; class Mammalia; order Carnivora; family Mustelidae; genus Martes; species Martes martes. The sequence goes on along the minus strand of NC_137893.1, from coordinate 71,701,647 downwards.
TACCAAGTTAATGTTAATCCAATTGGCTTCCTCATTGCACCTGTCTATGGGCGACTGAGCACTGTTAGAGATAATTATATAGTCATAAATTCAAATTCTTTAATCACAATAGACCCCAACCATTTCCTAAATAATATTGATTCCTTATTTCTTTCTTCTGTTTTCCATGACCGTATTGCATATTTTCTCCTTCTAGTCCTTCTCTTTCTTCTCTTATTCTCAGGAGTTGTTGTTGTTTTCTTTAGAGAGAAAATTAGAAGTTCAAGAAAGTATCCTTTCAGTGTCCTGCCACCATGCCAACAAATTAATCTTGTTGTACTCATATTTTCTCTCTTCCTTCATCTCAGTTGTTAATCTTCCCACCTGTGCTCTAAATTCCCTACCTCTAGTTCTCCTTTTCCCACTTTTGTAGGTTCTCCGTTTGGTTGATTATTCCCCTTGCTATCAACTTTTCCTTTTTTTTTTTTTAACTTATTTTTATGCACTGACATTTAGTACTTCAAATTATTAACATTGAAAAGAAAAAGTTTTCTTTAACCTATATTGCTTAAGCTACTTTTATATTCTACTCAATGATGTTTGAAAGCTTTTCTGTAGTTGTCCTGAAAGAATGCCTTCTTATAGGTGGTTATTTCTGGAACAATTTTGCTGGAATTAGATGCAAAATTGAATCAAGCAGTTTGCAGAATTATAAGATAACTAAACATACAGGCTTTCTAAGTAACCTGATATGATTTGGCTATTAATAAGGAAGGAATAGGACCTGGGACTTGGTTGACTAAAATGGAGTGTTTCAGATACTCCCTTGCCAATGAAGAGCTCCTTTTTTCTTGTTCCAAGAGGACCAGCCTCTTCTTTCTTCAGTCCCTTATAATATTCTCATCTATGTCAGTTGCTGGAAATGGAATACAAATTTCCTCACCCTCTATTGATTTTCTGTTGCTGTCATAACAAATAACTTCAAATTTAGTGGCTTAAGACAATATAAATGTATTGTCTTACATTTTTCTAGGTTGGAAGTTCAAGCTGGGTCTTGCTAAGTTAAAATAAAAGTTTCCAGTAGGTTCTAGGAGGGAATCTATTTCTTTGCTTTGCCCAGCTTCTAGAGGCTGCCTGCCTTTCTTGGTTCATGGTCTATTTCCTCCATCTTTAAAACAAGCAATGTTTCTCACATTCCAGCACACTGACCTCCTCTTCTTCCACTCTCTTCCACTTTTAAAGAACTTTGTGATTACATTGAACTCACTGGAATAACTGAGAACTATCTTGTCAATATCCTTAACTTAATTATATCTGAAAAATCTTTTTCCATTTAAAGCAACATATGCATGAGTTTCTGGGAATTAGGACAGGGCACCGTTGGTCATCATTATCCTAATAATGACAAGACCACAGTATCCACCTCAAATACTCAACTACTTATTGCCCCAGGACCCATAACTATGGTCATTTATTAGCAGGCTTCAGAGTGGTAGGTAGAAAGATCAGGGAAGAAATAGCTCATCTACCAAAAAAAAAAAAAAAAAAAGGCAGCAAGTTTTTTATATACATATTGTAGATACCTAAGGGATAGATTTGGGAATTCATTATAGTATTAAATGAAGGAGGACAAATGTAACACTAGTTTGGACCAATTTTTTTGAAGTGGATAACTTACGAGATATTCTAGATTTTATGTGTTAACCTGAGCAGCAGGTAATAGCTTTAATAATTTGTTTTGCTGGTGATGGAAACTTTGACTGAGAGTTGATATCCATAACTTCCCTAGTATAATGTAAAGGAAGGAATCTAAAAGTCTAAGCAAATAGGAGTGTTGGAATATTTATCATGCATGACAATGTATTGCCTATCCATTATATATTCTAAAGAGACCAAAGGATCCTTGCTTAACTAAGGTATTGAACACCAGTGTCCTTGAAAGCCCCGTGGTGACTGTCTTCTGTAGTCTAGTCATGACCGCAGAAGATGCTGCCAGTGAGTTGGTTCCCTGATTTTATTAGGGATGATGGGATCCAGAGTGACAGAAGCTAAGTGTCAAAGCTTAAATAGGATCAAAGATAACGTATGTACTTTTACAGCAATGGGCAGTAGAGATGAGGTGGTAATATGAATATTTTGACCCACAGGAATCTCTGGAGAAAGATATTTTTAAAAAATGATGTCTATCAAAGATGCATTTAACTCATTATTGATGCAACCAATAGTATGCTAAAGCTGATTAAAAAAATTGTAGGGTAGATAGAATTATTTATAGCTATAGAAAGAAAAAATGCTAGATTAAGATTTCTAAATGACATAAAAAAATTTTAATGCCCTACCCGGTATGTAAAGTTTTCTATGGCATAAAAATCATTTGCATTTCTATAGGACAAAATTAATCTGCATTGCTATAGAAACAGAATCATCTGCATCATTATGAGTTTTCTCCTCACCAACTGGTACACTTACAGAGTTGTAAAATACTATAATCAAACCTACATGTCCGTAGGGGTTAGATAATCCTAGTTAGATAAACCTGCTACATAACACTCTACTGTGACATTGAAAGGACATGCAATCATCCCTTTGCTTATTTCCAAGTTTTGGATTTTTGTTTTACTTAACAGTTCTTTCTTTTTGTACACAAATTCCTTTCTCCCCTGGCCACAGTCAACAACTGATGCTTTTTGTCACTATAAAAAGATTTATCTTGCATAGAGTCATATACAATCTATTCTTTCGATCTTTTGCTTAGTATAAAATTGTTGGGCTATCTATCTTTTAGTATCTATCAGAAGTTCATTATTTTAGTTGTTGTTGAGTCATATTCTGTTATGTGGATATACTAAAATTTGTTTATCCATTTATCTACCAATGGGCTTCTTGTGTCCTTCCAGTTTATAGCTATTTTGAATGAAGCTATTAAGAATCTTCAAACACAATCCTTTATGTGAACATATGTTTTCATCCCAACTGGGTAAATAACAATGAATGGAATCAGTAAGTTGTATGGTATGTGCACAACTTATAAAAAAGAAATTCTCAAAGTGGTTAAATCACTTTAAATTCCTACCAGCGGTATATCAGAGTTTCAGGGGCTCCCCATCCTTACAACACTTGGTATTGTCAATCTTGTTTTAGCCATAATAATGGGTAAATAGTATGTCTTAGTTCAGGCTGCTAGAACAAAAATACCATAGTCTGTTTAGATTGAACAACAAGCATGTTATTTCTTATAATTCTAGAAGATAGCAAGTCCAAGATCAAAGCGCTAGCAGATTCAGTGTCTGGTTAGGACCTGATTCCTGGTTTACAGATGACTATGTTCTTATTCTACCTTCACATGACAGGATGAGAGTAGGAGAAATCTGGGTCTTTTATAAGGGCACTAATCCCATTGTTGAGGGCTTCATCATCTTGACCCAATTAGCTCTCAAAGTCCCCACTTCCAAATACCATCTTATTAGAGATTAAGTTTTAGCATATAAATTTTGAGGGATATAAACATCCAGTCTTCAGTATAATAGTAACTTATTATGGTTTTAATTTTCATTTAGCTAATTATTAATCACATTGAGCCTTTTTCCATGTATTTATTGGTCATTAATATGTATTCTTTTGTGGGACACTTGATTAGGTCTTTTGTCTGTTTTAGTGAAGAGGTGTTTTGTCTTGTAGTGTAATACCCTCTAATTATCTTTCTTTTCTTGTGATTAATTGGGTGTGATATGTTATGAGGAAAATATAGGAATATAAGTTTATATATATATACACACACACACACGTATATATACACACATATATATACATATATACACACACGTATATACATATATACATATATACACATATACATATATACATATACATATACATATATACACATATATACACATATATACATATATATTTTTTAAAGATTTTATTTATTTGACACACAGAGAGAGATCACAAGTAGGCAGAGAGGCAGGCAGAGAGAGAGGGGAAGCAGGCTCCCCACAGAGCAGAGAGACCGATGTGGGACTCAATCCCAGGACCCTGAGATCATGACGTGAGCAGAAGACAGAGGCTTAACCCACTGAGCCACCCAGGTGCCCTATATTTATTTTTAATATGTATTAATACGCAAAAGTTTTTTTTCTTTCATTTAAAAACATACTTTAACCCTACTTTGATGAACTATGTGTTACTATGAATTTAATTATTTAGTAATGTTTAGATTTGATGAAGAACAAAAAAGATTAGTCTGAATAAATCATTCCTTATTAGAAGTTCTATTTTCTCTATGCTGTGTTGTAGATGGATGGATGAGCTGTATATCTCAGCTATTAGTAAGAAAACTTGTATAAATTCAAGGTAATATTAATAATTTTAACTTATGCATTTTAAATATAATCTAAGGGTTTAAGATACATAATTTATATAAAGAACTGAGGATATGACTTGATTTATTTTTATAGCAATAAAGTATATTTTTGAAGATTGAGTAACTTATGGATGATATTGAACTGAACTAAGTAAATAAAACACATTTCAATAAAAGTGTAAACTTTTGAAATTGAATGTAATACTAATAGAGATATGAAAAATTCACATAGGAAAGTATAGTTGAAATTATTTGTAAAAAGAAATATAAATATTAAAAACCTTATGTAAATGTAGGAGATATATTTGGAAAAAAGAGAAATTGCTCATTTGACTGCAGAAGGATTTGTTTAACTTTGATCATTCATTAATTTATTCAATATACAAACATTTATCGAGCTTAGCAACTACAGTATAAAACATTGTTATGTGTTAAGGATATAAATTATATAAGACCTCTAATCTCAGTGAAGTCACATGTTCATAAAGATCATATTTTTATACAATGTTATAGGTGATAATATAGATATATAGCACATATACTTTTTTTTTGCTTTTTTTATTGTGTTATGTTAGTCATTGTATCAAAAATGAAAGATATATTTTATGGTGAGCACATATACTCTGAATGATAAACATGTGATCTATATATTTTATAACATTACTAATAGCTCTGCTAATATTATAAATTATATAAACCCAATATCAATATTTTCTAGCTTAAAAAATAATGCTTTATTGTATTTATATATTTTATATCAAACAAACAACCTAGCAATTCTAACAACAGAAAAAGATTGTCATGAAGGTTGCCAATGTATAAATCAGTGAGAAAACAGAACATAGGTTGTCCCTCTGAATTTGCTCCTTTCTCTTGAGATTTACTTTAACCTGAGAAAGCAAAACTCTACCTAGTTAAGAGCTTAAAAGAAAACAGTTCCTGAGGGGAGCAAAAGAGATCGCGAATAGGAGACTAAAGAGAGTCAGATGCAAAGTTTCTGTGCTGAAACTGCCTTTGTAAGACTCATGAGTTCCAACCAATACTATTGATTCCCACTGCATGTTACCCACATGGCCCTTTTTCCTTTATCTTGCCCACCCTAATTATTGATGCCTTTCTTTGCCTTCATAAAATGTCAAGTTCCCTCCCCAGTGAAAGTGGGACTCAGGAGTTCCTTTCCAGAACATTTGAGAACATAGTAACTACTGTATCCCCTGGTTCTTCAGTGTATACCTTAAAGGTAGCTGTAATAAACTAATTCTATATGAAAAATTACAATTGAGGATTAAATAAACCAAAGATCCAATTTAAATATTATATATCTATTCTGAGTCATCATCATCAGTAGCTTTGTATTGTTTTCATGAATTCGTAAGCATTGGCAGAATAAAACAACTAGAATTAGGCAGTTACTGCTGGTCTCGTACTTGTGCTATTTATTTTTTGGAGAATGTTTAACTTACTCTCATATTTAAATGTGTCACTCTGAAGGAAGTGACTCTTTCCTTCTCCCTCTCAAACCTCAGCATTATCATCACTACTTTCTGGTATATGCTATCATGACTGATCCCTATATCCTTTTTGATGATGTTAGAACTCATTCCACTTCTAGTGATACTGGATCCTCTTTGTAGCAAACCACAGAATCTTTTCTGATGTCTCTGAAACAAACAAATACATGAATAAACAAACAAGATTCTCATGATAGCTTTCTAGAATTTTGTCTCTTACTGGTTTCTATGTCAAATATTATATATATATTCTTCATGTGAAAGACATGCTAAAGGCACAGTGCTGGTCCATGCATTAAATTTCCATACTTTAAAACTCCAGGGATTTAATAAATGGGAACTGACTATAATGGAATAATGAGACTAATTTTTAATGGAATGAATGAATTTTCATAAGTTGAGCAGCATTTTCCAAAGCAAACCACTATAACAACCTATGGGATGATCCATGGAAATATGAAGGGTTTTATGGCTTAAATAATGCCGTGTAATAAACATAAACTATAGCTTAGGTTGTAGATTTAATGCACTTAAACATAATAATCTCTCTCATATTTCATGTTGAGGAAATCTGTTTGGCAAAGTAGTTCCCAAGTTTATTTGAAAGGTGGTTGAGTGCATTGGTTAAGAACTCAAGGTCTGCAATCAGATGACTCAAGACCATATCCTGACTGCATTTGCTTCTTGGAGAGTTTGAACCAGTTATTTAATCTTTGTTTCTCAGTTCCATCATGTACAAGATGGAGTTAATAATAATAACTGCCTCATAGGTTTCTTGTGAGGATTGAATGAATTAATATATATCAGGTTTTTTGAGTAATACTTGACATAAGTGCTCTAAAAAGATCTGTGATTTTAATTTGGCTTTGATATCCTTTTTTCATGTAGTACCCACTAGTAGCCTGTGGCTAATAATGTACTTATCCTTCACTGACTAATTCCCAAATGTTGGTTATGTGTTAAATGTTGTCTTGGTCAGTTTGGGCTGCTATAACGAAATACTAGAGTGGCTTAAACAGCAAACATTTATTTCTCATGCTATGGTTATTAGAAAATCCAAGATCATGGTGCTGGCAGATTCCATGTCTTGTGAGAGCCCATTTCATGGCTTATAGATTGCTGTCTGCTTATATCTTCATGCAGTAGAGAGCAGAGAGTGAAGATCCAAACTTCTGTGTCTCTTCTTACAAGGGCCCAACTACTCTCTCCAAAGGCCCCATCTTGTAATATCATCAGATTAAAGTTTTAGGATTTCAGCATGTGAATTTTAGTTGGGGGGGGGGCAAAAGCATTCAGTCTATAACAGCAGTACTATTAATATTTATTTTTATTTTAAAGATAAACTGAGGCTGCTTAATCACTTCAATCAATCAACAAATATTTACTTAGCAAGATATAAGTATCAGATCTATATCTGTGGATAAGAGGCACACACAGGTTAGAAAACTTGTTCTGTCTGATTCTGATGCTTGTGCCAGCAGTGGCTGGAAGTAACAGTCTTCTTGTATTTATTTAAGATAGTGGAGAAGTTGAACATGACTATCTGGGAGTGCCTGGGTGGCTCAGGTGGTTAAGCAAATGCCTATGGCTCAGGTCAGATCTCCAGGTCCTGGGATCACATCCCAAATTGGGCTCCTGGCTCAGAGGGGAGTCTGCTTCCTTCTGCTCTCTGTCTCTCTTTCAAGTGAATAAATAAAATCATATATAAAATATATATGTATTTTATATATAATATATATATTTTATATATAAAATATAAATATATATAATATAAAATCATATATATATGATTATATATATATATATATATATATATATATATATATATATATATATAATGAGACCAAGATCTCAACTTCAGAAGAAGAATCTATTGTGTTGAGAATTTGCACATGTGAGTGCTCCTAGGGACGGTTTTTCATGGCTGACAGCATCATGGGTGTTTGACCCAAGAAGGGATGAACAGTTACCTAATGAGTTCTACCAAACACGAATAATGGTGATTAAGTAAATAATTCCACACTTGCTTTTAGGGCATTTGAATATCAGACATACTAGGAGGGAATTTTTAATCTCATTAATGTGGGATGGAGAGATGGTTTATTGCTAATTCACCATAATGGTTAAGTCCTAGTTGGTAGAACAATAAGCATCAGGTGCATCTGATTTTCTGCTAGAGCTGATACTGTACTGATAGTGTCTGTGAGGTCTGGCTTGTGGCTGTTCATATTTTCCTTTCTTCCCTTATATCCTTCTAGAACAGAAAAATTTTGACTAGCCAAGAAGGTGCAAAAAATGCTGTTAGCACTTTCTCAGTTCTACCTTTCACAAATATCACTATTCACATATGGAAAGTACTCTTGTTTCCTACTAGAGAAAGAAGGTAGAATTTTAGTTATGGGTAGGAATTTTTTGAGAGAAAGAAGAGAGAAAATGATTCTATTAATTTTGAGCTCATTATCCTTTAACAGGGAACTAAACATGGCAAAAGGCATTATAAAGAGATATGATTTCCTCTATCCCTTTAAAAGAACTCTGTGTTATTAAGGGAGAGAGATTGTGACCAAATTTGTTGGAATTGTTTGTGTACGTGCAATGTGTTTAGGGGCCCTGCAGAGCACAGTCTTTGCCCACAGACAAAGTATAGCCCAAAGTTAGTGAAAAAGTTATTTCTACATATGCATGGAACACAACATCCTTCTAGTCCTTTAGAGGCCTACAGCCTGGGGCACTGGAGTTTTCATGACTAGAAGCGGTGATTCTTCTTCAAGGGCTTCCACAGTCAGGGAGGAAGAACTTTTGTGAGCCTAAAGGAGAGCCAAAGAGGAGTATAAATGTGACATGATGACTGCAGCTGACAGACTGGTTTCTAAGTATAATTGAAACATGCTTTGAGTACTTCCAGAAAAAAATTTAAAAACTTGGAGAAGAAGTTGAGGGGAGCTTATTTCATGCTAGGCAGAGAGGAGAGAGGATGATGACTCACAATTAAATATCTCTCCATTTTTAAAAATCACAGTCTGCTAAGGCTTGGGAATACTGGTTATAATTAAAATAAATCCCTATCAACTGAGATAACATCAGCATATCCTAAAAGATCCCTTCCAATCTGAGAGAGCTTAACACGCACAATTATATGGTATACTACCTACAAGAAGTAAGGACAGACAGCAGTAGTGAGGATTATTTTCTATGAAATTAATTTGAGGATAGAAAAGACAAAGTTGGGGCACCTGGGTGGCTCAGTGGGTTAAAGCCTCTGCCTTCGGCTCAGGTCATGATCTCAGGGTCCTGGGATCGAGCCCTGCATTGGGCTCTCTGCTCAGCGGGGAGCCTGCTTCCTCTCTCTCTCTCTCTCTGCCTGCCTCTCTGCCTACTTGTGATCTCTGTCTGTCAATTAAATAAATAAGATCTTTAAAAAAAAAAAAAAAGAAAAGACAAAGTTATTTTGTTATTTTTATTTTTGGTTAATTCAAACCAGAAAGGCCTGAAATCAAAGAATTAAACAACAATCTAAAAATCACATGATAGAAATTCTTTCCTAGAACTAAATAGTTTTGCACAATTTAACAAATTATTAATAATTACTATTAAAAATGTATGTACTTCTTTTTTATAAAGATTTTATTTATTTATTTATTTATGTGGAGAGAGAGAATGAGAGAGAGACAGAATCTGAAACAGACCCCACTCTGAGCACAGAGACCGACGGAGGTCTTGGTCACATGACTGGGGGATAACGACCTGAGCCAGAGTCAGATGCTTAACCCACTGAGCCATCCAGGAGCCCCTGCACTTGTTTTTATTCAACTTTTTATTTTGGAAAAATTTATAGACTTGGGGGATTCCTGAATGGCTCAGTGGGTGGAACATACTACTCTTGATCTCAGGGTTGTGAGTTTGAGCCCCACATTGGATGTAGAGATCACTTAAAATTTTTTAAAAATCTTAAAAAAATTTTAAACTCAGCAGAAGTTGCAAAAATAGTACAGAGAAGGTCCATGTACCCATCATCCAGCTTCTGTCAACGGTGACAGCTTACACAATTTATTATCCAAATCAGAATACTGATATTAGCAAAATATAATTAACTAGACCAATCACGTCAACTACCATAAACCACAAAAACTTACCGAAGATGAAATAGATAATGTGAATTGATCTGTAATTTGAAAGCTCTGGAAAACAATTTTCAAGGTGGTTTCACAGGAGAATTCTACCATGCACTTAAAGAAGAAATAATATCAGATCTACACAATCTCTTCTAGAAAAGGGAAAAGGAAGCAATACTTCCCAACACTTTTGGGGGACTAACATTACCCTGTCACCAAAACCAGATAAAGATTGCAGAAAAAAAAAAGCAAGCTAATTTCTCACGAACATAGACACAAAAATCTTCAACAAAATATTAGTGAATTGAATCCAGCAATATATTGAAAAAATTATACAAAATGACCAAGTAGATTTTATTCCAGTTATGCAAAGCTGGTTCAACACATCAAAATTCATTAATGTATCTATATGCTAAAAACTACAAAACCATGATGAAATAAATAAAGAAGATCTAAAGAAATGGAGAGGGAAACTATGTTCATGGATTGGAAAGCTCAACATAATGAAGATGTCAATTCTGCACAAACTGGTTAAATACAATTCCTATCAAATTTTCAGCAAGATTTTTTCTTGTTAACATAGACAAATATATCTTAAAACAAATATGCAAAGGCAAAGGAACTAGAATAGCCCAAGCAGTTTTGGAAAAGAAGAATGAAGCTAGAGGAATCATTCATATATATAGATATAGATATAGATATAGATATAGATATAGATATATAGATATATATATTTCTATGTCTATATATATATATTTCTATGTCTCTACTTAATATGCTCAATCTTTCTAGCTTTTGAATAAATAAAAAACAATTATAATGATGAATGTGTTTTCATGTTCTGTCTGCTAATTCTAACATCTGTTTCAGTTCTGGGTCAGTTACAATTGATTGCTTTTCTCCAAACATAATTTCCTGCTTCTTTGGATGCTTGTTGATTTTTTTTAAATCAAATGACAGGAAATATAAATCTTACTTGGTTGGGTGCTATATACTTTTGCATTTCTAGAAATATTCTTGGCCTTTATTCTCAGTGAAGTTAAGTTACTTGAAAAGAATTTAATTCATACTGGTCTTATTTTTACAATTTGTTTTTCAGGACAAGAGCAGCATTTAACCTAGTACTAATCTTACTCCATTACTAAATCAAGACACTTCTGAGTACTCTACACAATGTGCCTTGAACTATGAGGTTTCCCACTCTGGCTGGTGGGAGCTGTCAGTATTTCTGGTCCTGGGTGAGCACCAGGAACTGCTCTATCTAGTTCAGGTGTTTTGTTTTCCTCAGCCATGGGTAGTCTCCTCACATCCATGCACCAGTGAGTGCTTGTCTGTGTCCTGGATGCAAACCCTCAATAGTTCCAGGGATTCATTCTCTGAGAAGCTATCTTCTCACTGGTGCTCTTTCCTTTGATTCTTGTCACCTTTGTCTTTCTGGATTTCCAGTACTGTTTTCTCTACCCAGGGAGTCTGCCATTCTCGTTCTCTGTAACCCCTGCTTGCACAAAAGCCTGGACATCCTTTTGAGTTAGTAAGCTGGGCAGTAGTAGAACTCACCTCATTTGTGTCCCATCTTGCAGGGATGACCATCCTTCATCTGACATATTGAAAATATTGTTTTATTTATTTTATTTGCCTTTTTTAGTTGTTTCAAGTAGGAGGGTAAATTCAGTGCTATTTAGGAGCTATCTGGCTTCTTTTGGGCCAGATGTGAAAATCCCACCATTTCTACTTTAGTTCTATTTTATTCTGGACATTTAAATTTCTTGACTTCTCTTCCTTCTTCCATTCTAATAACTTCCTTTTGCTACAATCAGAGTAATTCTTTTAAAATACACAGTTGGTCAAATACTGAAAAACTTCATGGCTTCTCAAAGCAGTTAACATGAAGAATAAAATCTAATAAAAGCTTAGTAAAGTTTACAGGGCTTCTTTTAAAATCTGGCCTTAAGGGGCACCTGGGTGGCTCAGTGGGTTAAAGCCTCTGCCTTCAGCTCACGTCATGATCCCAGGGTCTTGGGTTTGAGCCTCATGTCGGGCTCTCTGCTCAGCATGGAGCCTGCTTCCTCCTCTCTCTGCCTGCCTCTCTGCCTACTTGTGATCTCTGTCTGTCAAATAAATAAATAAATAAATCTTTAAAAAAAATAAAATAAAATCTGGCCTTAAGCCATCTAATCCAACATTTTCTAGTACTTCCTTTCAGACCGTATACTCCTATCATGCTCAGTGTGGAGCTCTTCAAAGGTGTGGATAGTCTTGTGTCTTCAGATAGTGACTATCCTTGCACTTTTCTCCTAGCTGTGTCCTACTCATCCTTTCTCATTTAAAATATATTGTCCCTAGGTTTAACTCAGTACCTAGCACATAACAGGCCCACAATACAAACTTCTTTTAGCATATTGTTATTTAGGGTTGGTGTGGGGAGGATGGAGGTGAAAAATAGAAATTGATCTGGGATATTTGTGACTTTAAAAAAAAATCAAATGAATTCTAAATAAAATTATGTCACTAATGCTTATATTCTCATCATCTTTATATTTCTTCTGAATAGTTAGGAATATGGCTGTTTCGACAGCTCAAGTTTGCGATGGAGTTTATCCACCTGCTCCCTTTTCTCATCACTCCTACTGAGTTTTTTGGCCTTTCTCCAGGGCTCTCTGTTTAGTGCCAGATTTTACCCCATTCAAGGTTGGCATGCTCATTCAATTTTATTCCAGGAAAGGCCCTTCTACTCCTTCCCCAGGCCAGCTGGCATCTTCTTAAAATCCTTTCCAATATCCGTGGCCTATCTCATGTTCCAGGTTCCTCTTGCCTTGGCTTTTTCTCATAACACACCAGATTCTCTAATGAGGCAAAGGCTATTTGTCTTGACTGGTGGTGGGCGGAATTCCTAGTCCTATTACAAGCCACCAAGCAGAAATTATTTAACTAGAAAGAAAAGATGGCATAAAATTTAAAAAAATGGTTAGAGGATAAAAAAAAACAAAATCTTTTTTTCTATACTTTAGATAAAGTTCCTCAAAAGAACATTCTCATAAAAAACTACAATGTTAATTATTGATGTATAGAACTCTTCTTTGGAACATAACTCAAAGGTATTTTTTTAATTTGAATTACTTTAAAGTATATGCACAATGATGTTTTTGGAAAAATAATTTTCCCTGCTTTTAATTTTTGAGAACTTCTTGAATATAGACTCGGTTAATATTTGAATCATATATTCATTTGTCATAAAATATTAAGTACAGGTAGTACAAAGCACAATGCTTGATTTGGGTACACATATGCATCAACAATGCACATTAGTTTCTCCCTTTCTGTACGTGTGTGTGAATAAATGACTAAAAGGCCACTTATTGGTTCAGAGCTGAACTATAAAATTTTAGAACATCTGCAGTGTCTAGCAATGTTATGTAACTATTTTATATATATATACACATATATATATATTTTACTTTGCAGAACTGATATATAAATTAAAATGTGGCTTCCTTTATATCCTGTTGTTTCTTTGTTTGTATCCTGGGGGTACAGAATTGGGTTAATATTTATCTTCATCACATACTCTCATCAGTGACTCTTGCAAACCTTATTTATTAGTTTGTTTTTGTTTGCAAGCAATGATACAACAGATATCAGTTAACCTAGTACCCAAACTAGAACATCTAAGGATCTGGTTCTTGACATTTCTACACCCTACCTGTCATCATCTTCTAATTATTACTATTATCTTGGATCATGTATGGATATTATCTTGCTTTTAAAAATATGTCTTAGTTATAGCTAAGTAGTTCTATCAAGCAGATTGTTTTGTTTTACATTTTTTTAAAAAGATTTTTATTTATTTATTTGACAGAGAGAGGGATCATAAGTAGGCAGTGAGGCAGGCAGAGATGGAAGGGGAAGCAGGTTCCCTGCTGAGCAAAGAGCCTGATGTGGGGCTCGACCCAGGATCCTGAGACCATGACCTGAGCCAAAGGCAGAGGCTTAACCCATGGAGCCACACAGGCGCCCCTGTTTTCCTTTTTTTAACATTTAATTGTTTTACATTTTTAGCTTATAAAAACATATTATGCAGTATTTTAACTTTTTGTACTTACTTTTCTCATCTAAATTTAGATTGCTTACTTTCATTAGTGTTGTTGTATGTAATGTTTGTTTATTCATTATTTGACATTATTATATTTTATAAATATATAAGAATTTAGTCATCTACTTACTTGTCAATATATTTTTGACTGTCTTTAAACTTTTGCTATTACAAACATTAATGATATAAACATTCTACTTATAAATCTGGTTTACCTTTGGGAGAGATTCTCTTTAGTACAAAATTATCTGAGTTAAGTGTAAGTTTTCTAGAAGTTATAGAAAAATACAACATTTTTAGACTGAATTTTGTTATTATATAAACTTACATATCCCAGACAAATTCTATTTATTATGAAGATAATAAAAGTATTATGTATACATGTTCAAAAGTATTAGCCTTTTTTAAAAAGTTAATTTTGTTGGGAATTTCAAATTTGCTGTCCAAAGACTAAATTCAATCTGTAAATGTTTTTCTTTGTTGTCTTTTTTAAAAGATATATCTCTTTTCCTAATTAAAAAAAAAGCTAAGTACTCTGTTGTGTCTCACTTTTATATCAGTTAATGTGAACAGAACATCCATTTCTGTATGGGACAGTATTTCTTTTGTTTAGCTCAAAAAGTAAGGTAAGAGTTGTGACTAGATTTGACAAGTTGGCAAACCTAGGAAGTATTGTCCGAATATTATTTTCTCATGTCTTAGAGCACAGAAGTTTAAACAAGCGATTTGGAGTAAATACATCAACTAGTATCTGTTTAGTGTTGATATTATTCAACATTACTTTCAATGGCCTGAAAAAAAATGAGATTATCTTTTTGTCCTAAATCTTCTTATTCAGATCATTTATTTTATAACTCCTTTTTACAAAATAAAACCCCACTAAACTTTTTTCCACGACCAGGTAGGACAATGGCTAGTGCTTCCTGAAAATACCAAACAGATGACAGAGTCATTTCTTTTAGGGCTGACTTTGTGCTCTGAAATTTTTAAGGTTGCATTTGTAACTTATTACTTTACCACAAGGGTGCACTAAGAAGCCCTCATAAATACAAGAATCAGCTATTTAATTTGCTATAACTCATTTATCCAGAACAGTAAAATGTTTCTACTGATTCACATGAAGCTGTTCATACTCAAAGAACTTTCCTACATTGTTAGAGATACTGTGCAGAGGAGCAAAAAAATGAATTCTCTTCACAAAGAAAATACAAATAAATAAGAATTTCTTTATTATAGTTTATTATTGTCTTTAAAACTGTTTCATAAATTTTTTCAGACATTAAAATGGATTTAGTCAGGGATTTTTTATTTCTTTGGCAGTTGAAAAAATAGTTTTATTCTTTCTAAAAAAGTTTTAATTACTTGGGAGAAATAGTGATAAGATCTTAGCATGTATTCTAATTATGGACTGTAAAAGTTTCATATATTATATTAGAATTATACCAATTTTTCTTCATTACTTAGATTAAATAAAATTGTATGTTGAGATTTTATGAACCTTACATAAATCAAGAGACACTTTACATACTGTATATACCAACCTGGACTACTGGAAGTGAGTTTTGTTTTGTTTCACAAATAAAAAGCAAATAAAAAATGAACAATAGTGCCCCACATCTATTTATGTCTATATACCAGCAACATATCATATCACCTTTGTCATTTCCTTGACAAAAAGTGGCAATCATTTTGCTTTTAGATATGGTTTGCAATTTTTAACATATAGGTCTACCACATCACATCCCTTAATTTCCAGAGAGCATTATTAGCTGCCTATTACATGTCAGGCACTCTGATAGATCTCCGGGAATCAAGGTTAATAACAATAGCAGATACAAAGGCTTCTTTAAGGCACTCACTGTCTATTAGGAAAGTGGTGGAGATGGAGTTATTAGAAAGGAGTGTGAAGGGTCAATTCTTTCTTCAGTATTTGTTCGAGAGTTTGCATTAGCAACAATCAGAATGAATCTCTTTGAAAGGGATACTGTCTCATATCATGTTTTTAGGTTGGGTAGTAGAAGAAACTCTAAGTTGGGAGGCAGTTCTCAGTTTTTGTCTCAGCTCACTCAATGAAACTTTGGGAACTTCAGAAGGTCTAGTTTGCACATTTGTAAAATACAAGAATTAGAGTAAATGATCTTTCAATTTTCTTTGAACTTTAACATGCTGTGATTCTACTTATGTGCATAATTAAGAGATTTATTCTACTTAAATGCAAAAGAAACTGGATTGCAAACTGAACATTTTGTGGCATCAGGACAATAAATATATTGTAGACTTTTGATTTTGAACATAAAGACATTATTCATTTTTATGGTTTAATTCAGCTGTAGGCGCCTTGTGAACATGATAGGCACAAAATGACCCTTACATACAGAATAATCCTTTGAATGCAACATTCCAGTTTACTGCTATTCATCACTGTAAATTTCTTAGTAGACTAATTGGCTTGATAATTGGAAATATGGAATATCAATTCAAGAAATATTTTATATTGAAGATTTAAAATTGTGGAATTTTACTGAGGACTTCTTTATTTTCTGTCACATCTGTCATCACCTTTAATTCACATTTGAAAATTATTGGTTTCTTATGAACGATATCAAACGTAAAAAATGACAGAATGACATAATAAATTCGCATGTATTCATCACAAAATTTTTCTTTTTTTTAGTTAATTGCAATTGTAATTGACTATAATGCTACATTAGTTTCAGGTTTACGACATAGTGATTCAACAATACTATATCTTATGCTATGCTCACCGCAAGCGTAGCTACCATCCATCACCATACAAATGTTATTAAAATACCATTGATTATATTCCCTATGCTGTACCTTTTATTCCCATGACTTATTCATTCCATAACTGGAAGCCTCATAGGTCTGATTCTGCTTTTTGTTTGTTTATTCATTTGTTTTGCTTTTTTAGATTTCATATAAAAGTGAAATCATGGTATTTTTCTGAGTTATCTCACTTAGCATAATACCTTTTGGACCCATCCATATTGTTGCAAATGGCAAGATCTTATCATTTTTATGGCTGAGTAATATTCCAGCGTGTGTGTGTGTGTGTGTGTGTGTGTTGCATCTTCTTTATCCATTCATCTATCAATGGATAGTTGGACTGCTTCCATATCTTGACTATTGTTAATAATGCTGGAATAAACATAAGGGTGCATATATCTTTTTGAAATAGTCTTTTTGTTTTCTTTGGTTGAATATTCAGTAGTGGAATTGTTGGATCATATGGTATTTCTGTTTTTAATTTTTGAGGCGCCCCCCTATACTATTTTCCACAGTGGCTATACCAGTTTGCATTTCTATCAACAGTGCACCAGGCTTCCTTTTCCTCCATGTTCTCACCAACACTTACTGTTTCTTGTGTTTTTTATTCAAGTGATTCTGACAGGTGTAAGGTGATTTCTCTCTGGTTTTGATTTGCATTTCTCTGATGATTAGCAATGTTGAGTGTTTTCATGTGTCTATTGGCCATCTCTATATGTTCTTTGGAAAAATGCCTATTCAGGTCCTCTGCCCACTTTTAATTATTTCATTTGGAGGGGTTTTTTTGTTGTTTTTTGTTTTTTGTTTTTTTTTGGTGTTGAGTTGTATAAATTCTTTATGTATTTTGAATATTAACCCCTTATTTGCTCTATAGCTTACAGATATCTTCTCTCATTCAGTAGGTTGCCCTTTTTGATTTGTTGATGATTTTCTTCACTATGCAAAAGCTTTTTAACTAATAGTTTGTTTTTGCTTTTGTTTTCCTTGCCTTAAGAGATATCTCTAGAAAAATATTACTATGACTGATGTCAAAAAAATTACTGCCTGTGTCTTCTTTTAGAAGTTTTATGTTTTCAGGTCTCACATTTAGGTCTTTAATCTAATTTGACTTTAGTTTAATGTACAGTGTAAGAAAAAGGATCCAGTTTCATTCTTTTGCATGTAGCTGTTCAGTTTTCCTAGCACCATTTATTGAAGAGACTGTCTTTTCCCCATTGTGTATTCTTGCCTCCTTTACCATGGGTTAATTGACCGTTTAAATGTTGATTTATTTCTAGGCTCTCTGTTCTGTTTCATTGTTCTATGTGTCTATTTTTGTGCCAGTACCATACTGTTCTGATTGCTATAATTTTGAAGTATATCTTAAAATCTGGAATTGTGATACCTCCAGTTTTGTTCTTTCTTTCTTTCTTTTTTTTTTTTTTAAAGATTTTATTTATTTATTTGACAGACAGAGATCGCAAGTAGGCAGAGAGGCAGGCAGAGAGAGAGGGAGAAGCAGGCTCCCCGCTGAGCGGAGAGCCCAATGTGGAGCTCGATCCCAGGACCCTGGGATAATGACCTGAGCAGAGGCTTTAACCCACTGAGCCACCCAGATGCCCCTTGTTCTTTCTTGAGTGCTTTGGCTATTCAGGGTCTTTGGTGGTTCCATGCAAATTATAGGATTATTTGTTCTAGTTTTATGAAAAATGTTGTTGGTATTTTGACAGGGATTTTATTGAATCAGTAGATTCTTTGGGTAGTATGGACATTTTAACAATATTAATTCTTCCAATCCAAGAGCTTGAGCTATCTTCTCATTTTTTGTGTCACCTTCAATGTATTTCATCAATGTTTTATAGTTTTCAGAGTACACATCTTTCACTTTCCTGGTTAAGTTTATTCCTAGCTATTTCATTCTTTTTGTTAGAATTTTAAGTGCAATTATTTTCTTAATTTCTCTTTCTGCTATTTCATTTTTAGTGTATAGGAACACTTCCAATTTCTGTGCATTAGTTTTTTATTCTGCAAGTTTACTGAATTCATTTTTTACTTTGTATCTATCTATCTATATATAGATCTATCTATTATCTATCTATCTATCTATCTATCATCATCATCATCATCATCATCATCTATCATCAGTGGAGCCTTTAGAGTTTTCTATTTATAGTATCATGTCATCTGCAAATAGTTACAGTTTAACTTCTTTCTTTCCAATATGGATGCTTTTTATTTCTTTTTCTTGTTTGATTGCTGTGGTTAAGACTCAAGTACTTTGTTTGAATGAAAGTGTTTAGAGTGACCATCCTTGTATTATTCCTGATCCTAGAGGGAAAGCTCTCAGTTTTTCACCACTATGATGTTAGCTGTAGGTTTTTCATATATGACCTTTATTATGTTGAGATATGTTCCCTCTAAACCCACTTAATTAGGAGCTTTTATCAGTATCATGCAGTTTTTAAAACAGATTTATTTATTTAGAGAGAGAGGGAGAAAGAGAGAGCATAGGAGGAGGGGCAGAAGGAAATGCAGAGAAAGAGTTTTTGGTTTTTTTTTTTTTAAGATTTTATTTATTTATTTGACAGAGATCACAAGTAGGCAGAGAGGCAGGCAGAGAGAGATGGAAGAAGGCTCCCTGCTGAGCAGAGAGGCTGATGCAAGGCTTGAGCCCAGGACCCTGGTATCATGACCTGAGCAGAAGGCAGAGGCTTTAACCCACTGAGGCACCCAGGTGCCCCTGCAGAGAAAGAATCTTGAGCAGACTCTCCACTGAGTGCAAAGCCCACCACCAGTCTCAATTCCATGACCCTGAGAACACAACCCCAGACAAAACCGAGAATCAGAGGCTCAACTGACTGAGCCAGCCAGGTTTCTCTGTCATCCAGTTTTAACAATAGTCAGTCCATGACAAATCTTCATCACTATATGCTATCCACTGCTGATTATTTTCAAGGAAATCCCAATATTGCATCATGTCATCTGTAAATATAATGATAAAGCAATCTAACCCGTTTATAAATCAAGTTTAGGCTTTTTCCTACTTCTTCAATTGTTTGTTTTTGACTTCTCTTCTCCCTTATGGCTATTGCTGTGAGAATAGTGTAAGCATGGTGGGGATTTGGGATTCCGGGATGTCTGTGTATGTGTCTTGTTAATTAACGTGCATTAGTATTATTTAAGCTTGATCTCAGATGTACCATTTTCATCTTAATATGGATTGCTGCCGAGCCTGCCTGACTTTATGACTTAGTGGACCGAATCAAACACAGTTTATGAGAGGCAGTTCTATATATATGGTCACTTGGTTTTATATTGTCAAGTGTTTCAGATTACCTGGTGATAGTTCATCACGAGCTGTTTTTCAAAAAGTACGTAATTCTTCATGCAAATGGCACTCTACCTTGTTCCATTACCCCAGTTGCTTGTATTGCGATTCAGCTACTGGGGCTTGCTATGAATTTCTCACTAACTTTTTCTATCACTGAGACTTCAGTTTTGTTATAAGATCTACTAACCTGTATAGCCTAAGCAGCAGGTTTATTATATCATAGCCTGAACCTGTTTCATATCCATTTTGTGCTCCAGCCCTAGTCAAAGATAGCAGGGTTTATGGTATTCAGGATACAGACCAGATCGGTATTCCTATGTGAGGAATGTGCTGCCTTCAGAAACTTAAAAAGTTGAAGCAGCACTGTATTTCCTACTTTTACTTCAGGATGCAAGATGCAATAATTTGTCACTTAATCTGGAGAAAGTGTCCTGCCATTCCCATGACCACTGGATCTCCTAAAATTTTGCTGATATGACAGATACCTAAATCTTCATAGATGATTTCTTCCTTTCATCTGGAGCTCATGTGTCTTGCCAAGGCTTGCAGTGTGCCAACCACTTTCTGCTTATCCTGCCTGTTCGCATGATATCGCTGATATAATGGATCAGTGTGAATGTTCTGGGGCATGCCCATATGATTCAGGTCTCCTTGGACTGAATAATAATATGGAGCTAGGAAGTAAACTTAAATTTAAGGCAAACTGTGATTGGTTTTTTTGTTGTTGGATATTCCATATGACTGCAAACCTTTTCTGTTTCTTTTTCCTAATTGGAATAAAAAAATACACACACACACAGAGTCACTCACACATTCTCTCAATCTACTACATACCATGTACTTGAGGGCTTATTAATGTGCTGGAGTAAAAATAACATGACATATGGGCTACTACTTGGTTGAGTTAGCAGCAATGTATAGTTGTTCTCCAGGATACGTGTTTTTTGTAGGAGCCAAATAGTGATATAAATGGATATAATATGATAGGGACCACTACTCTATCATCTATCATCTTCTACACCACTCCACCTCCAGGATGCAATATTTTCTTTGATTTTCTATTTTATCTAGGAGATGAGAAGGGTGGAGAATACAGATCCCAAGTCTTCCTTTTGGTAATCCCTATATAATACCTCTTAACCTAAAGACCAAGGAACCAATGCAAGGATTACTCCATCTGCTAAGAATACCTATCCCAATTATATATTCAGGGATCATGTGGTTCTGTGTGTCTAGTGAAACCGCTATAAACTAGATTTTAGCCAGAATGCCATTTATTACCTCATCTGCACCCAAGTCATTTGCCCCTGCCTCTAAAAGAGGCCATAGTGATTCTTTGTATCTTTAGAGATCAATGTCAATGCAGATTCTGTGTCTCATAGCCTCACAATATCTGGTTATTCTTAGCGTACAGAGACTTTAGACTTAAGAAAATAGTCATAGATCCCGCTGAAGAATGACTGAGGAAATCATTACCATCTATATTTCCTATGGCATTGCAGGTTCCTAACTCCCGGTAAACTAATTTGTGTCTTTTCATATATATTTGGTATTGATTCCTAGCAACCAAATTGCGGGCTGAGTGGTAAGTATATGACTTGCTAGATAGTTTCAAATTTCCCTCCATAATATTCCCTCAGCAATATTTGAGAACACCTGTTTCCCTATAGGTTCCCCAGAAGTAAGTACTAAATTTGGGATTTTTGCTAATATGATAAGTGAAAAATATCTCAGTGTGATTTTAGTTTGCATTTTTTTTTATCACGAGTGTGACTGAATATTTTTTTCATATGGTTAGGTGCTATTTGCAGTTCTTTTACTGTGAACTCTGTTCTTAATTCCAGAAAATTATTGTAGAATTTGTGGACTTTTTCCTTCACAATTTTAGAAGCACTTTATATATTTGTGATGTTAACTGTTTTCTTTGATAGATGTTTGAGCTTTTTTTCCCCAATTTGTCATTATATTTTTATTGTTTTCAGTCATGCATGTTTTATGTAATAAAAATGAAAACTTTTCGTCCTTGTAGCTTTCAGTGTCTAAATCATAGCAAGAAAGTTTCCCTCACACCTAGGTCACATTGCAATTCACCTATGGTTTCATTAATTAATTGCTGCCGGGAATTGATCCATTTGGTATTTGCCACCATGTATGGTATGAGGAATGGATACAATGTTATTTTCCCTATCCAGATCTCCCAATACCAATTATTAAAAAGTCTTGCTATGCAATAATTTTTCATATGTAATTAAATATACAACCATGCAAACATGTGTGTATGTGTGTTAAAATTCTGTGCCTTTGGGGTGTCTGGGTGGCTCACTGGGTTAAAGCCTCTGCCTTCGGCTCAGGTCATGATCCCAGGGTCTGGGATCAAGCCCGGCATCGGGCTCTCTGCTCAGCAGGGAGTCTGCTTCCCCTTCTCTCTCTCTCTGCCTGCCTCTCTGTCTGCTTGTGATCTCTGTCTGTCAAATAAATAAACAAAATCTTAAAAAAAAAAACAAAAAAAATTTCTGTGCCATTGATATGTTTGCCTATGTGCACATTAAGACCTTAATTATAGAAACTGTATAATATATATTGATATATGGGAGGGCTTCTAGACATTAATCCTTTTTCAGGGATTTCATGTCTGTTCTTATTTATTTATTCCTCCAAATGAACTTTATAATAATGTTACCTAGCTCAAGAAAAAATATTCTTGATGATATTTGTGGAGTTTACATTAAATTTACAAATTAACTTAGGGAATACTGATGTCTTCATGCCACTTAGTCTTTTTGTCCACATATACTTTTGTGTTTTTGGTGATTTCAGTGTGTAGGTTTTGTATATTTCTTGGCAAGTTTACTTCTTAATTTATATGTATATGCACATGCTTAAGTATATTAATACATCTATGTATATAATTTATTAATCTAAATATGCACACTTGCTATCATAGATGGGGTTTTAGCCAGGTTTATTTGTATATATGAAGTCTAAAATTTTGATATTGATTGTATAACCTATGTTAGCAAACTGTCTAACCATTTGTAGTAGTTTTTCCATTATTTTTTTGTGTTATCCAGAAATATAATTATTTGATTTATAAATAGAATTTACCTCATTCTTTCCAAGTAGTTTGGCTTTAATTGCTTCCTTGTATTTAATTTATTTGGCTAAAATTTCCAACAAAATTTTAAATAGTAATGGATATACTGGGAAATTTTGTCTTACTTTTAAATTTACAAGAACAGTTCTAATATTTGTCCATTAGCTAAGATGTAGACTTTGGACTGGGGTAGATATATTTTTATTAAGTTAAGGAGGTACCAATTAATTCTAGTTTTTTTTTTTTTTTAAAGATTTTTTTTTTTAATTTATTTATTTGACAGACAGAGATCACAAGTAGGCAGAGAGGCAGGCAGAGAGTGGGGAGGAGGAAGCAGGCTCCCCGCTGAGCAGAGAGCCCGATGCGGGGCTTGATCCCAGGATCCTGGGATCATGACCTGAGCCGAAGGCAGAGGCTTTAACCCACTGAGCCACCCAGGCGCCCCTCTAGTTTTTTTTTTTTTTAAAGAATGTATCAAACTTGTAATATATTGTTTCTTAATGTATGGAAATGACCTTCATTTTTCTCCTTAGTTCAGAAGATTTGAGGATTATATAAAATGAAATAAACCTTATTTGCTTATGTTGTATTATTTTTTAATATATCATATATATTTTTTCAAATTTTTCGCTAATATTTTAGGTGCTTTTTCTTCAGTATTTGTAGGTGAGTTTGAGTTGTAGTATTTTTGTTTGTTTGTTTGTAATCATTGCTTGGTTTGGGAATCAATGTTATACTTATTTCAAAATGTAATTTAGAAGTTTTCTTTCTTTATCTTTCCTCTGGAGAAGCTGTGTTGGAATAATCTTATTTTAAAGGATTAGTAGAATTCCCTGTTTGTTTGGTTTTTTATTTGTTTGTTCTTTAACCAGTCCCTGTTGAACTGTAACCATTTTCTCCTTTTATTTTTGACAAATGGTATGTTTAATCTTTCTATTTCTACTGGGGTCAATTTTGTTAAGTTTCACTTTTGGGATAAAATTATCCTTTTCATCTAGAGCAAATAACATTTGCATAGAATTATGCCAAGTACTCTATTTTTTGGCATTCCTAGTTTTCATGATATTTCCTGTCTTTCCTATGTCCTTTTTTCTACTTTTCTTTCTTTGGTTATTTCAGCTAATGGATTTTGTTAATAATTTCAAAAGTCTGGGCTTTGAGTGTGTTAGCTCTACTTTTATGTTTCACTGTTTTTTTTTTCTTTAATTATTTTTATTAATTCCTTTCTCACTTTTGGTTGATGTTATGGTTCTTTCTCTAACTTTTTTTAGCTGGATTTAAAAAATTCAATTATTTTTAGTGGTAGTTTTTATTGATTTAAGTATATAATACCATTAATTGGCCTTTGATAACTGTCTTAATTATATTTCATATATTTTTATTCTGCTATATCCTGTCTTTACTATTATTATTTTCAAAAATTTTGGGTTTTTTTGAATTATGATCAAAGAGTGGCGATTGTATTATTTCTACTTTTTGGAATTTGTTGAGGTTTCTTTGTGGTCTATAACATTCTACATTCTTTTTATTTTTTTCTACTTTGTCTTGAATTGATAGAGGTATGTTAAAATTTCTTACTGGTAGTTTATTTCTATTTCTCCTTAAATCTGTGGATGCTACTTCTTGAAAGTTTCTGTTGTATTACTTTTTTCATAAATATTAATAATTTGTACATCTTCATTGTGAATTGTAAATTTTATTAAATATTTTACTTTGTCTCCATTAGTGTTTTTGTTTTGAATTCTACATTGTTAAGATCATCTGCCTTCTTATTATTTTCATTTTCCTGATGTAGCTTTGTCTTCCCCCATCTTTTTCTTTAACTTTTCTGAAACACTTTTGTAAAGAATGATTTCAGAATGTAGCATTATGTTGGATTTTGTTTCGTTAACAAATTTGAATAATTTAAAAAAGAAAAGCAAGCCCACTTACTTTTATCAATGCAATTAATATGATTATCTTCAATTCTATAATCTTATTTCATTTATTTTTAAATCATTGCCCATTGGTATTTTAATATGAATATTAAAGAATTTAGTTTATTTGTTTCCTAGGGTTACTGTAACATGCTATCACAAATTTAGCAATTTAAACAACAGAAATTTATTCTTTCACAGTTCTGGAGGCCCAACATCCAAACTGAGAAAGGCTATACTTCCTCCTGAGGCTCCAAGAAAGATCTCATTCCTTGCTTTTTCCAGCTTTTGGTTGCAATTGGCATTCCTTAGTTACATAGCACCAGTGTTGGTCTCCATGGCCAATTACCTAAAACTCTTCTGTCTGTTCTCCTTTGTGTTTCTCCTACAAAAATTTTGTCATTGGATTTAGGTAATGTTCAGATAATCCAAGATGATCTCATCCCAAGGTCCTCAACTTAATTATATCTGCAGAACCTTCTTTTCCAAGGAAGGTATAACATTTACAGTCTCCTAGGATGTGACAAGAATACATTTGAGTGCCATTTTTCCCCTTCTATAATTTTTATTGTGAAAAATTATCCAGTCATCTAACTTGAACAGCCATCAACATTTTGACTTACTTGACTATTCTCTGATTATTTTTACTAAAGTGTTTTAAAGTGAATCCCAAAGTCATGTCATTTCAACTTCTAAATGTCAATATGCATCTCAAAAAAGGGGGAGACATTTTCTTACATAACCACAGTGCCATTATCACATCCTGCATAATTATAATTTTTATTTTGATCTAATACTTAGCTCAAATTTCATCAATTATCTAAAAATATCTTTGTGATTAGTTTGAATTAAAATCTAAGAAAAGTATTTTCACTGAATTTGGTTATGCTTTTTAGATTATTTGTCATATAGAATGATCTTATCTCCTTTAGTTTTTTATGCCATTGACTTATTGAAGAAACTAGGTCAGGTGTCCTGAGGAATTCTAGAATTTGCACATTTCTTCCTGTGGTGTCATTTAGCTTGCTTATCCATCTGCAGTATTTTCTGTAGACTGGAATTTAAATGTAGAATTTTGTAATCAGGTTCAAGTTGTTTTTGTGTGCCAATTTTGGACTACATAAGTTGATATCTCCTTTCTTTCCACATACAGTATAAAATAACTATAGTGTATCTATCCTTTTACAGGGTTGTAACTATACTGTTTTCTCTAAAACGATCGGTGAATTTTATTTCTACAGGTAAATGTATACTTAAGGCATCTTCTAAACATCATCCTAATGACTTCTGATTTTTTTAGGTTGCCTGAAAAGTTACTTCTTTTTTAATCTTCTTTTTTTAAACTTTATTTTTATTAACATATAATGTATTATTAGCCCCAGGGGTACAGGTCTCTGAATTGTCAAGCTTACACACTTCACAGCACTCACCATAGCACATTCCCTCCCCAATGTCCAAAACCCAACCACCCTCTCCCTACCGCCCTCCCCACTGGAAACCCTCAGTTTCTGTTGTGAGATTAAGAGTCTCTTATGGTTTGTCTCCCTCCTGATCCCATCTTGTTTCATTTTTTCCTTCCCTCCCCCTCAAACCCCCCACTTTGCCTCTCAAATTCCTCTTTTCAGGGAGATCATGTGATAACTGTTTTTCCCTGACTGACTTATTTCACTCAGCATAATACCCTCTAGTTCCATCCACATCATTGCAAATGGCAAGATTTCATTTCTTTTGATGGCTGCATAGTATTCCATTGTTACATACCACTTCTTCTTTATCCATTCATCTGTTGATGGAGATCTAGGTTCTTTCCATAGTTTGGCTGTTATGGACATTGCTGTTATAAACATTTGGATGCATGTGCCCCTTTGGATTACTACATTTGTATCTTTAGGGTAAATGCCCAGTAGTGCTATTGCTGGGTCATAGGGTAGCTGTATTTTCAACTTTTTGAGGAACCTCCATGCTGTTTTCCAGAGTGGCTGCTCAAGTTTGCATTCCCACCAACAGTGTAGGAGGGTTCCCTCTTCTCCACATCCTAGCCAGCATCTGTTGTTTCCTGACTTGTTAATTATAGCCATTCTGACTGCTGTGAAGTGAAATCTCATTATGGTTTTGATTTGTATTTCCCTGATGCCAAATGATGTGGAGCACTTTTTCATGTGTCTGTTGGACATTTGGATGTCTTCTTTGCAGAAATGTCTGTTTATGTCCTCTGCCCATTTCTTGATTGGATTATTTGTTCTTTGGGTGTTGAGTTTGATAAGCTCTTTATAGATTTTGGATACTAGCCCTTTATCTGATATGTTATTTGCAAATATCTTCTCCCATTCTGTCAGTTGTCTTTTGGTTTTGTTGACTGTTTCCTTTGCTGTGCAAGAGCTTTTGATCTTGATGAAGTCCCAATAGTTCATTTTTGCCCTTGCTTCTCTTGCCTTTGGCAATGTTCCTAGGAAGAAGTTGCTGTGGCTGAGGTCAAAGAGGCTGCTGCCTGTGTTCTCCTCAAGGATTTTGATGGATTCCTTTCTCACATTGAAGTCTTTCATCCACTTTGAGTCTATTTTTGTGTGTGGTATAAGGAAATGGTCCAGTTTCATTTTTCTGCATGTGGCTGTCCAATTTTCCCAACACGATTTGTTGAAGAGGCTGTCTTTTTTCCATTGGACATTCTTTCCTGCTTTGTCAAAGATTAGTTAACCATAGAGTTGAGGGTCTGTTTATGGGCTTTCTATTCTGTTCCATTGATCTATATGTCTGTTTTTGTGCCAGTACCATACTGCCTTGAAGATAACAGCTTTGTAATAGAGCTTGAATTGTGATGTCACCAACTTTGGCTTTCTTTTTCAACATTCCTCTGGGTATTCAAGGTCTTTTCTGGTTCCATATAAATTTTAGGATTATTTGTTCCATTTCTTTGAGAAAAAAAAATGGATGGTATTTTGATAGGGATTACATTAAACGTGTAGATTGCCTTAGGTAGCATAGACATTTTCACAATATTTGTTCTTTCAATCCATGAACATGGAACAATTTTACTTTTCTTTGTGTCTTCCTCAATTGCTTTCATGAGTACTTTATAGTTTTCTGAATAGAGATTCTTTGCCTCTTTGGTCAGGTTTATTCCTAGGTAACTTATGGTTTTGGTGCAATTGTAGATGCGATCGACTCCTTAATTTCTCTTTCTTCTGTCTTGCTGTTGGTGTATAGAAATGCAAGAGATTTCTGTGCATTGATTACATATCCTGACACTTTACTGAATTCCTGTACAAGTTCTAGCAGATTTGGAGTGGAGTCTTTTGGGTTTTTCACATAAAGTATCTTATCATCTGCAAAGAGTGATAGTTTGACTTCTTTTTTGCTGACTCGGATGCGTTTTATTTCTTTTTGTTGTCTGATTGCCGAGGCTAGGACTTCTAGTATGATGTTGAATAGCACTGTTGATAATGGACATCCCTGCCATGTTCCTGACCTTAGTGGAAAAGCTCTCAGTTTTTCCCCATTAAGAATGATATTTTGAGGTATGTGCCCTCTATCCCTACACATTGAAGAGTTTTGATCAAGAAAGGATGCTATATTTTGTCAAATGCTTTTTTCAGCATCTATTGAGAGTATCATATGGTTCTTGTTCTTTTTTTTTTTTAATATATTGTATCACATTGATTGATTTGCAGATGTTGAACCAACCTTGCAGCCCTGGAATAAATCCCACTTGTCATGGTGAATAATCCTTTTAATGTACTGTTGGATCCTATTGGCTAGTTATTTGGCGAGAATTGTCACATCTGTGTTCATCAAGGATATTGGTCTGTAATTCTCTTTTTTGAAGGGGTCTTTGGTTTTGGCATCAAGGTAATGCTGGCCTCATAAAATGAGTTTGGAAGTTTTCCTTCCATTTCTATTTTTTTGGAACAGTTTCAGGAGAATAGGTATTGATTCTTCCTTAAATGTGTGTTAGAATTCCCCTGGGAAACCACCTGACCCTGGGCTCCTGTTTGTTGGGAGATTTTTGATGACTGCTTCAATTTCCTTACTGGTTATGTGTCTGTTCAGGTTTTCTATTTCTTCCTGGTTCAGTTGTGGTAGTTTGTATGTCTCTATTTGCATCCATTTCTTCCAGATTGTCAAATTTGCTGGCACATAGTTGCTCATAATATGTTCTTATAATTGTTTGTATTTCTTTGGTGTTGGTTGTGATCTCTCCTCTTTCATTCATGATTTTATTTATTTGGGTCCTTTTTCTTTTTGATAACTCTGACCAGGGGTTTATCAATCTTATTAATTCTTTCAAATAACCAGCTCCTAATTTCATTGTTCTATGGTTCTTTTGGTTTCTATTTCTTTGATTTCTGCTCTGTTATTTATGATTTCTCTTCTCCTGCTGGGTTTAGGCTTTCTTTGCTGTTCTTTCTCTAGCTCCTTTAGGTGTAGGCTTAGGTTGTGTATTTGAGACCTTTCTTGTTTCTTGAGAAAGGCTTGTATCAGTATATATTTTCCTTTTGGGACTGCCTTTGCTGTGTCCCACAGATTTTGAACAGTTGTGTTTTCATTATCATTTGTTTCCATAGATGTTTTAAATTCTTCTTTAATTTCCTGGTTGACCCATTCATTCTTTAGTAGGATTCTCTTTAGCTTCCATGTATTTGGTTTTTTTCCAAATTTCCTCTTATGATTGAGTTCTAGCTTCAGAACATTGTGGTCTGAAAATATGCAGGGAATGATCCCAATCCTGTGGTACCAGTTGAGACCTGATTTGTGACCTAGGATGTGATCTATTCTGGAGACTGCTCCATGTGCACTAGAGAAGAGAAGAATGTGTATTCTGTTGCTTTGAGATAGAATGTTCTGAATATATCTGTGATGTCCATCTAGTCCAGTGTGTCATTTAAAGCCTTTATTTCCTTGTTGATCTTTTGCTTGGATGATCTGTCCATTTCAGTGAGGGTGCTCTTAAAGTCCCCTACTATTATTGTATTATTGTCAATGTGTTTCTTTGATTTTGTTATTAATTTGTTTATATAGTTGGCTGTTCCCATGTTAGGGGCATAGATATTTAAAATTGTTAGATCTTGTTGGACAGACCCTTTGAGTATGATATAGTATCCTTCCTCATCTCTTATATAGTCTTTGGCCTAAAATCTAATTGATCTGATATAAGGATTGCCACCCCAGCTTTCTTTTGATGTCCATTAGCATGGTAAATTGTTTTCCACCCCCTCACTTTAAATCTGGATGTGTCTTTGGGCCTAAAATGAGTTTCTTGTAGACAGCATATTGATGGGTTTTGTTTTTTTATCCATTCTGATACCCTGTGTCTTTTGATTGGGGCATTTAGCCCATTTACATTCAGGGTAAGTATTGAAAGATATGAATGTAGTGGTCTTTTATTGCCTGTAAGGTGACTGTTACTTTATATTGTCTCTATTCCTTTCTAGTCTACTATTAGGCCCTCTCTTTGCTTAGAGGACCCTTTTGAATATTATCTGTAGGGCTGGTTTGGTGTTTACAAATTCTTTTTATTTTTGTTTGTCCTGGAAGCTTTTTATCTCTCCTTCTATTTTCAATGATAGCCTAGCTGGATATAGTATTCTTGGCTGCATGTTTTTCTCATTTAGTGCTCTGAATATCTCATGCCAGTTCTTTCTGGCCGCCAGGTCTCTGTGGATAAGTCTGCTGCCAATCTAATATTTTTACCATTGTATGTTACAGACTTCTTGTCCCGGGCTGCTTTCAGGATTTTCTCTTTGTCACTAAGACTTGTAAGTTTTATTATTAGATGATGGGGTTGGGGTGTGGACCTATTTTTATTGATTTTGAGGAGGGTTCTCTGTGCCTCCTGGATTCATGCTTGTTCCCTTTGCCATATTAGAGAAATTCTGTACAATAATTCTCTCCAATATACCTTCTGCCCCCCTCTATCTTTCTTCTTTTGGAATTCCAATTATTCTAATATTGTTTCATCTTATGGTATCACTTATCTCTCAAATTCTCCCTTCGTGGTCCAGTAGTTGTTTGTCTCTCTTTTACTCAGCTTCTTTATTCTCCATCATTTGGTCTTCTATATCACTAATTCTCTCTTCTGCTTCATTTATCCTAGCAGTAAGAGCCTCCATTTTTTATTGCACCTATTAATAGCTTTTTTGATTTCAGCTTGGTTAGATTTTAGTTCTCTTATTTCTCCAGAAAGAGCCTTTATTTCTCCAGACAGGGTTTCTCTAATATCTTCCATGCCTTTTTTGAGCCCAGCTAGTGCCTTGAGAATCGTCATTCTGAACTTAGAACTGAGATATTACCAATGCCCACATTGATTAGGTCACTAGCCTTTGGTACTGCCTCTTGTTCTTTTTTTGTGGTGAATTTTTCTGCCTTGTCATTTTATCCTGATAAGAATATATGAATGAGAAAAAATACTAAAAGTGTTGCAAAGACCCCAGGAAAATGTATGCTAACCAAATCAGAAGAGACCCCAAATTGTGGGGAGAAGAAAGGGGGTAAAAAGAAATTTTAAAAAAATTTTTTAAAAATGTGTATATATATATTATATATATATAGTCTAATATATATTATATATATTATATATAATATAATATATTATATATATATAATATACAGAAGAGACCCCAAATTGTGGGGAGAAGAAAGGGGATAAAAAGAAATTTTAAAAAAATTTTAAAAATTTAACTTAAAATTTAAAAAATTTAAAAAATTTAAAAAATTTTTAAAAAATTTTTAAAAAATGTGTATACATATTATATATATAGTCTAATATATATAATATATATAATATATATTATATATTATATACATAATATATTATATTTTATTTAATTTATATATTAATATATAATTATATATAAATAATATATTAATTATAATAATAATATATATATAATATATTAGACTGGTGAATAGATCAGAGCCACCCACTTGATTTTGGGTGTATTTTGGTCTCTTAGAAGAAACTACCTCCCAAAATTTTAAAGAAAGAAAAACTTATATATATACAAAAATAAGGGTAAACATGATGAAGGGATGGAATATGACTGTAAAGATGAAAATTTTAAAAAAAAGTTCTATAAAAGGAATTGATAAGATAATTTCGTTGGGAAAAAAAAGAAAAAAAATAGAGAGAATTTGCTCAGGCCGGAGACTAGAACAAAGCCCTGTGCTAGATTTAGGGTATATTTTGATCTTTTAGAAGAAATTGTATCCCAAAATTTTTTAGAAGAAAAAACCCTATATGTATGCAAAAAATAAAGTTAGATATAATGAAGGATAAAATATGACTATAATAATGAAGGTTTAAAATGATTTTTTAGAAAGGTATTGTTTGGGTTATGGACATTGGGGAGGGTATGTGCTATGGTGAGTGCTGTGAAGTGTGTAAACCCGGTGATTACAGACCTGTACCACTGGGGCTAATAATACATTATATGTTAAGGAAAAAAAAAAAGAAAAAGAAAAAGAAAGGTATTGTTAAGACAAACGTTAAAAGAGGAAAGAGGAAAAATTTTAAAAATTAGAATTAGAAAGAAATAAAATTAAAAAAATTTAATTAACTTTGCAAGACTAAAGAATCTTGGGGAGAAAGCCATGAATTCCATGCTTTGCTTTCCCCTCCTCTGGAATTCTGCTGTTCTCCTTGATCAGTAAGCTTGGTCTTGGCTGGATGTTCTTGCTGATCTTTTGGGGGAGGGGCCTGTTATAGTGATTCTCAAATGTCTTTGCCCAAGGCGGAATTGTGTCACCCTTGCCAGGGGCCAGGCTAAGTAATCTGCTCGGGTTTCCTCTCAAGAACTTTTGTTCCCTCAACACTTTCTGTAGAGCTCTGGATGATGGGAATGAAAATGGTGGCCTCCCAATCTTCAGCCCGGAGGAGCCGAGAGCTTGGGGCCCCACTCCTCAGTGCACCCTTGGAGAGAAACCCTCAATCACTCCCATGTCCCTGGTCTCTGGCCACACTCCAAGTTCACCCAGCCTGTGACCAAATATTTCTGTCTCTGGCACACAGCCCTGTTTGGAGTCTCCAAACCCAGCAGATTCCTGCTGCTCTGCTCTGCCGGCAGGTGAAGGTGGGTCTCCCCAGATCTGCCACTTGTGGGGGCCCTGCTCAAAGAGCAGTGGCCTTACTGTGCCATGGATCACAGTTTAAGGTAACGTGAGCTGAGAGCTCACTCCTTGGCTCCGTCTCTGTAGGTGGCTTCCCTGGTCTGATACCTGTGAGCTCTGCTACACTCAGACACCCCTAATCCTTCTGTAACCCTGTGGGACCTGAGACCACACTATCCCCGTGAGGACTCCACCCCTACTTAGCCTCTGGAGTGATGTCCCTCAGTGCAGCAGACTTTTATAAAAGTTCATTTTGTGCTCCGTTGCTCCACTGCTTGCCGGGAGCTGGCCCCTCCCCTGTGGTCTATCTTCTCATTGCTTTGGATTCACTTCTCTGCAGGTCCTACCTTACAGAAAGTGGTCGATTTTCTGTTCCTAGAATTGCTGCTCTTCTTCTCTTCGATTTCCTCTTGGGTTTGTAGGTGTTTGGAATGGTTTGATAACTATCTAGCTGAACTCCTGTGACCTGATGTCATCTCAGTCTGTTACTCCTCCACCATCTTGACTCTGAGTACCTGAGTAGCCACCTTTAAAAAAAAAATAAGATGCTGGAAATGAGGCATTTGGCAGGCACGTGTGTTACAGCAAAGATTAATGGAGTACATGACACTGTTGTGGCCCTGAAGCATTACTTTAATGGATTCTTTCAGAAGTACTTCTGTAAGCAATATTCTCTGGGTTCTAAATATTCCTAATAGTTGGATGCTTTTTTGCTTATATGTGCAGCATGTTTCTATGTATTCTTGGTAGTTTGCCTGAATATAAAATTCATTGGGTTATACTTTCTTTTATTTCTTTCTTTTTCTCAGATATGTTTCTTTGTTGTCTTCTGACATAAAATGCTGGGTGTCAAAAGTCTAACAGCAGTCTAATTTGCTTTCCCTTTAAATATTTTGATGTTTTTGTCTGGACGCTTAACTCTTCTCTTCCCCATCCACCTCCCCCCCCTTTTTCTTAAAATTTAATAGTTTGCCTAAATGGATCTGGGCATTTCCTGTTCTGGATCATTTATCCACATATACAGTGTGCCAAACAGTATATTTTCAACTTCTCTTTCACCAGGAAAGTGTTTTGAATTGTGTTTTTAATATTTGTTCCATTCATGCTCTTAATTTTCATATGTTGGATCTTGACTATCTTCCAGTGATACCTATCATTTTATTTTGAATCTCTTTTTGTCTTCATTTTATTTTGATTTTCAAACATCAGTTCTTCTCTGTCTTCTCTTTAAGTCATCATTCTTGCTGGTGGGCACAT
This sequence comes from Martes martes, assembly GCF_963455335.1. Classification (NCBI taxonomy): domain Eukaryota; kingdom Metazoa; phylum Chordata; class Mammalia; order Carnivora; family Mustelidae; genus Martes; species Martes martes. The sequence goes on along the minus strand of NC_137893.1, from coordinate 71,667,122 downwards.
CCCTTCTAGTTTAGTCTTTATTTCCAAAGTGATTTTTTCTTTTATTTATAATTCTACATTTTGTCAGCAATCTTTCAAACAATATTTTTGTCCAGTAATCACATTTGTAACTGTGCGTAATTATTAAGCTATTAATTCATAGCTTATAATAATTTCTTAATTTCTTTGGACTAATTTAAGTAAGTGTTTTTAGAAATGTTTTTCTAGTGCACCTTCATTGTCTGTGGGAACATAAACTTTAACTTTAATCTCAGTTTTATTACAGTAATTTCATCTGTGATTTGACTACAATTATTTTCATTGCTCATGCTTGAGATTACTTTTCTTGTATTATTAGGAAAGAAGAAGGATAATATTATATTTCCTAGCTTTATGGTTCTAGACCTCCCTCTTCTGTTAGTTTAGTGAAGTATTAAAAAACATGTATTGATACTCTCTGAGATATTATGTTTTTTTCCTCCTCTCCAACATTAGATGATAATTTTTTTTTCTCTGTCCCTCCCACTTCTTTCCCCTGTTCTGATAAATTTGGATTCTGTCCCTCAGAAGGTTTTAGAAGAAACTTTGATTGTTCTATTTTTTGGTTTGTTTGTTTTTAAATAGAGTTCAAAGGACTCAGACTACTCCAATACCGTGTGACCTTACCATGTTTTCCTACATTGTACTCACATACTGGACCCTGTCAAATCCTTTTCCAAATCAGTTACTGTCCCTGTATGTTCTTTCCAAACCTTCCAGAGCTTGGTGACTTGAGGGTTCTCTAACTCACATGCCTCACAGAAGTCCCTATGCTTTTCCTTTGCTTCCTCCTGCATATTTAAGCAGCAGGACTATTTGGGTTTTGTTCTTGAGCTATACATTTTTACCCATTAACGTTTTAGGTTCATGAGGTAAACTTTTTACCCAGTACTGGTGTAGAGGTTTTCCATAGTTTTTTATTTTGCTGCCCTGAGTGCCCATCTGTTTTTATGGGAACATTAACAAAGATTCAAAACTTCCTGTATTAGTTTGCCAAGTTACTGTAACAATGTATCATAGACTGCATGGTACAGTTCTGGAGGCTGGAAGTCCTGGAAGTAAATTCAAAGGGTTAGAAGTGGGGGAATCTTCATGTTTGTCTATCTAGCTGAACTCCTTGCACAGAAAGGACCAACAGATTGTTGCAGACTTCTGTAAGTAATTGGAAATGACTGGAAAGTGATGATGCAAAAAACTTTTGGTAACCTTGAAAGTTAGGCAGAAGAACCAGACCATCTGAGGAAAGAAAGTGAAAGCTGATCAAGGCTTTTAAGACATACAGCAAAATCAAGATTAATCAAGGCTTTTAAGACATACAGCAAAATCAAGATTAATCTATCTGCAGTATGCTTGATAGATTCAAAATAAGGTGAAAATTATAGATTAATTTACAGTTTGTAAAATATGCTTACATACATTTTCCAAATGCAGATGGAAGGTTAAAAAATGAAATCTTATTTAGCTTTGATAATTCTGAAGGAGGTTTTCACAAATGTTATTTCATCTACTCCCAGCAAAAACACTTTAATGTATTTGCTAATGTTCATATATTACAAATGAAAAAATTAAACCCTGGAATTGAAATAATTGCTTCAATAACATGTATTTCACAAATGTTAAAGTTAAGATTTGACTTCAGGTCTCTCTGACATCAAAGTTTATGTTCTGTCCACTATCATGCTGTACCTCACAAGAGGTCACTATGTATTAGAGGTGTTATAAGGTATATATTAGAGACTTGGCAATGAGAAGGTAGAGGATAAGCATGAGAAATTTGAGGAAGTTAGTGAATAATCTTGAATTTTTCAAAATTTGAGTTAGTGAATAATCATATGTTTTTGAGGTCAGGGATTACATCTAGTCATTTTTCCATCTCCTGTGTTCAGCACAAAGTGGCAATAGACTGGCCTCTTTTTAATTTCTATGGGAATGGAATGTGAGAACTTAAGATGGCAGAGTAGTAGGGGGACCCTGGGCTTGCCTCATCCCTTGAACACAGCTAGATCAACCTCAAATCATATTGAACAACTAGGAAATTGATCTGAGGATTAAGAAAAGAATCTGCACAATTGGGAGAAAACATGGCAGATGCAAGGTTTGGAGATGTGATTTGGGAGAGAGAAAGCTGTAGTGCTATGGAGGAGAGAGAGCCCTTTTCACACAAAGAAGTCAGGGAGAGAGGGAGAAATTGGGAGAGAGTGGTGTGGCAGTGCATAGGGTTCCAGAAAGGTGCCATAGTGTGGGGATCCCCTGGGTCAACAGGGAGAGAATGTTCCTATTCCTGGAGTACATTTGGAAGAGAATATATTGCCTCTCTAAGGACAGAAGACTCTCCAGATGGCACTGAGTGTTTGTTCAGCAGCAGGGGATAGAAGCACAATAAGAGGGCAGATAACTTGGTCACAGCTTTTTGCTGTGCTTCACCATAGACTCTGGGCACTCACGAAGGCATGCTGCATTTTTCCAGGACAGAAAGATTCCAGGTGCAGTGCTGTGAGGCTCTCCTGCAGGAAAGCCTAGGAAACAGAGGAGGAGATTGTTCACTTTTCTGTGAGGGCCTCCTGAAGAGTGGGGGTCACAAGTTCCCCTCCAGCATGGTAATACTTCGGAGAGAAACACAGACATCCAGTAGAGGTCAGAGTCACTTACACCAAACTCCCCACCTCTGTGATAGACAGATGCATCTTTATTAAGGCAGGCTTGACTGTGAGCCAGTACAATGGGCCTTTCCCTGGAAAGAACAATGCAGGCCTTCCACATGCATCAAGACTACTGATATTAGAGTGCTCCAAAATATCAGCTTCATTCTAGTGGAAATGGGACCAGGCTTGTTTTTGTTTTTAATTTTTATTTATTTTTTGAAACATTTTTAATTAATTAATTAATTAATTAATTAATTTTTGACATCAGGCTTATAGTTTTTTGTTCATTTGTTGGCTAATAGGATAATAGTCATAAGAATACTAGGTGAGCTTGAAAGAAACATAGAAGAATCCAGAGAAACCCTGGCTGCAGAAATAAAAGACAGGAAAACTAGTCACCTGAAATAAAAAATGCTATAAGTGAGATGCAAAATTGACTGGATATAATCACAGTGAGGATAGAAGGAGCAGAAGAACAAATAGGTGATATAAGAGATAAGATTATGGAAAATAATGAAGCTTAAAAGAAGGAGGAAAGAAAACTATTGGATCATGAATATACACTTATGGAACTGAGCAGTTCCACAAAGCACAATAATATCTGTATCATAGGAGTTCCAGAAGATGAAGAGAAGGAAAAAGGAGCAGAAGGTCTAGTCACATGAATTATAGCTAAGAATGTGTGGAGAAGGACAAGACATTCAAGTCTAAGAGGCACAGAGAACTCCCCTCAAAAATAAACAAAAACAGGTCAACACCCAGACATAACATAGTGAAACTTGCAAAATACAAAGAAAAAGAGACAATTCTGAAGGCAGGTAGGGACACAAGTTCCTTAACCTATAAGGGTACAAACATAAGGTTACCAGCACACTTGTCCAGAAAAATGGCAGGCCAAAAGAATGTGGCATGATATATTCATTGTACTAAATGGGAAAAATATGCAGCCAAGAATACTTGATCCAACAAGGCTGTCATGCAAAAGAGAAGAAGAGATAAAAAATTTTCAAGACAAGAGAAACTAAAGGAGTTTGTGAACACTTAACCAGTTCTGCAAGAAATATTAGAGGGGACTCTTTAAGCAGGAAAGAGAGGCCCAAAGCAACAAAGACTAGAACAGAGACAATCTATAGAAACAGTGACTTTACTGGTAATACAATGCACTAAATTAATATCTATTAATAATTACACTGAATGTAAATAGACTAAATGTTCTAATAAAAAATAGGATATCAGAATGGATTAAAAAAAAAAGACCCATTGATATGCTGCTTACGAGAGACTCATTTAAACCCAAAGTCACCTCCAGATTGAAAGTGAGGGGGTGGAGAGCTATCTATCATGGTAATGGACATCTAAGGAAAGATGGACATGCTTATATCAGATGAACTTGTTTTTAAACCAAAGACTGCAATAAGAGATGAAGAAGGGCACTATAGCATAATAAAGGGGTGTATTTAACAAAAAGACTTAAAAATTATAAATATTTATGCCCCCAACTTGGAAGCAACCAAATATATAAATTAACTAACAGCAAACTTAAACTCATTGGTAATAATATAGTAATAACACTTCACTCACAGCTATGGACAGATCATCTAAGCAGAAGACCAACAAGGAAACAAGGGCTTTAAATGACTCACTGGATCAGATGGACTTAACAGATATAGTCAGAGCATTTCATCCTAAGGCAATAGAATGCATATACTTTTTGAGTGCACATGGAACATTCTCCAGAATAAATCACATACTGAGTCACAAATCAGGCTTCAACCAGTACAAAAACATTGAGATGATACCATGCATATTTTCAAACCACAACACCAGGAAACTTGAAGTCAGCCACAAGAAAAAATTTGGAGAGACCACAAATACAGGAAGTTAAAGAATATCCCACTAAAGAATTAATGGGTTAACAGGGAAATTAGAGAAGAAATTTTTAAAAACGTGGAAACAAATGGAAATGAAAACAGAACAGTCCAAAACCTTTGGGATGCAGCAAAGGCAGTGATAAGAGCAAAGCAAGAAAAGTCTCAAATACAACATTACAACTAAAGGAGCTGGAAAAAGAACAGAAGATAAAGCTGAAAACCAGTAGAATGAGGGAAACAATTAAGATTAGAGCAGAAATAAGTGATATCGAAATAAAAATAAAACCAGTAGAAAACAAAACTCGGAAATTGTTCTTTGAAAGAATTAACAAAATTGATAAACCACTAGTCAGACTTATCAAAAAGAAAAGAGAAAGGACCTGAATAAATAAAATCATGAGTGAAAGAGGAGAGATCACAACCAACACCGGAGAAAAAGAAACAATTATGGGAGATTATAAGCAATTTTATGCCAACAAATTAGACAATCAAAAAGGAATGGATAAATTTCTAGGAAAGTAATCTACTAAAATTGAAACAGGAAGACATAGAAAATCTGAACATACCCATAACCAATAAAGAAATTGAATTTGTAATAAAAAATCTCCCAATAAACAAGAGTCTAGGGCTGGAAGGCTTTCCAGGGGAATTCTACCTAACATTTAAAGAAGAATTAATACCTATTCTTCTGAAGCTGTTCCAAAAAATAGATATGTGAGGAAAACTTTCAAACTCATTCTATGAGGTCACCATTACCTTCATCCCAAAACCAGATAAAAACCCCACCAAAAAGAATTACAGACCAATATCCCTGATGAACATGGGTGCAAAAATTCTCAACAAGATATACCTAATCAAAACCAACAGTACATTAAAAGGATTATTCACCATGATAAAGTGAGATTTATTCCTGGGCTTCAGGTGTGGTTCAATATCTGTGAACCAATCAATATGATACATCCCATTAATGAAAGAAAAGTTAAGATCCATATGATCCCCTCAATAGATGCAGAAAAATCATTTCACAAAATATAGCATCCTTTCTTGAAAAAACCCTCAAGAAAATAGGGATAGAAGGAACATACCTCATCATAAAGGCCATATATGGAAGATCCACAGCTATCATCATCCTCAATGAGGAAAAACTGAGAGCTTTTCCCTTAATGTCAAGAATACAACAGATGTTCACTCTCACACTGTTGTTCAATAGAGAACTGTAAGTCCTAGCCTCAGCACTCAGACAACAAAAAGAAATAAAAGGCATCCCAATCAGCAAGACAGAAGTTGAATTTTCACTCTTTGCAGATGATATAGATGATACTCTGTAGAAAATCTGAGAGATTCCACCAAAAAATTGCTAGAACTAATTCCTGAATTCAGCAAAGTAGCAGGATATAAAATCGACATACAGAAACCTATTGCATTTCTACACACCAGTAATGAACCCACACAAAGAGAAATCAAGGAATTGATTCCATTTACCATTACACCTAAAACCATAAGATACCTAGGAATAAATCTAACCAGAGAGGTAAAAGATCTGTACTCTAAAAACTATAGAACACTATGAAAGAAATTGAAGAAGACACAAAGAAATGGAAAAAAAGTCTATGCTCATGGATTAGAAGAACAAATATTGTTAAAATGTTTATACTTCCCAAAGGAGTCTACACATTCAAAGCAATCCTAATTGAAATAACACCAGCATTTTACACAGAGATAGAACAAACAGTTCTAAAGTTTGTATGGAACTTTAGAAAAGATAAGACTCCGAAGAACCAAAGTAATGTTCAAACAGAAAAGCAAAGTGGGAGGTATCACATTCCCAGACTTCAAGCAGTATTACAAAGCAGTAGTCATCCAGATAGTATGGTACTGACATAAAAACAGGCAGATCAATGGAATAGAATAGAGAACCTAGTAATGGACCTATAGTTAGATGGTCAACTAATCTTTGACAAAACAGGGAAGAATATCCAATGGAAAAATGACAGTCTCTTCAGTAAATGGTTTTGGGAAAATCGGACAGCCACATGCAGAAGAATGAAACTGGACCACTTCCTACACCATATACAAAAATAAATTCAAAATAGATGAAAGGTAGGTAGCTATCAAAATGTAAGATGGGAAACCAACAAGACCCTAGAGGAGAAAACAGGAACAACCTCTTTGACCTCTGCTACAGCAGCTTCTCACTAGACACGTCTCTGGTGGCCAGGTAAACAAAACAAAAATGAACTATTCAGACTTCATCAAGATAGAAACGGTCAACAAAGGAAACAGTCAGTAAAACTAAAAACCAACCTATGGAATGGGAGAAGATAATTGCAAATGACATATCAGATAAAAGGTTATTATCCTAAATCTATAAAGAACTCATCAAAATCAATACCCAAAAGACTAATAATCCAGTTAAGAAATAGGCAGAAGATATGAACAGACATTTCTCCAAAGAAGACATACAAATGGCCAAAAGACACATGAAAAAGTGCTAAACATCACTCATTGTCAGGGAAACACAAATCAAAACCACAATAAAAAACCAACTCACACTGGTCAGAATGGCTAAAATTAATAACTCGGCAAAGAACAGATGTTGGCAAGGATGCAGAGAAAGGAGAACCCTCTTACACAATTGGTGAGAATACAAATTGGTATAGCTACTATGGAAAACAGCATGGAGGTTCCTCAAAAAGCTAAAAATGAAACTACCCTACAACCCAGCAATTGCAGAACTAGGTATTTATGCAAAAGATACAAACTTAGTGACTCGAAGGGGCACACGTATATACATATTCCATATGTGTACATAATGGATATTACTCAGCTATGAAAAAGAATGAAAATATTGCCATTTGCTACAACTTGAATGGAAGTGTAGTGTATTATGCTAAGTAGAATAAGTCAGAGAATGACACATATCAGTTTGGAACTTAAGAAACAAAACAGATGAACATAAGGGAAGGGAAGGAAAAATAAAATAAGATAAAAACAGAGAGGGAGGCAAATCACAAGAGGCTCTACAGTTTTGTTTGTTTGTTTTTAAAGATTTTATTTATTTATTTGACAGACAGAGAGAGAGAGTACAGAGGGAGAGTGGCAGGGAGAAGCAGAATCCCTGCTGAGCACAGAGCCTGATAAGGGGCTTAATCCCAGGACCCTGAGATCATGACTTGAGCAGAAGGCAGATGCTTAACAGATTGAGCCACACAGGTGCCCCCAAGAGACTCTATAGGTAAGAGAACAGACTGAGGGTTGCTGGAGGGATGGCAGGTGGGTAATGGGCTAGATGGGTGATGGGTACAAAATAGGGCAATTGTTGGATGAGCACTGGGTGTTACATGTCCTACTCAGTGCTACACTATGTGTTAACTAACTGGAATTAAAACAAAACAAACAAAAAACAAACAAACAAAAAAGTAGGTATAAGAAATTGAAAAAAAATTTTCTATGGGAATGCGATGCTAAACCTTAGTATTATGTAAGTCAAAACAGCATTCTTTAATTTTGTGCTTCCCCCACTAGAGTAAAAGTAAATGGTGAAAAAAGTAATAGTATAATTATCTATAGATTTATTTGTCTTATATATTAAAGAGAAACTTATTTCTTTAGTCATTTTTCTTGTTAGTGGTCAGTTATCTCCTACTTACTATAGTCAGAGAGAAGTTTAAGGAAAGAAAGAAAATTGGGAGAAGAAAAAGAGGATGAATAGTTACTAATTAAGCCTTTCTTTTGAGGGAGCTAGAATTTAGCTCAATAGCAGTTCAACAATGCCATTTTACCTCCACCTTCTCTCTGGTTTGTTTTCTGGTCTTTAATGTTTCTGCATTTAGCGTGATTTTTGGACTTCTTTTAGTTACATCAAGTTATGGATAATGAAAAGATGTTCCTGTATTGTCTGCACAAAATAGGGAAGAGAAATAAGGGATGCCAATGACAATGAAAACTTGGGCAGGGTCAGTAGTTTCTCACATATACTATTTTGAATTTGGGGGGGGGTTGTTTTGTAAAGATTTTATTTATTTGTTTATTTAGAGACTGTGTGTGGGCAGGGGAATGGGTATGGTGAAAAGCAGAGAGAATCTCAAGAGACTCCATGCTGTGTGTAGAGCCTGATGCAGGGCTTGATCTCACGACCCTAAGATCATGACATGAGCTGAAATCATGAGTCTGACAGTTAACCGACTGAACCACCCATGTGCCCGTAATTATTATTTTAAAAAAAATTTATTTAAATTCAATTTAGTTAGCATATACTGTATTATTAGTTTCAGGGGTAGAATTCAGTAATTCATTAGTTGCATATAACATCGAGTGCTCAGCACATCACATGCCCTCCTTAATGCCCATCACCCAATTACCCATCCCCTCACCCACCTCCCCTCCAGCAACGCTTAGTTTGTTTCCTATGGTTAAGAGTCTTAAGGTTTGCTTCCCTGTCTGTCTTTATTTTATTTTATTTTTTCTTGTCTTCCCCTATATTCCTCTGTTTCCCTAATTATGATTTAAATAATGTTAAGAATGAAGGATTTGTGTTAAAGCATTATGTTCATATTTGTTAAATTATGTTATTATGTTGAAATAATGGAATCACATTAAAACATCAGGCATATATTTTAGCCTCATTATTAGTATTGAATGTTATTTTAAAACTCATTTTGATTTATGTTATAAAATTATGCATTTCATAAAAGCAAACTTTAAACAAAATTAAATGTATTACATTTATTTGAATAAATAACAAATTAATACATAGGAATTAAGGGAGGTTGCATTAAAAAACTTTTTTAACTTAAAGAACATTGGTTAGAGTTCCCATTCCAGTAACATTAAATTTTATTAAAGCAATTCTCCTGTTGACAGCTATTATAACTGGATTTTTAAAAAAACTTTTTAAAGATGGTAAAAGGAATTAAAAACATCAGAAACTCTATAAGACACAGCTTTTAAAAGAAAGGAAGTAAACAAAATGATACTCTTTATTTTTTGGTTTTCCCCACAGAGGATGCGTCCCAGTTTCCTGGGATATACCAAGTAATAGAATTCAATACAAATGTAATCTTATGGACTGAAAAGACAGAGGTTGAAAAAGGCAGGAGTAGATAGATAGTGAAGGGAAAATTCTCATAAAGGGAGAAGCTCAGAGAAAGGATGCCCACCCCCAAATTCTGCATGGACAGTTCTGCGTACATATCATCTTCAACTCTTTAGATGTTTCCTAAAATATGCATATGATAAGCAAGGCTCCAAAGAACCAAGAGGCAAGCAGAAGCTGGGAGATCTAGGAAATGAGAAGAGATTTCAACAGCTGTCTCTTGCTCAGGAAACAGAATTTGCCATTTAAATGTTGCTAAATTCTAGTTTCCAGAACTCTGAGACAATGCATTTCTGTTGTTTAAGCCACTCATTTTGTGTCTTTTGTTATGGCAGCACTAGCAATGAGGAAATCATGCAGCAACATATAACAAAGGTAGTGAGTGCTGACCAAGTACAGTTCATTCCATAATGTAAGGTTGTAAAGGTTGGAAAGCAACTTTGAAATCAATCATTGTAATTTCAACACATTAACAGAAAAATAGTAGGAAAGAAATAAGATCACCTGAGGATACATAAAAATTATGTGAGAAGATTAAACACTGATTTATGATTTAAACAAACAAGCAAACAAAAACTCCCCCAAAACTAGGAATAAAGAAAGATAACCCTAACCTGATGAGGACATATATGAAAATCCTACAATTAACCTCATATGTAGTGGAAAAAGACTGAAAAATCTGTCTAAAATTGGGGAGAGTCATTACTGTCACCACTTTTCTTTTCACCATTGAAACTAAAGTCCTAGCTACTAAAATAAAGCCAGAAGAAAAGAAAAGCAGTAAGATTAGAAAGGAAGAAATAAAACTTTTATTGGAAGATGACATGAATACTTCAAAAATCCTATGCATTTTACATAAGAAAACAAAAAACAAAAAACAAAGCCTACTAGAACCAATGAATAAATTTAGTATGGTTACATAAACTCTTCCAGAATATTGAAGAGGAAGGAATATTTTCCAATTTATTCTTTGAGGCCAGCATTTTGTCTGACACCAAAAGCAGACAAATACAATACAAGGAAAGAAGATTGTAGACTAATGCCCTTTCTGAACACAGATGTAAAATTTATTGACAAAATTTTAGCCAATGAAATGTAATACATACAAATGATAAATATTATGCCCAACTGCAGTTTGTTCCAGTGATATAAATCTGATTTAACATTTGAAAATCAAAGATATGATTCACTACATGAACAAATAAGTAGAAAAACCATATAATCATCTCAATACATGCAGAAAAAATGTTTGATAAAACTTTTGGTAAAATCCATTCCTGTTAGAAACATTTAGCAAACTAGGAATAGAAGGTATATTATTATTCTCCAGAAAAACATAACCAATAAGATTATCTATCTATCTATTATCTATCTATCATCTATCTTTCTGGGGAAGGGGAAGGAAATGAAGATGAGGGAGAGAGGGAAGGGGAAAGGAGAGAAAAGAAGACATTCATTTTTGAAAAATTAACTCATGCAATTGTAGGGGGTGGCAAGTTCGAAATCTGCAGAGCAGTCTGATAGGCTGAAAACCTAGGGGAGAGTTGATACTGCAGTCTTGAGTCTGAAGACAGTCTGGGGGCAGAATTCCTTTTTCTTTGGAGGACTTGCATCTTTTCTTTTAAGGCCTTTAATTGATTAGATGGTACCCCCCCCATTAAAGAGGGTGATCTGTCTACTTGGGTAACTACTGATGTCTACTGATTTAAATGTAAATCATATCTAAAAAATATCTTCATAATAACTTCTAGGCTGGTGTTTGACCAAAATCCTGGCACCATAGCCACACATCAAATTAATGCACAGGAGGGAAAAATCCTTAACTTGATGAAAGTCTTTTATAAAAAACCCTCAGTGAACCTCATACTTGATGGTGAAAGGATAAATGCTATCCTCCCAAGATGAAAAAAATGGTAAGGATATTCAATCCCACCACTACTAATCAATATTACACTCCAGGTTTTAGCCAGTACAATATGGTAAGCAAATAAATAAATAAATAAATAAATAAATAAATAAAAGAAATTCAGATTTAAAAGAAAGTAATTTTATTTGTATAAAGTATAATTATCTTGATAGAATATTTTATGGAACCATAATCAAATTACTATAATAAGTGAGTTTAGCAATGTGGCGGGATAAAAGATCTGTATCTAAAAATTAAATATGTTTCTACATACACACAATGCAAAATAAGAATATTAAATAAAATAATAGTATTTATAATGTTATCTAAAATATGAAATAGTTAGAGATTAATCTGACAAAAAGGGGCAAGAACAAAAAAGAGAATGACTAGAAAACCCTGCTGAGTGAAATGAGAAAATGAAAAAAATGAGGAGATACATTTGTGTTCATGGGTCAGAGGATTATTTACTCTACAAATTGACCTGTATATGCAATGAATTATATTCATTTATATATTGTCTCAGGTTGCTTTAGCTCTGCAATAAGAGTTGCTTAAGGTAAGAGAGTACATGCCCAAAAAGCCTAAAGTATTTATTTCCTGGCTCTTTACAGAAAGTTTGTTGATCTGTGCTCTATTTTGTTTTCCAAAACAGATGGCCTTGGATCTTTTTTTGGCCCCATCTTTGTCACTTTCCATTCTTGCACTCCACCCATGATGAACTTGTTACAGATCATGTCATGTACTATGCTGTCTTTTATCTGTGGAGCTGTACATGTTGTACCTGCAATATTCTTCAACCACCATACCTCCTATTTGACTGGGTTATCTCTCTCTCTTTCTCTCTTTTTTTTCCCCCTCCAGGTCCCACTTTTAGATATTGCTTCCTTTAGAAAAGTTTTGAAATCTTATAGAGTTGCCCTGACCAAATCCTCCTATTGAGCTCTGTACATTTTCTAACATAAGCGTTAACATGCTGTACATAATTACTTCTGTCTTCTCTGAAAGATTGTAAGCTGTGTGAAAAGAATAATGTCTAAGTTTTTTATTGGAAACAAGCACATAATATCTGTTGAGTGAAAATTATTGAATGAACTAATAAATAAATGACAACTTAGGAACAAGATAGCTTTGGACCTGGATAGCATGGTCAAAGAAAGCTTTTATAAATATCACAATGGCACTGGTAATTGTTCCCTACCAGAAGTCCATGGCATTTTTCCTGGTTAGTCTAAATTCTAATTTGAGACACACCATTACAGCTTGATGACTCTAATATTAAAAAAAAAATCACGGGGTCATATTACAAAGAATTCCTCTATAAGCATTTATGAAATTAACCTTTCCTTCAGCATAGTGTTGATAGAATTCTGTCTAGAACGTAACTGAAATGGGGCTCTTCTAGTACTATGATTTTATTTTAGGTGAAAATAAAAACGAGTCTCTTGACTGATATGCTAACGTGGGATGTGAATTCCCTGGGCTCGTTTCCCAGACCAGCCACTGACTTATTTGTATAAAGAGTGCACACTTTTATCTGTAACCCAGGATCTTCCTATTTAAAGTATGAGACAGTTGCTATCCCCGTAATTCCTTAATATGGTTGTTGAGAGGATTAACATCTCTTTACTATTTTAAAATAAAAGGTTAAGACAGTTTCTAAGTGTTGCTCATGGAGGAAGAAGAAGCACAGCCCTGTTCAGCTAGTGGAGTGGTAGATCACAGCAGCTAGGCCAAGAAGAAGACAGAAAATTACATTTCTGTCATGTAAAAAAATACCATGTTGATATTCAAGGTGAACAAATGAATTGAAGTTGCTTTAAAGTAAAAACAAAATTGAAATTAGTGTGTGATGAAGACAACCATATGGTACTGACAAGTGAGACTGATTTGCCAAAGGTTTACCAGTGAAAGTTACAAATGGAATCCTGAATGCAAATTATTAGTTGAAATAGACAATTACTAGTCTAACAATTAGAGAATTTGATCCAGGACAGCTACATTTTGATTGCATTTTGACTGAGACAAGATGGCTCTAATAGTAAATGTTTGGTAGTTTGGATTAAGTGCACTAGGAACAATTCCAGGAAGCTAGAAGTTACAATGAAATGTCTCAACAATGAAGGGGTGATATTTGAAAAGAAGACACAGGCTCATTATTGAGATTTCTATAAGTTGCAAATGAGTGGTAGACAGAAGTACTTATTTTTAGTTAAGGATCTATGTCATATCAGTATATTAGAATATAAAGAAATAGTAAACATAGATTGCAATATAAAGTTGTAAGTTGACTAGAAAGAATACAAAGTGACATCGGTCATGTTGTCCCAGAAAAATAATGTCTTAAAATCTTTCTCCATTTTTTGCACAGCGCTTTTGGCCCCCACCTGTGTGAGAGAAAAGGGGGTGTGCAGAAGAAGCTGCCATCATTCCCACAGAACATTTTTAACTCTGCAGCTGAAAGTGACAGCTTATGGAAAATTGGTGGAGATACAATAGAATAAAGTCACTTTTTTTTTCTTTCAGAAGTTACGGTATATAAACTAAGATATAGAAGTTTACAAAGCCTACAGATCCAAATCTTAGAGGAGAGGTGAGCAGAAACTGTTGAGTTAGAGTGGAAAAAAAAAAAAAAGATAAAGAATGAACACATCATAGGATTACTGATGTTCTGTGTTCTCTTTAGGTCATTACCCAGTTTTCAGAGGTGAACCAAAGACTGTGTTAGAAAGTAAGCAAAACAATAGAAATGAGTGAAAAACCACCATCAAAACCCTCTCCCACCAAACCTCTATACGAATATTTACGAAGAAAAATACTTGAGAGCAAGGGCAGAATTGAAGCTAATAAATATAAATTAAGAAATCATTTGGGAAAAGATTTATGATATTTATACAACTCATGAAGTATTTTTAGAGGGAATGAAGTATTTTTAGAGGGAATTTTAGAGGGAAGTATTTTTAGAAGAAAAATAAAAAACTCTTCAGTGTTGGGTTTAGGGGATCAATTATTTATCAATCAAACTTATTTATCAGTTGAGCTGTTTTCCTAAAAGATGTTCTCATAAATGACAACAATAATAATGTTAAAAAGCCTTCTGATATGTGAAAAGTCAATTTGTTAAACATGATTCCACCATCATTGACTGATGACAGCACTGTCCTTGGGTGTTGAATAAAAGAAGTAAGTTCTGGCTCTTTGTTAGGCACTAGAGACTCTGGAGAGTCTCAGGTGGCAGCCAGTCTTTGCTCTTAAGTTGCTTATAATACAGTGAAAAAGAGATATAGAAACAAAAAATAAACAACAATGTACTTTTGGAGATGTGTGCATGGTACATACATGAAATATTGATGAAAGAGCTCTTATGTCTCAAATTCTCAGAATGGATGCTCAGTTTGGAGGACAGAGAGAGACCTTACCTGTTTTGTTCAACACTATATTTCCAGTTCCTAAAATAGTGACTGGCACGGAATAACACTAAAACTTTTTTAAAAGAATGAAAAGAAATTGTCTGCTCCGCAGTGTTAAGCTAAATTTCACTGTGGAGGTGATGCGTAAACTGATTCTTTAGAAAAGGCAGGGGCACCTGGGTGGCTCAGTGGGGTAAGCCTCTGCCTTCGGCTCAGGTCATGATCTCAGGGTCCTGGGATCAAGCCCCACATCAGGCTCCTGCTTAGGGAGCCTGCTTCCCCCTCTCTCTCTGTCTGCCTCTCTGCATACTTGTGATCTCTCTCTGTCAAATAAAAAAAAAAAAATCTTTAAAAAAAAAAAAAAAAGAAAAGGTAGAGAAACAGCATACCAATATGCCCAATGGCACAGAAGGATAAAGTAGCTTGATTGTCTAGTCAATAGCCAGTAGTGGCTGCCAGACTTGTCCAAAGAAATGAATTCTTTAAAAGCTCAAGAGCCTGGAGAGACGGGCAGGAGTCATTGCCTTAGATGGATCAGAAATATGAATACTTGACATGGAAATTTACTGAGATAATGGAAGACAATCACTTGCCCAAAATTTGCTTCCTGAAGGAAATGATTTTCAACCTTTCTAAAAATATAAAAATCTTTGAATGGGTACCTCAATCAGGACAGAGAAATTTCTGAGACTTGGAGATGTCAGGAGAGTTTTGGGGGTGAAGTCTAGATTGCCTTTGGACATGGGGAGGCAGGCCAGGGTAAATAGCTTTTAATATGCAGGCTACTCAATATCACAGTATAGTTAGTCACTTACTGTTTAAGAATTCTCTCCCATTATCACCCAGTCCTTAATAAGAATCATGTCCAAAGTTATAGCCTGGTCTTGGTTGACTGGAATATTAAGACAATACCTTGGGATACCATCATGGATATCTGATGCCCAAGGCAATTGGATTTTAAATAAGACATTTAGTACAGTGCTCAAACACACAAGTCATGCATATATGGCCTTTATTTCTTCTACTCTATATTGAGCATCCATTTTTCTCTCACTGCTTTATATCAGTGAGCCTCTCATTTAGTGTTCATCTTTTTCTTTTCCTTTGTAGAAAACATTTATTGCTCTCCTTCCTGTATCCTAAAATGTTTATCCACATTCTGTCCAATAAGCCACATTTATGAATTGTATTAAAAATCTGAGGATTATCTCTAGCAAGATATCTAATGTCAACCTAACTCTGTGTGTTTATTTCCTATGCTTGAAGTTGTTTTTTCTTTCATCTCACAAAATCATGGCCAACACTTATGGCCCACCACATGGTCTACCTAGTCCTTAAAATCACTTCAACCCTACCGAGTCTGTCAAACTACTTTTACCACTCATTAGGTTTTGATGTATGGTACTAGTGCGTCAGCTGTGGTGTCATGGAATAGATTATGGAATAGATTATAAATGCCTTGACCATGAGACTTTTGTGTATATTTGTGTCCCATATAATACTAAATTCAAAGCCAAGCAGATGATAGATATTTACTAAGAGATTGTGGTTGCTGACTTAAAGAAAGGCCACATGTGTGTGGAGAATTCTTGAGTCTCTGGACCGTACTAGTACTTGGACCTTTCTGAACAGGGAGTAGTAAACTGATTATTCCATGCCGGATGGTGCACCTTCCACTTCATTTTCTTATCAGACATCTTTTTGACCTTCCTTTTATCATTCTACTATTTTCCTTCTGCCATCAAGGATTTGTTCATTCTGCATCTATGGGATCTTTATGATTAGAAAATGACATGAGGTAAACACGGAAAGAATTTGTTGCTTATCACCAAATAAGAGATGTTGCTCATCACTAGTAATGTGATACGGCAAGCCCTTAATCACTGGAACGTTCTGGGTATATTACTGAGCACAACAAAAATGGAAGAGTTACACCATGCACATATGACTTTACAAATTTATTTTCAGAATTGATGAAGCAGTAACCATAAATAGCTGATTATATTTTGCTCTGTTATATATAAATAAAATAACTAAGTGTAGACTTATCTCCAGTGTCTTAGTTAGTCAATTGGTTATCAGATATCTAAGGATCTTTGCTGTTATATAAATAAAGAATGGAATAGTGCTTAGTTGAACTTTTCCTTTTATGCTGTATAAATGTAGAAAAAATAGGCAAGAACACTGGAAAACTTATTAATGATATCAATATTGCACAAGAATTCTATATAATCAATTGGACTGTTGCTATAGAATTGTAATCCCTCTCAATGTCCTTATTACCCAGCTTTCTGAATACAGAAATTTTCTAAGTTATTCTAAACAGCAAAGGAGAATCATGTACACAATTGACAATGTGATTAACTGAATTACGGTAGTATTTTTCTAATGAGTAACTTAGAATATTAGAAAGGCAAGATGGTGTATTTTCTGTATTTGTTCTTCAGACAGAGTTCTGTTTTTACTTCTAATGAGCATAACAAAGGATTTTTCTGAGTTGTGACAGGGAAGGGGAAGACACTCATTTTTCTTTAAGAATATATGTGATTGTTATGCCCCAGAGAAATTGCCTAAAGGCCCTCTTCTCTATTATACACTTTCTCAAAAACAAAACAAAATAAAACAAAATAACAACAACAGCAATGACAAGAACAACAACAAGATAGTCTCTCAAAAGCCATGGAGAGCTCTGAGCAAATAAAGACTTTCCCTTGAGCTTTGCTGGGTTCCTGGGGTCTACTGCCTCAGCTTTAACCCCTCAATACCCTTCACCTGGTTTTTCTCCTGAAATTGAAGAGTTGAAAATTGATAATACTAGGAAGACTACTTGGAAATGCTTGGTAAGTGACCAAGTATGCAGTCATATGCTTTTAAAATGCTATTTAAAGTTGACTAGATGTGATAAGGAGAGGCATAACTTTAAAAGGAAAAAGATTCCATATAACATATACAGACTTGTATGCTACTTTTGTTTTGTTTTCTTTTTTTTTTTTAAAGATTTCATTTAGAGGGATGCCTGGGTGGCCCAGTCATTTAAGCATCTGCCTTCAGTTCGGGTGATGATCCCAGGGTCCTTGGATTGAGCCCCACATTGTGCTCCCTGGTCAGTGGGGAGCCTGTTTCTCCCTCTGCCTGCCACCCCCCCAACTTGTGCTCCCTCTCTTTCTCTTTCTCTGACAAATAAATAAATAAAATATTTTAAAAAAGGATTTTATCTAGAGAGAGAGAGATCATGAGTCAGGGGTGAGGGGCAGAGGGAGAGAGAGAATCCCAAACAGACTCCCTGCTGATCGTGGAACCTGACATGGGGCTTCAATTCATGACCCTAAGATCATGACCTGAGCTGAAATCTTAACCAACTGAGCCATGCAGGTGTCCCCATGCTACTGGTTTTGATTGTTGGTTTTTTTTTTTTACCATGGTACATGTGATGAAGTGATGCTTAAATGGATACTTGTTGTGTGGTACACTTATGCGTGCTTTGTAGCTATTAACAGTTAATTCTTCAATTAGTTATAGACTGATCCTGTTTTTGAAGAATAACAATCACATCATCTCTGATTGGCTCTAATTTGTGGATATTTTTTTAAAATGAGGACTACGGTGTGTGAGAAACATGTTGGTGCTAATAACATATTGTTACTTCCTCCACCTTTCTTAGTCTGTCCTCAGGAAGTGGGACACAACAACCTTGAGGACAATCTGATTCTTTAGTGAGAGTAACAAGTAACTGTCTCTAAGCCTCAGCACTGTTACAGGATGTCACTCAGCTGGTTTATGTACTCACATTTTCATTTACCCATTCTTTGAGAGTCCATATAATCTGGCTGGAGTGACTGCTTTCACTACCATTGAGAAGTTCCTGTAGTACTGTAAAAGCATGTCTACCATACCTACCTTTAGGATATTAATTCAAACTTATTTTTATCACTAGTATTCACTCTTATCCTCATCTCCAAACACTGCCACAGATAGCTCTAAAAGTTCACAGAGTTGGCAGAACTTTTCTTTATTGATTTCAGCATAGGTAACCAACAATGTGTAATTGTATTTTTCAGTAATTACTGCATTTCAATTTATCCTAATAGACTTTTTCACTGGGGTTACAAAGAAGAGGGTAATCAAATATACATGAATTAAAAAAAATTCTTTTCCAAAATGTATCTTTGGTAGTCATGGAGGTGGGCTGTTTGAATCTCTCTTCCAGAGAGAACTTGTTCAGGGGCCCCTGGGTGGCTCAGTTGATTAAGCAACCGGTTCTTGGTCTGGGTTGAGGTCAGGACCTCAGGGTTGGGAGATTGAGCCTACATCCATCTTGGCGCTCAGCACAGAGTCTGCTTGAGGTTCTTTCCCTCTCCCTTTCCACCTCCCTCTTGCATGTGCAGACACATGTTCTCAAATAAGTAAATCTTAAAAAAGAGAGAGAGAGAACTTGTTCAACTGCAGTTAGCACAGTGAGCTGATAATCTATATAGCTGGTTGTATCTTCAGTCTCTTTCAGCCTTTGGTCCAACTGCATGGTATTCTCAGCCAGCTCAGAGTCATGACTGAGCATAACTGGTCCTGACATATCTGCCCAATACTCCACTAAGGAACACCTTTGCACATAGCTCTCTGTTGACTGGCTAAGATTTTGTCAGATTTATATTACTGTTAGAAGTTCTCCCTGCCTAATACTTCTTTTTGCTCCCTTTTCCTCTCATTGTGACTTCAAGTTTTTCTCTGTGACATTTCACTTCCTTCAACTCTTATCTTTTATAGGCATTACTGTTCAATAAAACTTTTCATCTCAGAGTCTGCTTTCCAGAGTATGCAACAAACATAGTATTTTTTTTTTTAAAGATTTTATTTATTTATTTGACAGACAGATCACAAGTAGGCAGAGAGGCAGGCAGAGAGAGAAGGGAGGAAGCAGGCTCCCTGCTGAGCAGAGAGCCCGATGCGGGGCTCGATCCCAGGACGCTGGGATCATGACCCGAGCCGAAGGCAGCGGCTTTAACCACTGAGCCACCCAGGCGCCCCGCAAACATAGTATTTTAAGTAGCTTATTAAATGCTTGAAAAATTGCTGTAGTTTATAATTGAATTTTCCTTTTACTCTTGATTAATTCCCAAAGAAGCAGAGCTTGAGACAAGGGTTTATGTCCAGCCAGCATATTTTGCTAAGTCATTCCATCAGTGGAGCAGCAGATAACATGAAACAGATAATCCAAGGGTAGTTGCTATGAGCTACTAGGGCTGAGTTCCATTAAAGACCCGTTG
The DNA here is from genome assembly GCF_963455335.1 of Martes martes. Taxonomy (NCBI): domain Eukaryota; kingdom Metazoa; phylum Chordata; class Mammalia; order Carnivora; family Mustelidae; genus Martes; species Martes martes. Next base: position 71,646,919 of record NC_137893.1, on the reverse strand, counting down.
AGGAGTCTATTCAAACCTTGCAGAACTGTCTCCTGGAGGAAGGGGGAAAGGGAGTAATTTTCCTTAGCTCCATCTCTCATCAGTCAAAGATTGGTCTTGAGTGTTAACTCCCTTGCCCTGCCAGGTTTGCCTGTGTAACAGAAATGCTGAATGTTTTCCTGCTGGCAACCCAGCAGTGGGATCACAGAAAATCATCCCCTTGCTAGGAAGAGAGAGAGAGATGTGAAGTAACTGAGTCAGGATGCTGTCATTTACACCACTGCACAGCTGGTAGCTACAGATACGACTGCAATAAAAGGGTGGGTTAAGTGGCTGTGAGGTAAAGAGGTGCCCAATACACCCCTCTAGCAGCTTCATTGTTAACTAAGTTAGGTCACATTTCTCCCATCTTAAAGGCTTCTGGCGATTTTTCATCCTTAAACATCTATTTTTTAGAGGAATTCTGAAATTAATAAAATTATTAAGGATGGCATAATAGAACCCCATGTACCCAGCTTTAACAACTGCCAATATTCAGCTACTCTTATTTCATCAATCCCTTCCCTCACTTTTTATCCTGGTGCATTTTAAAGCAAATCCAAGATAACACATTAGTTTTCATCCACAGTAAATTGAATATATATCTATGCTAGAAAAGAACTTTTAAGTTAATCATGATATCATTGTTATATTTAACCAAATAAACTTAAGATCCCATCCATGCTCATTTTCACCCGACAGTTTCCAAATATGTTCTAAAGTTGGTTTATTTGAATTGGGATCTCGACATTGCATTTGGTTGAATGCCTCCTAAGTCTTTAAAAAATATGTTACATATCATTTATTTTTTGAAGTAACTAGGTCATATGGCCTGTGGAATTTCCCACGCTATTCCTTTGACTGCTAATAATTTCATGGTATTGTATAACATTCTTCCACACTAGAATTTTTTTTTTTTTTAGATTTTATTTATTTGAGAAAGAGAGTGAGTGAGAGAGAGAAACCAAGCAGGAGCAGGAGCAGGGGGTGGGGAGAAGGAATAGAAGGAGAGGAAGAAGCAGACTCCCTGCTGAGCAGGGAACCTGACATGGGGCTTGATCCCCAGATTCCAGGATCACGACCTGAGCCAAAGGCAACTGCTTAACTGACTGAGAGACCCAGGCACTCCTCACACTAGGGTTCTTAACTGGGTGTCCCAGATCCATAGAATTAAAAAACTCTATGAATATGAGCTGGGGAAAAAAAAAAAAGACATCTTCATATTTCTTAATGCCTCTAACAGAAACTTAGCTTTTCCTTCATGTTGAATATAAGCAACAAACCACAGATGTATTAACACAAGTACATAGATTTTTATTTCTATTGTCATAAATAGATGCTTTTATGTCCATATCATATTACACTTGTTATAGAGACCTTGAAATATTATTTTCCTTCATTGTCACTTTAAAATTTTCCTGTGATTATGATATATCCCATTCGATTCCAAATAATCACAATCATCTTGTCCACAAATATGGCTGGGCTACTCAGCGGCAAACCTGGACCTAGTAATTATTCAGGGACCACATAGTGATTTCATGAGTTCTGGACAGGCCATATGCATATTCTAAAATCTCAGTTTGTATTATAAGAATTGGGTAGCCTTTTATAATCAAATGGGAGCACGGGTCATGCCTGTAGACCACATAAGTTAAAAAACTCTTACCGTTGATGTAAATACAACATTTGCTATTTAATGTAGTTTATTATGAGTATAAGCAGATTGTATAGTGGATTATTCATTGGTTCTAAGTTCTATGAGTAACAAGATTCTTTTTTCTACTACCCTTTGAAAAGGGTACTACCCATATTATGAAATAAAAACATTCACATACTGAAAAATTGTAGTTAAAACTTGATTTCAGGGAGGATGTTTACCTATGTGAGAGAATTCTTAGAAGTGTTTGTGTTGAAGTGGATTCTGATGTATTTCTTTGACAGTTCTAACTCAGTTGCAGATCGCTGTCTCTGACACTTGGAGTTGAAGAAAATAAAGGACAGTGAAAAAGTATTGTCTGTTAGAGATAATTCCTTTTTACTATTTTATTTGAAGTTTGTGGAAGTTCTTAAGTTGTTGAGAATGATTCATCAAATTTTAGGTGACAAACATTAGGGATTCACATTGTGTTTAAGTCTTTCTTTTCATGTAATTATTAGGTGAGTAATATTGGATGAAATAGGATTATGGCTAATTTTTAACAAATGCTAGTAATGGTATACTGTATAAGTGCATCACATTACCTGATATATTTCTTGATGAATCACCCTAAATATTTTAAATTTTACTTAAAAATGAGGTTTTTAAAGTTATAATTTACTAGTATATTATCAATGTTAATGTTGATAAGTTATTAAGTTCCTATCTGAGTTCCTATCTGCAATATTACAAAATTTAGAATCCAAATAATTAATGTAACACTTTCCATTTTAAAAATATCAATTGTTAGTACAATAATATTTAGAGGAAATAATGCAATTTGTTTTGAGTAAAGGAACTCTTTCTCCCCATGCACTTTGTCAAAGTCAGTTATTTCACATTGAGGCACTAGGATTTGTAGTCATGTAAAACAGTGGTTCTTGAATTTTAGCCTACATCAGAATTACCTGAATTTAAAATTCAGATTGCCAGGGCTCCAGAGTTTCTGATTCAATAAATCTGGAGTTGGATTCAGAAATATGTCTTTCTAAGAATGTCTTAGAAATCTTAATGGTTGCTGATGATCCAAGAATCACATTTATTTTATTTTTATTTATGTATTTTTAAAGATTTTATTTATTTATTTATTTATTTGACAGAGTGAGAGAGCACAAGCAGGAGGAAGAGTAGAGAGAGAAGGAGAAGCAGATTCCCTTGCTGAGCAAGAAGCCCAATGTGGGATTTGCTCCCAGGACCCTGGGATCATGACCTGAGCCAAATGCAGACACTTAAACAACTGAGCCACCCTGGCACCCCCAAGAACCACATTTAAAAACTACTACCATAAGATATATGAATTTATTCAATCATTAATTCAACCCCTCAATACAAATTTGAGCATCTACTGTGTACCAAAATCTGGGGATAAAAAAGTAGAGAAACTACATTTTCTTTTGTTGAACATATTTCATTAAAGTATAATTGACATACAATATTAGATTAGTTTCTGGTGTACAACATAGTGATTTGACAATTACATACATTATGAAATGTTCATCACGATAAGCATAGTTACTGTCTGTCGCTGTAAAAACTTTTTTTTTTCAAGATTTTATTTATTTGAGAGTGAGAGAGAGCATGAGAGGGAAGAAGGTCAGAGGGAGAAGCAGACTCCCCACGGAACTGGGAGTCCGATGCAGAACTCGATCTGGGACTCCAGGATCATAACCTAAGCCTAAGGCAGTGGCTTGACCAACTGAGCCACCCAGGTTCCCTGTACAAATTTATTATATTATTAACTATATTCCTTGTGCTGTACTTTCTATCCCCGTGGCTTATTTATTTTATAACTGAAAGTTTGTACCTCTTTTTTTTTTTTAAGGTTTTATTTATTTATTTGACAGACAGAGATAACAAGTAGGCAGAGAGGCAGGCAGAGAGAGAGGAGGAAGCAGGCTCCCTGTGAGCAGAGAGCCCGATGTGGGGCTCCATCCCAGGACCCTGAGATCATGACCTGAGCTGAAGGCAGCGGCTTAACCCACTGAGCCACCCCGGCGCCCAAGTTTGTACCTCTTAATTCCTTTTTCCTATTTTCCCTATATTCCTCTCCACTTCCCCTTTGCCAATGACTAGTTTGTTCTCCATTTTTATGAGTTTGTTTCTTTGTTGTTTGTTCTTTTTAATTTTTTTAGATTCTACATATTAATGCGATCGTATGTATTTGTCTTTCTCTGTCTGATTTATTTTCCTTAGCACAATATCCCCTAGGTATTCTTTTTTAGCAGCTGAGTAACTTTCCGTTGTGTGTATATTCTTTATTCATTCATCTATCGATGGACACTTAGACAGCTTCCATATTTTGGCTATTGTAAACAGTGTTATATTAAGTATATGGGTGCATATGCCTTTTTGAATAAGTGTTTTCATTTTTTTCAGGTAATTACCCAGAGAATTACTGGATCATATGGTACTTCTATTTTCAGTTTTTTGAGGAACCTCATTTTTTGAAGGTTTTGAGGAAAACATGTTTTCCAGAGTAGCTGCATTACTTTACATTTCCACCAACAGTGCATGAGGGTTGCTTTTCCTCCATGTCCTGGCCAACATTTCTTGTCTTCTTGATACTAGCCATCTCATTGTGGTTTTGCTTTGCATTTCCCTGAGGATTAGTGATATTGAGCACATTTTCATGTGTCTCTTGGTTGCCTGTATATCTCTTTGGGAAAATGTCTATTCAGGACCTCTGCCCATTTTTTGTTTTTGTTTTTTTAAAGATTTTATTTATTTATTTGACAGACAGATCACAAGTAGGCAGAGAGGCAGGCAGAGAGAGAGGGGGAAGCAGGCTCCCCGCTGAGCAGAGAGCCCGATGCAGGGCTCGATCCCAGAACCCTGGGATCATGACCCGAGCCGAAGGCAGAGGCTTAACCCACTGAGCCACCCAGGCGCCCCTCTGCCTGTTTTTAAAATCAGATTATTTGAGCTTTTTTGGTGTGGACCTATATGAGTTCTTTATATACTTAAGAAGTCATGACAGTCATGATATCCATGGCTTATCAGATATATCATTTGCAAATATCTTCTCCGGTTCATCTGGTTGCCTTTTTGTCTTATTGATGGTTTCCTTTGCTGTGCAAAAGATTTCTAGTTTGGTGTAGTCCCAGTTGTTTATTTTTGCTTTGTTTCCCTTGCTTGGGGAGACATATCCCCAAAAATACTGCCAAGATTGATGTTCAAAGGATTATTTCCTGTGTTTTCTTTTAGGAGTTTCATGATTTCAGGTTTTGCATTTAGGTCTTAAATCCATTTTCAGTTTATTTTTGTGTATGGTATAAGAAATAGGTTCAGTTTCATTCTTTTGCATGTAGCTGTCCAGTTTTCCCTGAATCATTTATTGAAGACATTGTATTTTCCCCGTTATATATTTATTATAGATTAATTACCTTCTTTATTATAGATTAATTGACCATATAAATATGGGTTTATTTCTGGGCTTACAGAGGCTACATTTTCTTCACTGGAGGGAATTATTCTAAATGAGTATCTAAGTTAACTTTATATCACAAAATAATTGACAGTTTTCAGCTTCTACTGCAATTTCACATGTCTACATCAATTTTACATCACTCATTTTTTTCCCATGGGAAATGAATCAGTATTTTGTTTATAAAATTAAACAATTAGACTTAAAATGTAGTGAATTAAGTGTAAAGCTATGTCACTAAATATAAAAAGCAAGTAGGTCTGAAGATCTTATATTTATAAACAGATTGAGATATTATATTAGTTTTCTAGGGCTGTCATAATAAAATACCATTCATTGGGTAGCTTAAACAAAAACATTTCTAACAGTTCTGGAGGTTGGAAATAGAAGTGCTGGCAGGGTTGGTTTCTGATAAGGTTATTCTTCTTCGCTAGTAGATGGCCATCTTCCCACTATGTCCTCACATGGCCTTTTCTAGTATCTGAGCACTCTTGGGTCATTCTCTTATAAGGACACCAGTCATATTGGATTAAAACCTCACACCATCAGCCTTATTTTAACTAAATCACCTCTTTGAAAGTCCTGTCTCCAAAGGCAGTCATATGGATTGAGGCCCATCCATCTGACCACATTTAACCTTAATTATCTTTTTATATTACTTTTTATTTTTTAAAGACTCATTTATTTATTTAATATTGACAGAGACAGAAAGCATGGCAGGGAAGGGCAGAGGTAGAGGGAGAGAGAGAATCCTTTGTGCTGAACATGGAGCCTGATGCAGGGATCAATCTCATGACCCTGAGATCATGACCTAAGCTCAGATGAAGAATTGGATGCTTAACAAACTCAGCCACACAGGTGCCCTCTTAATTATCTTTTAAAGGCTCTATCTACAAATATGGGTTACATTCTGAGGTACTGAGATGTGGGATTTCAACATAAGAATTTTGGGTAAACACATTTCATCCCATACATATATTCACAGATATGAGAAAACATACCTTTGAGGATACAACTTTAAAACTGTCCCCTGACTTATACCTAAAACATCATCATTCTTTTTCTCATAATCAGTCTTTCTATAAGCATATATTAAGAGGCTATAACATTTCCAGGACTCTTATAGGACCAAAGGGAGGAAGTTTACTTTGCCTTCAGTTTTGAAGGTTATTTCCAAATGTCTATGTGTAAACATATCTATCTGCAAATTGTGATGCGTAGCCCTTTAGAAATAGTATTTGGTTGAGTTTCCTAGAAGAACGAAAAAAGTCCATTTAATTTTTTTAAAGATTTATTTATTTGAGAGAGGGAGAGAATGAGTGAGCACAGAGGGGAGGGGCAGAGAGAGAGGGAGAAAGAATCCTAAGCAGACTCTGCGGGGAGCCAGTGGGGCTCAATCTCATGACCCTGAGATCATGACCTCAGCTTAAATCAAAAGCCAGATGCTTAACCAGCTGTGCCACCCAGGTACCCCTAGTCCATTTAATTTATGATGAGGTTGAACTACTCTATAACTCAAACACAAACTAATGCAAATTCTAAAGAGCTAAATATAATTCAGATTTTCTTTTCTTTTAAAAAATTTTATACAAAGAATCCTAAATATTAAAAATTATTTAAATTCAATTAATTAACATATAGCATATTATTAGTTTCAGAGGTAGAGTTCTGTGATATAATTCAGACCTTCTTGATGCAAGTGGCAAAACAGGGACAATTTTAATCATAGCTGTGAACATTTTACTCCTGATCTTTAGCAGCAATTTCCATCCATTCATTCAATAGACATTTACTGGATACTTGCTTTGTGTTCAGGGTACTGTCTGAGAGCTTATAATACAGCATTGTGTAAGAAAGAAAAATATTTGCTAGAATGGAACTAGTGGTTCTGGAGGTGATTGGGAAGTGAAGGTCCAACAGCAGAAGGAAATCAAGATATCCATAGCAATAATGTGGAGAACAGTTTGTTAACTATATGGTCCTGTCAGGTAACAATTCATGGATTGATTAGGTGACTCAAAGGAAGGTTCTTTTATGGAAGAACTAGTTATGCTGGTATGGTCAGTGTTGAGGAAATAAACAAGGTATCTTGAGATTCTCAGAGCCTAGCCATTATCTATGTATAGATCCAAAAGGTCAAAGGAAAGAACTCCTGGTATGGGAGCCCAGTGAGAAATAGAATCATTTTGGAAGTGACACACAGTGGGAGCTGTAGATAGTGAGTGGGTTGGTGGGAGCAAAAGTTATTCTCAGAAACAACCCAAAATAAGGAAGCAGTGAGGAAAAAAAAAATCTCAGTTTCTCTTTCTTTTTCACTATTCTCTTGAGGGTGTCTTCCTTTGTTCAAATCTGACAGTAAACCAGATGAGAAGGGAACTTCAATAATGTAATCCACAGGGATTAGGAGAGAAAGAGGAGAATAGATGTGGTGGTGGTGGTGGTGGTGGCCCAGGGGAAAACAGCAAATCACCAGCATAGAGATTGCATTGGAACTGAGATTGTTGCTAGAACAGTCGTTCGGGTATGTTATTTACAGACAAGAATACTTGTATGTTAAGCACTGTTATGAAATGAAGTTTATATTTTGCCTCTGATATCAAATCACAGAGAAGACTAAGTGACGTGAAAAAATTGCAGAGCCATAAAGAGTAAGAAATAATCATGAACTAAGTAATTAACCAAAATTGGAGGCCCAGGCAGAGAGGGAGATCACAGGGTGGGGAGCCGTTGCAAATACATATTTTATCAAAAATCAATTTGAACCAGCTGACCAGTTTATTTCATGGTGACTTTTTTTTTTTTTTTCTTTTTGACCTTCTGCTCAGCATCATGGTAATTCCATGGTTGATGTGAGGTACTTTTTCCAATCCATACAGCGGATATGCCCTACTGGAATCTGTTTCTTTGAGAAGGCTTTGACAGCAAGATCTTGGCAGTATTCCCAAGTGACAAAGTCTTTGGTGACAGTCTTTCTATCTTTGGAAAGAGTCGTACAGTTTTTGAAACTGTTAAAGTAGCTGAGTGGTACTTGGATTCAGTATAATTGGATAGTATTTTTAAAATATTTTATGTGAGAATAAATATATGAAGTGATAAGGTGAATGAATCCTGGAAGAATGATAGGAAATTACGAAGTATGAATATGCATAAAACAGCAAAAACTATAAAGTTTTATAAGATATTTTTATATCATTTATTAAAATAATTGGAATAATTATAAATAAAAAATCTACCATGTGATCAATTTATTACCATCTCTGCATAGTTTCTTGGCTTTCTGAAATGCAACATATGATTGACAAGAAAATTAATCTTTTACATAGTTTCTAAAACTTTATTTCCTCAAATATTTCTGAATTCAATCTATCTGAACTTACAAAACCTGAAACTCATTATTTCTTTAGTTATCAGTGGTACAAAATATCCATCACTATTGGAAATAATTAGCTTGCTTATTTGCTGGATTTAATGCTATTCATTAATTAACTGTTTATCATCTGTCTCTTACATTTGTAGTAATTAAAAATTTTTTATATTGTTAAATTTTAAATTGGAAAAGGTCTGATATTCTGGGAAAAGTCATACAATGATTAATCCCAAAGGCTTGAAGTTAGATTTCATGGATTTGAGCCTGCTTGTCTGCTAGCTGTTTACCTTGACCAAGTTATTGAATATCTATAAACCTTAGTTTCTTAATCTTGAAAGTGAGGAGTAATAATGGTATTTACTTCCAAGAATTATTATGAAGAATACATGAAAATGGATTACTGATTAGTCAATAATTAAAAAATTTAAATTACTACTAATACATATAGCATATATTATAGATATTAAAAATATCTAGCAAATAATATAAGTAAAATAAATAATATTTAGTTGTTTATGTTTCAAACTTATGTTATATAAACTTGATGTTTATAGAACTTAATATTATCATTACAGTACAATATACAACATTCTCATACTTTAGAATGTGACATGGTTACACAATTCAGTGCATGATATTCCTAAGAATGATAGTAAACTAAATATTTTAAAAACTTATTATCTCTCTTTTGCAATTATTGATCTTTAAAGTTATTATTGGTGACTTTTTTATATTGATAACTTTTGATAAAGTTTTAATATTGCATAGTCCATCTCTATATCAAAAAATAATAACAATAATTTGAGTGAATTTTTGGAGGAAAAAACCCATAAATGTTAGAGGAGTTTCCCCTAATAAAATTCTAAGATATTCTAACATATTAACATCTCCATTTGGTCTTTCCCTCATTCATGAAGCACGTGGTATATGTACATATAATCTCCAAGATAGAGCAAAAATCATGTGGCCTTTCAACAACAGTAAAATGAATTTAAAAGACATTATTATTATTTCTATTTATAAAAATATCTAAAAAATGCAGATAAATTATTAGGGTAATTGATATTTTATTTTTTATCACATAAAAATAGCAAAGGACTAAAGCCATTTGTGCCTAATGCCGTATTTTATTTTATTTTATTTATTTGACAGAGGGAGAGTAGGCAGAGAGGCCAGCAGAGAGAGAGGAGGAAGCAGGCTCCCCACTGAGCAGAGAGCCTGATGCGGGGCTCGATCCCAGGACGCTGGGATCATGACCTGAGCCGAAGGCAGAGGCTTTAACCCACTGAGCCACCCAGGCATCCCCTAATGCTGTATTTTAAAAGCAAAATCTCTAGTGAAAGACATTTCTAGAGATCAGAAATCCATATCAATAGGTAATATGACTTGGTTTGTGTATCACATTATACTGCATTTTTTATTCTTTATGTTATATGTCACACAAAAAAATTCCAGTGAAAGTGGCTTAAGGGCCCATTTTTTTGCTTTTTCTTTTCCATTGTCAGTTCATTTGAGCTTTTCTCATATTGATAAAATAGCGGCAGCAATTCCAGTCTTTGAAACCACACATTCTGTAGAAATAGAAGTTTTTTTTCTCAAGGATTTAAACCAAAGTCCTAAAATTTACTTTTTAGAATTTAATTTCTGGCTGGATTGGCTAAGGTCGCATCCATTTGAACCAGTCACTACGCAGGAGAATGGAAATATACCTACTGGCTTAGGTCAACAAACTGGTACTTCCTCAAATTTAACTTTCCCCAGAACACATGAGCTGCATGGTGGAATGGTATACCTACCATTCCAAATTGAAATTAATGAATTTAGGGAAGAGAAAGAAGCCAATAGGTACCAACTAGATGACTAACAAATCCACTACAGTCACTTTTATCAAAATCAGAAAAAGAATCACAAAAATCACAGAAACTAATCTTGAGGCTCTTGTATATACAGCTATACACTTTAAATTATGTCTAGAAATAAATAAAACCGCATCTAAGGAAAATACCCACGGATATTCCTGTAATTGCTTGACATTTTTTTTCTCACATAGAACCTCTAATCCAAGATGTTTTACCTACTTTTCTATGTAAAATTTCTTGAAGTTTATGGATTTGGTGATCTAAGAGTCTTAAATGACTGTGGTTGTGTGTATTGGGTAATGTGTCCCAAATGAGGGCATTATCAGGGATGAGAACTGAACACTTGTTTTGAAAAGAAACCTTAGCTCTTCATGACATCTGGAAGACACTTGTCGTGTGGTTCCATCATGCTCAGTTCAGACAACTTTTCTTCTGGAAGCATGAATGATATTGCATTTCTTGATCTGGTTGAATACTGAATGATTTAAGTATGCCAAAGTATAATGTATATCAAGGTTGTACACGGTTTTATCTCTCCCCCTACTTCTCTGATGTCAGCAAATAGTCCCACCTCCTTCTTTCAAATAGACTCCCAGAACTGACAACTGAGTCTAAGGAGGCAAAGAGTTAACATTCTCTTCTGTCTTTTTGGTTTTAGCAAATCACCCTGGATGAGCTGAGGCAAAACTCCAAGTAGAATGAGCTTGAAAACATTAAGTCGGTATTACAGCAGGATGGCTTGTGTTAAAAGTTGACAGTTACTTTAAATTCTTTAGGGACTGCAAAAGGCAATTTTGTTTACGATTTTGTTTACAATTTGTTTACAATTCAAATAAAAGAAATAAGAGCCTGAACCAAACCTTTTAAGGTTTTAGAGTCAAAATTCTTCAGTATTTTTTATGCATTTTTATCCACACGTAACAACTACACAGAGCAAATAAACATGGGTATATGACTGTCTTGAAGGAATTAGAAGGATTAGGGATAAGGAAACATTGTTTAGCCTGGAAAAGATTTCCAGGAAGGACACCTCGATAGTGTACATATCTTCAGGCCAAACCATGCCTAAATCCCCCAGAAAGATTACAGTTCTAATATTTCTTAAAACCCTCGAGAAGGGCAGGCTCAACCCACAATTTGATAGTTGAGATACTGTATACTGTATGTTAATGGAGTCACTGCTTATTCAGGCCATTCAGGAATTTATTTGCACAAAGGACACAAGACTTAGATGTGGTTTGTACTTGGTTAGGGTGGGAAATTGACACCACGCAGAGACAGACCCATAGACTCTTTCTATAAAGGACTCCATGAACCAAAGGAGCTTCAGCCATGTTGATTAAATACTCTGGTTTAAAATGTGACAGAGAGAGAGAGAGAGAGAAAGACATTTCACTTGTTTATTTTAGCTGAGCAACATAGCATGACACATACATAGTGATAACTGAAGAAAACTCAGTGTCATTTTGTTCTCTAGTGGGTTTATAGCTTTGAAAGCCACAAGAGAAGCTGTCCTTATTCTGAAATAATATTTTCATGGAGGGTACAGAGAGCAGCCCTGATGTGAGGGGCCACTATAGAGTACCTTGGTAGATAGCAAACTTCAGGGAAATGTTGAACTAAGACCAGAAAATCATTTCTTAGCATCTATGAGATAACAGATGGTGGGGCACTGGGTGGGGTGGTGAGTATTTTTCACTGACAGAGAGAATCATGATCCAGAGGTATTTGAAGTATTGCCATTAGTAAAATTATTTCATATTGGAAGAGATGCAGACAAAAGCCCATAACTGAGCTCTATGATCTTAAAAAGTAAACAAAAAGAACAAAACAAAGATGATTCATGAATCTCAAGGCAAAGAATGGTATATTCCACTTATGCTATGTATTTCAAGAGCTATTTCCCCACATTGTTTTCATTTTAGTTACTTCTGACTTCAGTCATGTAAATAATAGTAAGTTTCTTACTTTAAGTTTGAGGTTAGTTTGATCACCGGAGATATGGAGAATTAAATCAATTAAGAAAGACTCAGAGGTCCATTTTATGTTATGGGAGGCTAGCATTACATTTGGAAATCTTTAGAGTAGAATTCTTTAGATAGCTTAAAGTCAGTAGATTTCAGAAATACTTACTTGTGAGGAAAACATGTAATGTCTTTGATGGATGGCATGACTTCTCTATCATTGCTGTAATTCTGAAATATTTTTTAATGATTTTAAGTAAAAAAAATTTATAAAGTAAATTTCAAGTATATAAGTTATACTATCTATAGCTTTTCATATAGTTCTTGTTCTGTTTATAGCAGAAATAATAGTTTCAGGTATTCAACCAAGAACCTTATATGGAGCAACAGACATTGAAGTAAAATGGATCATATTTCCTATGAAATTGCTAAAAAAACCCCAAAAACCTATGCAGCTTTAATAATATTATTTTAGAGTATGGAACTAGCTGTCAGAGTTGGACTGGCTCATCAGGCTCTACAATTTTTCTTCTTTCACAATCATTGCCTCCACCAGCTTTATTCTAAAACTGGTTTAAACACAAGGGAAGGAAGAGTAAGGATCACTTATTCATTAGATCGAGGTTCAGAATCATCACCATGAGCACTAATCTAGCTCCCACTTCTTTATTCCTGAAAACTGAGATTTTGGCTTGCTTCCGTTGGTAGGGTACATGGATTAATTAAATGAATTCATTATCTTTATGGGTAGAAACATGTTCTATGAAATTCTCTACTTTAGTAATACCACTAAGAATTCCAATTAAGAAAGTTTGTTATTGTCCTTAATTCTGTCCTCTACTTCATATTCTTCATGTAATTGTTCTTCAAATTCTATGCTTTTTACCTCAAAAGCCAGTCTTATCTTATTATTTCAACTCTTATTTTCTTACTCTGGGAATTCCATTATCTTTTATCCAGTCATTTGGTATTGTCACTTTTGGGTTTCCATTGCTGTTGAGTCTCCATTTTTAATTTGTTGTTCAAAACACTCCCAGAAGCATTGGAGTTAATATATGCAATGGCAAAGAGTCGCAACCCAGCTGTCAGACTACCTGCATTAAAATTCTATCTCTTCCTTTTCAGCCAGACCTTGGGCAAGTTGCTTAACTACTCTGTTCCTTGGTTTCCTAGTCTATAAAATGGGGACAGTAGTTCCCAGTTGCAAGGAATAGGAAAGAAAATTTACAGGAGGCACTTAGAAGACAGCATTCTATAATGCTGACGATCATAAAACATGGTTTTGATGACTCTTCTTTAACCGGCTGAGTATATCTGCCCCATGGCATACAGGAATTTTCACAATGACTCCAGGTTCCCTTTCCAGGCTTGTCTTTATGCCTGTGAACATACTCTATCTGCTCTGAAATGTATGGTATTTTATAGATGTATACAATATGTTCCAACCACATATTTTCTCATTTTCTCTTTCTAGAATGATCTTGCATTTTTTTTCTTTTTTTGATCTTGCATTACTTATTGGTCCAAAAAACCCCATTTGTATTTCAAGGCCACACTCAAATTTGCCTCTGCTTGTAGCTTTTTCTGACTGTTGCTTTTTGCAATGGACATCATTTGTGTTTTGTTTATATCCCCTTGGTTCTGCCATTTCTTTCCATGTACAATAGCCTGATTTCCAATGGTCATTTTTGGGCCTAATGGCAGCCTTTGGGCTGTTGGACTTATTTTGTCATCCTGCTAGTCAGTCTACCTCACAAAATAAGAACTGGGAGGAAGAAATGAGGTAGAGAAATACCTGGGAATTAACATTCATTGGGAGGAACCCCTAATTACTAAGTATCATACAATGCTATGTAATGTGGGGATGTGTTTTGATGGAATAATCTTGAGGTATGTGTTTTATTGTGTTTCCTGGAGTTTCTTTCACAGATAGCTTAATAATGTACCCTCTGATGGCTGTGTTCCTTTCTGCAAAAAAACCGTTTGCATTCTAACTCTTTTTTTTTTTTTTTTTTTTTTTTAAAGATTTTATTTATTTATTTGACAGACAGAGATCACAAGTAGGCAGAGAGGCAGGCAGAGAGAGAGAGGAGGAAGCAGGCTCCCTGCTGAGCAGAGAGCCCGATGTGGGACTCGATTCCAGGACCCTGGGATCATGACCTGAGCTGAAAGCAGAGGCTTTAACCCACTGAGCCACCCAGGTTCCCAGCATTCTAACTCTTTGCTCAGGATCTATTCTTAGAGGAGCTCACAGTAATACACTCCTTCATGTACTTTCCATAGCACTTTATACATGCTCTTTCTGTTCTTTAGAGTATTTTATTATAAGATGTTTTTTAGTTTTTATCCATTCTGCCACTTTCTCTGGACAGTGAGATGTTCTAGCAAAGGGTCATATCACATTTATCTTTGTATTTGTGCATTTATCTTGGGCTGGACTTGTCCCCTCACTGACCTTCAGTAAATTTTTCACTACCAAAATGAATCGGAATTATTCTTTGTGTCATCAAAGTCCCTTAGTCACTCTTCTTATCTTCTGGCTCCTCTAGGCTTATGGAGTATTTGATCCTGCCTCCGTCTTAAATGTCCCCTTCAGGGACTGAAATCTTGTCCCTAAAACTCAAACTCATGGCTTTGCCTTCTAATTGATCAATGTTCTATTTTTTTCTTTTCTCTGTTTCTGATTTCCTGGCTTGTCTTTTCTGAAGAAAAAGAAAGGGAGAAAGGAATTAAGAAAGAAGAGGGAAAGGAGGTGAGAGAGAGAAAGTAAAAGAAAGGGAGAAAAGCAGGGAACAAAATGAGAGGTGGGGCAGGGAGAGAGAGAGAAGAGAGATGAGGAGGGGAGGAAGAAGTACAATGACAGGAAAAATTGAAATGGAGATGAGTGTTTAAAGTTCATGAGAAATACTCTTGCTCTTTTCAGTAAGGTAGAAGATGAAATCAACTGCTGAAATCAAGAAACATGAAAACGTATGTTTGAATAGAATGAAGAAGGCTTCAAAACCAATGGGAAGATGAGTAGTTGGGTAATCACCGATGAGTCAAAGCACTGGCATTTCTTCAATCTACTGATGATTACAGCACCTATTATGTACATATCCCATACATAACAAACAGAGTGAGACCATGGCATCTGGGAAATAATGCAACCCTATTACCTTATATTGGTCTTTTCATTCTCATTTTTTGGCCAAGCTACCTCAAAATGTATATGAATGATACCATTAACCTAAAATATGAAAATACTCAAAAACAACATAAAAATGTTGTTAAATTAATGATTTAAGCCTTGAAAGTAGCATCCTTTTATAATGTATAGTCACTATCAGTGTCAGAATCCATTACTTTACTATTTTGTTGTCCAATGAAGAAAAAAGTACCTCTGGCAATATCACTTTCTTTATTATCTTTGTGATCCAGAAAGCAGGATATTGAGTCATTGTCCCAAAGCAGAAAAAAAAAATGTCTGCTGATTTCTGCTCTGAGCTTTACAATATATTCTAAAGTAAAGTGTAATTTTATAACTAGAGTCTTCTGACCCAGTTTCAGAATCCTAAGAAATTTTAAGCCTATGGCAAAAGTCTTAATCTAATGAGTCAGGTTTAAAATTCAATCATAATGTTACATTCTTCTTTCATATGACATTTCCTTAGCACTTTATCACTTTTCTCCAAAAGATAAGCAATATTATATGTGAAAATTACTATACACTTTGGACCTTGTGAGAAAGTTAATTATGCAATTATAAACAATGCCCGTAATGGGTAAGAAGGTGGATTTGGCATCTAACAGACCTGAAATACACTGAAATATAATTTTTTTTTCTGTCAGTTATTAGCTGTGACCTTAGAGAATCTATTTAACCTCAATGTATTTTAGTTTCCTCTTCAAAAATGGGGAAAATAATGTAAGAATTTAATGAATTAAAAGATAGAAAGCTCAGGGGCATGTGGGTGGCTCAGTCATTAAGCGTCTGCCTTCGGCTCAGGTCATGATCCCAGGGTGCTGGGATTGAGCCCCACATCGGGCTCCCTGCTCATTGGGAAGCCTGCTTCTCCCTCTCCCACTCCCCCTTCTTGTGTTCCTGCTCTCGCTATCTCTCTCTCTGTCAAATAAGTAAAATCTTTAAAAAAATAAAAATAAAAAGATAGAAAACTCATGAAACACTGCCTGGCATTGAGAAGAATTGTTTGTTTATACTGAATTCATATTGAATGTTTGTCTTTCTGTTTGTTAGTTTGTTTAAGCTATTCATTATACATTTTACAGCTATCCATTTTACCATTGTCCTATATACAGGGAATTCCCTACCTAAAAACCCTGGGGAAGACGGAGTTGATTTTCTCTATAGAAAGTTGATTGGCAGGTATTTATGATGCTCGCATGTCCAGCCTCCTTTCCACGTACTTAGGCTTGGAAACCAAATGCATGCACCTATATTTTGAATTATGGGATAATGATGCGAAGAAATACACAAGGCAGTGAATGTGTTTGGTGGAAGGCAGAGATAACTATAGCAGTAATAACCACCTTCAGTGGTAGCAACAGTGGTATGCAGTGGTAGCAAGTGGTAGCAGCAGTGGTAGCAAGTGTCCTGGCAGTGACATTCAGAATTGTTAATGGTGCTTCCGGTGGCTTTGAATGCCCAGTAGTGGCAAGAGCAGCATGAGGAGTGGCCAGCTCAGAGGAGATGATCTGGCTGCTGCCCTTGGTGTGTGGCCTCTGTCTGGAATACCTTCTGAAACATTCTTTTCTCTTGAATCAGCCAGTGTCATTCTTTGTTGCTTTCAGTGAAGATCCCTGACTAATATAAAATTAGGACCAGAAACGGTTGCAATCAGTAAGCCTAAGGGAGAATGGCCTGGGCAGGGAGGAGTACATGAGCACAGGTACGTTAAGAAATCTGGGATTTGTGAACTGGCCTAAAGGCAGAAGAGTTCTAGTAAATATTAAAGGATAGAACATTGATAGCCAATGGCATGTGGTACCTGAGTCACTAATTAAATTATCCCCTGGGGTCACCTACTATAGAATAACAATTCAAAGTAAGGCTGTGAGAGACCAATGGCTGTTACAGTTGAGTATGAAAGGAAGTTCAATGAGTATGAGAAATTCTTTTTTTTTTTAAATTCAAGGACTCCTTAAAAAGGGCTGGTTTGCTCAACTTTCAAAATTCTTGGCTTAAGGCTATAAATAAGACACTGTAAATAAGAGATCTCTTTGCCCATGTTAAAACAAACAAGAAAAACGTTATCTTTTGTTGCACAGAGCTTTGGGAGAGTGACTGAAATCTAATAAGCACATAATATAAATTAGTAATTATTATTATTGCTTATATTGAAATTATCAACTCTATATTAATTGTTTGACCGTAGAAAATTCGTGTAACTAATTTATGAAACCACCAAAAAAAAAAAGAAAGGAGGAAAAATTAGTACGTCTAGAATAGTTTGAAGTAGAAATGTGAAAAGGAAAACAGATGGGCAATATCCAGGAAGAAAATTTTGCTCAGTATTGCCCATCTGCCACTCTTTGCTTGCATGCTTTGCAGTAATATAAATTTTCAAACAGCCAAGCAATATAATCCTCAATCTAGTTTAATTTATGTTTGCAGCTCATTGGCTGCTGGCAAGGGGATGGTTGGATTCAGATTTGATGATAAAGCCATATAGTTCCCATGTTTATCCCATGAGAGACAAAGCTGTACAAAAGATTAAAATTAGTAGGAGGCAATTATTCTCCTTATTAATCAATTCTAGACACATTTGGCAGCTTGTCTCCAGCAACAGAAGTGCAAGTCAAATAAAGGTGGTGAGGCTCTTTCCAACAATGTTATTTTAATTAAAAGCATCAAGCTCTTTTTTGGTAAGCCATAACCTACTTTACCTAAGAAAGTGTTAAGATTAGTATTTTTCATATGAAAATTACATAGTTTTCTAAAAGCACCATCAGTATTCACTATCTTATTAATTTAAAGTATGCTTATTCACACTAAAAATAAACAGAAGATTATTTGAGTCAGGAACTAAAAAACAATGCATTATTTTTTCTCCTCATGGGAGAAAAGTTGATACTATTTTGTCTTTTAATAAATGGCCATTCACATAGATCCAGATCAGATGTCAGATGATGGGTTTTTAAGACTAAAGGCAGGACTAAAATAAAGTTTCCATATTTAGCAAGTAGCTACCAGTTTATACAGAAATAAAGATGGTAAGGGATAAAGTCTACATATTACTAGAGCAGATGATCATTTTTCTGTTTTAATCAGTCAATTCAAGCACTTAAGGATGAGGTTTTTAAAAGAGTGATTTTTACTTACTTTTAATACAGAAGAGGAAAGTAGATCAAAGGCATTTCCTTTCCTTTCTCTTGGTGATTCTTGGTATTTGTAGGGTTAGGTATGCTCTAACACAGTCAATAACAACTTTAAACTCTCAAGGTCTTACAACAGTAAATGTTTATATACCTCACTTCGGCCATCATCCCACTCTAAGACTCAGGTTGATGGTATCAGCTTCTCTAGAACATTGCTAGTCCTCATGACATAGTGGGGTAAAGTATGGTGAAGCAAGCAGAGTGAGATATCCTATTTCATATTTCACTGGCCAAAGTAAGTCACATGGCAAGCCAGTGTTCAACAGAGTGAGGAAGTGTAATCCCATTGCTCCCCCGCCCCCGGCAGGGTAGATGAATATTTTTGCAGTATTTATCACAAATATAACCAGAAGAAGCCTTCTCAAATCCCTGCAGGCTTGTACCTGAAATGTGCTAGGGGAGAAGAATTTTAGTTATAAGTTGGTCCTTTCTCTAATACGGGAAGAGGGAGAAAGGATCAAATAAGAAAAAAAAGCTAAAATTGATTTTTTATCTTAAGTGTAATCTCTAGCCATTCCTAAATTACTCTGGTTAAGGTATTTTGAGGATATGTGTCCTGATAAGAATAGGGTGCTTGAATTTGTAAAGGCCTTTTGCTTACTAATTTAAATTAAGAGAGTCTATCAATTCATTTTGTTTTTCATTACCTCTTTTGACATAAATATGCTTTCAGTTGAAAATTTCTATAGTACTCCACTAGTTACAATGAATCTGTAAGTAGTTTGTCATTCTTTATATATTGCCTTTTATAATTTTTGCCGGCATGTAGATCATGGAAAAATTTTGATCTCAATTAAATTATGATAGGACATAAAGTAAAATAGGTTGGTGGGAAATTTGGATTCTAAGGGATATTATTTGATACTTAAGATGTAAATTTCAACTCTTTTTCTTCTTCAGAGGATCACTGTTTCAGGGAACATTCTATATTCTCAAAACTGTAAGTCAAGTTTAAAGATGTATTTTACATTTTATATAAGGGGTTTAAGTTTATCTGATGCAGAAGCTATATTAAAAAAACTGAAAAGAACACATTTTCTTTAAAATGGTAGAAATGGTTTTAAGGTATGCTTTATAATTTATATATAAATCATATCTATATAGATAGATAGATATAGATATATTTATAAATGTGAATTGATTATTCTTTGAAATCTTTCCATTTCTTCTGTGACTTTCCTTAATTTTGCATTTAAATATCCACTTTCCCTTGGACTCTTTGTAAGAAGAGGTGGGCCCCACTTTTGCTTGCCTTCTTGTTCCTACATGAGAGACATGGATTAACACTCCTGCCCTCTCAGTCTTCACTCTCTCCTCTATGGGATGAGGGTGTGAATGATCTGGTTGGTAAACTGGGGAGTAGGAATAGGAATTGGGCTTGTGAAGTGGAAGCTTCCCTATTCTTGGGATTTGCCTGCACCTCATAAATAAATCTTATTTGGGTGGATTTTAGGGGTGGGGTGCTTGTAGTTCCCAAGGGTTGACTGTAAGTAGGATAAATGTCTAACTCTAGGGTCTGGTGTTAAGTTCTCATGGATACATGGTTGAGCAATGTTCTCCAATACTGTTATCATGTACACTGATTTTCTGTTTCTCCTCTGCCTGACTTCCTTGTCTTTTAATTGATTCTAAACTCAGGCAAGGAGAGCATTGCTCTTCTTCACACCCTAACCATCTATCCCCCTTTTAACCATCCCCGCACTTTTTTCCCTGCTGCAGATGAACTGCTCTTCAACACCTGGTTATTCCGTCCAACATTCATGTTCCTCCTCTCTTGACTAAAGTGGGATTTCTGGAGGTGAGGCTGTGCATCTACAATTTCAGAAGACTGTATGTATTTTTTGGTGTGCTCCCAGGTTAATGAAGATTTTGGCTTACGTCAGTTATATTGATTGCAAATATCCTTCAAGTTCGCATTTATAGTTTTATTTATGATTTTTGAAATAAACGTTTGCAATTTACTAATAAACGCTATTCATCTTTTTTACCCCCCCCTTTTATCCTTACCTATCCTAAGAGCTGAAAATTATCTTGTTGATTTTTGGTGTTTGAATTTTAAAGTACATTAGGTAAAAATCACTACAAAAATGATTGATGACTATTTGCATACTGTTTCAAAAAGCCTTAAATTGGGGCGCCTGGGTGGCTCAGTGGGTTAAGGCCTCTGCTTTCAGCTCAGGTCATGATCCCAGGGTCCTTGGATCGAGCCCCGCATTGGGCTCTCTGCTCCGCAGGGAGCCTGCTTCCCTTCCTCTCTCTCTCTGCCTGCCTCTCTGCCTACTTGTGATCTCTGTCTGTCAAATAAATAAATAAAATCTAAAAAAAAAAAACTTAAAAAAAAGCCTTAAATTATATAGAAACATATTTGCTAAAACAAGAAAGTTCTCCATTCTTAACTTTGCATCTTTATATGTAATGATTGGGAACAGTTTGGTACAGGTAGATTTAAATTTATTTTCCTCGTTTTAACTTTAAAAATACATATTGCTTAGTAACTTTTTAAACTTAATAAATCTTGGTGAAATTTCCATGCCTATGACTCTATCTCTTTTTGATAGTGGCTTAGGATTCTATAGGATCCTAACATTTTATCCAACCTTTTCCCAATAGATAGACTTGAGGTTTCTGATTATGTACCATTGTGAATACTCCTGCAACAATCAACCTTGTACCCATTATCTTCTTGCTAACTTGTGCGAGTTTAGGCTTTCTTCTCTAATACTATCTATGAACTCCTGAAAAACCTCATATTCTTTGAGATAGAGTAGTTAAGATACCTGCACATAAAATAGGGTTGTGACAGACCCCTTAATACCTATGCACCTTTGAAACCAGAGCGCCAACAAAAACAAGTTGGTACTTGGGGAGATTGTGTGGACTTCCCTGCCAAGAGAGCTCTGTGTGCCTGCAGGCTTGCACAACGGATATAAAAAATGTAAAAAAAAATCACTAAATGGAAATGCAGGAGCATTACCTATGTAGACGAAGTGGTGCTATGAGCTGGGTGAGTGCCACGAAGGTGAGCACAGGTGGCAGGAAAAACTGCCCTCGGGTGAGTGAAATAGGACTGAGGGTGAGCCATCATAGGAAAAGCCTGGGTGCAGGCACTGAGTTTTGATTTTCTAAAAAAAAAAAAAAGCTGAATGGGAGTCCTGGTACTACTGTAGCAGCCCAGCTGTGGACTTTTTCTTTTTCTCCTCAAAGTTTTTATTTCTACTCATGCTTTCCCAGCTTCCTTTGCCTGGAAAAAAATAACGTATAAACCTACACAACTTCTGTTTGATATTTGCATTCATTCCCTTATTTATGAATCAAGTATGAGTAATTCATATTCGAGAAACATGGGCTGAGGTAAAACAGATTGTGTTTATGAACCATATGTTTCTGCAAGTGGAATAATTGGGTCAAAGGCAATACATGCTTTGCGAGGATTCTGACAAATTGTTCCCAAAAGGATGATAATAATTTACTATCACATAGTATAAGGATATCAGTTTTTCTTATTTTTTTTTGTATTTTCACAAGCACTAGGTATGATTGAGCTTTAAATTTTTTTTGATCAGCTTACTTTACCCATCCAAATTGAACTAGATTTCATTATTGTTTTCATTTAGATTTCTAGATAACTATCAAACAAGTTTTTCATCAAATTTTAAAAATTTGAATCTTTGTTCTTGTGATTTATTTGTTGATATTCTTTGCCTACTTTTATACTGGGTTATTTGCTTTCTCAGTAGTGGTTCATAGAAACTTTTTAAAAACAATGTATATAAACCATGTACCCATTAAACATTTTGAAAAAAATTCTCAGTCCTTTGTTTATAATTTAACTTTATATGTGGTTTCTTTCCACATGAAAGTTTCACATTTTTCTGTGATCAATTCTAATTTCTCTCTTGTGGTTCTAAACCTTCTAACTTGTTTAGGAAGAACTTTCAAACTCCCATATTATTAACATATTCTCTCATACTTTTATTTATACTTTTCAAGTGCTTTTGTGTTGTTAAAATTTTAATCCATCTCGTACTTACTTTTATGTAAGGTATGCAGTAGCAACCTAATTTCAGTTTTTCCCCTCAATTGATAGTGGTCACAGTGCCATCCTTTCTCCACTAGTTCATGAATATTTGTAAATCTAAGTAGACATTATTAAATTGATCTCTTTCCCCATTGCTGCAGTGTTTAACCGTCACTGCTACTGGTGATGGTGGTCATTCTTCTCTCCCTTCCCCTTCTCTTTCTTCTTCTTTTTTCCAGTTTCCAAGAGGTTTTTTTTTTTTTTTAAAGATTTTATTTTATTTTATTTTTTTAAAGATCTTATTTATTTCCTTGACAGAGAGAGAGAGTTCACAAGTAGGCAGAGAGGCAGGCAGAGAGAGAGAGGGGGAAGCAGGCTCCTGCTGAGCAGAGAGCCCGATGCGGGGCTCGATCCCAGGACCCCGGGATCATGACCTGAGCCGAAGGCAGAGGCTTAACCCACTGAGCCACCCAGGCACCCCATTCTCACTTGATTCTTTTTTTTAAGATTTTATTTATTTATTTGACAGAGAGAGATCACAAGTAGGCAGAGAGGCAGGCAGAGAGAGAGAGGGGGAAGCAGGCTCCTGCTGAGCAGAGAGCCCAATGCGGGGCTCGATCCCAGGACCCTGAGATCAAGACCTGAGCCGAAGGCAGAGGCTTAACCCACTGAGCCACCCAGGCGCCCCAGATTTTATTTTTTTAATCTCTACACCCCAAATGGAGCTTGAACTTACAACCCTGATATTAAGAGTCACATGCTCTACTGACTGAGCCAAAAGTTTGTTTTGTTTTGTTTTGTTTTTATAAATTTGCTTTAGAAAAGGATCATTGATCCTATTGCTTTCAGATTAGTGGAATGAAGAGCTGTATCCAGGGACATATCAAGTGGTGTCCAAGGAGACAGATGCTTTGTCTACCTCTTATTTATGCCTCCAGTCTTAAGGACAGACATGTAGTCAACCGATTCTTAAGACTTAAATCATTGGCTGATTTCTTCTTCAGGACTTTTTATTGAATCACTACCATGAATGATGTCTGTGTCGACTTGAATACAGAAGTCCTCCAAAATGGAACCTCGCTTAGAATCTGCTAGATTAGTCACCCAACTTCACTGCATCCAGGCTGTCCCACACCATGGCCACACCAGTCCTTAGTTCCAACCAGCTCCAAGAAGAATGAAGTTAATATAATATGGCTCCAGAGGCCCAAAGAAACATCAGAGTCACAAGATGGCATCCCTTTTGCATTAAGACCTTAATGATCTCTTCTATCAGATATTAGTTATTAGTGCCCTCTGTCTGGTTTGATTGTGATGAAGCTGGTGGGGGCTAGATGAGAGCTGTGCTGCTATGCCAGAGCCCAGTCTTGGAAATTTTTTTTTTTTAATCAAATTTTTGTTTTGGAGACTTGTAAGCTTTTTTTCCCTAGAAGAATCTTGGAGTGACAAGACAGTTTTCTTGACCAAACTTTGGTCAGGACTAAGCCTTGACTTTGGGCAACCATTACCATCTCTGCAGAGTTGGGTTTTAGCAAGTCTCCTGCTAAGTCAGTGTAGAGAGACCTCCTATGCTTAATATTTAATCCCCCAGGAGATTTGATCAAATTCCTTTCCCTAATGCTCAAACCTCAGTATCTGATCACCCTGGCCTTCATCAAGAATCCTGTTAAGTCTGTTTAGCCAGAATCTCCCTACTCTTTTTTTTTTTTTTAATATTTTATTTATTTGACAGAGATCACAAATAGGCAGAGAGGCAGGCAGAGAGAGAGGAGGAAGCAGGCTCCCTGCTAAGCAGAGAGTCTGATGCGGGGCTCGATCCCAGGATGCTGGGTTCATGACCTGAGCCGAAGGCAGAGGCTTTAACCCACTGAGCCACCCAGGTGCCTCCAGAATCTCCCTACTCTTGATGTCTCTTCTTAGTAATTTCCTATCCATTGTCCACCTTGCAGCTATAAATCCACTTGTTCTTGTGGTATTCAAAGTTGAGGCTGAAGTATCTTAGCTGCTGCAAAAACAAATAAAGCCTTTTATAAAAAGATTTATTTAATTTGGAGAGAGAGACAGAGAGAGACAGAGAGCATGTGCATGCATGCATGTGGGGGAAGGGCAGAAGGAGCTGGAGAGAAAGTCTTAAGCAGACTCTGCACTGAGTGCTGCGCCTGACACAGCTTGAACTCATGACCCAGAGATCAAGACCTGAGAGGAAACCAAGAGTCAGGTGCTTAGCTTACTGGGCCTACAAGGCAACCCTTGAATAAAGTCTTAATTTCCATCTTTAACATTATCAGAATATTTTTTTCTTTAACAAGTATCAGATTTCATAAATAATTCTTGAATTTTAACTAGCATTAATTTTGAGAAGAATTGATATATTTTAAGTTTGATACTTTCTTCAAGAAACATGATCTGTATGTCTCTTTCAGTAGATTCTGAGGACTTGCTTTTTTTTTTTTTCTAAACATCTGTTAGAAGTCTTTTATTGGGGGGCATCTGGCTGGCTCAGCTGGTGGAGCATGTGACTCTTCATCTTGAGTTGTGAGTTCAAGTCCCACATTGGGTGTGGAGATTATGTAAAAATAAAATCTTTAAAAAAACAGAAGTCTTTTATTTTATCTTTTATAGTTCTAGGAAGGATATATGCCTACACATGCATACACAGGTAAGTAGTTTTAAGATTTAGAAACATCAGAAGTATTACAAACTTAAAAAAACGCATAATTTAAAACTTCAGTATTTGAATTTTTAAAAAATATTTTATTTATTTATTTATTTATTTGAGAGACAGAGAGAGAGAAAGAGCGCACATATGAGTGGGGGGCAGGGCAGAGGGTGAGAGAGAAGGACAAGCAGACTTCTGGCTGAGTGCAGAGCCTCATGTGGGGCTTGATCTCAGGACTCTGTGATGGTGACCCAATCCAAAACCAAGAGTTGACACTTAACCGACCAAGCCACCCAGGTGCCCCTTGAATTTCTTTACATTTATTTTGCAAATTTAAATAATACGTTTTAAATTCTTTTCAGTCAATGTTTCCCTCTTCAATGAGAAAGACTAGAACAAAATTAAAAATTTATTATTCAGAAAGTTAAATGCATATACTGGAAATGTAAATAAATACTTTCAAATTTGGGGGAGGGTCGATTTGTAGAATCTATACCTCAAAAGTTATCAAAGCTTAAAACTGCACAAAGACATTTGAATACTTTGTCTATGGATTTAGTATAATTTCTATGAGATGTCACTTAATGTAAATTCCCTACTAAAAGGTCAATATGTCATTGTAGGTACATGGAAAGAGCTTTTATTGGCATTGTATCTTGAAAATAAGACTGAATTTTAAAAATGGAATATTTCTCTTTATTTTATCTAAAAAAAAGTATCATTTTTAACCGCTCTTATTTTGGGCTTACTAAAGAATGAATCGACAGTGTTTTCCTAGAAGTTTTTCTGACAAAGTTGTATAAAAGAATGATATGAAATCAATTATTTCACATTCGACGTTTAAATTCGACAGAGAATTCTAAAGCAGAACACTTTTGCTAAGCATCCAAGCTCTGTTTGCTAAACATTTCGATCTTAAAACCATTTTGTTTAAAGTCTTCATTTTATTACTGTGCTTCCTTATCTTCTCTTCTTTAAATTGCTAATTTTGAGTAGTCTGGTCTGTGACTTGTGTTGTTCCCCAAATCACTTTAATGGACTTCATGCAGTGTTACAAATTTTGCATGATTTTCATTTTCATACTGCAGTTGATTTACATTGCATTTTTATTGTATTATTTGAAGTCATAGCTCATAATCAGTAAGAGAATGACTGACAAATAATTTAGTTTGACATGTAAGGGCAGATATTTCACTTGAGTCCAAGAACTAATTTTAAAATTGCGCTATTAAAATGGACTATTTTGGGGCACCTGGGTGGCTCAGTGGGTTGAGCCTCTGCCTTCGGCTCAGGTCATGATCTCAGGGTCCTGGGATCGAGCCCCGCTTTGGGCTCTCTGCTCAGCGGGGCTCCCCCCCTCTCTGCCTGCCTCTTTGCCTACTTGTAATCTCCCTCTGTCAAATAAATAAATAAAAATCTTAAAAATAAATAAATAAAATGGACTATTTTCATGTCAGAGTTACCTAATAATGACTATATTTTTCTCTACCTAACCTCACAATTGTGGGGACTCAGAAAATTTCTACATAGATAAGCATCATACCCTTTTATCATGCAAATATTATTACCTCATGCATTTTCAGTCAACTTCCTTTTTTGTTATGTATTAGATATCTTCCCATGTTAAGACCTATGGATATATTCTATTCTTTTACCTGGTGTGTATATTTCACAACTTTATCTAGTCCTCTGTTGGTGGAAATTAAGGAAACTTCTAATTTTTCAATAGCACAGTGAAAATCATACATAGCCTTTTTTCTAGTGATATGAGAAAATTTCTCTCAAACAAGTCGCAAGTGGATTTGCTGGGCTGAGAAGACAGCTATTTTACACTTTAATATATTTTATTATACTTCTCAGTGTATTGACCAATGATATACTTTCGTGGATGGTATATGAGCTCCCTCGATCATGCTTTGTCCAACACTTGAATGTTTCATCTTCTTTTCTGCCAACCTGATGGATGAAAATTGGTATTTCATTGCTGTTTTAATTTGTGTCCCCCACTAACTGACAAGGTTGTGTGCCTTTTTATGTGTGTATTGCTATTTGCATTTCCCCTAGCTAATATCCTCAGCATATTTTTTACCTTTTTTTTTTCCCGTTAAGTTGTTCAACTTTCTCTTTGTGACTTAGAAATACCTTCTATATTCTATTTTTTTAAAACAATCTTTATTTTTTTAAAGATTTTTATTTATTTATTTGACAGACAGAGATCACAAGTAGGCAGAGACAGGCAGAGAGAGGGGGAAAAGCAGGCTCCCCGCTGGGCAGAGAGCCTGATGCGGGGCTCCATCTCAGGACTCTGAGACCATGACCTGAGCCGAAGGCAGAGGCTCAACCCACTGAGCCACCCAGGCACCCCTACCTTCTATATTCTAGATACTAAACTTTGGTCTCATCTACATTAACATGTATTTTCTACTTTTCTGTTGCTTATCTGTTAATTTTATTAATTTAATGTTGATATTGCTTATGGCTTTTGAATTTGGGGATGTTAAGAAGGTTTCCTTATCTCTGACTGTAGTTCCTTCTAATGTCTTTCTGATTTTATTTTATTTTATTTTTTTAAAGATTTTATTTATCAGATAGAGATCACAAGTAGGCAGAGAGGCAGGCAGAGAGAGAGAGAGAGAGAGAGGAAGGAAAGCAGGCTCCCTGCTGAGCAGAGAGCCCGATACGGGGCTCGATCCCAGGACCCTGAGATCATGACCTGAGCTGAAGGCAGAGGCTTTAACCCACTGAGCCACCCAGGCGCCCCTTTCTGATTTTATTTTTAACAGTTTTAACAGCTTCTTCATCCCCTGGAAATTTGACTTTGCAAAAAGTGTGGAGCAAAGAAACCCTGTGGGCTCTACCTTTAAACTATGTCCAGAATCTTTTCCTTCTTTTCTCTTCTGCTACTCCTCTGGTTCAAGCACCATCACAAACTCTGGATTTATTTCTGCAGTGGACTGCCAATTGATCACCTCGTGCCAACACCTGCTCTTGACAGTCTATTTTCAGCATAGCAACCAGAGTCATCTTTTAAAAATGTAATATAGCAATAGCTGCTCTTTTTACTCAAGTAAAACCAATGCCTTTAAAATGACTACAGTGCTCTGGCTCTATCATTCCCAACTTGTCTCTCTCCACTTTGCCCACCGCTTCTTCAGTCCCTTGCCATCTTCAAGAGTGCACTGGCTTCAGTTTTTACACCACCCTCAGATTACACACATTGCATTCTACAGATAGTAGTGGCTTGCCCTGGCCCATGGGCTTGGAGCCAAGCTGTTGGTGTGGCAACTGCTTCCTTTAGATTGATGTCCTGACCATGCCTGCTACTCCTCATGCCTCTCCACTGTATGGGTACAACCTCTCTCTTACCTCCTGTTTTGAGGTTCCATATTGCACTGACCTTCAAGACAATGGGCACTAGCTATCCGTTTTACTAGGCACCCGCATGTGCAACTCAGAAGTGTGAGGGGCTGATTCCTACATGATGAAATTTGACAAAAGGGGGATGGGAGAGAGTAGATGAATTCTCCCTTCTCTCTTGTGTTGGAGGCAGAATAGGTTCATATGATGTCTCTGGAAACGTCTTGTATAATTGCGCAATCAGGGTGCCAGAAAGTCATGTCCAGATCAGTAACACTCTGCCTTAGTTTGTTCTATCTCATCCTCTGTTTTACTCCATTTTCCCAGTGCTCCTTCTTCCCTGCGATTGTACTTCCCAATAAAATGCTAGCAAACCATGTTTCCTTCACAGTCTGTTTTCTAGAGACACAAGACTAAGACAAGTCTCATTTCAAATGTCACGTTTGCACTGAGGTCCACCCCAGCCCCTCATTCACAGCCCTAGCCCCACATCTCCCTGACTGCTGCATTTATTACTACCCAACAAGTGATTTGCTTAATCATCATGGTTATTATTTTCATCTGTTCTCCTTCCCCAGAATAAAAGCTTTATTATTATCATTAATATTTTTATCTTCTCTCCTTCCCCAGAGAAACAGTCTTAAGGCTATAGAGAAACAAACATCACTGTCTGTTTTATGGACAGCGTCATCTCCAACACTAAAGCATATGGAACACATAGTAAGGCCTCCAGTCAGTATCAGTTGAATGAATGAAAGAATGAGTGGTGGCATTAATGCTATTGACTAAATGTAACCATCATCACCATGGCAATGAATTTGAACTTGTCTCTGCTTCTTTATATTATTAGTGGCAGGTTAAAGGCCTGATGTGGTTGGAGCACCTGGGGCAGTGCTTAGAAGTCTTGTCCTCATCAGTTTCCAGGAAGCTTGTTGTCTTCTGTTTTAGGCAACTAGGCTCCTCTTACTAGGAATCAAATAATGGCTGGGATCCCAAAAGGACAAGTCAAAAAAGAGAGGGAGAGAGAGAGAAAAAAACAACAAAAAAAAAGACAAACGTTCCTTACAGAATTGCATTACATTTATAAATGAATTTGGAGTGCTTCATTATAATGTTGAATAGTCTTCTCCAAGGGTATGCTAACGGCCTTGGTGGTTCAGCGGTAGAATTCTCACCCATCAAGAGCATGTTAAAACCCTTTATTATTTTGGTCTCCTTTTTAGGTTATTATGACTTTTGAAAATATTGTTTCACCTATCAGTTGTACACATTTTTCCTTACATTTATTTCTAGATAAATTTTTTCAGAACTAGTTTGAATAGATTCACATTTTCTAATTGATTGTTTTTGGTATATACCACAACTATGTTTATTTCCACAGCATTTTTATATATATCTTCCTTGCTCTGTCATCATTTGTCATTTTTTACATTTAATCATTAAATTTATTTGGAATTTTATGTACAGCATTTAGTGAAGATGTAACTAAATTTTACTTTTTCCAAGTGCTTATCAATTGTCTAGGTATTTATGGCTGGGTATTCCTTTTTTTTCTTATTAATTTATGGTACAAATGAGCATTCACTAAATTATTTTGTATGCTAACACTTGCTTCTAGGCTAGTTATGTCTTTTTTTAAAAAAATATTTTATTTATTTATTTGACAGAGATCACAAGTAGGCAGAGAGGCAGGCAGAGAGAGAGGGGGAAGCAGGCTCCCTGCTGAGCAGAGAGCCCAATGTGGGGCTCAATCCCAGAACCCTGGGATCATGACCTGAGCTGAAGGCAGAGGCTTTAACCCAGTGAGCCACTCAGGCACCCCTAGGCTAGTTATGTCTTATTGTCCCATTCATCCCCATTCCTCAACTGTATGGAGAAATTTATTCCCTTGACTGTGTGGTGTCTATATGGGATGGCTGAAGTGCCTTCAGAAGAACTAAAAATAACCAACTGGGTATTTCCAAGGGCAGTTACCTCAACATATCTGACTGGCACCTGGCAGCCTTCCTGTATTTCCTATCTCAGTTATTAATACAGCCAGATGGCCAGTTGCTCTGACCTGAAACTTAAGAATAATCCTTAAATCCTTATATCCGGTTGGTAAGCAAGTTTTGCTAATTTACTCTCTCAAATGTCTCCCAAACATTTTCTCTCTTCCCTACTGACACTGCATTCATTGGAGTTCTGTGTTCTGTCACATCTCAGCTTAAGTGTCACCTCCTCAGAGAGGGTTTCCTGACACCCTATTTAAAGAAAACTTCACTTAACAATTACCATTATATCACCTTGTTTGTTTTCTTCATAAGTGCTGTAACAATTTGTAATGACTCATTTGAAGCCTTTTTCTTAATTATTGTTTGTTTCTCCACTAGAATCTAAGTGCCATGACAGCAAGAACTTGCCTTCTTGTATTCTGTGGTAGACAGAGTGTCTAGTTTCCAGGTTACAGTAGGCATAATATAATAATTTATTATAAGAATGAATGAATGACATGATTCCTTCTTGTTATAAGGTTCATTTCCTTCCATTTTCCTTACTTATCTTACCAACCATCCACACTGACAGGATTTTTTTAAATTAAAAACAGAGATCTGATCATGTTGCTTTCCAGCTTAAAATTTTTCAAAATTTTCAGTGTCTTAAGAATAAGATAGACATTAATTTTCTCAGCCTATGAAGAGTGATAGAATTATCTTAATCTATTTTAAATGAGGTTTTGAGTAGAACTGAATGTCCAATATTAGGTCAAAAAAATAAAATTCATATTTGGTCTTACATTCTGCATTTTAAAAATCTGATTCTTTTTTTTCCTCTTTTTTTAAATTTTTTATTGTTATTTTTTAAATTTTGTTTTATTTTTTCAGTGTCTCAAAAATTCATCCTCTGTAGAGTTTTAATTAAAAAAACAAATTTGTATAGATTATAGCTATCCTTTCTTCATAGATGTTTTTGACTTAATATTTCCCATATATTAAATTCGATTTTTTCAATTTCCATGTTTATTTTTTTTCTATTTTTTAACTTTGTTATTCTTTTTCTATATTTTAGAATCTTAACAGTTAAACAATATCCTTTTCCAGGTAGAGCTATAGAAAGCCCATATCCTGTGGGTTTAGTTTCTCTCATGCTCTTCTCCCTTCTACAGATCACATGTTTGTGTGTGGCAGTTATCCAGGAACTTATATTTTAATATCTTTTCCTCTTTAAATGGAAATAATTTAAAAATCATTCATAATTGGCATTAAAATGATGTATTGGTCATGTAGTTCATTTTTAATAGCTTTCTATGTTATTTTGGCCCTATGATATATTGAGAGTTTTTTAAAACTATGAAGTATAAAACTATGAATATAAAACTATGAAGTTCATAAAACTATGAAATATTAAAACTTCATAGTTTTAGAACTATGAAAGTGCTTAGATGACTCAGTTGGTTAAAATCCAACTCTTGGTTTTGGCTCAAATCATGATCTCAGGATAGCGAGATCAAGCCCTGTGTCAGCACTCAGCAGGATGTCTGCTTGAGATTCTCTCCCTCTCACTCTGTCCCTCCCCCAGTCTCTGTCCCTCTTTTCCTCTGAAATAAACAAAACAAAACAAAACAAAACAAAAAACCCCACAAGCTATGAAGTTTAATGATATGAATTAATTCATAGTAAGGTGAACCATAAAATAATATTTCTAAGTTTTTTCTCTTTTCAGAATTTTTTAAAAATGTATTTATTTGACACAGAGAGAGAGCATGAGCTGGAGGGGCAGAGAGAGAGGGAGAGAAAATCTGTGCTGAGCATGAAGTCTAACCCAAGACTGGATCTCCCACAACCTTGTTATCACCACCTGAGCCAAAACCAAGAGTCAGATACTTAACTGACTGCACCACTCAGGCATTCCTCTTTTTAGAATAAATTTTAATAATGTCATCTTGAATTATACTTTATTCTTAACAGATCTATGCTGTTTTCACTTATACATTTTCTTTTTAAGTCAGTTTTTGAGAATATATAATCAAGATACCTTTTCCTTTGTAGGGTAAGAAATTTCCTTCCTTGCTGATCAACTCTCTAATTTTCTGACCTTTAATGCTGCTTTCTAGTATAAAATATTCCCACACTTATTGCAATCTAGTATTTTGTGATTAATTACCTAGAGAATACATTTTTTGTAAATAAGTCCCTAGTTTGTTCATAAATAGTACAAGACTTACCCATTATTTATAAGATCAATAATAAATTAAATAATCTGACATAATTTTATAGTTTAATAAAAAAATTAATTGGATTAACCACATTATTTTTTTCCTTGTTTTTGGTCTTTCATATTTTCTTAAAGTACAGCTTGTAAGGAGCTATTAAAGTATAATATGAGGGGTGCCTGGGTGGCTCAGTGGGTTAAAGCCTCTGCCTTCATCTCAGGTCATGATCTCAGGGTACTGAGATCGAGCCCTGCGTCGGGCTCTCTGCTTGGTGGGGAGCCTGTTTCCCCCTCTCTCTCTCTGACAGCTGCTCTGCCTACTTGTGATCTCTGTCTGTCAAATAAATAAAATAAAATCTTTTTTAAAAAGTATAATTTGAAATAAAATTAAAAACTGATGTATTTTAAAGTCCATATAATTAATATGAAGAGTAATAGAATAGTCTTAGGCTATGATCTTCAATATTGTTCTAGCTCATTACATTTCTTAAATTATTGGGATAAATTATCACTATATAGGTATCTAGTCTTTTTTTATCATTTGAAATGATATCTTTGAGACTTTTGTCGACAGCCATGAGGGACTAATTGGTACTAAATTTATATAAACAACTAGAGTGCTGGAGATATATAAAAATGTTGTTTTAAGATAGTAGGTAATAGATAGTACATATCTGTATACTCTGAAAAAGGAGAAAACATTAGATAGTTCCAGTGATTGACTGACCCAGCTTTCTCTCTAGAAACTGTCTCTCAGACTACAGTGAGAGAAAACCTAAGCAAAGCCCAGAAGTTTTATTGAACTGCAGAGATAGAGATCACAATTTGGGAAGGCAACTTAAATTTGTGAAGCAGAGTATTAGAGGAGGGTAATTTTGAGAGATAAAACTCCAGGAATCTATGTGGGAACTCCCCCTGTATTTTTTACTAAATAGCATACTTGTCATGC
Source organism: Martes martes (assembly GCF_963455335.1). Classification (NCBI taxonomy): domain Eukaryota; kingdom Metazoa; phylum Chordata; class Mammalia; order Carnivora; family Mustelidae; genus Martes; species Martes martes. The sequence goes on along the minus strand of NC_137893.1, from coordinate 71,613,036 downwards.
AAAAGTTAAAAATCCTGCACAGACTTATGAAAGAACATTCAACACAGGGAGACATGTCATTTCCAATGAGCCATAGTGAAGAGATATTATTGAGTACAGACCCTAGAGGAGTCATGCCTTACTAGAGGAGCTAAAGCAAACCTAGAGTAAAGTCTAATTCAGTGATACCCTAACAAAGCTTTGAGACTAACATGGAAAAGATCATGCTAGTCCACAAAACACTTGATCTTAGCCAAAAGGTCAAGAAGCGATTAATTCACAAAACAGAAAACATTTTTCAATAGACAATAACAAAGTTCAGACACTCAACAGCATAAAATTTATAACATATCATCACTTTAACAATTGACCAATCATTATTAGACACACAAGCAGAAAAATATGACCCAGAATCAGAAAAAAATACAACAGAAATTTAAATGATAGAGATATCTGAATAAGCAGATAACTTCAATACATCCACTGTAAATATTTTCAGAGTTAAAGTTGAACACAAGAAGACAAGAAAAGGAAACCATAAAATTAAAACTAATAGAATTTCTAGATTGAAAAAAAATTAAATATAAAACATAGAAAATGTACTGGATGGGTTTGAAAATAGATTAGATGCCACAGAAGAAAAGATAAATACAGATAGTGTTATAGGCTGAATGTTTATATCCCCCCAAAATTCGTATGATGAAACCTGATCCCTAATGTGGTAGTATTTGGAGGTGGCACCTTTGGGAGATGATTAGCTCATAAGAGTAGAGTCCTCACTAATGAGATTATTGCTCTCATGAAAGAGACTCCAAAGAGTGTTTTTGCCTGTCTATCATGGAGCCTGTGAGGCAGGAGTTGACTTTCACCTGACACTGAGGCTGCCAGAAGCTTGATCTTAGACTTCCTAGATATCAGAACTGTGAAAAATAAATTTCTGTTGTTTATAAGTCACTCAGTCTATAGTAATTTGTTATAGCAGCCCAAATGGACAAGACATACAAATACAGTAATATAAAATAAACAAATTGAAGCAAAGAGAGAAAAAAATAATTTTTTAAAAAATAAATGGAATGAGAAGTGATCTGAGAAGTAGAGAGGAGACATAAGATTGTTGAAGAAATTACTTAAGTTTTCACCAATTTTAAGAAAACTCTAAGTTCACAGGTCCAAGAAGCTCAACAATCTTTAAGCAAGATAAGTATCAGGGGTGCCTGGGTGGCTCAGTGGGTTAAAGCCTCTGCCTTCTGCTCAGGTCATAATCTCAGGGTCCTGGGATCGAGCCCCACATCGGGCTCTCTGCTCAGCAGGGATCCTGCTTCCCCCTCTTTCTCTGCCTGCCTCTCTGCCTACTTGTGATCTCTCTCTCTGTCAAATAAATAAATAAAATCTTTAAAAAAAATTTAAAAAAAAGATAAATATCAAAGAACTTATATGAAGGCACATAATAAAATTTATGCAAATGAAGGGTTACCCAATAAGCTTTGGGGGGCTTTTAAAGCATTTAATAAGAAGTCAGATCAAACAAAGATGATTTTATTTTTAAAAGAATAAATTTACATACAGTACAGAAGCAGGACAGTTGAAAGCTTCCAAAATAGAAACCTGTAACATACAACCTTGAAATTCCACATGCTTTGGTTGCTATCAGGAAGCATGATCCACCTATTTGGGTGTGAAAATCTGATGTTACAGTGAACCATCAGGTATGTTGTGGAATGATTTCAGCCACCACCATTTAGTGATTTTTAGATCAGGGTCTCTTCTGCATATTCTGTTATGGTAAGCACTACACAGTAATCTTAAATTCAGCCAGAATAGAAATGGAGAAAGATAAGAATAACTGCAGACTTCTTGTTAGGAATTATATAGTCCAGAAGACAATGAAACACCTTTGAAATGTTATAGAGGAAAACAACTTCTCAAGCTACATTTCTATATGAAGAATAAAGGCTAAGTAAAACTTTTTCAGCAAACAAAACTTAAGATGAATTTCTCACCAAAAGATAATTTATTATTATAGAAAATAAGAACTACTGTGAGGATTATAATATATAGAACAATGATATATAAACAATAACAGTAAAAGGGCAGACAGAGAAAAATGAAACATACTATTTTAACATTCTTACATTATATATGAAGTAATATAATGTGAAAGTATAAGTTAGAATCTTATATGCATATACCTATAATACAGGTATGTATATATTATAACAATGTATGTTATGATTTTTAATAATGTTATTTATAATATTGTATATGTATATAGTACATATATGTATACATATTACATGAAATATATATTTACAATAGTGCAGATAAAAACATAATGCTAAAAAGTAATTATTCAAAAATAAGCAGAAAAAAGAAAAAGAGTAAAGAATAGATGGAACAAATAGAAAACATATAAAAAGAACTATATTTGACCCAATTGTACCAATAATTCTATTAAGTGTAAAGTTGCTAAACCAGAACTCTATGATATAGCTTTCAGTACAGGAAAAATGGCCCATCTACATATAGTTTATGTTGTCCACAATGACTTTTAAACACTTGAACTGTGGCTATAGTGACTGAAGACCAATTATTTGATTTTAATTTATTTAAACTTAAATTTAAACAGCCATATGTGGCTAGTAATTACTGCATTGAACAGCATATTTCTAAACATTCCAAAAAGATGACAAAAGTTGTCAGTCTAGATGAAAAAGCAAAACTCAGTTATATGTTGGCCATGAGAGATATCCTTTATATATAAAGACTCAGATTGAAAAATAAAGAATGGAAAAAATATGCCAAAAGAACCTTAATTATCAGAAATATAGAATGGACATATGAATAATAGGAAATTGACTTTAGCAGAAAAACATTAATAAAGAGACATTTAGTAGTGATAAAAGATAAGCTTTTGAAGAAGACATTAACAGTACTAATGTATTCATACTGATAGCAGAACTTTATATTACGTGAAGCAAAATCTTACAGAACTGTGGTATGATATGTGACTTATGAGAAACATATATCTGGTCACTAGATGACCACAATATATTTCTCACATATATTTGGTCTTGTCCATGGTTCCTGGATCACAACTCCTAAAATCCTTGGCAGTTCTTATGATAACCAACAAGGTCTTATCATAAAATGTGACAATAAATGTGCCTTGTTATTAATAAAGGTGACCGGGCTCTAATGAGGACTGGTTGCCAGGAGGACCAACCATGTGATTAATGGGTTGGGACTTTCAGTCCCATCTTCCCTGCCCCCCAACCTCTGGGGAGGGGAGAGTAGCTGGAGGTTGAATCAGTCAATAACCAATGATTTAGCCATTTGTGACTATGTGAGGAAGTCTCTATGAAAAGCCATGAGGACAGCATTTTGGTCCCTTTCTGAAGACCTTCCATGGTTGGGGAACCATAACACTCACATCACACATGCCATATACCATCATCAAGCCAGGCTCCGTGTTCCATGAGGACAGAAGGTCTTTTGTTTGGGACCTTGTTCTATGTATCTCTTTATCAGGCTTTTGATTTACATCCTTTAAAATATCCTTTAATGAACTGGTGAATGTGTTTCCTTGACTTCCTTGAGTTCTGTGACCTGCTTTAGCAAGTTAATCTAAAAAGGAAGTCATTGGAATCTCCAGTCTGTGGCTAGTAGGTCAGAAACACAGGCGACAGCTTGGAGTTTGCACCTGGTATCTGAAGGGTGGTTGTAGGGTTGGGAGGAAGTCTTGTAGGACTGAACCTTTAACCTGTGGAATCTCATGCTATCGCCATATAGTATCAGAATTGAGTTGAACTGAGTTGAATTTTTGCTTGATGTTGTACATGGGGAAACCCCTGCTTACACTGGAATTGGGTCTAGGTACTCTGAAAGAGGTGGTTTTAAAATATACCCACACATTTTTGATACTTAATCCTTTAAAAGGTGGAGGCTAATTGTCCATCTCTTGAGTAGGATCTGTATTTATTAACCTGCTTCTAATGAATAACATTTATCAGAAGAGATGGTATGTGACTTATGCTACTAGGTCATAAATGGTAATATAGATTGCTCCTTGTCTATCTCTCTCAGACAACGTGCTTTAGGGTAAGCCAACTGCCATATCATAAGCAGCCCTATGGTGAAACATATGTGGCAAAGAGCTGAAGCATCTTGCTGACAACCATTTTAAAAATTTAGTCCAGCCCATTATAGCCTGTGGGTAACTATAGTCCTGACTAATGTCTTGCTGGCAACCTCAAGAGAGACCCACCCAAGTGAAGAGAACCATCCAAATAAATTATTCTGATTTCCTGATTCACAGTTACTTTAAAATACTAAGTGTTTAGTATTATAAGCTTCTAAATGTTATGAAGCAATAGATAACTAATATAAGACCTGAAAGGTAAAATAGAAATATCAAAAATTATAGCTGGAGATTTCAACATTTATCTCTTAGTAATTGATAAGACCAATGAACAGCTAAAGAATAAGTATAAAGAACAATGCTATGAAATAATTTTAGTTAATTGACCTTTATGGACTATTCCATCTAAGAATAGCGGGATATCATTATTTTCAATTGAATATGGAACTTTCATTAAGATAGATCACATGCTAGAATAAAAAGCAAGTTTCAATGCATTTAAAAATATTGAAATCATACAGAATATCTTCTCTGCCCACAAGAAAACTAAATTAGAAATGAATAACAATAAGATACCTAGTAAGACCTAAGAAATTTGGAGATTAACAACTGTCTTAATCCATTCTGACTGCTATAACAAAATACCATAGGCTGGATGGCTTATAAAGAAGACAAATTTATTTCTCAAGATTTGGAGACAGAAATGCAAGATCAAGGTGCTGGCACATTTTACACCTGATGAGAACCCATTTCCTGGTTCATACGGGTCCTATTTTTCTATGTCCTTACATAGCAGAAGAAGGAAAGGGAGCTCTTTAAAATCTCTTATGAGAGCACTAATCCCATTTATCAGGCTCCATCCTCATGAACTAATTGCCTCCCAAAGGCCCCACCTTCTAATATTACTTTGGGCATTAGGATTTCAACATGAATCTTGGGGAGACACGACCATTGAGACCATAGCAACAACACACTTCAAAATAACACACAGGTCAAATAAGCCATACACACAAAAAAGAAAAGATTTTGCATTAATTTTTTTAAATTCCAAATTTGTGGGATACAATAATAGCTACCTAAATTATATAAGAAGATAGTTCATCAATGAGTTATTTAGAAGACAGTTAATCAATAATCAACTCCATCAATGAGTTAAACTTCCAGCATTAAAAGTTAAAACAAAGAATGAAGTAAACCTAAAATAAGTAGAAGGAAGAATTTTAAAGACACAAGGATCAATCAATATAAACAAAAACCAGACAAATAATAGAAGGAAATAAATAAATATAGAAAGAATAGAATAATGAATAGAAGAATAGAATAGAATGAATAGAAGAAAAAATAGAAGAATAAATAAAAATGGCAGACATCTATAAAAAAAAGCCTGATATAAAAAAATAGAGGAGACACAAATTACAATATCAGGAAAAAGAGTTCATCACTGCCAATCATAAAGACACTAAAAGGATAATAAAGAAATATTATGAATAACTTTATGCCAACAAATTTGACAACTTAGATAAAATGAATTCCTTAAAAATTACAAGTTACTTGATATAAGATAGAAAATCAGAATCATTCTATATCTACTTAAAACATTGACTTTGTAATAAAAAAGTTTCCCCCAAAAGAGGACTATGGGCCCAGATGATTTCACCAGTGAGTTCTGTCAAAGATTTATGGAAAAAATTATACAAATTCTAGACAAACTCTTTCAGAAGGACCATATTCCAATTAATTATATAAGGCCAGCATTACTTTGATATCAAAATCAGATTTAAATATGATAACTAAATATTAGTAAATGTAAACTAGAAACATAAAAGGGATACTATATCATGACAAATTATGTTTTATGCCAGGACTGGGAGATTGATTAACAGTAAAAAATAAGTCACTGTAATTCACCATATTACCCAAATAAAGAAATAAATTATTTATTTAAATAGATATACAAAAAAGCATTGCCCAAATTTAATATGCGTTTGTTATGAAAACTCTCAGCAAAAGAAGGGAACTTCCTGAAACTTTATAATAAACATGTATTGAAAACCTCATCATAATAATCATCATCATCATAGATATCATCATAATAGTGAATTACTGATTTCCCCTCTGATCAGAAACTAGGCAAAAATGTCTACTTTTACCACTGCCATTCAACATTTTTTTTTAGTCTTTTTAAAAAAATTAACATATAATGTATTATTTGTTTCAGAGCTTCAGGTCTGTGATTCATCAGTCTTATACGATTCACCATAGCACAAACCCTCCCCAGTATCTGCTATTCAACTTTTTACTGCAAGTCATAGCAAGTGCAATATGGCAAGAAAGAAATGTAAAAGCATACAGATTGAAATGGAAGTAACACTGCATTTGTAGATAACATGACCCTATACATGAGGTATACTGAAGAATCTACCTATAGGCTACTTGAGGTGACTTTAACAATTTTGCAGCATCCAGTGTATATTACCCAAATCACTTGTACTACTATTAGCATGAAACATTAAATTGAAAAATACAGTTTTTAATAGCAAAACACAAAACACTTAAGAGGTAAATTTTAAGACACACACGTTGAACACTACAGAGCAGTGCTTAGAATAAAGATGTAAATAAATGAAGACAGGCTGTATTAATGGATTGGAAGACTCACTATTGCTAAAATATCAGTCCCCCCAAAATTAATCTGTAGATTCAATGAAAACTCCCTCCTACATTATTTTTTGGGGGTAGAAATTGATGAACTAACTGAAAAATGTATATGGAAATGTAAAGGACTTAGAATAGTCAAAAGAGTTTTGTTTTGCAAAACAAAATTGTAGGGTTTACACTACCTAGCTTTGAAGCTACTATAAAGCTACAAAAATAAAGACTGTGATATTGGCATAAATAAATATATTATTTAGAGAGTCCAGAAATAGACCCACATATGATCAACTTCTGAAAAAGGGACAAGGTAATTAGATGGGGAAATAATGTCTTTCTCCACAGGTGGTGCTGAAATGAATGGGTATCTGCATGGAAAAAAGAGTCCTTACCTAAAATACTTTACTTCATAGCAAACACCAAAATTTACTGAAATAAATCATAAACCCAAATGTAGTAGCTACGATTGTAAAATCTCAAGGAAAGAATAGAGAGGATGGTGTTCACCATTTTGGCCCAGGCAAAGATTTCTGAAATGGGACACAAAAAGTATTAAGTCTGAAATGGGACACAAAAAGTATTAAGCATAAATGAAAAAAAATCTTCATAAATTGGACTTAATCAGAATGAAACAGTTCTCTTCTTTGAAAGCAGTTGTTGGTTTGCAAACCGGTGCCCATGGAAAGGGGTCAAGGAGAGGCAGAAGAAAGGCAGAGTACTCCAGGATTCGTAGGTAGTAAGTTTAATGAGCAAGGGAACTTCCATGAGGCTTGTCTTAGGAGGCCTTAAGCAGATCTCCATAGCCAGTTGTCAGAATCTTGAGTTTGTATAGAGGTCAGGCATTCCTAGGTTCAGGCATATGTTCTCATGTTCTCAACAATACTACTGTCCAGATGTTCTCAACAATACTACTATCTCAAGGCTGTGTCCTTGAGGCAGCTGTAGTTTTGGGAGGGCAGGCAGAATGCATATTCTAAGGACAGAGGAGGAGCCTCTGGTTTCCTGAATCCATCCCACAGGTCAGCTAGAAGTCATGTCCTCTTGATGACCTCCTCCAGCATGAGTCAAGAAATTGAAAAGTCAACCCACAGCCTGAGAACAATAGGCACTATATAAAGTGTATTAGACAAAGAATTTTTCTCCAGAATATACATTCAAATCTTACAACTTAACAATAATATAACAAATGAGCAAAAGATCTGAGCAGACATTTCATAAAAAAAGTAATATAAATGCCCAATAAGGCCATCAAAACATTTTCAGTCTCATCAGAGAAATGCAAATGGCAGTGCCAGTAAGGTACCACAGTGCAACCTCTAGAGAAGATAAAATTAAATAGCATCAGTGGTTGGAACACATGCAGAACATCTGGAATTCTCAAATCTTACTGGGGGAGTTTAAACTGATAGAACCATACTGTAAACAGTTTCATAGTTTCTTACATACCCACCAAGTAACCCAATAATATCACTCTTAGGAATTAAGAAATACAAACATATGTCCTTCCAAACACTGTATTCAAATATTCCTGGCAACTTTATTCTTCATAGCTCAAAATAGGAACAATTCAAATGCAGCTCAGGTGAATGTATAAACAACTTGTGATAATCCATGTAATAGACAATATTTGGCAATGAAAAGAAACGTACTACTGACATACAGCAACAGCATCGCCATACCTCCAAAATACTGTGCTAAGTGACGAAAAGACCTTTATTTTCTTATTCCATTTATATGAAATTTGTGAATAGCTAAAATAATCTGTAGTGGCAGAAATCAGAGCAGTGGCTACCTGTCTGGGTGGGAGGCTGGAGAAATTATTGCAAAAGGGCAGAAACATTGGGCAAGTGACAGACTTAATTGGGGCCATTGTCAAATGCGAGTTTACATTTTTGAAAAAAATTTTAAAAGATTTTATTTATTTGAGAGAGAGGGAGAGAGAGTGTGGGTGGGGAGGGGAAAAGCCAGAGGGAGGGGGAGGGAGAGAATCTCAAGCAAACCCCACTGAGTACAGAGCAAACCATCAGGCTTAATCTCACCATTCAGAGATTATGACCTACACCTAAACTAAGTCCAACACTTAACTGACTGAGCCACCCAGGAGGCCTGGGAGTTTACGTATTTTAAACATATCAAATGCGTGCATTTATTTTGTGTAAATTGTACCTCAATTAGGTTGAAGAAAAATTGCTCTGATAATACTGGTTCTGTATCTTAATTTTGATTAAATAATTTTACATTTTTTCCCCTATGTTGAATCACAAGCAGAGTTGATAGCAGAGATCATAGTCTTATTCTCAAGACTTGAGCCAGACTCCATTTTGCAATTTCCACCCAAAAAAAACACCAAAAAACCAAAAAACAAAACCCCATTAAAACAAAACAACAACAACAAAAAACTATTATAGAGTTTCTTAGAACTAATATTAACAGAACTAAAGAAGATGGATAATATTGAGAACTATCCATTTCCTTGGGCATCATTTGACCAGATGTTCTCAATCAGTCCTGGTAGGAACAATACCTCCTTTATTTTACTGAAAGGAAATTCATAGATAATATCACTTACTTTCAATATAGTATTTAAAAACTCAGTATAATGGCTTAAGTATAAAATAAAAGAGGAAAAAAGTAATCTATATAAAAAATGTACATCTCAATACATAAATGTTTGGGTAAAAGTTACATTTAGTAGTTTGCCTATATTTAGTAGGTGAAATAGAAGCCTGAACCTATTCTCAGAGTCACCATCAATGCGACAGACGTATATTGATACTGTCCGGGGGACACTACCATGAACAGACGTATTATCAGTGATGTGATTTTTCTGAGATGGTAAACACCTCCTGGTAAAGTTCAGAAACACAAAGTATATGATTTCCTCCACTTATATAGTAGTTGCATCCCGGAAAACAAAAACTGCAAAACATTTTATGTGCAGCATAGACTTAAATTAGGCTTCAAATATAATCCAAGGTTTTCACCTACATGAATGCCCAGTGGCCCATTCAGAAGTCCCTGGTTAGTAGCATTGTCCCACCCAGTATGGGACAACTACCTCTGGGACCTCATAGTACACCGATGTCATTAGTACTCCTAGTCACTGAGTAAGCCAGCAGACAGCCTGCAAATCCCATAAAGACCCAGTAAGGAGCTTTCAGGTACAATGGGAACCTCAGACCATAAAAAACAATAAAAAAGCTAGCAAGGAGCTGTCATTGGAAGCTGGGGTGGCAGAAAAATCCTGAGGTAAAGAGAAGCAATAGGGACTGAAGAGATGCAGTTTGGAGCCTGAGAAGAAACGCTGGCTAAGGCCTTATCCTATTTTAACAAAGGTCCCCTGACTGAACTGAAAACCTTACTTTTAACCTTTATGTTGGTCATAAGCATTGCAGTGGAGCAATGGAGATTTTAAAATTTTGTTCCACCCTGGTTGTCCTGTCCTCAGTCTATCAAGCAGTAGGTCAGTGCCCTGGCCTGACTTGCAGAGGCCCGGAACCGCCTTCAGCCCCCTGGTAACTTCGCAGGCACCCCAGGGCCTTCGGGACGGGGCTGTGTCTAGCGTTGGGTCACCTGGGTACACGGTGCCCGCACACAGCTTTGCCAGGCCTTCTCAGGAGGTACATCGACTCAGCTTCGGTCAAGTTCCCAGCTGTGCAGACTTCCCACAAATAATGCTTTCCATGTGTAGAGACTTTACAGATCACAAAGTGCTTTCCTATCAATTACCTCCTTTAATTTAAAAGAATTTCAGCTAACAGATCAATCTAAGGAATGATCCCTTCTCAGAGGGAAGGACGGCTATAGGAAAGGGCTGTTTCACCGAGGACCCTTTAAGGGCCTGCCCCTGGACGGCTGAGGGACGAGGGCCTGGGAAAGGGGAGGGAAGGGGAGTGTCCTCTTTCTGCCCCCACCCTCCTGCGGCTGCAGAGCCAAAGCCAGGGGGGGCTGTCTCCTCCTCTTAGCCCGCAGCTGCTGCTCATTCAGCTCACAAGCCCGGGCCGGGGGACTGAGCGGCAGCGGCTCCTCGGGCTCCCGAGACGTGGATCCGCTCAGGGCCACCGCAATGCCAGGAGCGGCCGGGGTCCTCCTGGTCCTGCTGCTCAGCGGGGGCCTCGGGGGCGGCCAGGCGCAGCGCCAGCAGCAGCAGCAGCAGCGCCAGCGGCAGTCCCAGGCACATCAGCAAAGAGGTACAGTCGAGGAACGGGCTCTAGATTCCATCCTGTGCGGGGCTCGGGGCCCCTCTCTGGTCCCTTCTTCCAGCAGTCCCGGGGCAGGGACCGATTTTGGCTCTGCTCTCGGGTAATTGGGGCGAGAGGTGCTGAGCCGGATGCGAGTACACTTTCAACTCCCTGAGTACATCGTGGTGGGTGTGTTGGGGGGACTGCCTACCTCCCCCCAAAGAACATGAAGCCCTTTTCATTGTTCATTCGTTCTGAGAGAACTTGCTATCGCTTTTACATACTGCCAATTGATTTCCGAAATCTTCCAAAGAGGCAAACTTTTAACCGGTTGAAAAATCAAAAGTTTTTCCAAATCAGATTCCATCCCTGCAGAGAAATGTTTCCCAAGCTGTGGCTCATCTTGGAACTTTATGGAGAGCAGCTGAGACTTTTTTTTTTTTTTTTAAGGACTTTGTTTCTAACTATTTGAACAGAGTTTGTAAAGTAGTTAATTAAGTAAGTGGGTTTTTTCTTTCATGCCAATGGGACCTCCAGCCTCATCTTTTTCTGACTCATCCTATCTCAGGTATACTTTTTTTTTTTAAAGAGTGAAATTTCTTCTCTGACTTAAATACAGACAAGACTTCTATGTCATGTTTACTTTAATTAAGACCACAGTGACCAGATACACACTTCAGGGGACTTTGGAAAGTGGTTTTATGTAATGTAACTCAAATTATTCTCTTCAGAGTGCTGTAGTGTTTATATGCATATAATTTCTGATGCTCTTGGGAGTCTTTGAAGAGTTATTTTATGATCATGAATTTTGAAAGAAGCACATGTACAGCGTTTTAAAACATAATTTATAATACATCATTTTAGCAAACATTTTTATGAGTCGGAAAACACATATTAAAGTAAAAAATATTTAAGGTTTGGTTTCAAATATCGAAATATTTACACTAAGAGTACAGAGTCTGGAGGTTAGCAGCTTGAAAGTTTTGATGAGACTGAATCTGTCAAAGTTTTGAAATACATGTATCCCTCTTTTTAGTTAACTGGAATAAAGTTATGTCTAACCGTTCTGATAGTTGTTATAATCTAACATTTCTAGCAGTACTATTTTATCTTAAAAGGAGTACAATCTTCTTGCTACAATAATAACTCCATCATTAAAATTCCTAGATTAAAAATGACCGTAAGTTCACTATATAAGTTTTTTCTTCTATTTTTGCTTTTCCTTCTCTCTGAGGTAAAATGGGGTCAATGTGGCTTAATTAATAGAATTTATGAGAGTGAGTTTGAGAATATCTCTGGCTGCTGATTTTTAAAAAATACTGCTTTAAAATATTAGCCTTGCTTAGTTACATGATATCTTTTAACAATACGTATTACTTTAATACCGTTAAGCAGCTGGGAGTAAAGAGAAGCCAGGATCAACCCTTCTGTACACTTGGAGTGGGGCAGAAGCTCAAAGCGTGCAGAAGACGGATCAAGTGGGTCCCTGAGAAATTTCCTAGTGTGCTGCCCACCCCCTCATTCTCTCTCCTCCCTCCCCTCCTTCACCTTCTCTTTCTCTATTCCTCTTCTTCCTCTACTCCTCTCTTTTCTCTTTCCCTCCTCTCATCTCTATCTCTCAGTCTCTATCTCTCTCTCTCTGTTTTATATGAGATAAAATTAACTCTGATTTCTATGGTCCAGGCACTAGCTAAGGTCAATGCAGAACGGGAAGTTTATAATGTCGTTCTGTTCAGAGATCACTTGGTTGATATATACAATAAGGAATTCTGAGCAAAATAGTTACAACATAGAATCTACTATAGACTGCTATCTTCTGCATCCTAGAACCTATTAATCTATTATTATAGATCATTTGTGATATATTTCAAGATTGGCTCAGGGATAAATGGTTGAAAATCGCTAATATTAAAAGTACATATAAGATATGTTTTATAATACCTTAAATTTATATACTGTTTCCTAATTTAAAAATGCCTTGTATACATTAGCTTATTTCACCTTCAACTATTACTATTATTGGACAAATTTTAAACTGGAGACTTGGAGTAGTTGTGACTTAAATTCATGCAACTGATAATTTTTAACAGCTAAAGACACCTCTAGGTGTTGTTTATATGCTGAAGTTCCCTTTTTTATGGTACCAAGATTTCTTTCATTTATTGTGGGGGCCATGTTTTCTTTTTAACGTGGTTCTGTTAAAGGACACTCTCAGTGCACTGGATATGAGTGTGACTGACCAAGTTTTTGGCTATCACCAACTTTTCTCTTTTTGATTATACTAACGTTGACCTTCTTGGCCAAGCATTGATTGTTTAGAATGAGTTCTTTTTTCCCTTATAGTATGGTGCCATTTTATTAAGAATATCGACAGGGGCACCTGGGTCCCTCAGTGGGTTAAAGCCTCTGCCTTCGGCTCAGGTCATGGTCCCGGGGTCCTGGGATAGAGCCCCGCATCGAGCCCCACATCGGGCTCTCTGCTCGAGGGGAGCCTGCTTCCCTTCCTCTCCCTCTGCCTGCCTCTCTGCCTACTTGTGATCTCTGTCAAATAAATAAATAAAATCTTAAAAAAAAAAAGAATATCAACAAGAAGCAATCATTCTTAAATGTTGTAATTGAGTTAGAAATTTAACCAGATTTTTTTTGTTTTTAATTTTTTCTTTAAAATCTTGCATAGCTTCTCTAGCTCAATGAGTTGTATGAATAGCATTGATTCAGTAAAAATGATACTCTAAGGACATTTTTTAACTAGGTATGATTGACAGAATAAAATGATGTAGTCAAAGTAGTTCTGTGTTTCAGCAAGGCAGTAGATAAAATCTTTTCCTGATATCCTTATGAATAATTTGTGGAAGTGGGAATCTAATGGTAGGTAAATTGCAGCTGATTGGAAGTAGTTTCCGAAGAATATCGCCTAGTGGTTTAAGGTCAATTCGGAAAGATGTCTCTGGGAGTATGATGGAGGTTTCCTTATGTTCATTTGTCCCGGTGATAGCCTGACGGAAGACATAAAATCCAAGCTTATCAGAACTGCTGGTGGTCCAAAATTGATTCATGTGGCTAAACTGGTTAATAACAGATTGAGAAATTTTGGAGGTCTATATAGCCTGGACCACGAACAGAACCTATGCAGAACTGGTTTTGTTAATTTGTATGCAGGCATTAAATAACTTCATTTACCCTCTTCTGAAAATGTTTTGTTTCTATTATAAATACGGGGATGAGTACAAAAACAGGAGGAGAAAGGGCAGTCTGAATTACAGTAAGTTTAATATGAGCATATAGTGTGACATGGTGACAGAAAAATGAACTCATAAAAAGACTCAGAAACAGAGAGAGCTGTTGTTCTAGAACACATTGGAGTGCTTCATTGACAAACGTAGGTCAATTCAGAGGAGGAAGAAGAGAGTAGTTAGGAGTCTGGAAAGATTTCCGGAGGAGGACTATCTCAACTGAAAACTATTGATTTGGAGAAAGACAAACTTAGGAAATCATAAGCGATATCCTGTAATTTGGGGATGGCTGTTTTGGGGAAGAGAGGATAAAATGTTCTTTCTGAATCCTGAACTCAGATCCACAGAAGCATATGACAAAGGGGAAGGTTTGAATTAAATAAAATGAGAAGAAAACTGCTCTTTCTTCTTGCCCCTCCCCGTTCTGAGCTGATCAGAATTTACTGGGTCATGTTGGAGCACCTAACTTCTAGAAATGTCCATGTGTGATCAGAGGTGCAGCTGGTCAGGGATGAGTTAGGATGAAATGCCTTTACAGAGACACAGTTAAAACTCATCAAGTAAGTCTCCAGTACTTCCTTAAGCCCCAAATTCTATTATTACAGTCTATTGTTTTTGGAGTACATACTTGCATTTGAACTTCTGAATTCTTAAAGATGTCAAGAAAATATAAAATGTATATAAATGTGTTTTTAGATGCCTTATGGCATTTAAAATAAAAACATGTTTGAGATGATCCTCACTCATTTTTGGCAAGAACACTTAAAATTTTCATATGGAAATTTTACATTACATTAATTGCATGGTTCTGAAACATCCTGTGCTATAAAATATGAGAATGCTTCATAAATTACCTGAGACTTATAATAACCATAAACGTGGAATTAATTTTTTTTATATCACTTTTGCTACATATGTAAGTTTTGTACATATGTTGGCTTGGTCACTACAGACTGGCCTAATAGTTTAGTAAAAGTGGTTCATAACAGAAAAAATGTAGGGTTGAGAATAAGAACATACTCAACATTAACAATTATATTATAGATGTGGTAGAAGTTTTTTAAAAGATATAATTTTTATATATTTTATCTCACATATCAGTGTATCCAAATTGCTGATTGGTCTTATCCCTAAAAGTTTTCTATCCTAGGCTTTCATGCAAAGTATTGAACCAAATCTCCATCAAGAATTGCTAGGGATTATGAAAAAAACTGCACATGCTTTGCCAGTTTGTCCCTAATTCATTCTGATATATGGGATAACTCTCTCCTATACTTTAATAACCATAGTTTTACCAATAATAACCAAAGAGTTTATAGCTCTTTCGGATATACCAACTATGACTCTATAAAAAAAGCATGAGTCTATATATTTATGGTAGAGACTTAGTTAAATTGGAAGAAGAATTTCTGAAGTAGTAGGACTTAGAGTTTTTATACCATTCAATTATATTGCAATAGTGATGTCTCAAAAAAGTTTACTTTTTGATAGATTTCACATATTTGTATTTTCTTAGTCCCCATTTATTTAAAGCAGATCATTGTCACTATTTTTCTGTTCATACATTTAATAAATTCTGATTATTCATTGACAAAGACTGTTGTGATAGACTTTTCAACTTGGACCTTGGAGACCAGATTATTGTTCCTCCTTTTAATCCAAACAGATTTAGCATTAAATGATAAAAAAAAAAAATTCACTGAAACTTTGAGCTTTCACATCTTTCATAATCTGTTTTACAATTATGGGGCCTGAATTCTGGGCCACCAGCAAAGAATTGGCAGAATAGGAACAGTTAACCTTGACCTAACCCGTGCAGAGCAAGATGAGTGGGGTGGCTGGTTGTCTGAGTTAGTGCAAATGCATGCTTGATTTCAGTCAGCATAACTATTTAGTAGGATTCTACTGTGTGGGTGTAGTATGGCTGGAAGTTTCCAAGCAGGGTAATAATAATAATAATAATGATAATAACAATAAATAGTAACTCCAGGTCACCTGTGCAGGTTGCAGTAGGTTCTTTCTTAGCAGTTGGAGATTAGGAAAAAGGTCAGGAAGAGAGTGTCACTGATCAAATTGTTTAGGCTTCCAGTGTACAACATTGGGGTTTAGGAGCACGAATTTAAATTGGGTAAGTGGGTAGGAACTTAGGCAGCAGTCCAGTTGCAGGGATTGAGAAAACAAAGTAGAGGTTAGAGAAAGACAAAATTAGATTGTCCCATGGTTCTCAAGACTCATGCTGGGCTCCGTGTATACCAGTCAGACAGAGGATGAGTTCTGAACTGTACCAATTGCTAAGATGGAGTTCAAAGGCCAGAATTTGTGCAGGAAATTGGTGGGCATGGGACTATGTGAAATGGAATATGGTTAATGAATGACTGTGTTCAGTAAGTAAAACAATAAATAAATAAATAAATCCCTGCTTTTCTGGAGTTTATATTCTATTTGGGGTGGAGATGGGGACAGAAATATGAATATAAAGTGAATAAGTAATATATGAATACCTATATTTTTAGAATGTAGTGAGTGATGCACAAACATATATCAGGGTAAGAGGGGTTGGGGGTCTAGGAATAGAGAGAGATTGGTCGATATTTTAGATAGAGTGATAAGGGTTGACCTCCTTGAGAAAGTTGCATCTTGAAGGTGAAGTGGTAGTGATTCATATAGACACCAGGTGAAAGAGCTGACACCCTTAGTGCAGGGAGCAGGTTTATAAAGGTCTACAGGTGAGCCCAATGAGAAGAGTCAGGGAAACACTGGGGAGCTGGATCATTAAGAATTTGCCTCTTAGTCAGAGGGAGATGGATGGAATTGGAGAGTTTTGAGCAGAGTTCAATGAATGAATGAAATAATAGCTAATATTTCTTTCCCAGAGAGGCTTTAATCCACTGCACTAGACCAATAATCCAAATGTAGTATTAATTGAGATCCATTTCCTCCCCCATACATCTCATTCTTAGAGTATAGCTCAGTGACTCCATTCGAGAGTATTATACCTCAGCAGTCGATCACTGGGAAACACAGAGGTGTTTTGTAAATTTTTCTTTTCTTTTTTTTTTTTTTTAATTTCTTTTGGCATCTCCATCCTATTATGATTAAAAGAATTTCAGTATCAGGTGCCTGTGTTGCCTAGTCAGTTAAGTGTCTGACTCTTGGTTTTGGCTGCGGTCATGATCTTGGAGTTGTGAGATTGAGCCCCCCAATTCCCCCCATCTCAAGCCCTGCAGAGTCTGCTTGAGGTTCTGTCTGTCCCTCTTCCCCTGCCTCATGCACATGTGTTCTCTCTCTCTCTCAAATATTTAAAAACAAAAAAAAAACCAACAAATTTTAGTACCTTAAAAGAACTGAAGTATAGGGAACTTCATATCCCTTCATTTGCCCAGTGTTTTTAGAAATATGCCATTTCTTTCTTTCTTTCTTTCTTTCTTTTTTTTTTTTTTAAAGATTTTATTTATTTATTTGAGAGAGAAAGAGAGAGAGCATGAGCAGGGGTTTGGGGCAGAGGGAGAGGGAGAAGCAGGCTCTCCACTGAGCTGGGACCCATTGTGGGACTCAATCCCAGAACCCTGGAATCATGACCTGAGCCAAAGGCAGACACTTAAACGACTAAGCCTCCCAGGTGTCCCTAGGTCATAGATTTCTTAGAGTAATTTTAACTAATGTGAATGTTAAAAACAAAAATATGTATATCTTAGAGTTCTCTTTTATTATTTTCAGTATCAGAGCTAAAGTTTAGATACTATTGTTAAAAATGACCCAATGATGGGGCGCCTGGGTGGCTCAGTGGGTTAAAGCCTCTGCCTTCGGCTCAGGTCATGATCCCAGGGTCCTGGGATCGAGCCCCGCATCAGGCTCTCTGCTCAGCAGGGAGCCTGCTTCCTCCTATCTCTCTGCCTGCCTCTCTGCCTACTTGTGATCTCTCTCTCTCTGTCAAATAAATAAAATCTTTAAAAAAAAAAAAATGACCCAATGATGTACTAATCTAATGACTTCTTTTATAAAATGAACTTTGAAATGTTACCTATTTTTATAATCAGAAACTTATTCTATGTTCTGTTTCGATTTTTATAACTTATTTAAGGATTGCTATAAGTCTTGCAGTAACCTTTGGAGTAAAGTAATACAATTTTGTCCTGACTACATTCTTTTAGTTAGAACAAGAGTTAGGTGGAGAAAATTGCATAGCTTCTCTCTCTTTTTTCTTCCCTCTCTTCCTCCCTTCCTGAATAAAATGTGGTTTTCAAAGAGATAATTCTAACAAATACAACTTTTAAGAAGATATGGAAGACAAAACTTCACTTAAATCTTACCAAAAGCCAGATAATCACAATCTCATTATAGCTTTGAGGCATAACCTAAATTTACATGGTGAGTTAAAGCTAGACATTTGCTTGTCAATGATATATAATACGTGTAATAAAACAGTGTTTTTTCTAGTCATCTTGAATGTGGATTTTAACATGGAAATCTGATGCTATTTGGTTTTTATTCAGACATGTGACTTTTAGAAAAAGATCATATTGTGTGTTAGAGGTTATTATTCATACCACTGGCTTTCTGTGACAGTCATAATCTAGTTCAAATAGCAAGTTAATCTATGCAAATAAAGAATGACTGAAACCTGAGGAACTATTTAATGCCTGGCACTTAGGAAAGGCACTTTGTGTAATGTTAACAAAGCCTTTCCATGTAAGGTCCTCTTAGTTGACCAACAAACTGTGCTTCTCTGCAAGGCTCTTTTATGCAACAGCATCTTGAGCGCCAGATGCTTTAGATGGTTTAATAGTATCTAGCTCATTGTGGGCATTAACACATGTATTTACGTAGTAGAGTTGTCTAGTAGGTTAATATAATTATCTTCATTTTATAGAAGGAAAATTGATGCCTTGCAACTTGTCAAGGAAAAACACAAAGTCCAGTGCAAGCTTTCGAATTAGAAATTAGGATGGGGTGCCTGGCTTGCTTAGTTGGAAGTGTACAACCGCTTGATATCTCGGGTTGTGGGCTTGAGCCCCAGGTTGGGTGAAGAGATTACTTAAATACATTTAAAAAACAAGAAACTAGATATGTTTCTGCTCCCAATTTTTTGGATCCTACATTGTCATCTCTTTTAGACTTTTAGCTCCTTCCTTATCTTTTATAAAACACCTTGGAATAATCATATCTCCATTTCTGAGTTCAGTTAGTCTAATTAGAAAACAGAGTCACTGGGTATTGTGGAAGAACAAGAAAAGTGTTGTCTTTAATTGTCTTTTTCACTTAAATACACACAAAACTATGCAGAAACACACCCACAATGCTTAAAATTTTGCATAAATGTAAAAATATTTGTCAAATTTTAGTCTTTAAATTCTTAGAATTTGGATTACTGGACACTGGACTATAAAAGTATTAAGTGATTATGGCTTTCCTGAAGTCACCTTATATACATAATGTCAGTGGGCTAGAAACAATGATATTTATTATAAAATGAATGCTTTAAAAAAGGTCTATATATATGTGTGTGTGTATATATATGTATATAACATGTATGTGTTATATATACATATATTTCAGTGAATAAAATGAACATGAATCAAACATGTATACGTGACTCAGAGAAGAATTAATATCAAAATTCCTTTTGAAAGAAAGTGGAGCACTGGCATTTCTGTAAAAAGATCTCAAGAGTTCAATCTGAAATTGAACTTCTCTGTTAGAAAATTTTGCAAACTTCTTACAATGTAGGTGTATGTATGGCAATAATGAGTGTATATGTATGTACCATTTATAGTTTAGAACTCACAGTACCTAGTTAATATATTTAGTATATTTATATTAGTTATTTAATATACAAAGATATTTAGCCATTTGATTTGTTTTTTTAATCAGATTTTCAGTTTCATAAAAAAATCTAGAATAAAGGAATCTAAGAATTAAATTTGTAGAGAAGTCTAGTTGCCTTTGATAAAAGATTATGAACTACAGAATAAATTATAAATGGGATCATTATATTTTTTTAGTCCAGTAGCTGTACCATTAAAACTCTAAGGTGTACTACATTTTAAGTTGCTTGCAACATATAAAGTTCCATTCTAAAGGGGAAATAAGGTTAGTAGAGTTTGCCACATCAAATATATTTTTTCTAAAGCCTGTATAGCTACCTCAATTTCTGGCTTATTGCCTGCTATGCCTTTTTCAATTACCGAATAAGGCTGAGAGTATGAAACAGAACATGAAGTAGAACAATTGTCATTTCAGGGAGCTACTTTATCTCATTGGTTTGTTGTGAGGAGTATATAAAACAATGAATATAAAACATGGAGCATCTATTAGGGCCTCAAAAATGTGAGTTTCCGAAATGCTTCAAGAAAACTGAATTAAGTTTAAAAACTGTCTTGGTGTCAAGAAATTCTGTCTTAAAGCAGCACTTTTCCTCCAACACTGTGGTATACCAAACTCAGCTGAGGCTGTGTGTGAAGGAATGCGCTTATATACTGGAAAAGACAAATGTATGAATTCAGTTTTAATTGGAATTTCTGTTGTAGTGTTTTGCCAGTCTGAATGTATAGCTTAGCATGCAGAAACTACCTATCAAGATATACCTCTTTATACCTTTTTATACCTTTATACCTCTTTATACCTTTAATTGTCATATGCATTCCTCTGCTTTGGAGAGAACTTTGGAGAGAAAAAGTGTCTTTGGGAGATGGCAAGAATGGGATTCATAGTCATGTTACTCCTCTTTTATTAAGATCAAAAACCCAAGTCGATGGAGTTTAAATTTCCAATTAAAGTAGAATTAAATTAGATAATACATGTAAAAATAGTTGGCAGCTAATCAGTAAATATTAGGTCTTCTTTTTCTTTATTGCTTGATCATAAAGCTCAAAAATGATATTTGCAGTACATATGACAGCACTTTTGCTTAAGAAGAGCGAAACATTTTAGAAGCTTCTTTGTGTAGACCCTAAAAGACTATAGATAGTAAGCTATGTCATTGAAGAGAGATGGAAGAATTCTAACAAGGTGACACAACAAATCAGTAACAGAGATAGGAAGAAACGCAAGGTCCTATATTTAGCTAATAGTTATGTTGGTAGCTCAATGTGAGAAGTGATTTAGACATGTAACACGATGGAAATTTTAGCAATACTTTGTGGCTATTTATATTTTAAATATGATATAATTAATATTTTTTTCTAAGAATCTCTCATTTTTGGACATCCATTTATTAGGGTTTGATAAACTATTTTTTAGAGAAGGGTTTTAATATGTGATAGGTAAGAAAATTGTATGATCCATATTAAGTGCTCTATAAACATTAGTTATTATTTTCATCAGATTAAATGCGTGTCATCACTGACATCTGTCTGAGTAGAGAGGATAATTCAGTATCTTTGACACACAATGAAAGTTAATGTCGGACAGTCTTCAATGGAAAGTATAATTGAGTTACAGAAAATCTCTCAAAATAGACCCTCTTTATTTGGACTCTTTCTGTTCACTAAGGTAAAAAAAAAAAATAGTCTTGGAACATATTATTTAATACCAGTCTAGACTGGGAAAATTTTTAGTGTGTCTTCCTGTGCATTAAATCTAATGGTGAAATTCTAAGAAACCAAAGCCAAAACCAAAAACTACCTCAGGAGATCGCATAACCTCAACAGATCGCTAGGGAGACCTGCTTTTTTAGACTTGGTAATATCAAATTTTGAAAAAGCTTCAGACAAAAACATTTCTTCTAGGCCCTTTGACTCTTCAAAAAGTTTCAATCATGCTTAACATGTAATACAACCATCCCGTTTCTCAGTCTGGCACATTAGAAAAATCACTGGATTTCCAACTAGAGCTCTAGGATGCAAGTTTTGCCTCCAGCTCTTCAGAAAGATGTCACCTTAAAGAGCAGATAAGTCTTCTAACTATTCTGAAGTTCAATTCTCCATCCAAAAAAATATGAATAACATTCAAATATATCTCATGGAGATGTTATAAGAGTTAAAATGGGCAATACAAATATCATTATTAATAATACTATTCATTATTAGAGTAAATGGTAGGTTTGGCCAA
Source organism: Martes martes (assembly GCF_963455335.1). NCBI lineage: Eukaryota > Metazoa > Chordata > Mammalia > Carnivora > Mustelidae > Martes > Martes martes. The sequence continues at coordinate 71,590,804 of NC_137893.1, read as the reverse complement.
AGACATTGATGGTTCATGAAGTTCTGCTTCACCCCCTTCCTTTGATTTTTCTTTTTTTTCCCTTCCCAGTGGCTCTTATTTTATTTAGTTCTTCTGTACTGAGAATCATGACACATTTTCCTCCTTTCCTTTCCTTTTTTTTTTTTTTTTTGGTTATATACCTCCCAGAGTAACAGGAAAAGTTAGTTCATATGGAAGGGAAATATTTTAAAATGCATATCCTCTTTATTGATTTTGCACATAGATATACTTTATATGCAGACAATAATACATTTAAAAATTCACTGGAGCACCTGGGTGGCTCAGTCAGTTAAGCATCTGCCTTCAGCTCGGGTCATGATCCGGCATCCTGGAATAGAGGCTGCACTGGGCTTCCTGCTTAGCTGGGACCCTGCTTCTCCCTCTGCCCCTCCCCATGCTCATAATTTCTCTCTCTCGCATGTACTGTCTTTCTCAAATAAATAAATAAAATCTTTAAAAAAATTCAAAATGTATTTTCATTCTTGTACAATATATTTTTTGTCAGGTTTCAAAAACAGATTTTATTCAAGGGTTCCTGACTCGATGCTACCTAAGATAAGCTGAGAAAGTGATGCTGTCCTACAGTTCATTATCCATTTAGGGTTTGAAAGCTTTAGCTATAATTTTGGACAAAACATTGCCCTTTGAGACCATTTTCCGTATCCTAGGAGATCCATATTTTTTTTAATTAACCCATGACTGTGTTTGGGTTATTCCAAATATAATTCCATGAATTAAGTTAAATTTGGTTCAAGTATATAATGAATCTAGCCTATTTATGATTTTCATTTATGTACTAAGTTGAAAGACCACTCATATTCAGACAAACTTCACGAACTATTGCTATTGCAGAGAGCTAGGAGGGCATTTAACCAGTTAGTTTCTCTTTTACGATTTTAAGCTCTTTAATAATTAGAAATTAGTAACGTTAAGTTACACACTGATAGTACTATTTGTCTTTTATTTTTAGCTATTGCTTTATCTCCAGTCTCCAGTCTGGCATATGGTGGGCATTTAATTAAATAGTTGTAAAATGAATGAAGAAGCCACTCTTTGGTTAGACCCAAAGGGTGCCTTTTTAAAAATTTCACATGTACTATTTTTCTTAATGCTTTTATATCTTAGTATTTTTGTAAGTTATAAATTTCCATAAATACTGAAACACAGTGGCACAGATACAGGGTATTGTTACCAATGACACTTAAGTGACAAATATAATATTTTAGAAGTATTTTAGAATACTTTATCTTGCTTTTAAGATATATTTTTTTCCCTTAAGGGTATTCCAGTAAGAGCTGAGCAATTTTTGAGCTTTGGATGAGGAATGAATATATCTAGCTTAGAAGTTTTCTGATGTGAGAACCATTTGGACAAGACTTATAATGGATAAGATTAAGATATAATTTCTATTTCAACAAATGGTATTTGGAAAAACTGGTCAGCTATATACAAAAGAATGAAACTGGATGACTTTCTTAATACCCTACACAGAAATAAGCTCAGAGTGGATTAAAGATCTAAATGTGAGACCTGAAACCATAAAAATCCTAAAAGAGAACACAGGCAGTAATTTCTTCAAGATTGACTATAGTAACATTTTTCTAGATTTGAGTCCTGAGGCAGGGAAAATGAAAGCAAAAATAAACTATTGGGAGTCCATCAAAATAACAAGCTTCTGTGCAGTGAAGGAAACAATCAAGGAAACTAAAAGGCAACCTACTGAATGAGAGGAGATATTTGCAAATGACTTATCCAATAAAGGGTTAGTATTCAAAATATATCAAGAACTATACAACTCAATGTCCCCAAACCAAATAATCCAATTTAAGAATGGGCAGATGACATGAACAGACATTTCTCCAAAGAAGACATACAGATGGTCAGCAGACACACGAGAAGGTGTTCAACATCACTTATCAGGGAAATGCAAATCAAAACTATGATGAGAGATCTCCTCATACCTACCAGAATGGCTAAAATTAAAAAAAAAAAAAACACACACAAGAAACAAAAAGCGTTGGAGAGGATGAGAAGAAAAAGAAACCCTTTTGTGCTATTGGGAATGCAAACTGGTACAGCCACTAAGCAAAAACAGTATGGAGGTTCCTCAGAAAGTTAAAAATAGAACTACCCTATGCTCTAGTAGTTGCATTGCTGGGTATTTACCACTAAAATACAAAACCACTAGTGTAAAGGGTACATGTATGAGAAAGAAAAAGAGGCAAACCAAGAAGCACTCTTAGCTATAGAGAACAAACTGGTGGTTACCAGAGGGAGGTGGGAGGGGAATAGGTGAAATAGGAGATGGGGATTAAGGAGTACACTTGTGATGAGCACTGGGCAATGTATGGAATTGTTAAAACACTATATAGCACATCTGAAACTAATATAACACTGTATGTTAACCCTATTGGAATTAAAATAATACCTTAATAAAACTTAAAAAAGGTTGTTTCCTAAAAATGATGTAAGTTTTAGGGATAGAATAGAGAAAACTCACACAGGGAGGCTTGATTAACATGTTTCCATTTTTCTTTGTTTCCTTTTAGCTAATACTGTAGTCCTTTATATTTTAGGAGGGGGAAAAAGCTTTTGAAAAACTATTCACTAGGCCTCTACAATATGTCAAATAATGTATGTGCTGTGCCCTTAGATATGATTTCTTTCTTGGAGTTATTAAAAGTCAAAATGATGACATACTTAGAATTAATAAAAGAGATTTGTAGTCCAAGAAAATTGTCAGCCTGTATTCTTATTTTAGGAATGGAACTCTAAGGCCAGGTGGAGCTGATTTTGTTTCTTAGTACCTTATCCTTATTGTATAGGACAGAGACTGACATGTAGAGTGATCACAGTAAGAATCAATGATGGACAGAAAGGATGAATACCCATCTTTTGTGTCAACATGGATGGACTGGAGGAGATGATGCTGAGTGAAATAAGTCAATTATCATATGGTTTCACTTGTGGAGCATAAGGAATAACATGGAGGACATTGGGAGAAGGAAAGGAAAAGTGAATTGGGGGAAATAGGAGAGAGGAGCATGAGAGACTGTAGATTCTGAGAAACAAACTGAGGATTTTGGAAGGGAGGGGAGTGGGGGCATGGGTGAGCCTAGTGATGGGTATTGGAACACTGGGAATGGTGCATAAACAATGAATCTTGGAACACTGAAAAAAGTAAAATAAAAAAGAATCAATGATGGAATAACAGAAGAGCTAACTTTCAGGAGGGAACATATACTGATAGGTATTGGGAAAAAATGGAGATAGTTAAGATATGATGCTATCAAAAGTAGGCAGTTAAAATTTCTACTCAAGATAGAATTTACTAAGACATGGAAGAAAGGTGTAAGATCATGGAATGCTAAAACATAATGTTCCAATTAAATGGTTAAATGTAAGTGATGCTTCCAGAAGTTTACCTATCATTTTAAATATATCACAAAAACTAATATTCAAGGCTTCCCACCTGTTTTTTTACAACTCCTCCCTATTTTCCAAGCTCATTGCTTGGAAAGAATTATCTCTACTTTTTCTAGATTAGTCTATCTTTTGTGAGAAAGATAGTTATCTCCCACTGTGCCTTTACTAAGCTGTTTGAGCCATCAAGAAAACTTCCTTTTTCCTTAGCACATCCTAGGTTTGGATGCCCTATTTCTTCTTTTTCTACTTTTAAAGTGGAGTTAACAGTTCATTTCCTCTAGGTCCTCACTGATGAATTCACTATGTCTGATCATTTCTGTTATTATAACCCCCCAGATCATTACGTATAGTATAAAAAGTTATCATTTACTTGATTTCTCATTTTTCTCGCTTATGTGTTCATGTGCTCATAGTATGGGACAGGTGGAATTTGTGTTAAAATCATATGTTTTCTTCTTTTTTAACACCAATTGTAGCACCTTGGGATTGAATTCTGTGTGAACTCACTAGGCCACAGCAACATTTTCAATTGGGAATTTACTTAAAAATCCTAGGAATGTGGTATGCTCTTTAATTTTTAATCTCTTGGTATGTGTTCCTCATGGATAAAGAGATGGTAAAATCATTGAAAAGATAATAGGAATCAATTAATAAAGAAGCTCTGCAGTCAACTATAGAATTATTGTCATATTAACAAATTTCTCTCAAATATTCCACCTAACCTAGGAATTAATATTAAACAATTTTTGTGTTTAGAGCTCAGCTAATACAACTTTCAGATAGAGCAGATCCTATAAAGCAAATGTCTTTATTTAAGTAACTACATAACATAGTTATCATGATTTCCATGGAGAGAGAAAATCAAATCCTATCTGATGGTCTTAATTGCAGCCTCCTTTCCACCATGCCACTATCATACGCTTTACATTTGTGTAGCACTTGGCATCTAGGATGTTTTATCATCACTTGTATGTCTCTACACAAGGCTTTTGAGTATCGTGTTGTATAAATGAGTATACTCCCTTGGTTGGAGGGAAGGGGAATCAATACTTAAAATGGATGACTGATAAATATAAGAAAAGATAGAGAACCCCACATTTTCTAAATCCCAGATATGCATTTCAGTTCTATATAAATTTTTGTTCTAATATGGAATGTAGCAAATTTTTTTAAAGGGAGAAAGCTAATATGAAAATTGTAGCATTATGATATTTATGGATGGCAGGGATGATTTTTGAAAATAGAATCTATGAATAATCTATGACCTGTTTTTTTTTTTTATTATTTAGTCCAGAAATGATGTTTTCTCATGTTCTCCAGAGGAAATCCTGAATTTATTTTATCTATGTACTTAAGATATTACTTACTCCTTCCTCTACTTAATTGATGTATTTAATTCATTTTATATTCCATTTATAAATATGACCAGACACAAATTAGGACATGCATATTGTATTGTTTTATATTAACACACACGTATTTTCTGTCTTTCATAGTGGTTTTGTGTATGGTTTCATATATTAGGGAATTATAAATTGAATTTATGATAATTTGCTTAGTAAATATTGATGTTAAAATCTAATGTTACTTTGAATATTGCTTTGAGGGCTATGGGAGACTTACAGTGAAATCATCATTTCACCAAGATTTCTTTCTAATAAGTCATTCACCATTACTGGAATTGTATTTTGTGCATTATATTCCATTGACGTAATTTTAAACTTCCATTCTTCTTCCCTATAAATGGAATTTCATTATATCTGACTCCACAATAAGTGGGTTACAGTATCGTTGACATTTAGTAGAATTACAGATCTTAATGTCTTTTTATACTCTGCATTAAAATGTATTATGTGCAAAAAAATGTATTATGTGCTCCTTCAATTCCATTTCAAAGAGAGAACTATTGATTTACGTAGTTGTTGTATAGAAGACTTCTGTGAAACTCCATCGCTTGATTTCATGGCAGGTTTTTTTTTTCCTTCTAAAATCATTTGAAAATATTTTTTAGTGTGTTTGCAACTATTGGATAAAAATGAGATAAAACTTAAGAGATTATAAATATGCTTGTGTGAGTTTTCTCTATTTTCTTTATATGAAGCCTTTGTGGATCTTAAGCTGTAGCTTTCTCTTGCAACTTCCTTTTATTTTATACTTTATTATGAAAGCCCTTGTAGAAAATTAAGCATTATACGCAGTGCTTACAATGCCTTTCTCTTTTAAAGAGTGAAATGAAAATATTTCTTTTGTCTCAAGCTCAGGGGCAAAAGCCTAGTGGGAATAAGCTTTTTTATCTGGAAACTTGTTTGGGACATTTGATGGAGGGGGGCTGCTATGGAGGCTGGGGAAGGAGGGGTGTCTGTGCTAAAGGAGGTAACAAAGACAAGGGACTTCAGTTCTAGGAGAGCACACACTGGGATCGCCTCATCTCTCCCTTGATCTCAGAAGCAGGCATCCAGCTGCAGTTAACCCCTTTTTTGGCTCAGAGGGGCCCTTAAAGGACCAGACCCAAAGGGGAAAAATTGCCCTAGAGGAGTCAGAAACTTTAGTTCTAGAAGCATGTCAAGGGTCTGAGACCCAGGAATGAGTAATGCCTGGGCCACATCTACTCTGTCTACTTTGGTAAGAGGAATATTTTAGATTCATCCAGGTCCAGATCCCCCACTAGGTCTGCACTTGGACCTTACCACTCCTTCCCCTTTCTCCTCTTCCTGCTCTTTTCTGTTCTGGGAGAAAAGGGTCACAGAGTTAGTAATGACCTCAAGATACAGCTTTGTATTTCATCATTATGCCACCCACAGTTTTAGTTTTTCAGCTTGGTTTGAGGGCATCCTGTTTGTAACTTACAGTAACAGATTTGGAATAGAAATGCCCTTGACAACAGTCTTAATGAGCATTTTTAATTCCACAATAAAGTAATTCAGAGAATTGTTTTCCTTTGTATCTATCTCCCAAGATAAGAGTATCTGGAGGCCAAATTTCCTGCTGAGTTCTTCGGCATTATTGCTGGGTCAGAAACTAGGCATTTTAACATGAAACATGTTGTTCTGCATCTGGAAGCCAGAGTATAATAAGCATTGTTAATTTAGTTAAAAGACAGCTGTTTAAGATTAGCCTTCTTGTATATGTGTGGGAGTTAAACAGAATAATGTCTCTTTCTCAAGATGTATGTTTTTTTTTCACTTATATGCAAATTTTAATTGATGAAGGAATTAAGGAGCCAAATGAAATAATAAAGAATTTTATAATTTTTGTTGGAAATTTGTCGACCAGTACTCTTCTGAATGGCAATATAAAGTTCCAGAAACTAGATAATTTTGAAAATCGTCCATGCTATATGACTTGTATTCTGGGTTATAGTTTCCTATAGTATAAACTACTAAGCCAGATAAAGCAACTCTATTTCCAAGATCTACCTTCATGGTAACTATTATTTAAAGCCCTGGCCTCATTGATGCCTTTCAGTGAAAGCACTGTTGTGTTCCAAAATATGTATTTTGATCATTATCTAGGTTATGCACAGTTCTGTAGATGCATGTAATGAGATTTCTTTGGGAAATATGGTTCGTATTTGAGTTTAAACCTCTTATTTCTATTTAGCTTTCATAAGCTTTAATCATTTTTCTGATTTTTTTTCATAGATTTTTTTCATCGAAGTAGTACTAATTTTGTGTCAAGCATTTTATTCGCTTTGTTTCCACAATTCCTGAGATCCCTGAAGACTAGAATTGCAGGTATAAGTCTATAGTTGAGGAAATCAGGTCTGTCTGATCATAAGGTATTTACATAATGACATAAAGTTATCATGTCTTTTTTTTTAAACAACTGTTTCGAGACATAGTTTACATACGGTAGAATTCCCATGGAAGTATAGGGATCGATAAGTGTGTCAAATGTATATGCCATTGTGACTACCATTCTGATCAAGAAATAGAACATCTCTGCTTTCTCAGAAAGGCCCCACTTGCTCTTTGCAATCTCCTCCTACCCCCCCAACCCCTTATCTGATTAGTTTCATCTGTTCTAGAAATTCCTCTGTATGAATCATCAACTATGTACTTTTTTGTGTCTGCTTTTTTTCTCTCAGCCTAATGTCTGAAAAAATCATCCATGTTTTTGTTCAAATTTTTGTTCTTTTTAATTGCCAAGAGTTTCCAATGTATGAATGGATATCAATTTTTAATTTAGATGTTGATGACTTTCAAACAGTTATCAGTTTTTAGATATTATGCATGAATTTGCTCTATGCAGGTCACGTACATTTCTTTCTATGAACATATGTTTTTATTTCTCATTTTATCTAGGAGCAGAATTCCTGAGTTGCATGGTAAATATACATTTAATTTTATAAGGAACAGGAAAATATTTTTCCAAAGAGGTTGTATCATTTTACTTTCTCAAAACAAAGTCATGATTTTGATCTAGTGAGAACAAACCAAGTGTAAATGTTGGGCAAGCTAACTTGGGTTGAGGAATGATACTATAATTGATTTTTCTTTCTACTCCTTTCTCTTTTAGAGAACTACAAAAAATAAGGATTAAAGAGCTTTTCTATATGGGAAGATTTTATTCTTTAAGAGGGTTTATGGCAGATTTAAGATTTTTTCTTTTCTTTTCTTTTTTTTTTTTTTTTAAGGTTTTATTTATTTATTTGACAGAGCAAGAGTGCACAAGTAGGGGGAGCAGCAGAGGAAGAGGAAGCAGCAAAGGAAGAGGGAGAAGCTCAGCAGGAAGCCTGATTCAGGGCTCAATCCCAGGACCCTAGGATCATGACCTGAGCTGAAGGCAGAAGATTAACTAACTGAGCCACCCACTTGCCCCCAGATTTAAGATTTCTATAAAAATTTTACATAGACATAGGAGACAACAAATACACTTTGTTCAACTTTTAAAGCAGAATTAGTTACTTGTTAATTATTTTACAGTATTATGGTCATGGGTAAAACAATAATAATAATGTGAAAAGAAAAATCCCAATTTATTCATTAGACAAGAATGTGTTGAACATGTTCTATGAGTAAGAAAAGGATGAGCAAGACATATTTTTTTTTTCCCTGTAAGAATTGTGTAAGTAGAGGGGCACCTGGGTGGCTCAGTTGGTTAATCGCCTGCCTTGGCTCAGGTCATGATCCTGGAGTTCTGGAATCGAGCACCACATCGGGCTCCCTGCTTCTTCCTCTGCCCTTCACTCGTGCTCTCTTTCTTCCTCTTTCTCAAATACATAAATAAAAATCTTCAAAAAAAAAAAAAAGAATTGTGTAAGTAGAAAAGTAAATGTTTATATACAGGGAGATTAATAAAGGCAGTATGTAGATGGCAAAACAATTTCACAGAAGTGGTAAATTTGGCTGAGCCTAACAGAGGAGCAGGATATTTTTTAATCATGTTATTTTATTTTTTATTAAAATATAATTGACATACAATATGTTAGTTTCAGGTGTACAAAATAGTGATTTAACAATTCTCTAAATTATGCAGAGCTCACCATGAAAAGTGTAGTTACCATCTTGTCATTATATATTATAGCATTGCTGACTATATTCTCTATGCTGTATTTTACTCTCCATTACTTAGTTATTTTATGCCTGTAACTTTGTGCCTCTTAACCCCCTTCACGTATGTTGCCTATCTTGCTTTCTCCTCCCTCTGGCAACCACCAATTTATTCTCCGGATTTATGAGTGTTTCTGTCTTTTTGTTTGCTTATTTACTCATTTATTTGTTTTTTACACTCCACAAGTAGCTGAAATCATATGGTATTTGTCTTTGACTTACTTCACTTAGCAGAATACCCTCTAGGTCCATCTACATTGTTGAGATTGTATTCTAGTTTATGGCTGAGTGATATTTCATTGTATGTATACCATGTATATATTTTCTTTATCATTCATCTATTGGACACTTAGGTTGCTTTTTCTGGGCAAATACCCATCAGTGAAATTACTGAACTGTGGTTGGTTTTTTGTTTTGTTTTGTTTTTCTTAATTTTTTGAAGAACTACAGTTTTTAATTTTTTGAAGAATTACAGTACTGTTATCTGCTGTGGCTACTCCAATGTACATTCCCACCAACAGTACAACAGGGTTCCCTTTTCTCTGCATCCATACCAACACTTTTTATTTTTTGTCTCTTTGATACTAGGTTTTTGATTAGTGTGAGGCAGTATCTCATTGTGGTTTTGATTTGCATTTTCCTGATGATTAGTGATGCTGGGCATCTTTTCATGTGTCAGTGGGTTATTGCTATGTACTCTTTGGAAAAATGTATATTCAGATTCTTTTCCCATTTTTCATAGATTTATTTATTTATTTTTTTGGTGTTGAATCATGTAAGTTATGTATTTTGTATTAAAATCTTAAAAAAAAAAAGTGACCTGTATAATTTAACTGTGTAATCCACTAATATACGTATGTAATATTTGCTTCAGTTCAGTATAGCTTCTGGCCCCAGTCCCTCCCAGCCCAGTCTCAAAGATGCCTAGTTGGTTTTTTTTTTTTAAGATTTTATTTGTTTATTTCACAGAGAGAGAGATCACAAGTAGACAGAGAGTCAGGCAGAGAGAGGGAGAAGCAGGGTCCCTGCTGAGCAGAGAACCCGATGTTGGGCTTCATCCCAGAACGCTGAGGTCATGACCTGAGCCAGAGGCAGAGGCTTTAACCTACTGAGCCACCCAGGTGCCCTGAGGATGCCTAGTTTTGAAATAGCTGTGCATATCTCAAAAGAAGAATTTGCTTCATTTCTAACTGATTTTACTGTCTTGATTTTAAAGATGGACTATCTAGGTAGACAACAAAGCCAGCATTCCTGAACACCTCCATTTCGATGAATCTTAAGTTAATTCTTGTACTCAAGAGTTAAGGTAAATACAGCAAATTCTCTAAAACAAATAGGATTGAACATGGGTTAGTCATTTTTTACTTCATTACTATTGAATCTAAATATGTTTCCATTTATAATGTCTAAAATGCGTTCTTAAATTTGGTAGGATATTCATATTGTATAGGATTTTACAAAGTTCTAAATCCAATAGGAAACTCATGTGGTACTTTTCAAATGAAAAACAATTTTTTTTTTTACCATAAACAACAAAAATATTTCCCCCCAAATGTTTTTACACCTTGTGTAAATTACTGATTTTTGAGTAACAGTGAGAACACTTGAAACCATTAGTTAGACCCATTTATGAATAGGGTTCATAGCAGTTTGTTGCTAGACCCTACTCCATAGTAGAGATAAGGCTTAGACGGGAGAATAGTTAGACTAATTTGAAATGCTTTGCTTCACGTGAAACTTTGCCAGAAGGCCATTGCGATGTATTCAGTATTTGGGCAAGTGCTGAAAATCAACATCTATTTGCTTTTGTCAAAACATTTCGTAAACGTTCTACTCAGACTCACATGAAGACAGAATAATGGAAAAAAAATACTGGTTTTCTTTAAAAACCTACAAAAACACATACATACATACTTAAATACATATTTCCCCTCTTTTAATTGCTCATCTGCTTTTTAGATTAGTCTGTGGTTGACTTTGAAAAACTTATGGGAGTAGAGGGTAGGAGCTAAGGAAAAATTCTACCCAGAGAATTTGTGATTCTCTTAGTATTTTGTGGAACAGCATGAGAGATCTCCTCCACTTGTGTAGAGTTAAGTACAGCTCACTGAACACTGCTTAACAGCAGTTTACCACAAGCCAGTTATAATGTCAGAAACATCGGAACCTTTTCTTTTCTTCCATATTTGAATAATGATAAATGCCTTCATGCTGTGTGAGAACTATTGAAGTGTGTTTCTCTGCAGGTAAACTTGGCAGTGTCTTATATAACTCTACTCGAAGGGAGTATTACTTAAACAGTGTGAAATACATTGTCTGACAAGAGTTGTATTACAATTTGGAATAATGTTTATGCAAGTGGATAGTCTTCCAGTTATTTGTAGTTAAAAAAAAAAAAATGGACCTCTGAGGCCACAATAATAAAACCTAAGTCTTTATTTGGATATTTGTAGTGAAAACTGTAATTATTCTTTGTGGGAGAATAAAGCTCAAATTATTAGGCCATAGTCCATCAAATAGGTATGATGAGCGATAACTTCCTTCCTCTTTATTTCTGAAATAAAAGACATAAAATAATAAGTCACTGTTGTTTTCAAATGTCTAAATATAATTTTCATCAAAATTGAGTATGTACCTGATGGTTGATTATTTGCTTTTGGCTGCTGTTACTTATTTTCTAATTTCTCTGCCATTTTTTGCTGTTAGCTTGTCACTATCCAACTCTCCTGGTGACTATAGTCCTACTTCAAATGAAAATTTTCAGTAGGGGTTTTATGTTCCTAGCTGGTCAGCGTAAATAGCCAGGTAACCAAAAAGCATCTTTGGCTAGTAGGAGTATGGGAATGGAGGCCAAATATTCAAAGTCCTTGGTAAATTTTGAAAAGAATTTAATTCTGTTGATTCATATTCTCATTCATTTAGTTTCTAGGCACTTGAGAATAAATGTAATAATCAGAGAGAATACTAAGTGTAAATACCAATTTTAGCAACTGAAAAAAATTATATTTGAATTACAGTTTCTGATACATGAATACTTCATTAGTTATGTGACTGCTTGTAAAATGGAATATGAAATGCCCTTATAATTGGGAATGGCAATTGAGTACTGAAATCTGAAAAATCTCACCACTCTGATCATGCTTCAGTAAAAAACCTGGTATTTCAAGTTTTGTTCACTTTGTGATTTCTTTTTTATGCAAAGATTGCATTTAAGTTAGAATCTTGTTGCATACAACCCCATGATCCTTTCTTTATAGGGCGGGGTTGGGGGGTGGGGGGTTGGTTTCCAGTTGTTTGGACATTTAGTCTAAGAGGCATCACACTACTCTGCCAAGCTGCTGTGTCCTGTCCTCAGTGGCTGTAAGGTCAGGCATAGTTTTCCCATCCAACTTTTGCATCCCAATGGTCAGGTAAAAATGGAAACCATTGGTCCTTAAACTGGATAGTTTCTCTATTTTAATATAAATGATTTCAGTTAAGTCACAGTGAAGATGGTAAGATTAGAGCTGATGGGGTGGAGTATTGGGAAGTAGAAATTTTTAAACCTTAGATTTAAGACAGGTGAGGAGTGTTGAGTACTCCTCTAACCCAATTATCCTTATGTTTACTATTATCTCTTCTCTACTTCAACCCACCGAATTCTTGTTCTTTCTTTCTTTCTTTCTTTCTTTTTCCTTGCTTTGGATTTCTTTCCTCTGTTCCATGGTGTCTCATTATTCCTCCTTACCCTTTTCTTTCCAGAAATAGAACACGAAATGAAGTCTCCTATTTAAAAAAAAAAAAAAATCTGGTAATAGAATAGTATATGCTTATTACTTACTTGTATAATTAGAACTTCATATAAACAAAAACAGAGAAAAATTTCCATCATTTCACACCAGAAATGAGTCAAATGATTTGAAGAATAATAATTATATGGGAGGAAATTTATTTTACTTTACTTTTCTTAGATATTTAAGATTTTGTTTTATGTTCTCAATTTAAAAGTAATTTTATTTTTTTATTTTAGTTTCTTCTATACTCCTTTTCCATGCTACGAAAGCTAAATTGAATTTTATTTGCTTTATATATGGCCTATTAACCTTTGTGGAGAAAGAGACTCCCCTCACTTTCTTTAGGATTTGTGTATTTTTATATTTATTTCTGGATGTAAGGAAAATGAGAAGAGCTTGACATCAACATTAGTTCTTCCTCGTAGAATTTTGATTGCACCAAAACCCTTTCACTGAATGTGTACCTTGTTGAATATTATGTCATTTGCACACATCTATCTCTTTATTTTACTCCCTATCCCTATAACTTCCTGGTTGTTGTTGTTGTTTTTTAAATCTCAGTACCCCTCATCTGTCCTCCTTATTCCCTTCCCTTTAACCTCATTGTTACAAAGTGGTGTGAGTCAACCCAGAGTTAGTTTAGTTATTTTCTTGTGAGAGTGAGCAAAAGTAATTATTTTCCCCAACTCGATGATGTTTCCCAAAAAACCTATCATTACTGTTAATTTTCTAAAGTTATAATTCAGTTTAGGAAAGTAGGAATTCTGTATTTGATTCTAGAAATATTGGAAACGTATGTTTGGAGATCTAAGTAAAGTTGCTAGAAGGAATGTGTATATAAACACAACATGCACACACATATATCCATTCCAGTAATAGTTGTGTTTAGCTGAAAATTTAATATATTTCATCATAAAATATATATTAGAGTTAATAAAAGAAAGAATGTTGGAAATCAGAATTTGCACATTTATCATCTCCTTTTCTAGCTCTGCTCCAATAAGCAAAATCTAGAAAAGAACTGTCACCCAACCCATTGGCCACTCACAAACCTAGTAGTCATCCTAATCTTCATTTCTTTCATTCTTATTACACCCAACATTCCCTTGTAACAGGTGTAAAATTCAGTGTTGTGGGAAAAAAAATGCAAATTTTGTATTTCTAATATAGAACTCGATTTGTGACCCTGAGCCTCTTGTTTGCTTATGGTAAATGACTAGGAGTTTTCAGGTAATTTCAGTTAAATTTAGTAATTTGGGTGACACTTTTTTTCATCTAAAATTGAGTCATTTAAAGGTTCAGCCTCCTGATCTTTCTCCTGATGTGGAATCTAAATGTAGGGGGAAACGTGCAACATCATGGTATCAGGACAGGAGTTGAGCATTTTGGATTCTAATTGAATTGTGTCAACATAGACAGTAGATTGCAATTGCTTCAACTAGTAGAGATTAGGAATCCCTCCTAGTACAGATTCAGTTCTCCCACAGTTAACTTCAGTGTTAGCTTCAACCATATAGTCCATCTGGCCCGTGATTTTCCCCTTTGCTGGTCCCTTTGCACTGCATTCTGGTTATCTTCAGCAGATGCATGGATTTGCACTCTTTTTTCTTCAATAATGGGCTCACAAGAATGTTGGGAGTTTCCTTCATCCCCTTTTGAGAACCATGGAGCTCTTGGGGGTTATTACTCAGGTTCTCTGCTTGTGCCTCTTTGTACATGAGCCATATGCAATAAACTCTTCTGTTACCTACAGGTAGCAATTTTGAATGTTCCGTGTTTTCTTTTTGTTTTTTAATTCCAAGATTGATTTTATTTATTTATTTACTTATATCTTTATTTATTTATTTGAGAGTGTATGTGAACAGGGGGAGGGACAGAGGGAGAGGAAGACAAACAGGCTCCCAGCTGACTGGGGAGTATGATGTGGCACTTATTCCCAGGACCCTGAGATCATGACCTGAGCAGACTGATACCAGGAGTTGGATGCTTAACCAACTGAGCCACTCAGGTGCCCCTGGGTATTCTGTGTTTTAAACTTCAATGTACAACTGATGTCAGTCCATCCTGATACTAATAATGCTTATATTACTACTACTATTGCTGTCACCCAACAATTACATAGTAACTGATATTTGCCATGTCCTATGATAAATGTTAGAAATATATTATTTTACATAATTCTCAGAACAATATGATGAAGTAGATAATATTGTCCTCATTTTGTAGATGAGGAACTGGGGCCATAATATCAAATGACTCACCCAAGATTGTACTTATTAACTGGCAGACCCAGGTAGTCTGACATGAGGGTATGCATTTCTAAACTACAACCTCTGCAGGGGACTCCTGTATGTCTGACTTTCCTCTTCTCACCTCTAACAGTTCTTTTGTCCTCTGTGGGCCAGAGCTGTACTAGTCTAAGGATGGTGCTGGCAGATGGAGGAACTCATTCAGTGGAAACCATGTTCCATCGGCTCTCAAATACACCGCTGATGCTCACCTGAATTCTGACTTCTAAGATTCAGAAACCATAGATTTGGGGGTCTATATTTGTTGTTTTCTTTATCCCCTGACCCTAATCTTGGACTTCCCACAATAAAAGGACAACGTCATAGTCTAAGATTCAACCAGTGTTGGTCACATGGAAGAAAAACAGAACACATTAATTAAAGTTGTTCACTGTCTACCTCACACTTACCAAAGAAATCCATTCAGTCATATTTCCTGCAAATCTGTTAGATGAACCTTATGAAACTGATACTTCTGTGGGTTAAAAATGGTGAATAACAGCAATTTCATATGGTTCAACCTAATGTTGCATCATCAATTTCCTTATAGGCTCACACTCATTACAGTGATCCAGGCCGCCATCCCCTCAGAGCTAGAAGTGATCACAGTTGTCTTTTAATGGATCTTCCTGCTTCGCATTTCACCCTCTCCCATTTGTTTATTATACTTCAGCTAGAGTAAGCTTTATAAATTATAATAGCACTGAGCCACTCCTCTGTATAAAATGCTTCATGGCATCTGATTGACCTTAGTATAAAACCCCAGCTCCATTAATGTGGTCTGTAAGTCTTGTAGCCATACGTCCCAGTTAGTTTCTGACAGCTCCGGCTTACACCCACTGCCCTGCCTAATTATTAAAGGACCCCTTTTTTATTCTCCAAAGTGGTCTGTTTCGGATGATGAATTATATGATCACCTTACTTATAAGGTACCTCATGATCTGGCATCTGCATTTCTCTCCAGCCTCATCTCTCACCACTTTTTAAAGTCATAATCTAAGTTGTAGCCATCCTGAACTCCTTTGATTTATGGAGCATGTCATACTGTCTCTCAGTCTCAACTTGGGCCCATGATGGTGTTGCTGTCTACAGCGTTCTTCTGTTAACCCCCTAATTCATGTCAGTTTGTCACACAATTGCATTTATATGCTTCCTGCAAGAAGCACTTCCTCATCCCTAGACCAGCTTGCATTTCCCTGTTTTTCTGTACTCATATTTGCTCTGTACCTCCCCAATCAAATCCTCTTCCCACTTAACTGTGGTTTTATATAATTTTTGTGCTTCCTTTCAGACTATTAGTTCTGACAAGCCAGGACTCTCAGTTTATTCACAACTGTATTCCCAGGGCTTAATAAGTATTTATTGTTTCATAGTGTTGCTGAAACTATACACGTATGTATTGAATGAGTTTATGAGACAAAAGTAATTTTAGGGTGACTTTGTACTTTGACAGCTACTCTTGACTTTTTATGTGAATAGACAGATGTTGAGCAAGTAGGAAGCACTATAACAAGGGGAAGAGAAAGGAAGACCAAAAAAGGACCAAGTCTTGAGTATCCAGAAAAGAACAAATGGTGAAAAACCTGAGAGACTTTGAACCGACAGTTTGGATGGACACCTGCATTCCATTTCTGATCACCTGATCCTGGCTTTGCAGGGCTGTTCCCACTTATCTTAGCAGGAGCACTTCAAAAGCTTCCTGGAACCCAGTATATTTTTCCTACCATGTGCAAACTTATTAGAACATCTTATATAGTCACATAATTTTCAGTAAGCACAAAAGGTAATTATGTTTGCATTTGAGGAAGTACTGAACTAAGATAATTTCTTCTTTTAAAAGTTGGTGATAGTTATGTTAAACAAAAACAAAACAGTTTCTGAAATGGTGACTAAAAGTAGGGCTGTCTAAATTTACTGTTTATAACACTCACTTCCAGAATATGAAAGTAGGAAGCTGTTTGTAAGCTGTTGTTGTAAGCTACTGTTTGCAAGCCCTTGTCATGGATTGCGTTGTGTCCTCGAAAAGATATGTGAAGTTCTAATCTCCAGTACCTATGAATGTGACCTTATTTGGAAGTTAGGTCTCTGCAAATGTAGTTAAGGTGAGAGCAAGCTGAGTTAGGGTAGACCCTAATCTAGTATGGCTGGTGTCTTTGTAAGAAGAGAAGGGAGAGAGATACAGGGAGGAAGTTGTGTGAAGATGGAGGTAGAGATTGCAGTGATACCTCTTCAAGCCAAACAGGGCCAAGGACTGCCAGCTACCACCGGTTGAGAAGAGAGAGGTACGGCATAGATTCTCCTTCATGCATCTAGAAGAGATCAGCTCTTCTCTGATACCTCGATTTTGGACTTCTAAGCCTCTAGAACTACGAGAGTAAATTTCTGTTGTTTTAAACCACCCAGTCTATGGTAATTTAGGTAGCTCTAGGAAACTATATAGTTACTTTAAAAAGAAAAATAAGTATATTCAACGTATTTGATATGGAGAGATTGGAGCTCGAAATGGTAGAATGATTACAGAAATAATTATTTAGGGTTTAAATGCTGTGCTGTGCTTTCTGACTGCTCTCAGTCTCACTGCTGATTCTTTCAATAACACGATTGCAGGTGTCTTCTAGGGGTCTGATCAGTGGCAGGCCATGCTGTAGGAATGCATGGCCCCTCAAATCTCAGTAGACATGTATATTACAGAGGTGTAGTCCTCAAGCATGCGATGCCCAGTACAGGTCCATCCGGCGACTCAGGGTTCCTGTTTTCCTCTCGTGAGGTCTCTAACTCAGCAGGTCGCTTTCGACAGTTTCACCTCAGAGGCTAATAGGAGGGTGGAATGGGCTCTCCAGTTCTTCAGTGTTTCAGCTAGGGAGTCTCATCTACATTTTATTATCACCAAATAGTCAGAGGCCCCTCCAAAGTGAGGGGGCTGAGAAGTATAGAGGACCCGAGGGATGTTTGGTATGAACTCTCTCCAAGTATTTGCTTTTTAAAAAAAAAAATTTTTACTTATTTATTTGACAGAGCAGGAGCAGGGGAAGCCACAGAGGGAGAAGCAAGCTCTCCATTGAGCAAATAGCCCCATGCGAGACTTGATCCCAGCACCCTGGGATCATGACCTGAGCTGAAGGCTGACACTTAACCGACTGAGCCACCCAGGAACCCCTATCTCTGCGTAATTGTAATGGCAAAAGAAAGTTTTCTTCACAATCTGTTACAATTACATGATCTTTCCAAAGATTGTAGCTCCTCCCTTATTTTGGTTTCTCTTTCCCCCTAGTAATAGTCTATTAAAAATTCCTTTTCATATATATATATATAGCTATTACACAAGTCCTTCATATCCACAGTGTTGTTTTGTCCAGACCAGAACTACTGACAACAGCAATAAAATTCTCCACCATCCAAAACCATTTCTTTTTCCTTTTTTTAAAAGATTTTTTATTTTATTTGCAAGGGAGGAGGGAGGGCCTGGACGGGGGAGGGGCTGAGGGGAAGCAGACCCCTCACTGAGCAGGGAGCCAGTCCAGGGCTCCATCCCAGGATCTCGAGATCATGACCCAGGCTGAAGGCAGATGCTTAACTGACTGAGCCACCGAGGCGCCCTCCGCCCAAACCATTTCTTATGCAAAGGTTCGTTAATGTTCAGTTGTAATATGTTTGAACTGCTTAAGGAGAAGGATGACAGTAGAGGAGGAAATGAGAAGAAGAAGAGAAAAAAAAGTGAAGAAAACGTAGAAAAGAAGGAGAACAGAAAGCAGGAAGGGGAGGCATCCACTGAAGTTTTTAGAATAAAAGAAACATCCTGACATTTTAATTGTATTATTTTGTCTATCGACTGAATTACCAGTTATCAAAATCCAAGAAAATATACTCCAGGAGGAAAAAATTACCTTATGTAACAAACTAAAGCTTTACCTAACATTCTCCTTAATCTCTTACATAAAAATCTATATTCCTCCATTAGGTATGTGTAAGAGCTGAATGCACAGGTGGCTAGGGTGCCCCTCTAATTCCCCCCTAGACTTATAGGTGGAGCTCATACAGATGGGTTATTTCCCTGCATGTGGATATTTATCTAGCTCTAATATAAGCCAGCCACCCTTTCACACCAATCTGATTACAATTGCTCTTTACAGGATTACATCCTTTTTTAGAGAAGAAAATCATTTAACCAGAAATGGCATCAAAAAGCCTTTTACAGAATACATATGCTTTAAGTCCTGTATTCTTAAGATATTTATATGTGTTTGCAAAAGCAATATATGGATATATTTTAATTTTAAAAATATCAACCCCAGTGTCTAAGGATGGATGAGAGGATAAACAAAATGTGGCATATACATACAATGGAATATTATTTAATCTTAAAAAGGAAGGACATTCTGACACATGCTATACTGTGCATGGACCTTAAACTTTTGGTGAATAAAATAAGCCAGTTACAAAAGACAAATACTATATAATTCCACTTGCATGAGGTACCTAAAGTAGTCAAATTTAGTGCTAGAAAATAAAATGTGCTGCCTGGGGAGGGGAGTAGGAGGAATAGGCCATTATTGTTTGATGGGTACAGAATTTCAGCTTTTGAAGATAAAAAGAGTTCTGGAGATAGGTAGTGGTGATAGTTGCATAACAATATGAATGTACTTGATGCTACTGAACTGTGCATTTCAAAATGGTCAGGATAGTGGGGCACCTGGGTGGCTCAATCTGTTAAGCATCCAGCTCTTGGCTTTGGCTCAGGTCATGATCTCAGGGTCATGAGATTGAGCTCTTCACTGGGCATGGAGCCTGCTTAAGATTTTTGCTCTTCCCCTCATCTCCTCATTGCCACCCTCACCCCACTATCACCTTGCATGTGCACCTGCTCTTTCTTTCTTAAAAAGTATCAAAATGGCTAGGATAGTAAATTTTATGTTATGTGTATTTTACAATTAAAAGAATTCAAACATAACTTTCTTACCTTTGTGTTCGACCCAAAGAAGATCACTGCCTTTATTCTTCAGTTATAAGGTCTTTTAAAAATATATTTATAACAATATATATTCTCATATGGCAGTATATATATATATTTTTTTAATTAGTTTTGTTTTTCACACAGTCCTGTTTTGCACATCTTTGTTCCAACAATGTTTAAGTCCTATTCTGAGAGATGGGACAGGAAAGCTTCCCCAGGCCCCAAATGAAGAAGCCTCTCATTCTCTTCTCTACTCTCTTTATGGTCTTAATTCTTTTGAACCAAGACTCTGTATCAGTCCTGCACTACTGAGCCATTGTGGTGGAATTTTTCATGGTCCAACAGATCTAGGATTTCTACCTATTACTTCTACCATTTCAGTATTGCTTCTCCTACAATTCTCTTTTATACTGAAAGTTATGCATCTCTCTATTTATTTATCTAATCTGTCTATCTGGGGAAGCGATGGAGTATTGGACTTCAAAGATAAAATTGGATTTTAACAACACTTCAGCTGTTTTAGGTTGGAATCTTTTCTGAGTTTCTTTAAAAAAGCTTTTTGGTGGTGGTGGGACTAGGATTAGTGTACAAATATTAGCTCTCTTTTAGGTGTCTGATCTATAGATATGAGTGGTTTACAGTTTCAAGGATCAGAACATATACCCCAAATTTATATCCCCAGAGGTTACTCAAATATTTCTGTTATACTTTAATAGTAATTGATTTGTTCTGAGCATATGGAGTGAATCCAAGATGTAGAATTGGGAAGAGAAATTTCAAAACTCAAATGCTTTAATAGGCTCCCAAGTTTGACTTGACAAGCTTTGACAGCTTATATCTTGTTTCTTTTTTCAACATAGGGAAATCCAGAATAACAGCGAGATGTTCATGTCTAACCATTATTTAATATGAACATTGTGTCTTGATTAATACAAGATATTATAGGCCATACTTTTGAGTATTTACGCTCCTTTTAAAAAGCAGTTACCTGGGGCACCTGGGTGGCTCAGTGGGTTAAAGCCTCTGCCTTTGGCTCAGGTCATGATCCCAGGGTCCTGGGATAGAGCCCCACATCGGGCTCTCTGCTCAGCAGGGAGCCTGCTTCCTCCTCTCTCTCTCTCTCTGCCTGCCTCTCTGCCTACTTGTGATCTCTATCTGTCAAATAAATAAATAAAATCTAAAAAAATTAAAAATAAAAATGAGTTATCTTTTCTGAGATAAATACAGGAAGTCTGAACTTTCTTCTGTGTCCCTCCTTTTTTTTTTTTTTGAAGTCTTTAAAGACCACTTTGCCAATGAGAGATATTTAGTATCATAGTAAAGTTCAGAGTTGATAAGGTATTTTAATATTCAACAGATATAATGTCATAGTATTATTGGTAAGACTGTGAAACAAATCCCAGTACACTTTAGCTCTGTTAACAAAGATGAAATGGGGAATTAAATATGTATATGCAGAATCTGATTAAGGTTGGCATCCAGTTTGAATACATTCATTCTCTAAGGTGTAGTTTTGGGTAAAAAATCATCAACCAAGCCTAACATAGTGAAGCTGAAACCAGTAGAACACAAAGATCTGGTGGATTGTAAGGGACTGAGAATATTCTATGAGTACTGGGAATATTTCCTCATTGGTCAACATACCAGCATCCCTCCTTTCTCCTCGACTCCTCACAAGCAGTGGCCTTTAAATTTATTTATTTTTTGTAAGAAATGCATTTAAATTGTGACCAGTCATATACACACATGCACTGAAAATGTCATAAAATGTCTTCAAGAGATACTTAGACTTATTACATTCAATGCATTCCAATATTTCTACTCTGTATTCTTTATTTTTAGTACCAGATTTAACCTACTAAATTGATTTCAATATTGACTCACAGATCGTAATAACAATTTAAAAAATCTCCAGTGTGTTTCATTTCATATGTTTGACTTCATTAGGGTAATAATCAAATGTGTGTTGACTGAGTAATGGATCCCTTCATATTTACTCGCATAGACAAGTAAACTGCTTCTTTGAGCTGAAATCTTTCTCCAGGAGATTTGCTTGAAATCCTTCATAATAGATTCACCTCATTACTTCTTTACTAAAGGTTCATGTTTGTACATGTTAAGGCAAAGGGGAAAAAAGCTTTTTAAAAAAACAAAGCAAAACATAGAACTGTTACAATGCCATGCAAAGGATCATTTTTAAGTATGTGCTTATTATCCTAGTGGAGATTAGTAGTCTTCATTTTTATTTATCTGTTGACCTTCTAGGAAAAAGGTATACAAGCTGTAAGATTGTATTAACGAAAGACTCCTGAAGGATTGAAAATTCGTAACTATCACCAATTGTTTTTAGAGGTTTTATTTATTTATTTGACAGATCACAAGTAGGCAGAGAGGCAGGCAGAGATAGAGAGAGAGGGAAGCAGGCTCCCCACTGAGCAGAGAGCCTGATGTGGTGCTCGATCCCAGGACCCTGAGCCGAAAGCAGAGGCTTAACCCATTGAGCCACCCAGGCGCCCCACTATCACCAATTTTAATAATTGAAATAGTAGTGCTCCTTCTTCCAGAACAACTTTGCTAATTCTTTTCTGCATTACTTTTATCATCAGTAGTTTGTTTTCTTCCAGAAATATGAAGCCCGTAAAATAAGGTCAAGAATGGGCTCCTATGGGCTCAAGAATGTGGTAAAATCAGTCTAATGATGCATAATTTATAGTCTTATCTAAGCCCATAGATTTAGGCATCTCCATCAATAACTCTAAAATCCTTATTCCTATATTGGAACGCTTCTGTGAACTTCAGCTCCTAATTTTCAACTGTCCTTTGGATATCCTTAATCATATCTCCCTGCCAGGATATATAAGTTAACATTTGTCTACACTTAACAATTAAGCATTCTCTCTCTGAAGTTCCTTACTCTGAGTAGGTTTCCAGTTCTTTTCAGGAAAAAAAAATGGTCGTCTTTCACTTCCATATTGTTTCAAATTCAATTGCACAAGCCCTCATGAATACTTTAAAATTGAATAAATGAATGAAATTAAGATGACATTTGATTTTAAAACTGCCACTTTGCTCTTTAGAAACCATGTGGGTATTGGCAACAACAATGAGACAAATAACACCAATTAATAATTCTTAAGTTAAAAAATGTAAATGTCATAGTACTCATTTCCTTTCAAATGATTTTCTTAAAAATTATTTTTTCTAAAATCCATTTTGACTTTTACTCTTGTATTTGACTTATTTTGACTTTCAAGCCTGTCTTTGTGACTCTAGTTTTTAAGCACTTTAAACAAATAAAAATTACTTTAATGAACTGTTATTTTCAAACTGTTATTTTCCAAAGAGTGCACTTGGACTGTTATTGTAAAATCTATCCTTATTCTTTTTATTTTAGATATATTACTTTATTTTTAAAAAAATAGCAATTACTATATTTTTTCCTAAGCTGCTTTAAATGCACCAATGATTTTTTTATTGTAATATAAGGACACAAGTCAATGACTATTCTTTTAAATTGTCCTAACTGGGGGCGCCTGGGTGGCACAGTCAGTTAAGTGTCTGACCCTTGGTTTTTGCTCAGGTCATGATCTCAGGATTTATTTGAGTGTCTTTCTCCCTCTCCTCTCCCTCCCCCCCCACCACCCCTTACCGCTTTGTTCTCTCTCTCTCCCTCATATACTCACTCTCCCTAAAATAAATAAACCTTAAAAAAATAAATTGTTCTAACTGTAATAATAAAGAGAAAAAAAAACTAAGCATTTTTATTTTACAAAATTATACTTAAATATTCCTCTATCTTTTACTATAAAAGTAACCTTCAGGGCGCCTGGGTGGCTCCGTGGTTTAAAGCTTCTGCCTTCGGCTCAGGTCCTGATCCCAGGGTCCTGGGATCAAGCCCCACATCGGGCTCTCTGCTCCACTGGGAGCCTGCTTCCTCCTCTCTCTGCCTGCCTCTCCGCCTACTTGTAATCTCTGTCAAATAAATACATAAAATCTTTAAAAAAAAAAAAAGTAACCTTCACAGTAATATCCAAAAGAACAAGATTAGGTCATTCCTCATAACGTATTATAAAAGCTTGGCCTGTTCTGTGTGGTCCCTTGAGTGATATTCTCACAAGTGGAGCTCTGTGTCATTCATTGATGCTCTCTGCAAAAAATGCTCTAATGTGAAATCTTCAATAGGAGTGACTAAGCCTTATGCAAATCTCTCTAGTTGTTGTTCCTTCCAGTAGTGATGCCTTGAAGCCTGAGAATCAATCACTCCACAGGTATTTACTGAGAGCTTACTGATACTCAGGCATTGAGCTGTTAACTGAAGAGAATACCAAGACTGGGATATAATCCCTGCCTCAAGTGCTTACACTCAAGACAAGACTTACGTCCATTACAGAAGAATGTAAGAATAAATTATTAAATTCTAAATTTCACCGTAGAGACAATGAGTGAAAACAATTGAGAAAAAGGAGGAAGCAGTGTAGGACATGGATGATAGAGGAAAGTAGCCCTTAAGCGAGGCTGGAACCAGGGTGTGAGTACTTGGTGATAGCTTGTGGAACCCGACAAGGATCTCCTGGATCCTTGTGGGAAAGCCAGGATCCGCTAGAATTAAGATTTCTGACTTCAGAGCCACGCTGTCTACGTTCAAATTATAGCTTTGGCATTTGCACACTATATGATTCTAAGCAAGTCATGAAAACTGTGCCTCAGTTCCTTGACCTGTAAATATGAAGATGATGGTTACAATAAAAATCATATGAGTACCTCTCCTGTAGAGTTTTTGTGAGGATCAGATGAAATTATAGGAAGAAAGAATTGTAGGATCAAATGAAATTACAGGAATTGTAGAAAGAAAGTAATTACTTTCTTTCTCGGGGAGGGGGGCGGAGAGGGAGAAGAGAGATGCGGAGCTTCACCCATCACCCTAAGATGATGACTTGAGCCCAAATCAAGTGGGACACAACTGACTGAGCCACCTAGGCGCTCCTGTGATTATTTTTAAGCAATGTTTTATGAGGTCCTTACAGTGCGAGGGTCAGTTTACATGGCCTATTTTATTTAATCTTCACTATAGTCTTATGAAGAAGGTTTTGTTGTCCCAAGTTTCAAACAAAGGAACACTTAGGTTATAGAAGCTGTCACCAGTTAGCACATGGAGGAGATGGTATGCAGATGTTGGGTTTTTATATCTAGCTCACAAACTGAACAGTTCACAACCACATCTCCCTCCCCTAACATGTATAAATGCTTGGATTCCATCAAAATAAGGAAAGATCAAGGCAGTGGACATTAAAGTTTCCAACTCATCTCCTCAGAGTATGTTCTTTTTGGTAGTCCTCTTCCTGCCCTAGTTGGTTTTTGTTTCTGTTTGTTTGTTTGTAAAAATTACTGTTTGAGTTTTGTATGTGTCATAAAGAAAGCAAGGAAGGTACTGGAAGTGCCAACATTTCGGGATAAGCAGAAGAAGAAGAGCCAGAAGCAAAAAGAAGAGAATTCTGTGGTCTTGGCTCTGAAACCATTCCATGTCTGGTAGTCTTATTCTCAGTGAATGACTCCTGGTACCTGCTCCAGAAACCTCAGAATGAACCCACTCTTTTCTTTCCATCTGTACTGCTTGTTACCTCTTCAGAGTCCAAATATCACTATTTTCCACTTGTACTTTCACTACAGACTTTTAACTTATCTTTTTGCTGCTTAACCTTTTTATTTTGAGAATCCTCCACTCTATACTAAGTTCAGAGTTATTTTTCAAAAAACTAAAGGTGTGCAACTTTTAATGTCTCTACTCCATTCAGATCCTTTGCATGCTCATCACCTAGTCTATAAAAGGCTTTCCTCTGCAATTTTGCTTGGCAAACTCTCCTTTGTCAACACTCAACAAAAATGGGTACACTTCTATCCTCTTGATATTAACAATTTTCTTTTTTCTTCCTCCCTCTGTATCTTATCCTGTCCTTATCTTAATGTGTTATAATTGATCTTCCTCACTAGAGGTAAGCACCAAGAGATCAACCATTTTTTTTTGTTTCACTGCTGTATTCTTATGCTTAGTACACAGCAGCTACTTAATAAAGATGCCTTGAATGAAAGCATGAATCAATTTACAACATCCTCTTCTTCAACTGACTTTGAGTTTTATAAGGTTTGCAACTGTTCATGATTCATTTATTTTTTTTGGTAATTAACAGAATATTTAATACCCAGTACAAACTTAAGCATATGGATAAACAAAAGATTAAATGCACAAATATTTTAGAGGGAGGTGGAAAGAAAGATTTCAGTATTCAGGAAGCCCACCCATGGATGAGAAAGCAAATGGATATTGTAGTTACAGGGAATTGAGTCCAAAGTGCAGGGACATAATCAAAAGCAGAGAGGAACAGGAGGGTCAATAAAAAAGGAATGATCAAGCAGATTGAGTAGAGACCAGAGTTGGCATCTCTCCATTATCTTATTGACCAACGCCTACTTCTCACAAGCTAATTAGCTCAAGTACCACCTCCTCTGAGAAACAAGTGTTTCTCCTATGCAGTTTGTGTTGCCTGTCATGACCCATCATGGCCTTCTAAGACTTCTTGTCCCCATTCTTGTCCATTCTCATCTGTTCTCCTCACAGCAGCCAGAGATGGTTGTCACTCCCCTATTTTAAAGTTTATAATGGTCTACCATTGTTCTTATAATTAAGACCAAAAAAAGCCTTCATCATTCTGGCCTGTGATGGATTGTGCCACTATTTTTCAGGTGATATGTTGTCCATACTGGATTCCTTTGATTTCTTGAATATGTTCCATTCTCTCCACTGCTTTAAAAAGCCCTTATCTCTGAGGCTTCCTACTGCTTTGGAAGATTACCCCCACCTACCCTACTCATTTTTTCAAACTTCAGTTGAAATACCACGTCCTTAGAGAAATCTCATTAGATTGCCACCTACGCCCTCACTAGATCACATTCCCTTGTTAGGGTACTGTTGTTTCCTATGCTCTTCCATTTTTAGCACTCATCATGTATTATAGCTGTTGACTTTTTCAGTGGGTTGATTAGTGTTTCTTTTTTCTCTGCTGTAAACTTTAAGAGGGCAAGCATATTTCTCTTTTCCTTACTATCATGCTCTCTAATCCTTAGCAGACTGTTTTGGCACTGGCAGACACCAAGAAGAATTTGTTGGAATGAATGGATATTGAGCAAGGGAATAAACAGATAATGTATTTATGAATGAATAAAGGATGTATCACATTTTTTGTGGTAAATATTTTGGTTACTTTCCTGGCTACAACTAAGAGTGTATCCTTATCCTGAGATATGACTTGGCAGCTATAGAATCAAAAAGAATATGTTAGATATGCAGAACATGATCATACATATATGTTACTATACACATATAAAAATATAATGTATATATATTTATAGTATAAATATTAATGAGATATGTGTAATACTTATAGGAGTACTGGACCACATATTCTATAAAGAAGTCAAAAGCAATGTCATCGAACAAGCATGGGGCTTTTAAATTGCCTTGTTTTCTTTGGGCAATGGTGGAAAATAAGGCTTGCTGGAGTGGAGAAAGGGAATAGAAAGCTTTCAGAATAAGGAAGAACAATTTAGATTAAATGAATTTATCTCAAACTTTGAACAAACACTGATTTAAAGTCTACTAGTTCCCAACCATATAATATGAGGTGCTAGGGAAATTGAGGTAACGAGGTGGGAGAGATTTATTGTGAGCTCTTGAAAAGCAAAATACATAATCAAAATTTGTGTTAGGAAGATTAATCTGAAAGCTTTTGAAAGATGCACCTAAGATAGGTAGTAGATTTGTTGAATGAATGAAAGAATGAATGAATGAGCAAAATGAAATGAAAAAGTAGCCATGCTTTTTTGTGAACATTCTGTGCATTCTTATTTAGCTTGGTTCTCTTGACTGTGAAATTTGACTTTATATTTCACTAATTCTTTGGTTCTGTATTGTTTTATTTATTTATTTTTTATTATTTTTATTTTTTGGAAGATTTTATTTATTTATTTGACAGAGACACATTGAGAGAGGGAACACAAGCAGGGGGAGTGGGAGAGGGCGAAGCAGGCTTCCTGCTGAACAGGGAGCCCAATGCGGGGCTCGATCCCAAGACCCGGGGATCATGACCTGAGTGAGCCAAAGGTAGTTGCTTAATGACTGAGTCACCCAGGTGCTCCTCTAATTTTTTTTTAAAGAGATTTTTAAAATACAGTTTTTAAGATTCAGAAACCAAAAAAATGACATGCTGAGCAAATAAATGAGTTTGGAACAGAAAAAAAAAAAAAGGAGGTGGTAAATATGTAAGTGAGAAACGTAATAATGAGTTTCATTAACAAGATACACCATTAAATGCAAACATATTCTTATATGTTTGTGTAGGTGGTAGTTTTATTGTGTGTGCCTGACATGCTATCATCTCCTGTATTTTTCAAATACACCGTGCTACCAGGGGTCATCACCTTGTCCACATATTCCTCTGTCACTGAGAAGTATAGAGGTAGAAGATGAAGGGGGCCAATATTGGTCTCTGTTCATCTTAGCTTGAAAAGAGCATCTCTAGAGAAAACTGAAAATTTAGTTATGCTGAAAGTGTTCTACGACACAAGAACAGCAAAACACAATCTCATTAAAACAAGCTCAGAAAACAATTCGAAGATACATGTTTAAAAGCAAACCAAACAACTGAAGTACAGAGTGTGACCTTCTCTTGACTTCTGCTTTCTCATCTTTATTTATTCAAGGTCTGTTTTGGACAGTAAGCTTTGTTCATAGCCATAACTTTTGCGGTTATTCACCCATCACATCTATTATTTTTTCCCCTTCTATTTTTATTGAATTATTTTAAGAGAAACTTGAAAAAATCTTGATCAACAAAGGTTTTCACTCAGGTGCTTTTAAAATAACTGTATGTCTCCAGTAGCATTTAGAAGTATCTAAACTATTGTCATTTAAGTTGCTGCTTTATTGAAATTTCATTGAACTACAGAAATCCTTTTCTTCAGTTTAAAAGGGAAAGTTAAAAAAAGATGGACAACAGTGAAAAACATTGAATAAATTATTCTTTTAATTTAGTTTTTAAAATTATGAATTGACTCATTTAAATTGATTCTAAATTTGTGTGTGTATGTCTGAACACTGTTGTCATGAAGATTAAAACTTTTGTTTTCCAGTTGTGTATATTGGAATGCCAGATTTCTGTAGTTGATGCTTTTGTGGAATAAACGATATAGTTTCAGTAGAATTCTGTAGAGACATGTTTTAATGGGAATGTTAGTATTGTTATTTTAGATGACATTTAAAATATTACTTATATTTTTTTAACCTGTATATTACAGGGCATATTGAGCAATTATACATCACTAATTCTTTGGTTCTCTTATAGTTCTTTAAGATTCTTTTATCACTGCCTTGGTTGTAGTTAAGCCCAAGTACTTACCAAAGAGGAACTCACTTGGGTGGCAAGGCATGGAGTCAAGGGAATGTTCTGGAGACCTTTGGACAATGTGCTGGCTAGGCTGTCGTTGATGTGGAAGAGTGCCTTCTGTGGAAGCTTTCCTCAGCCTTGCTCTACAGGACTCTCATTGCATTGCATTTCTACATACTCTAATATATATATATATATTTTTTTTTTTCTTTAAAAACATAAGCTGTGTACTTTTTAAGACACCTAGGTTTTATTACTGTGTGATCAGAGAATGTGTCTTGGTCAACTTCTGCTTTTTGGAAATAACTCTGATTTTCTTTGAGGGCTTGCATAGAATACATTTTTCCAAATGGCCAGGAGACAGTGAGAGTTTCAAAATTTTTTCTAGTCACTAGTGTATCAGGAAAAAAAAACAAACAAACACAATATTGGAAATCATATTAAAAAGGAACCACCAAATTCTACTTATGAATAATGTTGAAGAATACAACTTATGCAACTATATGACATAGATGAAGAAGAGAAGGAGAAACGAGTCTACCTTGTCAGAGTACCTATTGCACAGATGCGAAGAAAATCTTGGATGCTCAGATGGGGGCATCTCATGAAAAAAGAGCCATTGATGTTCACAAAGATTTGGGGAGACCACTTATATATTTATGATGGCAAACTCATTAGGTACATATTTGTATGATGAAATGAAGATCTCGAAAACTTTTCAAAGGTTAGAGTGATATGTCTGTTATGATGCAATTTAGTAGTGATATGTCAAAACTCTTGTAACTTGTTCCCCAGAAATTGATCATTTCATACTGCATAGGAAGCGGTATTTATAATCCTCGGGGGCTCAGTGAACAGGAGATTATTAGGTGTCAGTCTGGTACGATCACAAAAGAGCTGATGGAATCTTTGATGATTTTTATAGGCATGGTTTCTCAAACAGTGGTGTGTGGTTCACCTGAGTCCAAATCAAGGGTGTTGAACAATGCACATTCAAGGGGCTCTACCCAGATTAAGGGAATTAATCACAATCTGTGGATTTGAGTACAGAAATGTGCATTTTTACCCGAATCCTTAATGTACACCCAAAGTTTGAAAACCACTGATCTAAAGTAAGAAAGGTGATAGCCCTTATTTATCTTCTATTTTCTAAGTTAAATATGGAAAACATAAACTTCCCATGCCATACTTCAGAGGGATATGGGAAAGCAGGTTACCTTTTGAGAAAAGAGTAGACATGGCAGTGAGGGGCATAACATCCTGTCATTTCATGTCATTGAGGGACGGCTGGATGGCAAGTATTTATCATGTATCAGAGCAGGCTGAACAAAGATGCATCCAGGGTCTTGAAATAGCTAAGAGAATATCAGTATGAAGTATATTCATAAATGTGTCTCACTTACCTAAAAGACTTGATTAAAAATGCATTTTAGAAGATTTAATTGTGCCTTTCCCTCTAGTGACCATCTGTTAGAATTTTGAATACCTAGTCCTATGAAAAATTTATGTCAGTAAGATATATTTGTTATAGCAAGCTTCTCATTCCTGGACTTTTTAATCAGCATCACTGTTATTAGCCTGACCAACCAGCTTGCCTACTAATCCATCTGATCCATGTCACACTCCTGCAGCTGCGAATGGGAACAGCTGCTGTTCTTATTTCGTTCTCCTTCTGGCTGTCATGACATCCAGGTACTAATAACTGGGGATAGGCATTTAACTAAAAGCAGTTGTTACAATAGCTTGAGCTTAAATCTCTACTCATTTTCCACAAAATGAAGTTAAAATTAAGTGTCCATTTCAATAGCGATACGTAAATTAAATATTTGGGGTTGGTAATTTTTTTATTAAAGAATTTAATTTATTTTAGAGAGAGAGTGTGGAGAGAGGGGCAGAAGGGGAAGGATAGAAAAAGGGAGAGAATCTCAAGCAAACTCTGCTGAATGAAGAGAGAGAAGTGGGGCTTGATCTCACGACTCTGAGATCTCAGGATTCTGAGATCATAACCTGAGCTGAAACTGAGACTTGGGCACTTAATTGACTGAGCCAGCCAGGTGCCCATGGAGTCGGTAATTTTTAATCATGGTTATTTTTTAAGTGACTAGTCTGGATTACTGAGAGCTTTGTGTGTACACAATCATTTGTGGGACAATTTAGGTTATTTAGTTTTAAGATGGCCCCCAAGGATTCCAAAACCAGGGATACAGTCCTATATACAGTTAACAGAGCAGCAAACGGGTGGCAGGGGTGTTAGAGAGGCCTCCCCTGACCCTAGTCCTAGTCAAAAATCTACATAAAACTTTTGATTCCTCAAAAATTTAACTACTAATAACCTACTGCTGACCAGAAGTCTTGCCAATAACGTAAATAGTTGATTAATACATACTTTGTATGTTACATGTAATATATATTATAAAGTAAGCTAGAGAAAACAAACTGTTAAGATAATCATAAGGAGGGGCACCTGGCTGGCTCAGTGGGTTAAAGCCTCTGCCTTCGGCTCAGGTCATGATTCCAGGGTCCTGGGATCGAGCCCCCCATCGGGCTCTCTGCTCAGCGGGGAACCTGCTTCCCTTTCTCTCTCTCTGCCTACTTGTGATCTCTGTCTGTCAAATAAATAAAATCTTAAAAAAAAAAAGATAATCATAAGGAAGAGAAAATACATTTACAGTACTGTATATATATTTATTGAGAAAAGTAGCATGTAGGTCCACTGGTCAGCGCAGGGGATGCTGCAGCTGGGAGAACAGCAGCATTGGTGGCGGGCGGGGGGCTGGCCCTGGGATAGCCTTGTTCTGTATCCTAGGTGACCTTGGCTCAGCAGTGGTGGCTTCTAGGCAGCCCTCGAGCGGGGATGGCCTGTGGAGGTACAGGGTAGCTGCCTCCATCTACATGGAGGTGAACAACTGGCCTGTGGCCATCTAGTTTTGGCCACCTGTGAGTGCATTGTCCCTGAAGAAACCATGGGACCAGGACACCAGCATAGGGAGGGGTCCAGACCTGGCCTGGGAGGGACCCAAGGCCACGACTGTCCTTGCAGAGCCCTGGAGCCTGGTGCACAGAGGAGTGGTGGGGGACTGGCAGGGGGTAAGGATGGGCACATGGGGCTCCCTGAACAGTGCTGTTCCTCTGGGCACCTTTGAACACTTCAACCCAGCTTCCTGTCCCTGCCCCCAGCTTGGCCTGACCATCCTATTGGGACATCAGGTGACTGGGAGCCCTGGGCCTCCAGAGGCTGCTGACATCTTTGGTGGGGCCTCCCCAGTACTCAGAGGACAGCAGGCATGACCTCTGAACTAGTAGCCTTGGATTTGGTCCATGGAGACTGGGGTGGGAGTTGTAAGTAAATGCCTTATGACCTTTACTATCAATTCTTAGAAAAGAAAGCTTGTAAGTTGACCCATCCAGTTAAACCCACGTTGTTCAAGGGTCAACTGTAATCACTTCGCCTTGACTATGAGTGGGACCTTTGAATATGATGGGATGTCAATCCCTTGATTAGGTTACATTTTATGGCAAAGTAGAAGGGAAATTTCAGATATAATTCAGATCCCTAATTAGATTACTTTGAATTCAAAGGGAGATTATCCTGAGTGGACCTGACCTAATCAAGTGAGCTCAAAAAGAGCATCTGGAGGTCAGAAGAATTCTCATGCTAGCCTTGAAGAAGCAAACAGGCATGTTGTGAGAGGATGACATGCCAAGGAACTTTGTGGGCCTCCAGGAGCTGAGAGCAGCCCTTGGGTGATAACCAGCAAGAAAGCATAGCTGGGCCAGTGCCTGGTTTGCAGTCTCTGAGCCCCTGAGCAGAAGACCAATCTATGCCAACTCCGAGCCTGCAGAAACTGTGTAATAATAAATGCATTTTATTTTAAGTAACTGAGTTTATGGCAATTTGTTATGCAACAGTAGAAACCAAATACATTGAGATTACAAAATATTATCACCAACCAAAAACACATTACTCGAACACTGGATGTTTTCTCTCAAAATACATGCAACTCCACTTTATATAGCCTGTAATTATTGGTTAAAAAGAGGATCAGATGATAACAGAGCTGACAAGTTTGAGTGATCATAGGGGTTTTTTTGTTTCTTTGTTTGCTTATTTTTACTTTTCCTCCAAATCAGCATCCAGTTTGGACATTGCCCACTTTTAATTTTAATTCTCATATTGTAACTTTCTGAAAGTTGAGATTTTCTTGTTGATAATTCTGTTAACATTTGGTAGGTATGCCTCTTTGGATTCTAAAAGTAAAGTATTTAAGAAGATTGGGAGACATACTTTTTAACTGTAGATAAAAAAGGAAAATAGAATGATGATTTATATTTTCTTCCTAATTACAGGCATTAAATATAAATTTAATGATCTGTACCTTCTGTGGCTTATTAAATTGTTTGGCATCTAGGTGGAAAATAAACTGTTATATCATACATAGCTTTTCTCATTGCAGGCCCATGGGCTTTGTTTATTAATTTGTTCACCAACTTTGATTAGGTATCATCCTGTGCCAAATAGAATGCTAGATATGGGAATATAAGATGAATAAGATTCCAAATCTATAGAATGTTTTAGTATAGTGTAGGGGAGAGAAACATAAAGAAATAGTGTGGCAAAGTATTTTAGCTATGGGGTTTGCAATTTTTTTTTTCCTTATGCTTCATTTGGATTTTCTGAGCTTCCATTGGAAGCTTGATTTAACTCTTTCATTAAAATTAATTGCTCTTCCTGTATGTCTCCATCTGTAAGAAAAGCATTAAATAAACAGTGGAATCTGATAACATAGTGCTTTCAATGCGATGCTGAGTGAAGAACAGTATTTTAAACTTGTATATTCAATATATAATCCCAATTTTATATTTCTGTACTCATATATATGACATATAAAAAAGTTGGGGGGCACCTGGGTGGCTCAGTGGATTAAAGCCTCTGCCTTCCAGCTCAGGTCATGATCTCAGGGTCCTGGGATTGAGCCCCGCGTCGGGCTCTCTGCTCAGCCTGCCTCTCTGCCTACTTGTGATCTCAGTCTGTCAAATAAATAAATAAAATTTTAAAAAAAGAGAGTTAAGCATCTTGAGAAAAATATATTTAAAGAAAAAAAGTTGGAACTAAGTTACTCATGAGGTGAATGAGTTTTATCCCTAATGAGATTGTGGATAATTAAAAAGATTATATTTTCCTATATAATAAGCATGTGTTACTTTTATAATAAAAATAAACATTTTTTCCAAAAAAGGTGAGTGAATTTAAAGTGAGGAAATGAGACCATGGTTCTTACATATTTTTAAAAATGTATTGAGAGAGGGGTGTGCATGCTTGAGAGCCCAGGAGGAGGGGGTGGTGAGATGGGTGAAGAGCAGAGGGAGAGAAAGTCTCAAGCAGACTCCATAGTCTCACAACTCGGAGATCACAACCGGAGCTAAAACCAAGAGTCAGAGGCTTTAACTCTCTGAGCCACTACATGCGTGTATATATATCAATTACACATATATATGTAGTATGTACAAATCTTACACACACATATGTATAATATATGTACACATATATATGCATTTGGTTCAACTTGATTGTGAAGGAACAGAGAGAGAAATTGTGGGAGGTGGAGGGAGATGCTGACAGGAAAAACTATGAAAAGTGAGGCTTAAATATCATCACAATTTGGGCAGAATGAAGAAATTGCAGGGAGAGGCTGGAGTGCAAAGGAGAAAATAAATAGCACAGGAAGATTTTCCTGGAAGCAGGAATGACTCAGATTTGAACAGGTGACAGGTTTAGCTTTGAGAAAGAGAGAGAAGACCTCTTTTGAGACTGTAGGAGAGGACATGAGAGTTGATGTAGCCATAAAAACACAGATGAGAGGGTGGGAGGTTAAAGGGGTCCATGCATGTGGCCTAAATTCTTGCTTTGGATTAGGAAGCCGGGTCATTAGCTAAACTAGAGAAGGATAGGACAGGAACAGTCTTCGGGAGGTGAAGGCTGGGAAAGTCTAAACAAAGTACATAACAGGAAAGGGGTTTAATGTCACCATGGTGATCAGACTTGTGTTTGGATAGGATAGTCACTCTGAGGTTGGGCTACCATGAACTAGTCTTGGGAACTCTACAGGATTACCAATTTCTCTTTTCATATGCAGAGATTATACGGGTCGGTAAAATGCCTTTGTCACTTTCCAATGTATACTTCTGGGTTATCTTTCTAAAACACAGATTTATTTGTTTTATTCCTTCATCTGACCCAGTCTGTCTGATCTCATTCTCGACACACCACTGCCCTTTTCCATACATACAGTGCGCATGTGTTTCAGTCATCCCAAATCTGAACGTTAGTGTGAAATTACAAAATTATGGAAATTAGAAATTTGGTATTTCCCAGGATGCTATTTCCCAGGGCAACACTCCAGATCTGGGATAAATATAGTGGGAGTATTTTAATGTTTTTAAGAAGTAATAATTAATCTTATTCGGTTCTCACAGTAACCCCAGCGAGGGCTGTCTTATTTTAATATCATTAAAAAGATGAAGAGAAGGTTACTTAATTTCTCAAGGTCACACAGTTCCCAGTGGGAGAGCTGGAACTCAAAACTAGATGAGGCCGAAGGGTCTTTTTTTTCCCCTCTTGTCTCCTCTTGTTCATTGTCTTAGGGCAAACCTGTTGCTCTCTCAATTGAAGTGAAGTAAAGGGAAGAGCGTTTCAAATTGCTTGATGAATTAACCCTGTGGGAGGTCAGAAGAATGCCAGATAACTCACAGGGACAAAGAACACAAGTATCAAAATCAGAAAAAAAAAAAAAAAATTGAAGAAGGGTGGAAACAGAGGAAGGAGGGATGAAGAGACAGGGAAGAGAAGGAAGAGAAGTATTTGATGAGCTTGTAAAGAACTTTTTTTTTTTTTTTTGGCTACTGAATGTATGAATATTTAGATCCATTTACTTAAAAAAAATCCAACCTGATACATTCGGTACTTTAAAATAGGGTAATTATTTTTGCTTTCATTTTAAATGCTTATGTCTTACTTTAAAGTTTTAAAATTTTTATAGATGCAGGTGAAATGCTCAGTTTTCACGAAAATAATCACATCTTTAAACTTAAGGGCATATATTTTATGTGACAGCCTAACATTTACCACCTAGTGTTAAAGATGAACCAATTTGGAGAAAATTAAAAATTCTTTTGGTGTATATGAGGGTTTTAGACAGCCAACAAAAATGTGAACCTTTATTGTTTTTTTCTGATGATTTCTGAAATATTTTAATCCTAAATGAATATATGTGAATGCTACATGGAGAATTTAGGGAATTTAGGGAATACAAAATATCACAAAAAATATTTTTATGTACTTAAAATATATCAGGTACTGTATATGATGCTAAAAGTTCCAAGACGATGATTGCTGAACTCAAGAAACATTTTTTAATCAGATGGAGAAATGAATAAAATGAAGTATAATACGATACGAGCTTATTCCTCTAGTGAATGTGGGGTGCACAGAGAAAATGGTATGCCGGACTGGAGCCAGGGGAGAAGCTCTGGGATTGGCACAGGCTTGGCAGGAGGGAGAAAGGGCATTGATGGGTCAAGAGAAGTGAGTGCTCTGGGAAAGGGTCATCAGTTTTGAAGCAACTTGTCACAAAGGAGCCAGGAAAGGAGAACACATAATAGGAAGATGGGTGAGGAGCGAGGCAGAGCAGTACCTCAGAGGAGGCCCTGGGTGGACTTTATTTACAGTGTTTATCCATCTACACTCTACTAATACTAGAAGTACCATAAGTCTTATGGACATTTTTCTTACTTAACTTTTAGTAGGAAGTTCTTAGTTTTCTAGTCAGTGACATGTGAAGTGCCATTGTTAGAAACTGATTTAGGTGCATTACAGGGCCATATTTCCTGGGGATGAATACCCCTCTCTCACTCACAAGCTTTGTGACCTCAGGCAAGTTACATATCTCTCTTACCCTTGACTAAATTGGGGTAGCAGAACCTTCCTCTTAAGAGTATCGTGAGATTACATACACATATACATGTATGTTCACATATATATTACTATTTTCCATATATACCTACACTCACTGACATATAGATATGTAGATATATGCATGTGAGGTGCTCAGCAGTGTCCCTGACACCAAGTAAGCACTGAATAAATATTAGATATTATGATTTAGTTTACTTGAAACACTCACATGGTATAGCACTAAGGACGTGGAAAACAACATAAATCAGCTGTTGAAATTTTGTCAGACTTTTGGGTATTTATGATAAGAAAAGGAGGGATCTAATAGCATAATATTTGAAGTTCAGCAAATGGTCTCAACCATAATGCGACTCTGTTATTACTTTTTTTGGTGGGGGGGTGCTGTGTGAAGTTTCACTGATGGCCATTTCCACAGAGCCAGTAAAAAGCATTGACTGGAATCAGACAGGTATGAATTTGAACTGTAGTTTTTTTCCCATCTACTAGCTGTTGACCTTGTGCAAGTGCCTTCAACTCTCTTTTTAAATCTGTGGAAAAGGGATTCTTTCCTCACAAGATTGTCAAGGGGATTAGATGTGATAACAGGTGACTGGTAGCGCTGGGTCGAGAAAAGTCCTCAATGAATGGTAACTGTTATTAAAAGGAAGATACTACAGGAAATATGGTGCCATTTCCAAATCAAAATCCTGGCTCAGTGTTAGGGGCAATATCCTTTGAAAGAAATCTCCTTCCAGCGTGACGTCTAAAATTAAAAGTCTTCATTTATAATGCGTAATAAAGGAGCTATGAAGTTATCAACGTATCATGCACATCCATTGAAGTATAGCTTGAGTCTGAGTTACAAAGTGATCTATTGTGATCTGAGGGAGAGATGCAAGCCCCTAGGCATTGATTGTAGGATAAATTCTGCTCGTATTTTCAATCTCTGTCATCAAACTTTACTTTCTCTCTTCTTTACAGAGGGAAAACTTTCTCATTGTCCCCAAAGCTGCTGATGTTGAATTTACCTCCACATGCTATGGAGAGGCTAGGCTTGTTTGTCCATTTTGACTTTCCTGTTTTAAAAATCCTTTATCCTTTTAATTTATTTTTTAAGTTTCCATGTTTTATAAGCAATACCAAGCCTCACAACTATTTAAAAAAAAACACTTCAATTTCTAACAATTATTATTTTCTGAATTGGAATATGAAAGACTTTCTTTATATGGAAAATTCTTCCTTATAGTGCATTATATTTTAACAGCTCTTGAAAATTCACCTGAGTGGTCTAGTGTTTATGGTAACCTGGATATTAGCTAACAATAATAGAAATTAATTCCATACATTGCCAACAACAAATATCTTTTGAGGGGCGCCTGGGTGGCTCAGTGGGTTAAGGCCTCTGCCCTCGGCTCAGGTCATGATCCCGGGGTCCTGGGATTGAGCCCCACATCGGGCTCTCTGCTCAGCAGGAAGCCTGCTTCCCCCTCTCTCTGTCTCTGCCTGCCTCTCTGCCTACTTGTGATCTCTGTCAAATAAATAACTAAAATCTTTAAAAAAAATAAATCTTTTGAGCATCTACCATAAATAAGGCACTGTATTAGATGCTCAAGATCCAAATATGAGAAGAGATCAGTTCAGCTCTTGACGATCTTAGTTTACTGAGATAATAGGCTTCATTACAAGTAACTGTTGTTGAATTTAACAAAATTAAACTTTGAGTATTTAGAGGGCAGTTCAGACCTTCTGTAAAAGAAAGAGAATCACTCTTTTATATTAATAGTAATAATAATTATAAACATTGTTGCATACCTTCTATGTACTATCTTAGATACTTTATGCCTAGAATTTAAAAGGATAGGTAGTTTTTCTTATATTGGTCTTCAGTTGCACGTGGCAGAAATGCAAATCTAGCCTCTGTTCACCTTCTGCCCAGAGAGTGTAGAGGAGGTCTGATTTAGCCACTTGTTGACCAGGGGCTGCAATCAGTTCATCAGGACTCTGCCCTCTCTCCTCTTTGTTTACCTTATTTTTTTATTGAAGTACAGTTGACCTACAGCGTTAACACTAGCTGCAGGTATACAACATAGTGATACAGCAATTCTACCCGCCATGCAATTCTGTCACCAGTGTTGTTACATTATTGAGTATATTCCCTATGCCATGTACTCCCCATGACTTGTTTATTTTATAACTAGAAGTTTGTACTTTATAATCCCCATCACCTTATTTCACTCACCCCAACATCTGCCCCCTCTGGCAACCACCATTTTGTTCCTCATAGTTGTGATCCTGTTTCTGTTTTTGCTTTGTTTTGCTTTTTAGATTCCACATATAATTGAGATCATATGGTGTTTGTTTTTCTCTGATATAACTCAGCATAGTAACCTCTGGGCCCATCCATGTGTCAAAAATGGCAAGATCTCATTTTTTATGGCTAAGTAGTATTCCATTATTATATGTATACACCACATCTTCTTTATCCATCTATCAGTGGACACTTGGGTTGCTTCCCTATCTTGTCCATTTTAAATAATGCTGCAATAAATATAGGGGTGCATACATCTTTTTGAGTGTATTTTTTAAAGATTTTATTTATTCAAGAGAGAGAGAGAGAGCACGAGAGGGGTGAGGGAGAAGCAGAGGGAGAAGCAGGCTCTCTGCTGAGCAGGGACCCTGATGCAGGGCTTGATACCAGGACTCTAGGATCATGACCTGAGGTAAAGGCAGACGCTTAACCAACTGAGCCACCCAGGTGCCTGTTTTTGTTTCGCTTTGTTTTTCTTTTGGGTAAATACTCAATAGTGAAATTACTGGATCGTATAGTATTTCTATTTTTAATTTTTGGGGTAACCTTCATTCTATTTTCTGCAGTGGCTATCACAATTTGCATTTCTACCAACAGTGTACAAGGGTTCCTTTTTCTTCATATCCACACTATTTGTTATTATTTGTTTGTTTTTATTTGTTATTATATGTATTTGTTATTTGTTATTATTTGTTATTATTATATGTATACTATATGTATTAATACACATTATTATTATTAGAATCTTTTTGATTCTAGCCATTTTGATGGGTATAAAGGGGTATCTCACTGTGATTTTGACTTGTATATCCCTGATGATTAGTAATATTGAGCATCTTCTCATGTCTCTATTTTCGATCTATATGTCTTCTTTGGAAAAATGTCTATTCAAGGGTTCTGCCTATTTTTTAATGGAATTATTTGGGGTTTTTTTGTTTGTTTTTCCTTTTAAGTTATTTGTTTTTTTGGTGTTTGTTATAAAAGTTATAAAAGAGATTAACCCCTTATTGGATACTTCATTTGCAAATATCTTCTTCCATTCAGAAGATTGACTTTGTTTTTGCTTTTATTTCCCTTGCCTCAGAAGACATATTCAAAAAATGTTGCTAAGGCAGATGTCTAAACAATTACTGCCTATGTTTTCTTTAAGCAGTTTTATGATTTCAGGTCTTAGATTAGGTCTTTAACTCATTTTGAGTTTATTTTTGTTTGTAATGTAAGAAAGTGGT
Source organism: Martes martes (assembly GCF_963455335.1). NCBI lineage: Eukaryota > Metazoa > Chordata > Mammalia > Carnivora > Mustelidae > Martes > Martes martes. The sequence goes on along the minus strand of NC_137893.1, from coordinate 71,549,868 downwards.
CCAGTTTTGTTCTTTGGCATGTGGCTGTCCAGTTTTCCCAGCACTATTCATTGAAGAGACTGTCCTTTCCCTCCTATATATTCTTGCCTCCCTTGTCATAAATTGTGATCTATTAAGGATCTCTCCACAAGGCACCTAAGCAGGCCCTTTCAGGGTTAGATAGTCCTTAGGACTTTAAATCTCAGAAGAAAGGTCTCCTACCTCTAAGGTAGCCATTAATCACTGAAGACCCTGCATGGGTTATGTGTCCAACCCTGTCCATCAGGGACAAGAAACCTTGGGTAGCTTAGGTCACATTTCCCTGAGTATCAGAAAGGTAAAACTGCTTGATGTGGGTTCCATAGCTAATAAGTGACAGCTGGGATTGGAAGCTGTGCTCCTTCCAAATGATCATCCTTCTGCTTGAAGTACCTTTCAATTGAAACTGCTTCCTGGTTTGTTTCTTGAATTTTGTGTGAAAAGATATTACCATCATTTTTAAGTAAAAGCAATAAAAAAAAGGCCCTATAACATTTTCTTCCCACAAAGAAATTAGCTTTTACATAGAGTGGATTTCATTAATAGATGTAATCTTGAAGGAGAAATATCTTTTATTATTTAATGTCTCCTGGATTCTAGCATAATTGACAGCCTATGTGGTAATGCATCCTATTCTCCAGATAGGCTCCTTGTAAAAAAACCACAACAAACCTGTGGGTGTAGTCTGCACATAGGAGTGTGTGTGCCCACAGATGTGTATGTTTTATGTGTGTCAGTGTGTGTGTGTGGTGTGTGGGAGTAGGGGTGTGGGTGTGTGTGTGAGAGAGAGGGAGAGTGGGGCAAGAAGAGGGAAAGCGTATGTTAGCTTTTTAATGTACTATGATCATTTTGTTAAATGTTTCTTTTTTCTATCTTCCAAACTAATAAAGGAGCACTTTTGGGTGTGCTATTTAAGGGAGATGAGCCCTGTTTCTTTTCTGAGGACACTTTTAAAAGGAGCTCATTTCTTAGATGTTTCTAGTCAAAATGACAACTCGGTGAAATACATTTGCATTATCCTAGGTGTATTTATTGGCAGTATCCTTTAAATGTTGAGTCTCAGCTGATTTTTTCCCTGATCTTCAGGAAGTTCAGGGACCAAATTAAATCCTGCAGGTTTTTGTGTTATTGTTGTGCTAAATACCATGTTTCATCTCTTGTGCTTCCGTTCTGTAGGGATGTTAGATCACTATTGTTTGAAGGTACGTTTGAATTTGACGTCTGTCTCCTTGGCCAGTGGATTATTTCCTAATTTAAAAAAAATGTGTGTGCATTGGAGAAGGTACTTATTCTGAGTGTCAATGTGTTGTCATTATTAGTAGGAGAACACATCTCTCAAAGACAGAAAATAGGAGCCTCATAACAATGCCTTACAATATGACTCTCAAAGGTGGCTCTTATTTTAGCTGTTATGAAACAGGAAGAAACATCACAGACATTAAAGTGTAATATCTACAGTCACCGTAGCATACTATTAAATAAAATGAAGACATGAATATTTAAATTAGGATTTGTTTTTATACTATATTATTTCAGGAAGAAGTTGCAAGCTCTGGAAATTCTTTGTGCCTTAGTGGAAGAAGAATCTGGTTTTTATAGCTCTTTAAAGGAATATCTGCGTCAGCAGGAGATTGCCAACCGTCATCATATTTGATTTTATTTAATATTTCTTAAGTACATAGCAGTTGTTTTTCTGAAGGAGGGGTTTGTTGACATTTACATTACCGATTCTTTGATTTAGTTTTTACTCCCAGAGCTGACCTGTCACATGGGATAAATCTATACTACAGCAAAGCTCTGTTGTGAAAAAGTACACAGCCAGATAGAACCCATTTGAATGAAAAAGCTAACAAAATGGTAGAAGGGGATCTATTTAAGATCTTTTAAAACAATCCTTTGACTTAAGGCAGAGAACTGTTCTACCACCACATACTGGATTGCATGAGGTGAGTCTTTGCGCATTCTAATTTAATTTTCTTTATCATTCTAAGTACTCTCCGCATGAATTTAAATTTCAGCCCTGTTAACGTGCATTCTTCAGTGTGTCAGGAGAGGAAGATTATGATTTATGAGCTGGATAAACCTATAAGACACAGGTGGGAGCAAGGAAATTACTAAGCGTAAGAATCACTTCACAAGGAAATACTAAATAATAAAATTATTATTGAAAACCTTCATACACATCTTTTTCCCCACAGTAATACGAACTGTCTTGAAAGAGAAAAAGTTCAATGCAGTAATTATTGGAATCATTCTATTTAAGGAAGTGATAAATCTTGTTTGTAGTATTTTATATAAGAACTGAGGGCTAATAAAAGTGAAGTCTGGGGGCTCCTGGGACGCTCAGTGTGTTAAAGCCTCTGCCTTCAGCTCAGGTCATGATCTCAGGGTCCTGGGATCAAGCCCCGCATCAGGCTCTCTGCTCACCAGGGAGCCTGCTTCCTCCCTCTCTCTCTCTGCCTGCCTCTCTGCCTACTTGTGATCTCTGTCTGTCAAATAAAATCTTTAAAAAAAAAAAAAGTGAAGTCTTACATAATATTTACTCTCTACCAGGAAATATTATGAACTCTTTACATATAATTAATTAATTTTTTCACTGACTGCTATTGTTATCCTTAATTTACACAAGAAAGCAGAGATAGAGGTTAAGTAACACGCTGAGCCCACACAGCTGGTAAGTGGCAGAGCCAGGATTTGGGCACATAAAAAGGCTTTAGAATCTGGGTCCTTCATCACTAGCCTATATGGTTGCGGCAAATGAGTTACAGAAAATTATATAGAGAGGACAGTCCTAGTTTCATTAAAATTCAAAATCAAAAAGTGACACTATGTGGAAGCACTCAAAATTAGGAATATTTTTTCAACAGAATAAAATTAATAGAAAATAAAATTTAATTGTTTCATCCTTATGCTACTTTAACCACTCCAATAATGGGCTTTTGGATTCTGTTTGGGCTTCTAAATACGGTTTTTATTAAAATAAAAAGATTTATTTTATTTCTCTCTGGCAATTTTGTCAAATTTGAGGAATAAAAATAGAGCTGCCTATCATAGGCTAAAGAATTTTAAGCTTTAGTGTTACAGAAACATTTAAAATGCCTCTGTTTCTTGGATGAGAGCAACGCAATGAAGATAGGATGTAAGCAGAGTGCTTAATCAGTAGATCTAAATAGATTCTAGTGTGTAAAAGTTTCAGTAAAATTTTTTAGGCAAAAAGTAAAAATAATGTCTCAGCTGATCAAAACACATGAATGCATATGATTCAATATATCATATATTATCATAAATTTCACTGCCACCCTTATAAAAAAATTCACACAATTTGGAATGTGGGGAGCAAAAACTGTCAAAAATGCACAGTGCTATATACCATGGTTATATATAAAGCCACGAGTACATGGCATCTCAATTTTACTCGGGGGCAATTTTAAACACTATATTTATAATTAAATAAATATATTATGCAGTAGAATAAAATTCATTTGAATTTTTAAAAGATCCAGTCTGACTCCTCAAAGAAATTTCAGAGTTGTGGCTCATACATGGATGCTATACCACCAGACCCCAGGGTATATTCGATTTATTCTTTATTACCTTTAGGGGAAAAAAAAAGTTTGAGAAGCACTGAGTTAGTGCAGCTTCCCGTAGATACTCTGTAGATTGGTAGTAACTTTTTGATGCTTACTATGAACCCAAGAGTGGCCATGCTGGTTATTTTTATATACCTTTTATGTACTAGTCTATGTTAATCAGAGAGGATAGATTGATGAATAATGTGATTAGTGAAGGAAAACAAAGAATAATTAATATAGAATAAACACAAATTAAAGTTACATGATATTGTACACAGCATAGGATTGAAAAACATGAGTGCCTAGTAAATTTTTCATCTTGGCAATTATTGTTTTTTTGATTTTTATTCTCTGCCTGTAAAGATAACACAATATGTTCTAATATTATCATCTTTTATTTCTTTTTTTTTTTAAGATTTTATTTATTTATTAGAGGGAGAGAGAGAGAGAGCAAGAGAGCAAGCACAGGAAGGCAGAGTGGGAGGCAGAGGTAGAAGCAGGCTCCCTGCCGAGCAAGGAGCCTGATGTGGGACTCAATCCCAGGACGCTGGGATCATGACCTGAGCTGAAGGCAGCCGCTTAACCAACTGAGCCACCCAGGTGTCCCTATCATCTTTTATTTCTAGTCTGTCCTGTTGTTCAAATTCTTGTTCAGACCCCAAGTAATGTTTCAGAAGGCCATGAAGTAGATTTATTTTTTTAAAGGAACACTGACATGGAATGATGGCAGGGATGGACTTTATGTGCGACTGAGCATGTGTGGAGGGAAGAGAAATGGAAAGTAAATGCTCTGTAAGACACAATGAATAGAAATAGCGGAGCGGTGTCACCCTTCCACAAGTTAAGGGCACTTTCATTCTGTCTGTGGTCTGAGTAGAATATCTAGGTGGGGGCACAATACCTCAGGCTGCTCTTCTGTTTTGATTGTGGCACCAAAAGACTGGCCAGGGAGAGAAACGATTTGCCTTCATGGTGTCAGTCTTATTAAATTGGAAACTTTTTTTCCAAACATTCACTCAAATTGTTGAGTGTTTATTATGAATAGTTATTAGCTGCAAGGCACAAGGCTAATTGCTGGTTGAATATAAAAGGGATTTGGACTCGAGTACGGTTCTTAAATAAAATTCTTTATTTTCATTCTGTGTCCATTGATAGACCAGTAAATCCTATACGTTTATACTTGGAATTCCCTTTTGTCTTAAATTTACTGCACCACGCTTTAAGGAGTTATTTCAAATCCTCTGCTGGTCTTTGATACACTGTGTCTTCTGTCTTTATGTCATTCAGTTGATTTCAAATGTATATTTCCGTTACAGATTTTTTTTTCCTGGTTGAAATATTTATCTTTTAAAAAATTGATTCTGTGGCAACTGCTCCACTATAATCATTCCCTTTATCCAGACCTCCTAGTAAAGTCAGTGTCTTCTCAAAGTTATGGTTACTTGTGAATATGTGAAAGGCACTTTTTTTTGTAAGAAGTGTAGAATAATACTTTTTCTCTTGTTTTTAATACTCTTCTCAGTGTTGCCCAGTGTTTTAATAATCTTATTGGCTGTCTCAGGTGACTTAGATCTGTTGTCTTTATGGATTCGTTTACACAGTATCGACGAGGTTCCTGAGAACTCATAGCTCAATTTCCATTAAGTATAGTATTTTTCCTAGATTGTACTACTTCATGCCAATTTCCTGCCTATGCTATTGAGAGTTTTTCCTGAAATGTATTTCCTTCTGTGTGTTTGACCATCAAGAATATATGTGTCATCTGCAAATTTGAGGTTTCACTTAAAAATTTTCTTAGCCCATGCAGGGGATAATTCACTTTATTTTGACTTGGTTCTTTTTATCCCTTCCCTGTTTTCTAGTCCTAATCCATTTTATTGCTTTTTAAATTAAATTAAAATTAAAAATTAAAATTTTAAAAATTACCAAGCATTCCTTTTTTCTCATTACAGAATATTACAGACCCATACTGAAATTTGGAAAATTCATAAAGGCAGAAATAAGTAATCTCACTAGTCAAGAACAACATCTGCTAGTATTTAGCATGTGTTATCTTTTTATTTGCAAATATACATTTTTACTTACTTGTAATCACTCTTTACCTACCATTTTAAGTATGTATTTCTTTATGGCTTTCAATCTCTCATCTATATTCTTTTATTATCTGAATGTGACTTTTATTCCAAGATTATCAAGTGTTCTTAATAAAATTACCAGGTGGATTAAAAAAAAAATCTTTAGAGTACTTAATTTATGAACAGAACCCCTTCCAAAACTTCCAGTTTTTCTGTTACACAGTTGTCAGTAGGTTTCAGCCAGATCAGGCTTGGGATAGTTTCACCTTGGTTAAGTTACTTAACTATGTTTATAAGGAATTCAGTTTATTATAAAGTTTAAAAATGCTTACTTACTACTTAAAAAAATCAATGCTAATTGTCAAGGCAGTTTTTCCAAATAATTACAGTTGTTCATGTGTTTTGATTTTAATTTTTCAGCGGCTGGTCTTCCTGATCTATAACACATTTTCGCATGACTTCTAAATGGTATTATTAAAGTCTCTAGGTTTCTTAAAGCAAAATTCTTAAAACTATCATTTTTATGTTAATGTATTTTTATACATTTATTTTGAAAACAGAATAGTAATAGGTTCCTGGGTGCCCATGGGGTTTATTATATTATTATGAAGTAAAATATTATGTGTACAGTTGAAGCTCATTGTGTTCCTCACAATCACATCCTTCCTCCTTCCTGCAGAGGAAACCAGTTTTAATTTGTAATATGTGGTCATGAATTATTTCAAATAATTGTTATGGTAATTCTGTTTATTCTGTACCTTCACCCCCCACCCCCATCATCATCCTTATAATAGATTTTATAACCTGGAAATATGGATGTGCTTTAAGTTTTATTACCACCTGCCTGTGGCCCCAGCAAGTTCTAGGATGTTGTACTGTATTCATTCATTCAGTCATTTATTCATTCATTCATTCATCTTTGCTTGTTTTTTTACTTTTTTTTTTTTTTAATTTGAACATAGCATGGTTGACACATGATGTTTCATTAATTTCAGGTGTACAACATAGTAATGCAACAACTAGATATATTTTTGCTTTGATCACTCTAAGTGTAAGAGGTTATATGTATTTTCATTCATTTAATTGTATCTAAGGAATACCAAAACATTAAATAATACTGAAAAGCTTATGACAAAAGGTTATAATTCCTCTATCCCTCCTTCACTCTAAGAGGAGTAACTGATCTATCTTAGCTCATTCTTCCAGCATTTATCTCCAGATTTTTAAATCATATAACAGCCATACCTTAATTTTAAAATTTTAGATACTCTATTTCCTTTCTTCTTATGGGATGTGAAGATTGAGCTCTCATTTAGCTCATATACACACTTCTTCCTCTGTCAACATATATTTATATTTTAAAGTGTTTAATGTTGTCATTAAAGCTGTATGAATATTACTCATAGCTGATCTCTGTGGTGCCCTATGCCTATGTTTTCTTTCTTGTACATTTTTTCCCCTAACGTGAATAATTGCCTTTTTAAAAAAATTCTTAGTTTGCTATATATGTTTCTCTAATTCTAAACCATGATCTTTGACAGAGTTGAAAAACCCCTCTCAATACGCTAAATCACACTTGAGACTATATTAGTTGATTTTTTAAACTTTTTTTTTTAATAATCATCCTGGAACTCTTTAGTTCCACATTTTTGTGGATAACACCCTCTGTAGTGTTCCTAGAAAAAGTGAATGAAAAGTGACTCACATGTCTGAAGATGTCTTAATGCTCCCCTTTTTAGATATTATCTGGCTCTAGACTTGATTAGAAAGCATTTCTCCTCAGAATTTTGAAGGTATTACTTCAAGGCTCCCGACTCACTTCAGTCACTCTGGCATTTTTCGTACACTTGAACATTCAGATTTCCACTTCAGATCTTTTTCACTGACTGGTTCTCTACCTGGTGTGCTTCTCCTCAATATAGCTGCATTACTAACATCCTTTCCTTCCTTAAAAACTGCAAAAATGTATCATTTTCAACGATCCTCCTTTTATACCTTTATTTATATTATATGTTTATTTTATTTTAAAATTATTTATTTTTTAGAGAGCATGCAAGCAGGGGGAGGAGCAGAGGGAGAGGGACAAGCAGACTCCAATTGTGGAGCCTGATGCAGGCCTTAGTCCCACCACCCTGAGATCATGACCTGAGCAGAAATCAAGTGTCCAGAAGCTTAACTGACTGAGCCACCCAGCACCCCCTCCCTTTATTGCTTTAATTAATTTTACCACTGCTCCTGCCTCCTGGTATTCTTGATCTCCCTAAATAAGTTCCAGTATTTCTTCTCTTCTTCTTACCATCTCCAAATCAAATATGAAGATATTGGATACACCTTTTTGTTGTCTCTGTCTACACTCTCCCTGCTGCTCCTCATTCCCTGACAAAATGTAGACTCTAAAAGGGTATAGATTTGTATCTTACATGTAAAAAAGGGGGGGGGGCATATATAAAGCAACCAGATGTATCCCTAAACATCTGGAAAAGTGTATGGTACATGGTAGGAATTAAAAAACAAATGTTGAATGGTTTTCTGATTTCCCGTGTTGAAGTTGAGATGACATGCCAGTTTTTCCCTTCCTACCTTTGTGATCACATTTTTTCCCTCTGTAAGCTCTTACAATCTCATTCTGATCTACAGGCTTCTGCAGTTTGATGATGATAATGCCTTGTGCTATAAATTTTATGACTCTGGAAACTCGTACCTTTTATTCATGGATTTTAAGTTTCATCACTAATTATTTAACAATGTAGTAGCAATCTGTGGGTCTTATTTGGATGTCAGACTGATTCTCTAAATTTTTATCTTTTTTCTAATATTTTTATTTCCTTTTTATTTAAATTCTATTTTTTCTACCTAGGAGATTTCCTCACCTTTATCTTACAATATTTTTGTTAGTTTAACTTTATTTTTGGTAACTCGTCTGTGCTTTGAATACCCTTTTAAACATTGTTATATCACCCCCTTCTTCTTTCATTCATGCCACCTAATGTCCTAGTTCTCTGGTGGTATGGAAGAGTTGTTCAAGTTTTTATCCTGTCTTTGCCTTTGTTTCCTCTGAGCTCCGGAACCTTTTCTGATTTGTTTTCTGTCTTTCATGGTAGATGTAAAACGTCTGGGGAAACTTGGTTGTCCAATTACATTTATCTGAGATGCTAAAATTGTTAGATCTGTGGGTGTCCGAAAATCTTGTTAACTCACTCAAGTATGATCAAGTTGTCATTTAAATGGGAGACTTCCAAGTAGTGTATCTGTAGACTAATCTATGGATATGCATTTTCTAGTCTCTTTCCTGCTAGCATTCCTATTTGGAAATAGTATAAGGGTTAAGAGTTAGAATGACCATAATCACATTATTCAGTGTGTAGGTATATGCTTTTTTGTTTTCAGTATGGAACCCTACTTTCATCCCTATCTTTTACTGCATCGAGAGTAAAGACTTTCTGGTTCAATTTCTCTGAAGAATAAATTCCTGGTCTCCTGCCAGGTCAGCAATGGTGTAGCAGCTAGATTTTAGGAGGTTGGTGAGGGCATCTGAAGACCTATCTCATTGTCAAAGGCAGATTTTGCAGCATTGGTTCTTATTCTTGCTTTATAAATTATTTGATGCCTCAAATTTCAGAGACCTGCTGGGGCTCAGCAGCTCAAACTATTCTTTTTGCTCTGATTTCCTCTTCCCCCTTACAAATACATCCTTGCCCCAGCTTTCTCTACTCTGGGCCAGTACCACTCACTCCCTCTACCATCTTTCCATCCTCTATGAATTAGTCGACATTTCTTTTCTGTTGTCATCTTCTGTCTAGTTATCCAGTGGCAACATATTTTTTATTACTTTACTCTTACTTTAAAATATTTCATAAGCAAGTAGGATTTAAGGGTGTGTGTGGCCATCTGTCATCAAAGTCCAAGTTTTCATGCTTTAATGTGAAGCACAAAAGGATATATTACTTCCATCCCATTGCTTTTGAAAGGTTGTGAATCTGAGCCCTATGTTTTCAATCCAATTACATACAAATAGTGTTAAACTGTTTAATTCTACATGTGTTACACTAATACAGAGAAGTATATGGTGACTTCACAGATTTTTCAGTGGCAGGGCTATTGTGAGGAGTGTGAGGAGGAAGCTTATGAGTTATTCTTCAGCTCCATAGAGATAAAGACAATGAAAGTTGGTCTAAGTACATTAAGAGTTTCGTTGCAAGTTGAGTCGTGTTTTTTAATTTACCAAGCAAGTAAAATTTGTCGTTAGCATGTGTTTATAAAGGCAAAGAGTCTTGAGTGATTGAGTCCAAGTGTTCAAATTTATGTGATAATGACCTCTGGGTCCTAAAGAGGTCTCTGAATCCAAATCAAACCTACAATAATTTCTAAAAATTATGTATTTATTTAACTGATGACAGAGATAAAATGCAAATAAAAATTATTTCAAGGTCAATGGCTCTATTTCCCCATATTTGAAAGTGGACTCTCTCAAATGGCAAAGAAAAAGCTTGTCAGCTACCTCTCCTATTGATGAAAGGGCAACAAACAAATACCTACATTTCTCATGCTTCTCAATAAAATAAACCAATAATGAGGGATTATGTTAATTACTTATGTATCTTTGTTGTCATTAAATCATTATTTTTTGGGGAAAAAAAAAGTACATGATTGTGCTGGGGAGAAGACTATTGACCTGAGAAACAGATGGTCTTGTTCTGGTACAGTTTTTTACTAACTGGTGTTTTTAGTCTCCGGAGTATGATCACAGATAAGTGCAGGACTAGATAATTTTGAAAACCCCCTCCTCCTATTCTCTCCCTCTTTCTGTGTTGTTGCCTGTCTCCCCTTCTTGGTACTAAGGTACAGTTGCTGCTTTCAACTGCCTCACATTCTAGGAGTGAAAGTATTGGTACACGTTATTGACAAACATACAAGTAATATCACATGATCGTATTGTTACTACTGTAAAAAGGTGTGTAGAAAACACGGAGGTAATGTGGAATATTTTAAAAAACAATTTTATTTCTTACCTAGTAAGGTACTTACCGCTTCAAATGTAACCGAAATGTAACTGAAATCCATGTCTCACGTGACTTAGATGCTTCACATCTGGTTATCTTTAGACCCTGGGTTGTGTAAAATTCACGGAGTATTTTCCACTGAGTGCTTTGTTTACTGTTATGAAATCTTAAACTGTTACATCAAAGGAAAACTTTCATCAAAAGAACCTCAGCAAAACCTCAAAACAACCAAACATTTCACTCGTCTGTTTAAACCATCAGCAGAGGCAGCACTGTTATCCCAGTTTATAAACTAACTAGTCTCATCATCGTGGCCCTTCTCAGTGTCCTTTTCCCAGGGCCCCAGTTCTGCAAATCACTAATGAACCCTGGCAAAGAGAGAGTTTAGAAACAGGCAAGCCATAGCATTTTCACTGACAAAACATTTATTGACGTGCTATCTGTGTGAAGCCCTGGGAAATTCATCATCTGAATAGTCTGAATTACTATCCATGAAGAAAGTAACCCACTTGGGGGACGTGCCTTCCACATTCTCCTAGATTAATTTAAACCAACATGCAGATGTCTGATATGCTTCTCGCATGGCATTCCACAAGGTTGTGTTTTTCCTTTTGAGGTTTGAATATGCTGATTACCTTTAATAAGCAGTGTCGTTCAGTGCACTTAAAAAAATAATCTTTTTTTTTTTTTTTTTGTGGAGTAAGTAGTGGGAAAGAGCAGTCATTAGAGACTCACATCTGGAATTGTTGATCGAAAGGGAATCAAGAGAGTCGAGCCCCGTATTTTTAAAATAGGAGTGATCTCCATTATTACTAAAAGAATCTGCAGGTTATAGGATACCTGGCATGGGAAGGGAATGCTTGAAGAGTAGCCAATGATGTTGAACTTGCTGTATTTTCCAACTGACTTGTTTTTCTTACGAAGGCAGCATTTTAGTGAAATTGTGTTTGCTTTTCTTTCTGAGAGGTTCTAATTGAAGTTTGAAGGTTCATTACACAGTGCCTGGGAATATGTTGTCAAATATAATTCACCTCTCCCCTAGTGGATGTTGGCATAATTTTTTAGGACAGGGGACTCCAGCGTGCTCAGCTGTCCTCCTATTCTGCTCCACTTTCATTCATCATAGAGAGAATTTCTGCCATGTTTCAAATCTCTCCTTTCAAGTGTCAGCACACTGAAGCAAATACGAAAAAATAGGTTTGAAGCTAAGTAGATGAATATTGGCATTCAGACAACACGTAATAGGCTAAAACTTCTGTCTCCTTCAATTATATAACCTTAAGGGTTTCACAGACATATCCCCCCAAATCAAAGAACATGCTACTTCTTCAAAGTCATCTTCATTTAAGTTTAATCAGAAAAATAAAAATCAGGGGTGCCTGGGGGGCCCAGCTGGTTAAGCGTCTGCCTTCGACTCAGGTCATGATCCCGGGGTCCTGGGATGGAGCCTTGCAACGTGCTCCGTGCTCAGTGGGAAGCCTGCTTCTCCCACTTCTTCTGCTGCTCTGCCTGCTTGTGCTCTCTCATTCTGTCCAAAAAATAAATAAAAATCTTGAAAAAAAAAAAGAAAAAGAAAAATCAGAAATGTTTGCTCCCACACTTCCCATGTAGCAAGATATTTCCGGTTTTATTTGGGAAATTGAATATACGTGGGGCAGGCTCGGTTGCCCAGTGAAGGAGTCTACTTCAGCATGAGTACTGTTTTTATTAACAGATTTTATAAACTGGCTTGGTAGTTTCTAGTTCTGTGGCAAGAGCAATCTATCATGATAAACCTGTAACATAAATGTACAGGATACATTCTTGTTTCAAGAGTCTCCAAGAGGAGTCCCCTCATGAACAATTTATATCCAAGGATCATAAAATGGAAGTTCAGCAGTAGCACAAGCAAGTACAGTGAATGGTGTGTTGTTAAGTTCCTTTAAATCATGAAAAAAATATACTTTCAGAGATATATTAATCTTACTCCAAATATATATATTTCTGTAAATAACAATTGGAAGGAAGAGGTTATATTTTTTAGCAGTCCTGAGCTGACTGTATTATTAGGAAACTAGGCAAAAGGAGGACAGTGGTCTCTGCTCTGAGTGAAGTATTTTGCTGTTAGACACTCGGGGGCAATGATGGCTGTGCTGCTATCATTTTATTCTCTTGTGCAAGTTTGATAAAACTCTTTAAATGCTAATATGCATTTTGGAAAACACAAACTCTGTTATATTATGTTGTATTTAGAAGAAAATTGGTCTGAGGATATGAATCAGATTTGGTAACATGGTCATCAACCGAACTATTCTGTTTATTTAATTATTCAAAATAGGGGTCCCTGGGTGGCTTAATGGGTTAAGCCTCTGCCTTTGGCTCAGGTCATGATCCCAGGGTCCTGGAGTCGAGCCCCACATCAGTAGGCTCAGCAGACAGCCTACTTCTCCCTCTATCTGCCTGCCTCTCTGCCTATTTTTGCCTACTTCTGATTTCTCTCTCTGTCAAATAAATAAATAAAAAATCTTAAAAAAATAAAATAAAATCTTAATTACAAAATAGGTAATGATGTGAAAGAAAATTGAGATTTGTCAATTTTTATTATACTCCCATCTTATTTCTTGTATATTTGAATACCTTCACTTTATTCTTCTTTCAGCTCAGATGGGCTATGCTCTAAGGGGCTAAGGAAATGAGAGGTAATCTAGAGTGTATGGATTTCAGAGTTTGAGTGTCTGTAAATAAACAAGCAGTTATCAATGGTATTACATTAATGATAACATTTTAAAAAAGATTTTATGTTTTTATTTGACAGAGAGAGAGATCACAAGTAGGCAGAGAGGCAGGCAGAGCGAGAGAGGGAAGCAGGGTCCCCGCTGAGCAGAAAGCCCGATGCAGGGCTCGATCCCAGGACCCTGAGATCATGACCTGAGCCACCCGGGTGCCCCTAAAGATAACATTTTAAGAATATATTTAAACAGTTTAAAAACATCTCCTGGTGAGTTACATTTATTTTAAAATGTTTAAAAACGAATCATTGAAATGTTTCCCACTCTTATTCTACCCTTAGATAGCAATATGTGAAACCATCTAAAGTCATTCTTTATTCTCGTTTTCCCTTCAAGGGTAGTTAACAAATTAAAATAATGTAAAAAGTCCTATACTTCTAGTCCCATAGTTCCTCTTTTCAGTTGAAATATAGGTAGCTATTTAGAAGATTAGATATGTAAACCAATTTTTTTTTTTAATGCTTAAGTCAATCTTAGTAGTATTAATTGTCAGTAAGGAACATTGAGTTCCACAGGTAAACTTATAATAGAAAATTCATTTTTTAGTAAATTTCTGATATTAAATAGTAGAGATCAGACTGAGATTTTTTTTTTAAAGAAAAAAGGCTTTTCAATTAGTAGACTTCACATTGGGTACTATCTAGTATCTGAAATTCAAATGTTTTGATGTACTTTTTGGCTAAGCAGTGGTCTAAGTAATTGGCCACAGATTTTAAAATGTGACTGTCTTAATATTCTGTGTTAGTAGATGTTCAGAGGTTAGATGCTCGTTTAAGTGCAATTGAATCTGAGTTAAATGATTTTTGGAAAATGCACATTTTGTCTACAATTTTTACCTTCTATGAACTTCTGGAAGTCTCCTCTGTTGTTCTTGGTTAACAAAGAGACCCTTCAACTTAAAAAAAAAAAAGAAATTAAGCTAAAACAATACATCAGGACAAAGGTTGGAAACAAAGAAAAATAATTTGAACTCAAGGGATTTTCCTGAGCAAGGTCTTAGGAATATGCCAGCTCTTTTTAAGAAAATAATTGTATATAAAGTCCATTTAGCTGAATAGATTAAAAAATTCTTATTATTTTGATTAATGATTCAATTGTTATATCCCTGCTAAATGTTCATAAAAAGGCATTCATTCACATTTTAAAATGAGGTAAATTAAGGGAAAAGTAGGACAGTGTGCTGAGAAATGAGCTTTTCTTTATCAAATGGTTAATTCTGTATTCTTTAAAAGGAGCAAAGATCAGCTCAGCATATAAGGTGCTTGTGATAATGAAAGTACTATATACAGGAAAACCGCCCTTTTGTTTTCAATCTAAAATTGATTAATTAAATTTCATTGTAGATGTATTGCATAAAACACCTTTCAAGGGCAAAAATATTTTTCGTTACATTCCTAGTTAAGGTACAAATTTGAATGACTAACTCAAGTGTAGGTGAGGAAATTGTTCAGGCTTTACACAGATTGTTAGAGAAGTAACAAGATGATTATGAATACTGTCTAAAAATGTACCCAGGACATTAATTCTCAATCTATTTTTGCTGCTACAAGCTTTCAGGCCTAGGCCTTGTGCTGGGACACAAAGCAGCCTCAGGGAAGATTAGTTACCATCTCCGCCCAATGGGGTTTGTCTGACTGCTAATTAACACATACAGTCAAGTTCTCTACTATTCCCAGACTTACAAAATCAAACACTGATGAAAAGAGAATATTAACTAAATCGATTTTTAAAGAAAAAGGAAACAAATTTTTTTAAAGGTACAAATGAAAAACATAACGAACAGTCAGTATCAATTATGTCATTAAATATTCGTTGAGTAAGATATTTGTGTGGACCCTGTTAGGTTGATCTCAGGTGCTTTGCAGGAGCACTCACTTGCTGTAGGTCAGATTCAGAGACACACTCCTGACCACTTTTCATGTTACTTATTCCTGTCCGAGACTGTACTGAGGAGACCACCAGAATGTGTACTGACCTGTAATTGAGGAGTATATTTGCCAGACATTTTAAAATTCTCCCTGCTCAAGATTGTAGGGGGATCCCTGTCAATCAAGAGCACGAGGTTTGCCTGGGTTCCCAGTGAGAAGATCCTATTCTCTCCCTAGGGAAGCACAGATTTTACTGCTCAGTGGCTCAGACATGTTAGTCTGAGCTTCGCACTTTAGGTTATTTCTAAATTACTCAATCTCTAAAGACAAAACATTCCTAGTCCCAGGTTCATCATTACTCAAGGACAACATCCCATACCTTGTGCAAAATTGGTCCTAAACTGTGAGGACCAGTTTTGCTCTTCAAGGATTTGCATTAAAGATACCATTCATTCGGGGTGCCTGGGTTGCTCAGTGGGTTAAAGCCTCTGCCTTTGGCTCAGGTCATGATCCCAGGGTCCTGGGATCGAGCCCCACATCGGGCTCTCTACTCAGCGGGGAGCCTGCTTCCTCCAGTCTCTCTCTGCCTGCCTCTCTGTCTACTTGTGATTTCTGTCAAATTAAAAAAAAAAAAAAGATTCGTTCTAGTTTCATTCTAAAGCTGAAATGTGTTTATTCAATCAAACAGAAAGATCTCAACGTAAGACAACTATTAAGGAAAGGCTTTTCCTCCAGTGTGGGAATAGCTGCCATGCTGACTGGTCTTTATAAAGACTAAAGTGAAGTTGTAGCAACACAGATGTCCTGAATGGGATTGTCTGTTCTGGCCAACTAGGGCTTAGTAAATATATTAGGGTCAAAAGCATGTTCATGTCATTCTTTCACTCACTCATACATTTAACAAGTATTTTGAACTGCTTTTATGTGCCAGCCACTGTTCTAACCAGTAGAGAAAAAAAGCAAAACAAAACGGAGTAGACATCTCTGTTTTTGTGATTCTTTCATTTTAGTAGGGATAGGTACCGGGGTGGGGGGGTGGAGACAATGAAAAGGAAACAAATCAATAAAGTAATTTCATATAGTGATAATGAATGGGAAGAAAATGAAACAGGTGTCTTGATAGTTCATGGGGGGTGGGCTTCACTTCGGTGGTCAGGGAAGGCCTTGCTGAAGGAGATAATATCTTACCTGAAGTCCAGCTGGGGGACTGTCCAGCTACAAGAGATCTGAAATGCAGGGAATTCCAAATGGATGAAAAATTCAGAAGTCCTCAGAAAATGGATGAAAAATTCAGAAGTCCTAAGATGTGAATGAAAGTCTCATGTGGGGATAACTTCTACGGTTGGAGGAACAGAAACAAAGCCATGAAGACTAATATGAGCCAGGGTAAGGGTGGTGTGAGATAAAATCAGAAGACATGCAAGGGCCATACTGTGAAGGATCTTGTAAACTGTGGGGTTTTGTTTGAATTTTATTCTGAGTTCAGGGAAAACTAGATGATTTTGAATCTAATTCTTTTTTAATACTTTGTTGCCCTGCTATTTGGAAAAAACGGATTGTCGGAAGAATTGGAGGCCAGCAGTTATTCCAGTAAAAGACTCCACAGAAGACTTGGCCAAATTTGATTTCTATAATTCCCAAACCCTGAAAGAGAGTACTAGGCCTTCTTCCTCAGTTGCTCCTATTCATTATGGGCCAAGACTCCTGAGCAGATACAATTTGAGAACAATTACTGTTAATTCTGGTTACACTTTGGTCAATTGAATAGGATTAATATAACTATAGGGCAGATGACAGAGGGGAAACCTTTTTTTTTTTTTTTAACTTCTTTAGTCTCCATATGATGACAGTACCACTTGGTGATAATCACATTTATACAGCTCAGTAGAAATTTTGAAATCTTAGGTTACCACTGACAGTTCAATTTCTAAAGGCAATTCACATGAATTTCCAGTTCCTTGATAATGTATTTCAACTGTTATATTACAGCTTTCTGTATAGTTTTAGACTTGGGTTAATATTTTCTTTATTTTAAAACAAATTAATATGCTATATGCAGAAGCTATTTATATAGCTATTTATATAAAATAAGGAAAATTAAAAATACTCTACACATGGAAGACATCGTATACTTTGGAAATAACTGATTCCCATGAAGATGGGTTCAGATCTAATGCCAGATGAAGATCAACACCAAATACCATGATAGCTGATAGTTATTTTGAGGTCTCAAAAAACATCTATGAGAAAACAGAATATGGGTAGGTAGTGGTGGAAATAATTTTTATTTCAGGACTGAATAAATTGAGTAAATTAAAGATTCTGGCTTTTAGAGGGAGAAATATATTATTTTCTTTAAAATGTATAAGTTATAAACTGCAAATCACCAGCATTATTATTACAAATTATCAAATTTTATATTAAAATTGAAATAATCTTCTAAACCCCATGTCATATTTTAGCCACAAGACTTTTTGCTTTATTTTAATAATTCTTTTTAAAAAATATTTTATTTATTTGTTTGACAGAGAGAGAGACAGCGAGAGGGAACACAAGTGGGGGAGTGGGAGAGGGAGAAACAGACTTCCTGGTGAGCAGGGAGCCCAATGTGGGGCTCAATCTCAGGACCCTGGGATCATGACCTGAGCTGAAGGCAGTTGTTTAACCGCTGAGCCACCCAGGCGTCCCTAATAATCAGTTCTTAAAAGAATGCACACTTATAGTTACTTTTATTATGCTCCATAGTATTTTTAAAAATTTCTGCTGGGATAAAATGGAATCTGAGTTCAAGACGTAAAGGTAGAAATTGAAGTGTGTGAAGGTCCTTCAAATATTCTGTCACTTTTAATAGTTCTCTTCTATATTATTTGACTTACCAGTGTTAAAAGTCTGTAAGAGTCTTTCAGCTGCCTTTGATTTTCCTAACCCCTTGTGGGCACAGTTAAAAAGATGACTTATTTGGGTCTTTATAACTGACATTGGATAAGGTTCAAAGTTTCAAGTGATATAAAAACAGTTTAAGAATAAATAATATATTTTTAAAAATTCCCTTAACAGTTTTTTCTCTAAAATTGATTCCTGAATGGCAACATACAAGCTTTCATTATAGAATAGAATATGCAGTTATTGGAAATCATGTTCTGCCTTATTCTGTTAATTTGTTTCTCTTGTCAGGAGGCTTTTACTTAAAACATGTTTTGTGATTAGTGCTAGAATTATCATCTCCAAGTTGATCCTTCCCCGTTGGTTTGTCTACACTACCTGTCTTCTGGTGAAATGAATTAAATTCTAATTTGGAATGACTGTAGCCTACAGCCATGAACATTGATAGCTATGTGTCTCTAAAGAGAAGCGCTAACCTTTGTTGGCATGTCTCTTGAAGTAAGATTCATTTGCAGTAGGGCTGGTTTTATTGGTGGCTGTGTGGGAAGGTAAAAATAGGGGCCCAACCTACTCCTTTCTGATCCTGGCATGTGATACCCTCTTTCCCTTTTAATTAACTTCAGAAGGTATGTGTGACTATGGCTTTGACAGTCAGGAAGAGCTCATCTCTTTTGCCCTCCTATGCCTGGCGTTGAAAAGGCACGGTGAAGACTGGAGGAAAAATGTTTATTTTCTTACAGAGAGGAAATATTTCAAGCATTTTGTTATCAACATTTATAATTTAACATAATAGTTGAATTGATAATGTAAAATTGAATATATTATTTTAGCAGATAATATTGTTTAATGTGCTTGGTGTTGTCATAGGTATAAATGCAGTAGGATACTTGCCCTCAAAGTATGTAGTCTTATTATGGACAGAGATAAGAAATGAATGTTGTCACAGGAAAAAAATGTATAATTTAATACTAATATAGAGAACTTAGGCAAATAAGTGATGTGACAATACAGAGGAGGATGAAAATCATTGCGAGGTGAGTAAAGACAGCATTCTAGAAGAAGTGGCACTTGGAGGATGTGTTGGGATTAAAAAGAGAGAGAGTAGAGAGAAGACAAGCAGGTCTTCCAGGCAGAGTGTCTAGAAGCAGAGCCTGTAGAAGAGATTTTAGTGTCAGCAATTTCCTGAGGGGGGTGCTCTCAGCAGAAACTTGTGATGGCAAAGAGGCAGCAAATTGTGGAAGAAGAAACTGGACAAAGGTGTCCTGTCAGGAGAGACTGAGCCTCAGCCTAACACAGGGTGTGGTCTGGAGAGAGATCTGCACCACACAAGGGTTTCCTCCATAAGGATTGGGGTGTCAGGTCAGTCAGTCACTCTCTACCACCAGAGGTGTGGGGATAGAATGAGTGGTATAACTTGTTGTGTGTCCTTGGGCAACATGGATTTCACCCATAGAGGCAGTTCTCAAGAATGGAAGGTTCCCACCAGAAGCCAATAGCAGCCAGCCCTTGGGAAAGGGGCCTGGGCATGGCGCCAGCAGAATTTCCTACACTGGGGAAATAATTGTTAGGTATGAGAGATGAAGCTAGCTTGCTGGGGAATATCCATTCATGCAGAGTTGTCATGACTTGTAGTTGGTAATACCTTATTAAGCATTAGCTGTTGCTCCTTCATGTTTTGAAGCAATGACACGGCTTTAGAAAACATCACTTTGTAAAAGATCCATATCATTCCTTTCTCTGCTGATAGGACAGTAGATTAATTAAGAACACTAGGTTTCAAGTCAGACAGATCTGGCCTCAGACCCTGGCTTTGCCCTTGTTGTATAAATGGCTGTGTGAGTTCCTGAACCAATCTCAGATTGCATGTGCAAAATGTGAGTAATCATGTATGCTTCATAATTGTTGTATTAAGGGCTTTAATCCTTGGGAACCATTCAACACAATGCCTGGTGTATAGTAAGTGTTCAATGAATGGTGTTTAGTAGTTTACTCTAAATAAGTAAAACTTTTATTCTTTCAAAACAGAGTATTTGAGGCTATTGTTGATTCTTTTTTGGGGGGTATTGACAAAGATGGGACCAGGGCGAGACATGTGATATGCCTTGGGCACACTTGTGTTTGTAGGATTTGAGAGTGAGTCTGTTTTTAAATTTTATGTCCCAGAGCACTTGCCCTGAAACATCATCGGAAAGTAAATCTTTATGCTGAATTAGAAAAAAAAAAAAATGATACTGGAAATGAAGTTTTATATATATGTTAGAGCATCCATAAAATCCATTACAAAGGGAAATATATTAATAATGAAATGATTTTGGTAATGCCTTGAGAAGAGCTCTAATCCCAAATGATCTCTATGTCTGTGCCTCTTGTAATGGCTTTTCAATATTCCCTGAAAAGTATTGGTATTGTTTTAGTAATGCTATCGGTATTTCAATTTAGTTTTCATATCCTTTTATTCTTGAGATGTTAAATTTCATATCCTTTTATTCTTGAGATGTGAAATTTCAACTGCAAGCCTTAAAAATATAGAGAAAAATAACAAATTATAAATTAATTAATTTTTTTTAATGTTAAAGCAGTTACTAAAAATTACTACATTACAATGGAAAAAATAGTTTCTGAAGCTGTAATTCAACAATTACTGCACTAATAGCTGAAGTCATTTTTATGTGTGGTAATCCTAAATCAAAGTCATTATAAGATGCTCCAGACCTCTTCATAGTTTGGCTCAGGTGCTAATGAATTCAGGACATTAGAGCTCATTTGAGAGCAGGATTCATGATTCCTTTACTGTTCAGTACTCCTACCTCTCAAAGACAGAGCCACATTCAAAAAAGGACACTGATAACAGAGTTTGACATTCTGTATAATTTTTCTTCTGCCTATCCTTGAATCAAAAAGAACAGGAAGCTATTTTTAAAATAGAAGCTTGATTAGAAACGTATTATTTTCTGCCTTTTTCTTTACATGATTTTCTTCAAAAGGCCTTTAAAAACTCCACTGATGATTAAAATATTGAAACTATAACAGTATTTAGGGTATGACTTTTAAATACTTCCAGGAGGGGTGCCTGGGTGGCTCAGTTACTTAAGGGTCCAACTCTTGACTTTGGCTCAGGTCATGATCTCAGGGTTGTGAGATTGAGCCCTGGGTCTAGCTCTGTGCTCAGCCTGGAGTCAGGCTTGAGATTTTCTCCCCCTCCTTCTCCCTCCCCCTCTGCTCCTTCCCCTGGTCTCACAATCTCTCTCTCTCTCTCTCTCTCTCTCTTGCTCTTGCTCTCTCTAAAAGAAATACAGTCTTAAAAAAATTACTTCTTATAACTATAAACTTCTCTACCTCTGTGACTTAATATTTGGTCTAATTGTCCTTAGGCAATGTTCGTTATAAGAGTTTGCTGGATTTCTCATGGGAATTTGAGGTTGAAGGAGGGAGAAAATATAGGTGGGTAGATGAAGAAGATAAACAGATTTTTCAATCTACTGGAGGACTTTGTTCAGACAAGGGACATTTCATGTATAGCATTAACCCTATTGTTTTACCTGTCTCCAAAAATGACCACTACAAATGGTCACCGATCATGGGACTAGATGGAGTCCTTGCTTTGTGATGGCAATTCTGTGGGACCATATAGTTGATGACCCCTTCCACAGGAGTCTTGAGAATTGCCTTCTAGCACAAATGCAGACTCATATTTCAAGTAAATGCATTTTCCTCCTTCATCGCCTTTTTTAAAAAAAAGATATTATTTATTTATTTTTATTTATTAACAAGAGAGAGACAGCAAGAGAGGGAATACAAGCAGGGGCAGTGGGAGACAGAGAAGCAGGCTTCCCCCTGACCAGGAGCCCTATCTGGGGCTCAAGCCCAGGACCCCAGGACCATGACCTGAACTGAAGGCAGATGCTTAATGACTGAGCCACCCAGGTGCCCCCCTCCTTCGTTGTTTTTAAAGCTTTGCACATTAACATTGATCTCATGCACCATTTAAAAGGTCTAAATATATCACACAGTAGTAGCCCAATCAAAATAAGTGGTCAGACACCAACATGCTGTACACAGTACATCAGCTGGCCTGTCCTGTAATCCAGGGTATTCCATTTATGCCCAGTCAACCAGCTGGCCTTCTAGTTGCTTTATAAAACATAGACTTGATGGTCAAAGAGATCACAATAGGACAAAAGCTGCTCCTGCATTCTACTAAAATTGTTGCTTGAAATCATACCGTATTTGCTATTAGTTACTAACATCCAATTTCTTTCAAAAGACATGTTTTTATAACTTGTGAAAAAGTCAATTCTGTATGTAGATAGTATCTTAAACCCCAGTATCCATACCTATTGGGGTGTATATCGGCATGCCAAGAGACAGTAAAAACCACAAGATAAATGTGACACCGTCTTGTGGAATATAAATTCTACTTAAAGCTTTTGATGAAACATGTGGTAAGAAAAACACTGATTTGTATTAAAATATATTCAAACATACAGTGAGATGGAACTGAAAGTTCACATGTAGTTTAAAGATAAAGCCCCAAAAGTTAATATTTCCTGGAGGGTACTAATTGACATTTTTTTTGTCAGTACTATTAATACCTGGAAAAAGTTTGAAAAGTACTGCTTTAGACTGTCATTGATTTTGAGAGAAATATTTACAGAATAAGTCAATTAGAAAATGCAGTGGAAATGAGTCTGTAGATTCACTGACCAATCCATCCATCCTTCCATCCATCCATGCAATGTTTATCAAGTCACTCGTATGGACTAAATATTTTGTTATTAACTTTGAATATAAAAATTAATCAAATAAGAATTATATCTGCCTTATGATACTTACAATCTAAAAACAATTTAAAAATAAATAAAATACGGTGAGCTAAGTACAACAATAAATTAAACAAGATAGAGGAGCATATGACAGAAAAACAACAGATACTTAGAAGAGTTAGGGAGGACTTCCCAGGGAAAGTCACAAAAAAATCTGAGATTTTTCTCCCTCCTTCAACATCAAATTCCCATGAGAAATCCAGCAAACTCTTATAATGAATATTGCCCAAGGACAATTAGATCAAATTAGAATTTGTAGTATGGTTAGGAGTGGGTAGAAGGAGTAGAATGTTTTAGGCAAATAATTTAGTGTTTCAGTTTATAGGGAAGTTCTAGGTGAGAAAGTGTACAAACTATTCCAGGGACTAAAAGAAGTTTGGAATGTTTGGGATTTAAATGTGGAGACAATGATGGAAGAGAAGGAGAAATCAGGGATCAGGAGTAAAGAGAATGGGGGAAAGTTTAGTCATAAGCAAGAATCTGATCATGAACCACTTTGTAAGCCTTACTAAAGAGTTTCAGGAAATCCCTCTGGAGACAATGAGGAAAATGCATCAAATGGATCAGGACAAGAAAATTCATTAAAAAGCTATTGAGGTAGTTGAAGGGATTTATGATAATGACCTGAACTAGGAAGGTGGCAGTGAAGATGGATGGGCATGAATGGACTGATGGACTTTTTTAGTAGTTTCATTCAAAAGAACTTGGTAATAGATTAGATGTAAAATATAAGGAAGGAAAGGATAGGCATGAAACTCTAATTTTCAAGTTGGTTAAAAGAAACACAGATTTTGAGGAAAAAAACAAGAGTTTCCACTTGGATATGTTTTTCTTTTCATTTCTGGTGCCTGATAGATACACACATTCAAGTGTCTAAGCAGCAGTTGAATATTTAGAGTCAAAGCTCCAGGGAGAACTCTAGCTGGTGATTATGATTTGGGAAATTTTCACGAAGAAGTAGTCATCGGAACCCAAGGGAATGAGTGATACTGCCCAGGACAAGTTTGTAGGATAAAAAGAAGGTATAGTAGGAACACTGTGAAAGACATCAACAGGAGAGGAAGAGATGCTTTGCGTAAGGATATACTGAACATTTTGATTTTTCTGTTTGAGAGATACATTTTCCCCATGTTTCAAGCTATTTTACATTGGTATCTTACTAATGAAGAGTGAACCATGTGAATACTATTGACATTCATGAGGAGTGTGTCTTGGGACCTTCAAATCTGTAAGTATCATCTTGGTACATATGAATCCCAAGAAATTCTGAAAATCTTAGCTTCATGGGTTTGGTTGCAAGATATTCTTCAAATATAACACTTATTAAACTGATCCATATGGTACCTTTGTGAGCCAACAGAATATACGGCCACAGATTATTATTCTTGTTCTCCAAACTAGGGTTACCAGACGATAGAGCTACCAAATTGAAGACATAATCCATAATTGACTATTTTCTGCTCTTTGGATATATTCACAGATGCATCTTATTTTGGCAATATCTGTGATGAATATCTTTCTGTCTTACAACCTTTTTCTTTATGATAATCCTTATTTAGAAAGATCTTCACCTGGTCAACTTTCAGCCTCTTAAATTTTTTTTTGAAAGTCATATTTTTAAACTATATGAACCAAATTTTATATATGATAAATCCTGGCTCATTAGCTTCAATACTGCTCTCAGCCTCTGTTGCTTTAGAGGAATGATTATATATACTTTACATTTCATTTGAATTAGGTTTCTGTTGAGACAAGTATTTTCTGAATGTGTCCTCATTTCACAAAATTAATTTATTTTCAACCTCTGTCTAATTTTACCACTGTTTTGATAGTTTTATAGCAGAGGAAAATGTATTGAAACAATTTCAAGACTTTTAAAATTTTTTCCTGTTTGTCAGATAATATGGTTGATTCATTCCCTGGCTATATTGGAACTACTGCAAAATCAACATTTTACTTTTAAATAAATCCAAATGTATATATTCTGGTTAAATACTCTTAGCAGTTTCAGTTGACGTTCCTTTAAAGGGAACTTCTATTCAAAAATACACTATTAAATAATTATTTCCTGAGTTACTCTGTAAGAGGGGATGAGTATGAAGTAGCAAGCTGGCAGTAAAATAGTTTATCCTAAGTGTCCACCAGATTCACTGACTAGCTAACTGACTCACGTTAACCAATTTTGAGATTCAAAGCAGGCCCGAGGAGAATTACCAATGACTGTTTGTAATGAATTATTGGAGTTGGATTGTAAATATTTGAAACTTCACATATTAAGTCTGTGTATGTCAAGTATCCAATTATTTTTTTCAGCGTTTTTTGTTTTTTTTTTTTCTGACCACCTACCTGTGCCTTAATCACAGATACTGAACAGAAAACAAACTTGTCCTTTC